>NC_138781.1:38046034-38658951 GCF_965178545.1 Coloeus monedula
AATGTTTTGACATTTTTACAGTGAAATCTGTTATCTGCCCCTACTATTAATAATCTAGAATCTCAGATTCTCTACTGTATGAATTCTTAAATAAATGTGCATGTAAGAACTTATAACAGACAAAAAAAAAAAAAAAAAAAGCTAGATGAAGACTGCACAACAAAGAATTTAAAATTAGTATTTCCTTTTAAGTGAGGACTTGCTATTGGAAAGTGGTTTCTGTAAAGAGTCCCCAGCACATTTTTTCTTAAATTTCAGTTGCTTATTAGAGTTGACTGACTCACTTTGCACGTTGACTGAAGAAGCTGACAGGAGAAAACTGCCTCAAGTACAAGTAAGTGTAGAGCAAGAAGTGAAGAGTTTTCTCTCCTTGCACCTTAAACAGGAAGACTTTTCCACGAATGTCACAATAGAGAACTGGAAGAGAGTCTTCCTTTCCCCTCTTTTATACTGTCTATCTTTTCCCCGGCCTATACCAATTCCCTCACGTATAAAATCGTATTTTTCAATGTACAGTTAAAAAATACTGAGCACTCTCTTCTTTCCCACAGTTCCAACCAAAGACTTCAAAGAAGCTCTGGTTAGCCTCTACCTGCCTGACTTTAGCATCTGAATTTCATTTGCATGTTCCTCCACCCTCCTCCAGGCACAAAATCTTTCTGACTCTGTTGTAACCCAAAGAATGTAGTTACAGGATCAAAATCCATTAAAACAACTGGAAACATATTTGTAATTTGCCTGGAAGACATCTCAGTGAGTAACAGATAATCAGCTGAAAGCAGATTTTGGAAGATCTAGGACCTATGAGACCATTTAGGTCTGCATCCTGCCTCCCAGTATAATGTTTTCTGATACATTATTATATATTAATTTAATCATTTCTGAGAGAAAGGAAATTTCTGACAGTAACACACACAGATGTGGAGGGAAGTTGCTTTTATTTCAAACTTTCTGTCTTATTAACTGTGATCACCTCTGCCTTTCCTTCAGCTCTTTGCAGTTCTGAGATCCATGTCCACATGAAGTTAAAAGTTGGCCCCAAAAGGGCAAATACTGCAACCATTCTCTTCAGTGCCAGAAGCAGAAACCTTTTAAACTAATTTGTCTTCATATTCAATGTCAGAATACTGGTCATTAATCTTTTGCTATTTATAAACAGGACTATCAGAGAGACCAATTGCCTATTCACATATAATTTTTGGCAAATCTAGTAATTTAAAAGAGATGTCAAACCTTCTGCACACTTGACTGGTTTTATCAAAATAAGTGAGAGCTTTGAAAATGAAATAACCTAATAGGATCAGCAGAGGTAGGAAGCAAGAGCTGCCAAATGAAAATGAAAAAGTTAAAGTTTTACATAATCCATGTCCTACACAGCAACACCTGATGATCAGCTGAATGTTTCAATCTCTCCAGGATCATGTTCCTATAGTGACTCTGATACTCACCTGACATAAACATCAGACATTTCCCCTCAACCCTGCTTGTTCAGGGACCAGGTAGCTGAAAGTACTAGATTTTCTTTTCTCCTGGATATATGGAATAGTTTAGATTAGAAAAGACATTTAAGATCGAGTCCAACTGTTAACCCAGCATTACCAAGTCCCTAGGTACAATATCTACCCATCTTTACCTTGAAGGATGGTGAGCCAACTACTTCCCTTGGGAGCCCATTCCAGTGCTTCATTTAGACACTCTCTCTTGTACTACCACTGCTGAATGTGACTAGAGAGTGAATTTTGAGAGGAAAGTGTAAGTCTTGTAATTTGAACATAGGAAACACCAAGGCACTCCATCTCTCCTCACCAGCAACAGCCTGACAAAACAGCTGATATTAAGAATGTGCTTTCTTAAAGTTCAGTCACTTAAAACCTTCTTCTTTCCTACCGTCTTCTTGACCTCAGGCAGTGTCCCAGTGGGCCTGATGCGCCCAGGCTGCTCTACATTCTGGAACAGGACAGATTTTCTACACAGAATAGGTTACTTTCATTAAAAGACAGGAGATAAGGACAAGGATTATCAAGAGTTTGTGTAGTGAGTTTGTCTAGAGAACTCCACAGCTTGCACACCACACCGAGACCACTCACAGCAGTTACTGAGGGTCACACAAAATATTTAGATTGCTGAAAGTTCTTAAGAGGCAAAGTAATAGTCACAACCTTAAGATATCAGTCAGAGGGCTCAGTTCAACACCAAAAGTGCTCCAAAAGTACTCTGGAGTTCAAACATCAAAAGTACTTCAAAGCTAAAGAAGGTACTGTGTCAGATATGAATAATTTCTGCTTCTAGGTTGTACAGATTCATAGAACTACTGTATAGAAAGTGAAAATTATGGGAAAAGTACTTTATACAACAAAAGGAAATTAATTATACTTTCTACTTAAGCATTTTAGAAATGCTTTAAGAAACTAGAGGTTATGTGAAAATTCATTACTACTCTTAAATCCAGATTATTCTGCAATTCATAATCTATAAATTAAGTTACTTATTTCCTACATGAAAAAGTTTACATATAAGCAAATTAAGATTATTTTCTTTCAAAATAAATATTTAAAAAAATGAAAATAAAAATAATTTTTAAAAGCTTGAATGCTCTAGTATGGGAGAGACCAGACCTGCACAAGATCTGACTGCAATTCATACTACAGTCTTTAAAACTATGCTCTAGGAAAGAGGAGGTAATGCTTCTAAAATGTGCAGGCTAAGCCTACAAAACCAGACTCCACTGAACATCATACTGGGCAGAGTACATACCAGGTTGTTTTCAAATTATTCATGTATGCAGTGTAAGTGCAAAATATTCAGTGCTATTTGACTAGACTATTGGAATGCCAAAAAATCAAATAATGAAATATTTTGCTAGCAATTCTTTACAGTTTCTATATTGTATTGATGCAAATGCCAGTACCCCATGGAAATCACCACACTAATCACTTTCTGTGATTACTTGCACTTTATACAGTGAATACCATAGGCCAGTACCTCTGGAAAAATATCCCCTTTGAGTATATTTCCATTTTGACTCACATTCTGATCTCAAATAAACAGCATGTGCAATTCTGCAACTGGAATCAGCATTTGTTTCTCCTTACACTTAACTCCATAGTACAGGAAATATGGTGGACTATGAGAAAGAAGCAGAATATATACAGACAGCTACAGAAATATATAAACCACATATATACATGAATGAGTTAAATCTGGATGAACTTTTATTCTTGTTCAGGTACAACTGCTGCAGTCAATACTATACCCTCATATAGTAATACTGATTTTAAGGGGATGCTGAGCATCTGTAAACATTTACATAAAAGCATCTCCTTAAAGAACTAGGCTGATGAATTCATATAACACAGGCACATTGGTTTGGCAAGACAAAAAATAAAATGCCCAAAGATAATCTATCAATCAATCAATCAATCAAGAAAGGTGCTTGGTGGCTAATAATACCTGCCAAAAGTGACTTTGGTTAAAAAAGATGAGTATTACAATTCAAGCAGAAATTATTTGGTTTATACCAAACCAGGATTCTAAATGTCTAGCTTAATTGTAAATCTGAATCTAACCCATAATTGGAAGCACAACAAGACATGCAAAGAATAAGACTCCATGGCTATAGCCACAAACAGAACAGTGAATGAGACAAATAGTACTGATTGCTTCAAATACCATTTAAGCATATCTTTGGAAATTGAAAAACAGCAGATTTCAAATCAGAAGGGTAAAATGCTAAATAACTTGTAGCATTTGACTGTACCAGCCTTTCCTGGTTCTTAATGGACCAATATTTCAAAGTTCCCCTCTCTTTTCAAGGCAGAGGCCGCAGGCCAGCTATGACAGTCATTGGGCATGGATGAGGAATGAAGTGTCTATTATACCTTCCAAAGCACAGAGAAATATTTATAAATTAATCAAGCAAGATGTCATATAATGCCTCTCTCAGGTGTGGGATTATGTTCACCATTTCTTGTCCATCCTCAGACATAGCTGCCTAATTTGTGAGCACTCTCTGCCAACAGGCACCCCTCAACTGTCCCTATGGGTTTCCTTCCAGAACTTCACTACCATTACAGCTAAAATTGTTTCACGAAGCAGTCCAACAAAAAAAATCTTTTAAATCAAATTAATCTGACAAATTAGCCAAATTTACTTATCTATCAAAACCAAGGAACATAGAGATCAATTGGACACTGAACTCTTACTAACCCCCTTTCACATATGGATAACCTACTATATTTTCCTGTATATTTTTTGCTGTACATCAATCCAGTTCTTTCTGCTTTCTCTAACTAAGAGAATTTTTTTCATGTCTTGTCATACTAGTGGGTGTGTTCTAAATTCTGCAACTAATTATGCTTTTGTTGGAGTGTGATGACCACTGTTACAAATAATTCTTCACCCGAGGCACTGCCAATTTAAACTCATAGAATCATAGAATAGTTTGAGTTGGAAGGGACCTTTTAAAGGTCATCTAGTTTAGCACCTTTGCAAGAAGCAGGGCCATCTTGAACTAGATCAGGTTGCTCAGAGGTCAATCCAACCTGACCTTGGATATTTCCAGGGATAGGGCATCCACTACCTCTCTGGGAAACCCATTCCAGTGTTCTATCACCCTCATTTTAATAAACTTATTTCTTATACCTGCTCTAAATTGACCTTCAGGTTTAAAACCATTACCTCTTATCCAAAAGTTTGTTCCCATCTTTCTTCTAAGTCCTGAGAGGCCACAGTGATCCCTACTGCATTCCCTTCTCCAGTCTGAACAATTCCAACTCTCTCAGCTTTTCCTCACAGGAGAGGTGTTCAAGCCCACTGATCATCTTGGTGTTCCCCCTCTGGACCCGCTCCAACAGCTCCATGTCTTTCCTGTGCTGAGGATCCCAGTGCTGAATGCAGTGCTCGAGCTCAGGTCTCAAAAGAGTGGAGCTCTTGGAGTTGACCTGCTGCCCACTCTATTTTGGATGCAGACCAAGACTTGTTTTGCTTTCTGGGCTGCAAGCACATATTGTCCGGTCATGTCCAGCCTCTATCCACAAGCAAGCCAGTCCTTCTCTGTAGGGCTGCTCTTGAATATTTGCTGTGGAATACTTATTGATAAATGTCATATTTGGGGGAAAAAATTATCATAGGATTAGTTGGGTGAGGTTTTTTTTTTTTTTTTTTTTTGCATTAGCCATCATATTTGGATTATGATTCACTGTAATTTCTTTTTTGCCATTAAGCCCGACATTTACTCATTTTAGTACTTGTGCATTTACTTTTTCCAGCATAAGCACAATAGTTCATGCTTTTATTTACTGCACTTGTCAGAATTCCAGACTGTTTTCTCCAACTGGAGATAATTTTGGACTGAGATTTGGAACTTCCCACCTTCCATCAAGAGGCTGCCACCCTCCATCTAGATGTCAACTACAAAATTGGCATATGTGCACTTCATTCTGTCAGGCACACTGCTAATGAAAAATTAGAGTAGCAGCAAGCATGGAAGAGACTCTTGCAAATCCTGACTTGTTGTGATCTTCTGTTTTGACAGGAAACCCTCAGCAACTACTCTCACTGCAGTTCTTGATTCTGTTTTGCAACCAACTTTTAATTTCACCTGGACCATATTCCCCTACTTACTTTACAGGACTGTCACACAGGACTGTATAAACCCTTGTTAAAGCCAAAATATGTCACATCTATTTATTCCCTATTATCCATTAGGCCAATTACCCTGTCAAAGGAAAAAATTAGATTCATTTGACGTGATTTGTTGTTGACAAATTCATGTTGACTGTTTATTATCGCCTTATTATACCCTAGGCTCTTACAAGTTGATACATTAATCTTTTGTTCTAGATATCAAGCATAGCCTAAATAGGATATTAGTCCTCTGGTCCTGCTTCTTTCCCCACAGAAATCAGAACTACAGGCAAATACTGCAGAGTTTTATTGCATCCTTATCCTCAAAAAAATCCTTCACTGTTGTTTTAGTGGAAGAGCACCTTTTGAATCCTGACAAATTCATACAGTGGAACAATATATCAATTCAGTGATACCTTTGTTTCATAGAGATGGCTAAAAATGAGGTAAAAATCCAACAAATGAGGACTGATGAGCACCCCTGATTTGCAGGGAAATATTACTACTGTTGCTATTTAAATCAAACAATAATTTCTGGCTCATATAATTGGAAATATTTTTTAAGTGTGTCATAATGGAATTCAAGTCCTGTGAACACATCAGAATGCTGCCCAACCTTTCTTTAAAGGCAAACTAGGTCATCACTCAGCCATCTCATTAAATGAGAGGGAAGAAAAAGCTAATCCCTTTGCAAAAACTGACCTTGTTGACAGATACTGATAACTAAATAACTTCATCAAATAATAAAATCAGAAATGTGGGCAAAGGAAGATCAAACACTCAAGGCAGGAAAAATCAGTAAGTGGTTTTTTTCCTTTTTTCCCAGGCCATAAGCAGAAAATTTACTCCTACAGCTACCTATAGGCACCTGAGTTATCCTACTGAGGTCAGCTGGACTTCATTTACAGATACTTTTAGCAGATATTTAATGTTTGCTACGAAGAATGCATTTACTGCTGCAATAGCTCTCAGCAGCTGCAAACATCTAAGTGGCAACATAAGCACTTGCAGCTAAGCATATATTTAAACTTTTCACTGAATTTGACTGAATGCACAATGTGAGTGTAAATGATATATCTAGATTTGTCTGAATTTAAAAAAAAAAAAAAAAAATTATTGGAATGGACTCCACAAAACCTACCTCTGCTGTTCTAATGTTTTTTCTCAGCATGGAAAGGCTTTGGTTATTTGCACATTCCTCCCTTACCTTGTATGAGATTTATTTTAAAAAGAAATACTGAACACACAGCTGTCATGAAGATGTATAGATAACTCCTTTACAAAGAAGCTAAATGATTTTAGACTATTGTACTGCCTTTTCTCGTTTTTTTTGAAATGGAATTTTGATACCATGCAACCAGAAAAAAAAAGCTCTGCTGCTCTTAAAGAAATCTGTATTGAAAGGGAGAAAATTGTGTATTCTATGCAAAAAAAGAAAAATACCACAGACCAGTTTTATTGTAAACATTTTCATAATATTGTGTAGCAGGCAAATGGAATTTCTATTCATTACTCTCTGATAAAACCTATCTCCCACATCTAAAACTAGAGACATATTGGTAGAACAGACACAAAGCCAAGGTTCCTAGACAGAAAAGTTATTTATTGTTGCTATGGATTTAAATCGTGTTCAACAAAACATGATGAAAATGAAAGGTAGGAATATTGGGTAAATGAAAACTTTTTCATGATAATAGGAGAAAGAATTACAATGTGTGTGCTTGCCATTCGTAGTAGAGGTATCAAAAAATGATAGCTAACAGCTCTTTTTTCTTCAAAGCAGTCTTTTCTTTGAATCCCAATATTAAATCTTTAGTTTAGCACATTTTTGCTTCAAACATGGGTGGACATCTCAAAATTACCTAAGCAATGGAGGAAATAGCTCTGCCCATTCCCTTCACGTTGCAGAAAAACACTCCTAAACTGCAGTGGAATTCTGACTACAAATTATTTCTTGAAAACCTCAGCAGAGCACTTTGTGATTTCCAGCAGTAATAACTATAAGCACTGGAATGAGAAGAGACCATCATAAAGATATCCACAAATTGCCTCGGTGTGGTAGTGAAAAGGGGGAGAGATATCATTCCAGGTTAATCAATGGGTGGATTTTGGATCGTAATCTCTCCATAAATCAACACCGTGGTTGCTTTAAAACTTAGGTGAATATTAAAAATGGAAAGTGAAACATACTCATCAAGAAGGTCTCCCCATTCCATAGAGATAATATTGATCTATTAGAGAGAGGGAAGCATTAAACAACCTTCTGAACAGTATTGGCTATTTGAGTTCAAGCCTCTAACACCTGAAGGTGTGATAAATATCAGCTAGTCTTCCAAGAGTTTTCTGTGAACAGCTTAAATTAATAGATTCCTTCTGAAACCCGTTTTTTGGACACTGTAGGTGACTCAGAAAATGGCCTCTGCTCCTTCCCTCTCTCTTCAGAACCTTTTCTAAGAACAGCAGAAAAAGAGCTGTATGGCAGCAGAGTAGTCCTCTGAGTAAAAAGTATCAGTGTCCACTGATGCCTTGTTTGTTTCTGTGCAGAGGGATTTTTACTTCAAACATTTTATTCTGGAAAATGCCTAGATTCTCTCAGCTGGAAAATTTTCCACTCCACATGTCAATCCAAGTTGTGTAACTGCTAATGACTAAGTAACTTTACTGATGTGCTCATCTTGTCTTTTTCTGGATCTTTTTGCAGGCAAACAAATAGTGTATCCTCTTTGAAAGGGGGTGTTTCACTCTGGTATGTAACACTGAAGTATCTGATACCTCTTTCAGCTATACACTATGTCTGGTTCAGCGTGACATGCTTTTTCCTAAGACAAACCTGAAAAAGCTGAAAATTTTGAGTGATAAATTGGGCTGTTTAGTTGGTAAGATCCACTGTGGCCCAGAAGTCTCCATCATCCTCTCCTCATGAATGACTCAGTATCCACAGTCCTAATTTTGGCATCTTCCATCTAAATGGAAGAACCTAATTCGACTCATCTATTTTTATCTGTGAGGGACATGACAATTCCAGAGTGTATTACTCTTCCTTGTACCACTCCGAGAATTACGTCAGTGTTAGAAGAGAAGGTGTCCATCCATTCAGTAAATGAACTAAATAACCTGGAGTCATCAGTAAAATTAACTATGTGATGCTGACTGGTCCGGAAATTGTGACTGAGATATTTTAAAAATTATTTCCAAGGGCTAAAAAGCTGAGGGGAATGAAAAGAACTACATTGTTTTCACTCCCAGGTGGGAAATCCCTAAAAATAGGCATCAAGGTTCAATTTAAGTTTTTGACAAACTCATGGCTTTGATAACTAATCAATAAATTAACAATAGTACAAAATGTATATAAATAGTGGCCTGTAAAGAAGCAGGAGCACACAAGAATTATTTCACTTCTTCCTATGACTAAAATTAGGAAGGAAGCTTGTGGACACTTTTTGGTTTGACCTCTCTCTAAATTCAAATAATTTTTATTCTGACAGAAGTAACTCCCATATTTAAATTAAGTAGTGCAATAAAGACAGGGAAGATTAGTTTCCACTAGCAATGCCCATGTGAAGAAACTTCCTGAAGAGACTAGAATAGCAGAAGAAAATATATTGTAGTGTTTCAGGTTTTGTCTGCATACACAGTGATTCCGAGAAGGAAACAGAAGAGTTAAAACCTAAGAGGCTTTTCTGTGACACAACAGGTATTACTTGGCAAGGAGCACCACAGCACAGCTTCCTTGGGTAATTATGGGAGACAGGTTTCCTCGGTGTATTAGAGACCATCTCCAGTTCAGCTTGCTCTGTTTCATTGCTGGAGGAATGACAGGATGCAAGGTAGGAGCCAACTGAAGGTAAACGTATCCAAGACTGGTAGAAAAATTAGGATCCAGCAGATATACCAGCCTTATTAGCAGTAATGGATCTGTCAATTTTTCCTATTTACACTCAGTGCAGCACAACTGAAGGTGATGAGCTTACAGTGATATATTGGCAGGGAAAATCTGGCTGGGTGTATAAACACTACCAAACCATTGTGTTTATTTGAAACATCTTACAGCCTTTTCATCTGCTGAGAGACAAACTGAAATCACAACGTTTCATTTAGGTTCAATTTATGAAAATTATGGCACATCCTAGAAGATAAGTACATATTTCTAATCTGATACAAAATGATCGACTTACATCAGAATTGAATCTCAGCTGGCAAATGTTGCATGATATGATTTGCTTTCTTCGATGAGGAAGAGGAACTCCAAATGTATGATTTATTACAGCTTTTTGAATTGGGTCCATCTGTGAAGAGAGAAGAAGAAAAATAAAAAGCTTTTGCTGTTCCACTGTGTGCTATATTATCTACAATCTCTAAACAGATTCTGCATCATGCTATACCATGATCTACAGAAAACTACTATTTTTCTTTGAAAATGAATATTTCTTCTTCATGCAGTTAAACAAAGAGCTTATGCAGAAAGGAACAAAGAAAAGTGTCATTAGATACTATTGAAATACATCTTTAGTTCAATTTTATATGCACCAATATCCCTTTACTGAAGAAAGGTAAAAGCTGTAAATGTTGAACAAGTTTACCTATGCAAACACCAATTTGTGATTTTTATATCAGAGAAAAGATAGCTCGATAAATAAAACAAGAATATTTTAAATAAAATTACTAAGAAAAGTATTAATGAAAATGTGAAAGAATATTATGTACAAATAATTCCAGAATAGCACACAATAGCTCAGTGTTATAAAAATAATATAATATCCCATGAACCAATAAATGAATCTCTTCCCTGAAACAACATCTACACAACTTATGAAAGATACAAATCCTCCAGAGATTATTTTCACAGTCATTTGGAGGAAACTATTTTGAAAAAACTCTGCTTTAAGGATGAATTTGGACTTTTATGAAAGGGTTTATTCTGAGCTGACTTCTACCAGAATACTGATCTGATAGTGCCTGTAAGTCAGGGTCCCTATAAAAAAAATTACCATTTTGGCAGAGAATTTCAGAAAAACTACTCAAGGGTTTTTTTTACTTGGGGGATTGAAATCACGTTCCCAAAATTCATTGGAACAAATGATTCTTATTTCTTTTTCACAAAAAACATTTGACAGCTACTTTAAAAATCTGGTAATAGCTTTGCAACCACTTGGTTAAGCCACTGATATTTTTTATCTTTAAATTGTAAAAAACCACATATTTTGACTAATTCTGATAACCAGTATCCACAGAGCATAATCTGTGTATGTCGTGAAAAAAAACCCATCTCTTTCCATGCCCATGTCTCCATGATTCACTATTTTCTAGTCTGTTGGCAAAGGGTTATTTGATAAATAAAGAATCAGAGCTTTTCCTTAGAGTAATCAGTTATTCATGAAATCTGTAATGGTAGACAGTCATGGCCTCTATTGCAGTGAATCCAGAACAGATCACTACAGAATTTTTGTATCACCTGACAGCTGTTCAGTGTCAGATGTGAAAAAGGTCTTTAAATTAATTCCTGTTGAAAACAAAATCAGATGTGTTAAAAAAAAATTTAAAAATTAAACACACACACACAACCTCCCCCCCCCCAAAAAAAAAAAAAACCAAAAAAAAAACAACCCAAGGAAAACAGCAGAGCTTTATAGAATGGTAGAACAGACTGGAAAAATTCCCAGTTTGAACATCTTCTTCAATTTGATGTGAAACACCTCACACATTTGTGTAAGGATCTGCACAAAAGAACACCAAACCCACCGAGAAACTAGGGATGCCACTGTAACATAACCCCAAAATAACACCAATGACTAAGGGCAGAGTATATCAAGCTCCGAAACACGACAGCATGTTGTGTAAGACTTTCTGCAGTGATCAAACCATGCCCTAGGAGCACTCATTTTACTGAGTAACATGATCTTGAAAAAGCCCCAAATCCAAAAACACTATTATATAGACCAGAAAGAACACCACTACGTAGTAAAGTAAATAAATAGTAATAGCCCTTCTTTTTTGACTGCTCCACTATCTGAGACGTGAATTCTTATGCCAGAAGAATCAATCAATAGACCTGTATCTTGCTATTTTTAACACTAAAATATGACCTGGTCTTAAGTGATGCTAATTCTGTGCTGTTTAAAGTTTGGAAACATTCTGTTCCTTTTGCCACTGCAGGTCTAAAGTAATTAGGGAAACCTCAAGTTCAGATATATGGATAATTCAGCACATGGTAACAAGAAATTGTGCATTCCTTGATCCAGTGTAACTGTTTGCCTTCACATTAATCACAGCTGTGAGATGCTTTAGAGAGTTTCTTTGTTCACTTTCTCAAGTTATGGCACTCGTCAGATAATGTGAGATAATGGCCTTCAGTGTTAACATGTTAGTCTTTCCCACTATTGCACAAGTGCCCATTATCTCACAATGACTTGAGAAAGCCAAGTCATTGTGAGATAATGACTTGAAAGAAGTGCTCTAAGGGTTAAATGAAAGATACTACCATAGTTCACAAGATGGAAAGACTATATTTTTTTAAATTGGATTTACCCATCTTCAGAGTAAGTATTCTAGCTCCAAATGAGGTTGGATTTCTGAGACAACTGATGCTTACATATAGAGAATGAGACAGAATATTTTTTAGAATTAAAAAGATCACGAATGTGTAGAATAGTTGACTCTATGTTATATTTAATTTTATTTTGGCCTCACGGAAAAATGTAGGGTTTCTTTCCTAATAAGACCACAGATTTTCTCTTATTTATGTGCTGATGCAGAAACCCATCTGCACTTCCCTCTGAGTTTTTAAAGATGTAAACTTCTAGATACAGAGCTACATGGCATGACTGTGAACAGGATTACTTGTGTTTGTGGCTCTAAATAAAGAAGTGTTCTGTATGGCTTTCAGATTAATTGAGAAAAGTTGCTTCAAAATAATAATCCCTTCTTCTCTGCCAGTACAGAGCATCATAGAATCATAGAATTGTTTGGGTTGGAAAGGACCTTATAGCTTATTTATTTCCAACACCCTGCCATGGGCAGGGACACATTCCACTAGACCAGGTTGCTCAAAGCCTCATCCAGCCTGGTCTTGGGCACTTCCAAGGATGGGAGAATTGTTCTTTGATACTGCAAAGCACAGCTAAACTTAAAAATTTAGCACCAGATTCTAATAAAGTTGGGACAAAATGCTTGAGGGGTATTAAACATTATTATTTTTCCCTGGAGATTTCATTTGGGAAACATCACGAATACATGAAATCCAAATAAACATCCAAAAGCACCAGATAACCCTCCACAAGTTTTATGCAGGAAATCTGAGAGGCAACAGGATACTTAGGTGCAGCATGGTAAGGACTCAGTTCTCACAGATACTGGAAGACAGAGGGGAGGCCTGCTGAGAGTCAGAGGAATAGAACCAGCTGACTGTAGAAAACAGAGAGCAAGAATTGCAGGGAAGTATAAAGAGGGAAATAATATCATATAGCTGAGATAATCAGGAAGTGGTGAAATACTTTAAAGCATCTTCAAGCACATCTAGGCTTACTGAACATTACTAATTACACATATAAATTTTATTTCAACTTATGTAAGTTGTATGCACTTTCAAAATAAAAGTTATCATGATAACTTTGATAAAATCTGCTTTTTACTTATTACTAGTGCTATTTTACAATTTCTGGATTTTATTTATTAGATGAAAGTAATTTAATTTACTCTCATTTAAAGTGAAGGACAGAGAAGTTTGCAATTCACATGAAAGATTATCATCCAGCTGTCAAAGCTGTGCAGAAGACCAAGGCTGGCAAGATGTCTCTTTACTTCCTCTTGACAATATATTTGCACTGTAAGTTAAAGCACAAAGAGTTTGCTCTGAGAGCTGCACTGTGTTCCACTTGTCCATCACCTTTTGCCTCTCTACTCTCCAGCACCAGGCATTATCTATATGTTACGCTTCTCCATGTGGTCAGTCTAAGGATAGCACAGCGCTCAAGGTTTACTGCAAACCACAAGATGACTATTAGGTTGGGCAATGAAGACAAATATAAAAGTTAATTCATTTTTTTATTTCGATACGTGCACACCAATTACATCATCTGTGTCTTAATTATTCAAGCTGAAATTTGTGGCAAGATGATATGATTCACGCTCTTTGATCAAATACTGTACTCCCTTCCCAGAATCTTCAGAAGCATACCTTACTTCAGGAAAATCCAGGCTTAAACCAAAGGCATGATAGAACTTGGCCCCTTACTCAGTTTTCTTAGTTTTGACCCTTTCACTATAATTTGGTTTTGCTTGTGTTAAATTCAGTCTTGTCAGACCTACGATATTAGATGTATTCCTTGTTATTGTGCTCACTATAGAGCATGAAAATGCTCTTTATTTTGTGGACTGCAGATGAAAGGAGTGGCTACTGCATGAACTTTTCTGGAGGAAACAGTTACCACGAAATCACCAAGAAGTTGACCCAGGAGATCCCTTGCTATCCTACCTGCCTGGGACACTTTTCATAGCTGTTATCCTTGAAGGCTTTCTGTAGCCAAGTCATCATCTCATTAAATTTTCATTAAATATCTGCGTAATGCAGAACCTGGCATGGGGTATTTTACATACAGAGAAATCTGATCCTTTGGAAAGGTAAATCTTACATATTTTTCCACAAATACTTTCTAAGTGTTTTCTTTTGTCTCTGTGTGTGTGTGTGTGTGTGTGAAGAATTGTTTTATGCTGAAGATGAAATTCAAACACATAGGTCTTCCTGAATTTCAAGAAATTTTTAATATATAGAATTTTTATCAGTTGCTTTTCTGCAACTTCTTATCCCAGAGGATTAAGAATATGCCTAAGTAAAAAACAACAACAAAGCAAGAAGAAAGGAAAGCATGCAAGTTTGACCCACAAAAGTCAAATCACAGAAGGATATAAAACAAAGGGACTTACTTTTTAATTGTGTATTAAAACCAAAAGGCATGATATGAGCATTTCACATGCTTAAGGTTTGCAGTAAATTAATTGAAATCTGCTAATGTCTATAGATAAAAGCATCCAGTTCGAAGGATGAAGATGATGTGGATGCCTAGAGCCTGTTCAGAGCATATGGTAGGCCTAAAGCAATCAAATAAGTAAGAAAGTATTTTTATCTCAATACCAAAGAAATTAGCAGAAAAAGATTGACTCAGATCATTATGATCTATTACTAGGCGAGCAGGAAAACATGTCAGGTCATGGAAGCTCTCAGAAAAAAATTGCCGTAGACCATTTCAGAAGTAATTAAAAAAAAAAATTACCTACCAAAAGACTGACTTCCATTACCTGAACAGCTAAGTTAATTTAGAGACATAGGTATCACCACCTCCCAGAACTTCTTAAAATCCAGATGCTAACATATTTGATAATAATATTACAATGTGCTTATTTGGCCTCATTTTGTACTTACTAATAAATATGTTTGTAGAAATTCAGACCAATGGCAAGAAAACATACTCAGAATATGTATATAATTATACATATAATTATAATAATGATATATGATTACTCACAATATAACTCCTTTAATGTTATTTTCATTGTAACATTGCATTGTGTTAGGGTTGTAACATTGATAAGAAATAAAGATAACTCAGTGCAGGCTCCTTTCATTCATTCTCTTATTTTCCAGCTAATAGCAAAAGTAGTAAGAGCATTGGAAACAGTTTAAATCCTAATCAATCTTTGTCATTACCAAGCAAAAATCACAAAATATCATGTCCTCTACATTATACTTATTGGTCAACCTGATCCATTTTTAGAACTGCACAATAGATGCAATTTTAACACCAACCAGTTCAAACATAAAGCTGCCTGCTCGATTATTATTGTGCCATACTTATAGAAACACAGAAAGGTTAAGCTATAGGAAAACTCCTCGATTGTGTAAAGTCACTCTCATTTATAGCTAAGGGACTCTTAGAGCCAGAAATTTTCTCACAGCATAATTTAACTATTTTGAATTGAAAACTGAGCAGCTCCTCTGTGATCTCAGCGGCATCAAGAATTCACAGACATTTCCCCTGCAATCATTGTGGTCAGTTGTAGAGATGCAGCAATATTCTATTAGATACACTACATTGTTATATTATTACTTATGTAGAAGTTTAGATATTTTGGAGAACTCCCGGACTTTCAGACTTACATTGGCTGTATAGACTGCCCGTGTCATGGGCAATGTTCAGCTCTGTGGGAGCTACATCCTCTCCAAGAGATACTCGGCATCTACTGCAGTTGCATTTTCAAGATGTACAAAACATGTGCAAAATGGTCTAAAATTTCCAGCAAAAACATGAACTACCGGGAGTCACACACTGCAGTTCATTTCTGTGTGTGCACAGCAATCTCAACACTCATAAAAGTATTTATTAACTATGCATGTTTAAAAAAAAATATTTGTGCAGAACATAAGGCTTTCCAGAAGTGTCAGACCTATAACTTACAATCTACCTGACACATTCTTAATGTCCTGGTGACCAGGTCAGAAACAGAGCAGTTCAACAACAGCTCAGTGATTTGATCCTAAGTATATTTGGCATTCTGCATTTCCATAAGAACCAAGTCCCATTGTTAAAGTTGGCACTCCAGGGCTGTTTTCTTCCAAAATCACATTAATCTGTGAATAAGAATCTTATAAACTAACTAAGAACACAATTCAAAAGGAATGATGGGAAGAGCTTAGTAAGCATAATTAAACACACACAAAAAAATGGATGTTCAACAATATTTTGGTTTCACATACAAATAAAACAATATGATGTCAAACAGTTAAAATACATGTTCTAGATGTGCTGCCATGCATGGTTTATCCTTTTACAGCTAATTTATTCAGTATTGCCCTAAAAATTATGGTGAATAATTATGCAGAGAGTTGAACTCCACACTGCACATCTTTTCTCAGTGTCTACCATTTCTGCTCTTATCAATGAAAAAGGGCAGAACTAACCTGATGCTTTCCATGTACATAAACAGAAATATTGCTCATCCTTGTTAAATATAACATAATTAATATAAAAGATATGCACCAACTACAACAATGTGCAATATTTACAGAATCATTAATTTTTTTAAAAAAAAGTGGTATCTGTCAGAAAGAAAATTACTGTCACTTCCCAAGCAATGCAACCAGTAAATCAAATTCTACTTCAGAAAGGATTATCAAAGTAAACTTTTTATTCTTTCGTTGAAATCCTCTAAGAGTGTTTCTGTCTTTCCTTTTTTTTATCCTAATGGAGCTATTTAATTGTAGCAGTTGTCTATTTACCTTTCTGATGTGACTCTAGTATTTCTTCCTTTCTTTTTGTTACTTTTCTTCTTGTAGATTTTTCCACTTAGAAATCAGATGCTGAAGCAGCAGCAGTATTTCTGGCAAGCTGCTTGAATATACAGAAACCAGTGAGAGCAAAAGGATTTGCATTCACAGTGGTATTGCACACAAATACTGTAACCACAGAGAGATTATGCAAATCCTTATACTCTGATTGTCTAATAATGGTTGTCAGTCAAAAGACAAGAATTTGCATATGCTAAGGCTAGTGAGAAATAATCACACAGTGATTATGCTAATCAAACACACTAAACAACATGTGAAGGACTGTCAAACTGGAACAAATCTGTGTATATGTGCTAAATACAGAAACACAAAGTGCTAAAAGAACATTAAGGTTGCAGATCCAGCCCTTAAAAACATGAAATCCCTATAAGCTTTAATTTGACACTGTTATGAATTTATGTTTTTGAAATATGTTCACGTATTTTCCCAAGAAGGTTTTGGCTTTGTTCTGCTCAGAAGATGGACAATGTTCACCTAATGAGCGACTGCTCAGGGTTGTGTTTTGTCCAAGAGGTTCAATGAATAACCCTAAACCTCATTGACTATATAAAGCTGAAACCTCACTCCCAGTGGGAATTATCAGCCTATTCACTGGCTGTCCTACAGTCTTCACTGGCACAGGATGTGAATAGTTCACAAGTACAATTAACTTATTTTGAAAATCTCTTTTTTAGATAAGAGATGGTATTTTCTCAGAAATAAATTACAGAAATTGTACACCAGTTCCGGTTACTCAACTTAATATACCTGATAGTTCTTACTATTCTATTGCCTTTCCTATGTTCCCCACACATTTTCTGATTTCAGATTCATCTGTGAGGAGGGTACACAGACTTAACACAGCTTTACAATTGCAAGTTGGACTTATAATCCATAAAGTTGCCTGAGAAATGCTGGAATTAAGTGACTTGCCTAACATCTCTCAGAACCACTCTCTAGAGTGGTATTCAACGGGTTTTCTAAAATGGGATGGCCCTTACTTTAGTCCTATCTAATTCAAAATATGCTTTCTGGTTTATGCATCAAACAGAGCAAAAATACTATGGATAACAATCTTCTCAATTACAAAACCATGATTGATTCTCAGTGCTTATCCAAAGGAAAATTCTACCAGACCTAAAAGATTCTCCCAAAGGAGAGAAGATGAAAGGCAACCAAATGTGGCATGTTTATCATACTGCTCAATTATCTAGCGGACAATGCTTAATACAACAATTGCAGCACAAAAACAGACCAACATGAAACAGATCACCTTGAAAGTGAGAGATTACTCATTCCACTTCTAGTAGGCATTATGAAAGTGGTGTGGAAAGAAGGGGTGGATTGCTTCTTTTATCTACTCACTTAAGTAAGCAGTGGCAGATGGTAAAACTATGATTAAACCCAAAACAATTACTTAAAACAAAAAGAGATAAATGTTTTACCCTCCCTAAAGATATCTCTAAAGATACCAATAAAGATAAAAACCTGAGGTTCACAAACACCATTTGTTTTCTGAGATTCAACCAAGAACAAAGCAAAAATGAGTTCATGAGAAAAAGAACACATTAAAAAAGTTAAGGGCATTTTCATGTTTTGTGCTCGAGGGTTTGGAACAAAAGGTTGGCAAGGCCTAATGAGGGTTGCACAACAAATTGCCAATAGCATCATTCATATGTGAATGTATCTCAGAAAACTGTACCAAGTGTTATAATTGGTATTTAATAATAGTGAATCTTTCTAATCACAACAGCAGGATGTGTGCCAGACAGAGAACTGGCAGAGAGGCACTTGATTCACTCTAACAAGTGAATTGCTTACAAGTACCAGAGTGCAAAGTGGTCTCTGAAAACTACTACATGTTTTTCAGAGAAGTGACTGTGTATGTGTTTGCTAAAGGACTGAGAAAACAATTCTGCAATGCAAAGTTCCTGTTCATGCCATGCTTTTTTAGCCTACTTAAAGAATTCTTCTTATTTACCATTTTTATTCTGGTGACTCCAAAGAAATCGTTAAGAACTAAGGTGTAGAGTATAACTGTAATTTTTAAAGATATCTATTCTTAACTTTAAAAAAATCATAGGATGATTCAGACATTATTAAAATACTCTGTCAAATCTATAATTTTATAGCATTTCAACACATATCAAAATATTAGTGTGTTAAGAGTTAACACCGGGAAAAGTTACAACTCTTAAGCCATACTTGTCGAATCAGAAATAACAAAATAAAAGGGACCCTAACAAATAATTTAATGCATATATTTCATCATGAAAGGAAAAAATTGTTATGGGAACAGAATAATTTTACCCCAGGTTCTGGTGGGTAATACATGAATGAGAAAATATTTTCAGGAAGCAAAGGCTAAAATATAGAAGTTCAATGCTGGAGAGAAAGATATTTTCCAGATTCTAATTTTATAATTGTTTCAGTGTAAAACACTTCAACATTTCAATTGAAACATTTTACAAAGCTGCTCTGCTTGTTTAGCCGCTATAATTCTGACAACCTCTTACAACAGAGTAATTAGAAAATTACTGCATTTTTCTCTCGGCTTTTAATACATGTCTGTCTTTCTTCAAAACCTGGTACAAGTACTTCACTTCAGGTGAAAGCAGAGATACTTGCTGGTATAATTATTTGACTATGGGTGCTCTTTTTTTTTCCCCCCTCACTTCCTTCTCTTGGAAGGGAGTTCTACTCTCCTTTTTATGAAAATTCCCGGATATAAAACCATGTGACCAACATTGTGCCTCACATCTGGAGATTCAAGACAATTTCATTTAAATTAATTGCACCAGCAGCACTCGAATACAGAAAATTAATGCTCCTCACACTCTTCACATATGGAAACTGGAGGGCTGTAGTTTGCACTTGCAGCTGAATATACCCTCACAACAGGTAATGGTTAAGTATGAGGGTAAATTAAGTGCATGTCTAAATTCATGGCCCTCATACAGATCACTTAAGAGCATTATATCTCCTTGCATGCAAATAACACTAACTTTGCTCAGATCACGGATTATGGACCACAGGAGAAGTCATGAACCTGCCCTAACATGATTAGCTCTAAAACCTCCCTGATTTTTTTAACCAGGGTAAGACTGACTGTTCAGGATACTCACTTCCATAAGAGAGAGAGAGGAATATGAAATTAGAAAATGGAAAAAAAAGGTACAATTTCTTGATACAGTTTAAGAGCTTACATAATAATGTAAACAAACCTTGTTCTTCTTAGTAACTATGTATGCATAAACAACATTAGAATTTGGTAATAAGCTGAGCAAGATGCCAAGAAGGTGAGGGAAATAGGTGGTCAAAGGTGATTTGCATTTTAATAAGGTATTTCTACCGAAAAATTAAGATAAACCTGATTTCTTCTTCAGACTCTATGAAGCAGAAAGCAAGAAAAGACAGAAAAGAAATAATTCAAAACAAATGGAGATTATTACATTTCTAACCCAACTGCCTACCAGTTGAAATGTCTCATTTTCTTCATGGTAAAAAAACAGGACTATATTCCATTTTGATGAAAAGAACACACTTATACCTTCACTGGGTACCCACATTGTGACTGCACTTTTCCAGTAATTCTCTACAGATTACCACTGAGATTCATTCCAACTCTCCTGTCAGTCTTAGTGACTAAATCATTAGTGCAATCCTGAGTGCACTGAACAGCTGTGGAGAATATAGTTATGGCTCATTCACTACTTGAAGTGCTTTAATCCCTTCCTACCCATCTCTGAAATGTGACGCATTATATAATTCTCAGCATGTTTTTATATCATTTGGAGAAAGATGAAACATTAACAGTGTACTTTTCCATGCAATTTCATCTTTGAAGTCTTATCTGAGTGACATATCAAAATTAAAATTTAAAAAAAGGTATTAATAGGGAAGTACCAGTCTGATCCTGACTTCTGAGCTTTTTGTAGATCAAACCAGAACTAAATGAAACAAAGGAATGAAAGAAACCTGTTTTTACAGAGTGCATACAGAAATATCTATGAGTCTGTGAGTTCAAGATACCTTAAAACAGGCTTAAAATGGCAATCCTCTCCTTCCAAGAGTCTACTGTCATAAATAAATATTAGTATGTCTAAAAAGACGAAAATGTAGAGTTAATAAGAGCCTTTGTTTTCTGTCACAACTTTGGTTACTTTTGCTTTTGTGAAAGGACAATATCACACAGTGGAACACATTCACTTCTTTACTGTTATGGCAGAGTGTATTGGTCTGGACTAGTTCACACATTTTCTTGAATTCTCTGATTGTTTAAAGTTGCTTCATGTTGATTTTGATCTTTATATGATTTTAAGTCAAGCAAACTCTAACTGGGTGCCCAAATCAGCTCTGACTACACTGGTGATATACAGATCCTGACACACACAAGGTAGCCAGAGGCCCATTGACCAGGTGAAGACTCTAGCCCAGGGAGTAAGAAGGGATGTTCTGTGTCCCTCCAGGCTGGAACTCCAGATGAACTAATACATACAGATGTGAACCAGAATTTAGGCAAACATGAATGGATGAAGCAGCTAGACACTGAGCTGCTGCAGGAAAAGAAGCCCTGATAGTTTTTCCATCTCCTCAGCTGACCCCTGCCAGCAGGATGGCATCACTTCATGTTAAGTGAAACTGTGGTACCATTGAGTCTTTAGAACTAGTGAGGGTGAAAAGGATTTTGTGTATATTATGAACTTAAACACAATAGGAAGTCTCATCTGAGTATTTCCTTTTACAAAGACCATTTACAGACAGGTAATTAACATGAAAATTGAGCTGCACTAGAACTTTTGACAAATCCACTTGTTCTTATGCACAGCCTTTTGATTTTGCACTAGACAGCACAGGCCTAATTGATTCAAGATCATCCATGTCTGGAGTACCTCACAAAAGTACCTATGGATGTGAAGACACAAAATTGTATTGTCTGTGAATTGTGTAGTTGTCTGCAATCTGTGCTGCTAGCATATCTTTCCAGAAAAGAAACTCCATGATGCACAAGCAGCCCAGCTTTACTTATTTTGAAGGTTTCACTCTTTATGCACCATTTAAGGCATGTGGATATCATAAGGGTGCATTGTCTCCTCTTTTATAGTAAAAGTTCTATCCTGGAGATATCTAAAACACAGAATAGGTATGAGGGGCCTGATAAGATAGCAGCAACTAATGAAAGAACTCTGAAAAAATGAAGAAGAAATAAAAAGTGCAGTGCAAATCCCCACAAGGTTTGCTCCTGTCATCTTCGATGTCTTCAGGGCTCTCAGCCCTATGGCTGGTTCTATTTTCTACTCAATTAGTTATCTGTTATTATAAAAACAACATCACCAATGAAAACATCATTCCTCCTGCCCCTGTAAAGTTCTTTATACTGATGTAATATTAGAGATGAACCCTGTCCCCCATGACTTATTCCTGCTTATCTTGACACTGATGGAACAAGTTTAAACCAAGGCTTGACCTTGGGTCTCAGCTTTGGCAATTATGATTAGATCTTAATACACACTGCACACATTCATGGGCCAGAATTAATCATTAATGATCAGGATCTTTGTGACACACTGAAGAGGCCAGGAAATATTATCCTCATCTTACACACAGGAACTGAGAGTAAGTAATGGTTCAAGGTCACCTTGGAAGTCTGTGCCTGAATACAGAGTTGAAGCCACCACCTCACCCACCAACTCCTTCTTGCTAGCTCAGAGCAGCATTTCTCGTCAACTGTCACCACACCCTGTGTCTTTTGGTTCTTGTTTCAAAGGACAATCTGACTTTTGCCCCAGCAGCTCTCATGAACAGCTGCAGGCACAAGCAGTTCTGCTATGGGATAGGATAACTAAAAAAGTACTTCAGGAGCAGCTGCAAACTACAGTGCTCCAATGCTGCCTCTTTTCCTGTGTCTTCTTAAAAAGTGCTGCTGCCTTTTTGGGCACTGAGAAAACCCTACTCTTTATTTCCCTGTGATTTGCATAGCAGATTGCCTCTGCAATGGCTGTGCCTATAGCTTGAAAGAAGAGGAAAGCAGGAGACTCAAATACAAAATTAAAACCAATAGTGTTGGTTGTTATATTGAAATGGACTTGTGTCTGTTTTTCCTTCCACACACAAGAAATCCATGCTATAATAAAAGGCATAAATGCAATCATCCATTTGATTTAATGATTGGAAAGGTGTTTTTTCATCTTGCCTCCTTTACGAAATCTTCAGTTCACACTCCACATGAGGAGGCACACAGCACATTTGCAGCATGCAGCAGTGTCATCTGATCCTGAAAAATGCAGTATGTTCTTGAGAATCATCATGTTTACAAATGGCATTTCTGAACCATCGTCATTCAAGGAACTGCTTTTGGTTTTCCTTTCAGATTTATGATTATTTAAATGGCATTACCAGTGCAAATTCTTTCTCTTTCTGTTCCTTCTTGCCTTTCTCATTATTAACTGCAACTGGAAGTTTCACAACTTAAGTAGCATTATCCACTTATCAGGGTGGGGATTTGTCACATCAGTTTTATATAGATAAGACAATACCACACTAAAGGCACACACTCAACACACCTTTTGCTGATCAAATCCAAAGGTAAACAAGTTGAAAACCCCATGTGGCAAAAGCTTTTACGATACCAGGCTGGTCAGGTTTCCCAACTGTTAACATTAAACCTGAACTCAAGTAGAACTTGCCATTTCCTGTCTGCAAAACCAGCAACTCATCAAATCTGCTTCTATCTGAGACAAGTATCTGAATTTGTACTCTTGTTTGGCCCGATGACTTTAATGTGAAAATCACAATGACATCTTCTGGCCTCCACAGAAATCAGACAGAAAATACATGTGCTTTCCTTAATATGCTTTGATCAGAATGAACACCTCGCTAATGGTGGTCAATTACTATGCAAATATCCAGTAATTGCAGCAGTCAAAAGCAAAACATGTTACAAAAAGAACTTTAAAAAAACCTCAACAAACCACAAACAAAATAAAACCTAAGAACGCCCAAGTAAAACCAGAAATGAGAAATGATTCGTACAAGACACAAGTTCATTATTAAGAAATGGAGAAAAACTGTTTCAGTCTAAATTTTCAAAACCAATGTTGTTTACAATGATGTAAATGTGAAAGAGCAAAGCTACAACTTTAAACTGGCACATTGCAAGTCCTGTGTTTCTATAATTATGCTTTTGCTGTCTAAGATTAATCAGGGTAGTTAATGATGCAAAAAATTACATTTATAATCCAGTCTGAATACAGCTGTACTGCAAGCTATGATCTAAGTGCCATTAAGGTAAATGGAATTAATGGGCTGTCCCTGGCAATTTTTATATCTATCAGTTACTAATTAACATTTTTCTGCGAAGAATAATTTATGGGGGAAAAATACATACAGAAGCAATAATGTTAAAACTTGCAACACAGAGCGGTCACAGGGTAGCCGTGCAGCTGTAATAGACAATGTGTTGTGCTCATTTCAGCAGAGAAAAAGAAAGTGCCAACTGGCACTTGCAATCAGTAAGATCTTTTATGTTAAGTAATTTATTTTATATTGCAGCAAATTATTACTGCCGAGGATGAACTTTTGTGAGAAATCTCAACTTAAGCTAATAATGGAAGGACTGAGCAGAAGCAGCAATAAAAGCTTGGTAGTTAAATTAGCTACTAAGAAAAATGAACACTGTGTGTTATCTTTGTAGATAACATAGCACATTTGCTGCTCCCAGCTTGATTGCTGATTTTATGCATTCAGTACTTGCATTAGTTTTAAAAGTATTCCTGTAAAACCTTTACCACAGTCTTATTGTAGCTCCCTTGTATTTTTGACTTTATGACACGAAAAGCACTGCATAATTCTTTAGGATCCTTTTTGAAATCCTCCTTATCTTCTTGCCTATGAACCTATGCAGCATCATTCCACATAGCAGGAACTAATAGTAGAGAATAAATCTTACAGTGAACACCAGAGCTCCAGAGATTATTATATGCCTCCTCCTTTTTTAAAACAAAACAAATTTTAAAGCCCCCAAATCATACCAACAGAAAAACACCCAAACCCCTTGAAACACTTATCTCCCTGCTTGTAAAAGTGCCCCTGGAAACAGGCAGACACAGAAGTGGGTGGTGGAATCAAAATCTAATGGTGACTGTTGCATCTGAAAAGTATTCCCCACACTAAAGACAGTAGTAGTTAGTGGTTCTAAAGGAATATCAATATATTTAGGTTTGCTTACAGCAAGAAAGCAAACATGTTAATCATTTTGAATTTATACTTACAAAAATCCAGATTAGAGTTAATCCTTCAAATCCCTGGTAACAGTATTATTCCAAGTAAACATCATTGAATTAGGCTGATTTTAATCTTCCCAGACCCTGACCAAAAATGGTATATAAATACAACAAGCTATATTACTACCAAAAATGGCAAAAATAATATTACTGGTATTTACATAAGTGAGATTAATTATGTAATAATGGCATTCCTTCAGTTTCATACTTATTTCCTATGTCAATCATGATGAATCTTAAATTTGTAATACAAACATGACAATTCACACAATTTACTGCCTTCAAATTGAAGCTGTAAAGCAACATTTAGGATATTTGCATTTTATTCCAACTTAGTCAGTAAGATGCTAGTGATAAAAAAAACCCTAACTTCTGAACTTACATGAACAGCTATTTTGAACATACTCTAGATTATTATCAGATAATAATTTAATTAATTCACAGAGACTTAGTGTTATTTATCACATGGGGGGAAAAAATTGAATCCTTGAGAACAATAACTATACTGCTATCAAAAATAGGCTGTACACTGCTAAGGATTCCATTCTAGTGCTATAGGAATAAGTGCTAAGCATTCTAGCATGTTCTCTCTTGTGTATATCCTCTCCTCCCTTTGTCACTCCACTACTAACCCCCAAAATACAGAATTGCCTCTCTGGACTGTAGAATTTTAGGTAGAAGGGCAAAAGAAGTTTGTTAGAATAAAATACTGATTCACAAATGTTGATTAGTTTGCAGAGAAAAGTAGGAAAAGTCTATAAATCCAGTACCGAAAAACACAACAGACCTAGTGAATTTGCTGCTTCAAGAGCACAAAGACAAATATGTAGTTCCATTTTTTCTGAGGAATTGAACAAGATAATAGATAAATCCTGTCAGGATGGATCTGACTGCATTGCAGTAAATGATAAAGTAGGTGTCTAATATTTTCATTATACAGGCTGGCACATTTGCAATATAACTAAAAATACGACATATAACGTCTATTCAAATCAATGCTTTTAAAAAAATTATTTTAATACTTTTGATTACAAAGCATATTCAGATTAAGAAAACCAAAACCACAAAACACCACCGCACATTTTAAAGCTTTTCTCTGGTGTTCTCTGTGCTAGTGCATTAGGCATGTTATTACAGGGTCTAGTGGTGCTTCTATACTGAAGGTTTTGGCAGGCTTCTCCACTGTAACCTCTTTGCTTAGGAATTTATTAACATATTGGATGATACGCTTTTGCTCTGAACTTTATAGAAAGGAAGTGAAGCTCTTTTCTAGGGGAGCATTTATTGACCTAAAATCAAAGCAAATGGAAACATCATGTAAAAGTATCTTCAAACACCATGTAAAAGACAAAGATTTTTGTAATGCAAAAGGAAGAGAAGTAACACAATTACATGATAATATGGTTCAACCTCTTTAGTTATTTGCTTTTAATAGTGAATATTATGTTAGCAAGAGAACTGAACTGACTGTTCTGACAGGGGAGTTCTGTCTTTTAGTCATCTATAATGAAATGTGCTAATTCACCAGAAGTTGCCGGGTAGCAGGTCATTGTGCATACCTTTGATGTGCAAATTCATGCTTAAATGCTTTGAAGACTTAAGGTCTAAAGTCCATACTGGATCCTCAGCAATATAACATCCTACTGTTTGGTGCTTTATCTGAGTGCTGTCTTAGAGAGAACTCTACCAAGAGGTGGACGAAGTGGTGCCCATTCTGCAATACATTCAGTGTGAAAAGCAAGTTTTTAGCTAGTTGATAAGCTAAAGAGTCTTCATCGTTCTAATATTATGTGCTTGTTGCCACACTGTTGCCACACTGTTTCAACCAATGGGAAACAGATTATTGCGCATCTGAAGGTTTCACAGTCCTACAAATGTTATTATAAACATCTAATTTTTAAACTTAGTAATCTTAAGTAATTACGTAAGGCATTATCAATTTGCATTACATATGGTGGTAGACTGATGTTTTACGGCTAATCTGCATTTGTCAAAATAAATGAAAAAAGTTCATTGTATCATGGTACAAAAACATAGACAATTGCAGGAGAGACAAAATTCTGATTTCATAATTCAGTAATTAATCTGCTAAATTAAGCAATTTTATGATGTTAGGATGATAGCTCAAGGTAGTGGAAGCTAAGCACTGGAATGGATGGGTGAAAGAACTCCTTATGGTCACCAAGTCCAAAAAGCGTCCTGTAAAGGAAAAAATTCCTCCGGATATAAAAGAGGTTTCATCTCAGACCTACTGCTTATGCACCTACTACTGTTCATGTACTAAGCTCTGCCTCACTTGTTAATGAACCAGGGAAGCTGTCATGCTATGCATCTTGTCATCTAAGTTTGCCTCTTTGAAAAGCAGTCTAAAAAAACTATTTCCACAATATATGTTACTACTCACAAATGCACCTCTGAGGTGACAAGCACCTTGGTTTTCACTTTTCTCTGTGTGGATGCCAATGACTCAAATAAAAAAACTGAATCTCACTGCTGACACTGCTGTTACAGTACACCTCTGGGTGCTGACCAGCTTGAGAAAGTCCTTTCAGGTGCCTATTACAGAATCCGGTCAGAGGCCTCAAACAGTTCCTCACAGGCAAAGGGGCATCTTTTGCCAAAAAGTTTGACACAAGTGAAGAGAATGATTCAGCCTACCCAAGGTCTGCAGATTTGACTTTTAGATTTATCTTGGTGCTTCTTAGAGAATTCATTTACTCGTTTAGAAGCAACATCTAACCCCAGGTTCTGTGGTTAGGCAGGCAGCTAAATACCACACAGCCATTTGCTCACTATGGAGGAAAGAATCAAAAAAAGGATAAAAGTCAGGGGTTGAGATAAATACAGTTTAATAGGACAGAAAAGGAAGGTAAATTAGTATTAAAGGTAAAAGAATATACAAAATTAACGATGCACAATTCAACTGCTCACGACTGGCTGATTGACATCCAGCCTGCCCCCAAGCAGCAAGCTGCCATGCCCTAGACAATTCCTCCCAGTTTTGTTGTTCAGCATGATGCCACATGGTATGGAATATCATTTTGGCCAGATGGGTCAGCTGTCCCAGCTGTCTCTCCTTACTAACTTCTCATGCATCCCCAGCCTCCTTGTTGACACAAAGGTGTGAAAAACTGAAAAATCTCTAACTTACAGTGTCAGTGCTGCTCTGCAACAACCAAAACATCAGTGTGTTATCAACATTTTTGTCATTCTAAATCCAAAATACAGCACTGCACTATTAGGAAGAAAATTAGCTCTATCACAGTTCAAACTGGGTCACTGAGCCAGGAGAGGAAGGTGTTCCTCCTACACTTTTTCTCCCAAACTTTCCCCAACAATGAGTCAAAGTATTTGTTCTCTGTTCCCTCACCTTTTCTCTCTTAGCAGGATTTTTTTATGTCTTAAATATTTTTTTGCTCTTAGACTCTGGCCTGCCATACCACAAGCTTGTTAACTGAGATGGCAACAGGAACATCAATATTTTCTGGTGACAAGCTCATAATTTTTTCTGTAAAGGGCCTCAATATACTTTCTAGAGATAAAGTGTATATCCTTCATTGTTTTCTTCAATACCTATTCCTCCCTTGAAGCCTCATTTGATTTCATTATTGAGCAGCCAGAATAATACCAAGCAGGTAATCTTAAATATAATATCCATACGAAATAACACTGCTTCTCCACAGCCTTATATAAAAATTCCTGTTCCAAAGCATCTGTGATTGATTTCTGGTTGTGCCTTTTTGTCTTCCTATTCTTTTTTTTTTCTTAAGCGTTTTTCATAAACTGGGAAGAGTTCATAACCATGTTTAAGTGACAACAGATCAAACAATTCCCCAATGCTACTATATTACTGAAGGGTCACTTGGAAAGAAGCAGCACCAACATACTGCATCCTGTGTTTAAATCTGTTTTAGTCACATTTTCTGCTGACAGTTGCTCTTTTTTGCCATCCAGTGTTTACGCTGCTGAATGACGGAAGTCCAGTTTTGCTACTGTGGGAGAAAACTCATTCGTATAAAAATTGAAGTAAGCCTTTCTATTCTTCAGCAGCAGGGAGCACTTTAGCCTATAGATTTACAGGAAAAATATGACTGAAGAGATCTCAAGGTATGTGAGTATAAACATACAATTCCATTTTGAGGGGTGTAGAATTCTCCCTATCCCTCCTGACTCACCACCTATAATAATTTGAATATGTAGTTTATCTCTCTCCCTCCTTTTTGTCAACTATGATACCAAAATCAGCCAGAATTCAGGGGGCTTTGCACATTCTGAGCTTGTTTTTACTAGACACAGTTATAACTACATAGAGGGTAGGACAGTGGCACTGTCACATCATTGGCACTGATGAAGTGGAGTCTGGAGGAAGATCTTGCAGACAAGGAACTCATTTTGAAGATGAGGAACTGAATGGTGCCATATGATGACATGTTAACGAAGTCAGCAGGAAGGAAAATGGGCATTCTGCTGTGAGATTCAGAAGCATGAAGGCACAATACTAGAGCTTCTTAACTACCACACAAAAACATAGGAAACCAATAGCTCAGAGGTACAGTACTTCATATGCACAAATTTAACAAATGCACAGGTTGACAGAAGACACTTAAGATTTTATTTTAATGTTCTTGGAGGAAGAGGAAAAATTGCCCTAGGGTCAGAACTGCCTGTTCCTTCATTCTTCTGTCTACTGTTCTTTATACAATTTCTTCCAATGCACTCCTTTTCCAAACAGGCTTTTATCGCAATCACCTTGTCTAGTTTACTCCTAATGAAAAATTTAAGAGATACGCATTACTCCATCCTTTCTCACTTAGGTGACCTGATTGTGTGGGGGGGGGAACCTCAGTGATTACATAATTCACATGCTGTTCTGTCATCCAGCAATGCCTGCATTTATTTCAACACACACCGAGTGATTTTTTTTTAATAGAAAAATAAAATGGATATAAAATAAATCAATCTACACTAATATTAGATGGGAATTCATTCCATATGAGCTCCTTGACAATAAATTTGAGTTAAGAAGAAGATGCCATCAAACTTTTTTGGTCTGATAGCTTTATGTTGCAACTCATGTTGTCTAAGAATAGTAGATGTATTTAGCCATTTCATGTAACAAAGCAGATGATGTGATACTTGCTTCAAGGACTAGCGTGCTAAATCAAATGCATAATGGTAACTCAAATGCAAAATACAGTTTGCTGGAAGTCCCATTTCAGACTGATACACTTAAAATGCCTGTGTCATAATTTCTTTACTAATTCTTTGTCAATGAAAGAATTTTCTTGCAATGTGTTATACCAAAATAAGTTAATTTGGGACCCAGCTAGAATATGGTTTATTTACGACATCCTAAACTTAAACTCCAGTATTTTCTGGATTGGGAAATGTGATTTAGTTCCTAAAGAATTTATTTGCTGTCAATTCACTATTTATGCAGTGAAAAATGGTTTGATTAGCTATTTCATTGTTTTCATTCAAATGGGATAACCATTTACAGCATTTAACAAATCCTTGTTCCAGAAAAGATGTATGACTTCTATTTGAGGCTGCAGCAATACTAGGAAGTTATAATGGCACACATACAAACCTGTAACATTTTAACCATTACATAGTAAAACTGTGTACAGTTAAATATGATATCTACCCTCATTTGTCCTCTGCCCACAAATACTCAAAAATACACTGTTTGTTAACAGACTCTGCTAATCTTTTAAAACTAAAAATACAAAAAACAGAATCTAATTAGTTGCAGCCAACATTACTGTTTTAAAATTACTAGAAAAGACACAGTATGTGTATCTAAACCTTTAGATTTCCAGACTATGTAAGAATATTTGGTATCTCTGAGCAGTGGAGGCAACTGATTTAAATCAGCTTAAAATAATGGGTGCTACGTTTGAGGGACTGACAATGACCTATTTTGGGATGTCCACTTCATGTCTTGTGTTTGAAAGGATATGGCAACTATGTCATCCCACTGCAGAAAAGTGCCTGCAGTAAGCAGATACCACACAGTCTAAAGGAATTCACGTCAATCTCTTGCTCAAACACTTATCTCCTGTAGGATGTGAAGTAATTGCCAGTGTCTTTCCACCTCAATTAAGCAAAATTAATCAAAGAGAAAATGAGGTACATAGGGTGCTGAAGTGTACAATCATTGAAGACTGATGATTCGCAGACCAACATGGAGAGGTTTATCCCCATCTCTTTGCAGAACACTATATTACAAATATAGAATGGATTGTCCTGGAGTCCTTGGCTATTTCTGCCATTGTATTTACAAATAAAAAGATGAGTAAATTTCTTGACTGCAAATCTACAGAAAGACAGAACACAATTTGTTGCTTGAATTTATATGGCCATGCCAAACTCACACTGTGATAAATTTAAATATTCTATGTGGATGGCTATCTAAAAGAGGAGGGTATGTGTATCATCCACTGCAGTGGCCTCTACTCCCTGCATTAGTCTTAAACAGCCCAGTGCTGGGTACTAAGAGGACTGATAGGGTTGGCACGTTACAAACACGGCAGCCCTTTACAGTGGATAGTTACAGTGTCGGAAGGGAATACTTCTATCAGTGGCTAGGACAACACATCTCAGTTTTACTACTGAAGGAAAATAGTAGGAATACACACCCATACTGATACATAAAAGACAAACCTCCAGAATTCTAATAGTAATGTTATTAAACTGCAGGAAAATAAGTTCATCAAAGGAATTCAATTTCATGCAATGTCAAAAGAAGACATCATTTTGCGTCAGATGTTTCGGCAAACAGAATGCAGACCAAACTCTAAGCTCTAATTGTGAGCTTCTCCCTCACAGTGTGCATTTTCCAAACTGAACATTTCACTGTCTAATTGAAGCATTCAACCAGCATAAATTCTGCTCAAGAAACTGTGTGAAGGTTGAAATACCGTACATAGGCAATATTAATTTCTCTTGCTTTCAAGGCACCAAATCCTTGGAAATAACTATTCCTTAATTTAATGCTGAAATGCAACTTCAATTACTAAGAAGCAGTCTTTTCTTGATGAAAAAACAATCTGTAAATATCCAGCAGGGAATGATGTCACAGTTTAATACAAACCACAAATTTTCATCCCTACTTTATTGCTTCTCCTGTTCTATCACCATACAGAGACACCAACAGGTTCTAAATTAAGCCACTCATATATTCAAGTTTGAACAGAATCGAGTCAATGTTTCTGGATCTCAGTCCTGAGATTCATAACTTTACTTGAGAGTCTTCCTTTGGACAGGAGGCAGTATAGTCTGTCACAGTTCAACCCGTATGTTTGATATCTTTTTTTACTCCTACTCTCCCTCCCCCTACATTTGTTTATAAAACTTTCACCAAAGATGAACCAAGACTATGAGCACTGGAAATCATATTTTAGCTCTCTGAAAGAGAATAGCAATAATACAATGATTATAAACTTAGGAAAAGCATGTCTTAAACAAAGATCTATCTTAGAACATCACAATATATTTTTCACAAACCTTCCTTAATTCTGATCTCATCCTTTACTCTTTTTGTTTGATTCCTGTATTCCAGAAAGATCTGAAGGTTGAAGGGGGTCAAGGGGGTGGGGGGGAGAAAGTGGATGAGGAGTGAGGTGAAGGATGGGAAAAGGAGAGGGGAACACTTGAAACTTGTTCTAACACAGTATATTACTTCTCCCTATCAACCTAGCATTGCTTGAGCCACAGTATTCAGCAGCATTTCAGGCTAGACAAAATCCTTCTGGCTTTGTTTCTTTGTCACCTCTGTCTCATATTTCTTATCTCCTTTAAACACAATAGTCTTGGTCTCTGATTTGCTCTAAGGCCTTTAGAATTCACAAGATGGTTTAGTTTGAGAAAACTGGATGTCATCTGTTCTACCTCCTTTGTTCTGAAAGCAGTGCTAGCCAGCAGCCTTGCCCAGGTCCTCACACAGGGTTTTGGCCACTGAAGTTTTGAGTGTCTGCTGGGATGGAGAATCCACAGAGGAAAATCAGTATGGTGTTTGACCTCACTTAATGTGAAAAAAACTTTTCCTAAGTGATAACCAGGATTTCCCATGGCAAGTGGCTACTTCAAGTTTAGACTGTAAGACAGCACAGTTGGCATAGAATTTCTAGAAGATAAGTGCCTCCTGTAAATGATTAATGCCATCCCAGGTAAGCATTTCAGATGGGATAAGCTGGTTTCTGTAGCTACCCATCTTTCTGCATTACTCTGGAAAGAGCTGAATGGTTGATTCAGATTGGACACTTTGCTTTTAGACATCAGTTTAGGTCAGATATGCCTCATTCACTCTAACTTAAATTTCTGAAAGGTCATAGAATGATTTGTTTATATCCTCCTATGCTAGGCGTTTAGAAGCATACTTCGACATGTGCTTGAACTGTCAAGCATGTAGAGGTAAAAGAACCAAACCAGACTTCTTTTTTGTCTTTATACTGGAATGGTCTCAAGTTAAATATCTCAAACCTTACGAAAATAGTTAAATAGACTAATTTGCAGCACTGATCTTTTATGTAGCTGTATCATTTTGGCTAATAATTTTATTTAATAACAGTAAATTTCTAGCTGAAAGTAAAGAAAATATTGGTAATTTATTTCAACATTATTTTCTCACTCTGAACCAAAACTGTATCTCTTTCTTTTCCAAGTAAATGCCAGACAAGCCTATGGCAGTCTAATTGCTTGTTCTTTCTACCATTAAGTTTACTGACATCTACCAACTTCCTTTTTAAATCATTACATGAATATGCATTTGAGTTCTAACACACAACTGGATTAAGCCATTTGTCTTCATAGATCAAATATACTAATTTGCTTCTTTGTTTAATTCAGTTCCTTAAAACTGATTAGAAGGCCAAATCTGAATATATTCAAAATAGTTCATTTAACCATTTGTCTAAGGAGGAGTGAGCAGACAGTAATTGCCATAGAAGTGAGATATGAAAACTAAGTTAAGAAAATCTCCATCGTTAGAGCCATATACTTCCAGGGAAAACACTGTAACAGTGGCAAAAACTAAAGGGAAGGAGAACTATTCAATACCACTAGAAAGACCAGTAGATTTCTTCAGTAAATCAATTCCACACAACCTTCTTGAAAACCTAAAAATGCTTACTTTAATGCATTATTTTCACGTGTTTACCTAGAGATGGATCTATGAGGCTGTGCGAGTACAGATTAAACAACAAAAATAGGCTCTACCTCTAATTTTATTTTTTTCTTTAATCTGGATAGAGCAATGAAAAAACTGCCTTGAGGCATTAAGGCATAATTAAGGCTTAATTTTGCCTTAAGCATAGACTGTGATAGATGTTCACATGAAAACAAAAATTAGGTATCAAGCAGTCATCACTGTCAAACCCTGATTACCCAATAATGATAAACTTTTTGTAGCATTTAGGGGGAAAGAGTAAGGGAGTAGAAACTCATATTGACATAGGATAGAAGCATAAACACTTTTATATGGCAGATATCTGTAAACCTTTATCACTTTTCAGACTCTTCAGGCACATTTTGTTTTCCAAACATTCTGTGAATATTTGCCTTGTTTTCAAAACACAACCAGAGCATGAAAACAGAGCCTTAAGGGCATGAATGCACTAACACTCCCTGTTAGAGAAATGGGAAGTAAATCAGAGCACTAAAAGGGAGAAATTACTTTGCTGAAGTAAGAAAAAGCTTAACCAGGCTCTAGGAATTGTCATTAGCTAATGGGGATGAAGAATCTGCAGAACTAGTCAAGAAGCATTTTGCTGAAGTTACTGATCTCTGCCAGCCTGCTTAGGTTGCTCTCTTCAAAGAGTGCAGACACTTGCTGGACTTGCTCCAGATGAGGGAATCAACTGAAAATTAAGCAAATGACCAATAGCCACAGACCTTCTCAGTAATCTGTGAAAGAGGGACTGGTAGTAATTACATTATAAGATAAAGGATGTATGATAAAGCCAAATTAAAGTTACTCAGAGTTGATATCTTTTGTGCAAAATTAATGACTGATAAATGAGATGAAATAAAACAAAGCCTAAAGATGTGTTTTAAAAGACTAGAGCATCGACTTCAACCTTTAGGTTGAAACTCATTAGGCTAACTTGAACAGATTTTCTTCTGTTCTACGTGCTTCAGTATTGCTGGGTTGAGGAAGAAATACATCAAAGAGGCTACTTCAGGCTCAGAAAACAGGAGGAGAAGAAGGAAAAATAGTGCATGGTTATCTTATCATCTAGAGTTGGAGCTGGCTACAAGCAACTTTCAGAGTAATTCCCAAGCTCACAATGACTCCCCACAAGCTCCTGTTACCATGGAGAACTTCTTTAAGTTCAAAAGCCATCTGACTGGTGCTATCTGTAATATTGGCAACTTTTATCCAATAAAACTGCCAATCCCTTTAAGAATCATCACTATCAGCCAGATTGTTCTTTCTCAACAAAACTTTCTCTAAGACTTGGTGTTTCTCTCTCATTCTATGCTTTGAATGACCAGGAACAACTAACAGAAACTGATGATTTTTTTTATACTATTGCATGACAAAAGCCTAGCAAGACAGTAAGTCCTTAGCATAGCTCAGAAGGCTGGAATAATGCACGCTTATCACCAGCTGTAGCTGTCTAAAAAATCTGCTGATTATATAATCATCTTAAAGCCCTACGCAGGTTGAAGACTTAAATGTCATTAATGACAGCTAAAGACCAAAGCAGATGATTGTTAATCCTTCTGTTTTTTAAAAGAAGTTACAGGCTAAGGAACACATTATTGCAGTATTAAGTGGCTTTTTGTTTTACTGATTAATCTTGTGTCTTACTGAACATCATAACAAATGTTTTAGATGTTTAGCTACTGAACTCGAAGCTGGTCTTCACAACCTTTCTCCTGCTGTGTTTTGGTCTGCAGAAATGACGTTTTAAGAAACATAGATAAAATATTACAGTGTTTTATGGGGATTAAAACTAGTATTAAGCAGATATTAATCAAATCACCAAATGAGTAAAGAAAAGAATCCAAACAAATTTTATACATTGTATGTTCTGTATTTTTCAATTCTGAGTTGGTTATGTTCTGCATTTTTCTCACTGAACTAGAAGACAAGAAAGTTTTAATTTTACCAAAATTCACAGTTCCTTAGTTGCTCATATTCAAAGTTAAGTATTTGCTTGTCTTAATACAAATACCATTAACCACAGAATTTTGGGTTTTGTGCTTTCACCTGAGCTGTTCAAGGGACTCTAAATTTAGCATCTCACAAAGAGAGCCCTTTACCCTCAGGGTCTGCATCAATTTATGTGCAGCTTCTAAAAAAAAATAAAATTTAAGGTCGTTTTAAAAAATTGCAGTGGTTTGTGAAGAAACAGCTAAAGGAGGTAATTCTAAATTAAGTAAAACTTTTCCCAATCAACTGAATGGGGAATGTTGGGGTTCTACCAAATGAAAGAAAACACAAACTAATCTTCAGATCCATAGTTTTTTTGCAATTCAGTGTAATCTGAAACAGACGTTTCTTCAGGTTCTAGAAACTCAGCCTGTTTGAAGAGAATAGTAGATATTGTCTTTATCACTCTAAATAGGAGACTTGAATACACAGTACTTGCTGAAGTAGATTTTACCTTTATTATTTTGCTTAATGGACAAGGAAGGAACTTCAGACCTGACATATTTGTTATCCTCTCTATACACAGAAATTTATGAAAAATTCCCCTTTATCAGGGAATCCTTACTGAAGAACAGAGACTGAACAGCTGTGCTGCTCTGACATTTTATAGTATCTAAAGATTTGCTCTTAAAGAAGCATTTTCTCTGATTTCAGACACTAAGACTCTTTCTAATTATGTGCTTGTTTATAGTTGTTTGAGACATATTTTCAGTAAGTACCAAGGTAATTTCTCTCTTTTCTTTCAAGTTTAGAAGAAAAACATAATTAGTTTTCAAATAGCTTCCCTAAAAACAAAAACAGAGATTTAGAGATAACAAACTTGCTTTAAAAACTTTCAGGAGATAATAAATTCCTGGGAAAAGCTCGCAAGTAAAAAGGAAAGGACCTGTTCCTGCCAGGAACAAGGACAGAAGGACTCTTTAAGTGGAAACTGGGTATTTTATCTTGCTTTGTAATGTTTCCACCATTACTTTCATGGGTGTGTGAGTGCTAAGCAAATGTATCTTTCAAATACCTGTTCTGAGATATTTCTTTTTTCTTGAAAACCTTCTGCTCTTCTTCGTACCTCTCTTCCTTGCCAAACACCACAGAGCCAGTATTTTCCAATCCTTTGGAAATGGCAGTCTCCTCACTGCCTCTCCTCTCCCAGGCACCCCTCTCTCATGTTACTTCCTAACGCCAACAATAGCTTTTGCTGCTTCCCAGAGCTGATAGTGCTGTTTGGGAGGGCACTGCTATAATTAACTCAGGCATCACCCCTGTGATTTATCTTGGTCATCTGAGTCCTAGCAACACCAATAATGCAATGAGTTGGATCCATTAGCAAATAAGTCCATTACAAACACAAAATATGGGTAAGGTGAGGTACATTTCTTCATCCACTTCCAGCTCCCACGAGCACAGCACCTTAAAAATAGGACTTAGACTCTACTGTTTATAGCAAGTCAAAGTTCATATGTTCTCATCTCTTCCTACTACTTAGGTTACCCAAGGAAATTTTCCTATGTATCTCTCTGCTTGAATATATTAGGCAGTGTCTGAGGAAGGGAATGAGAAAACTCAAATTACCACATTAGTAGTTTAAATAAACAAACTCTCCTGCTGATTCCATCCAGTTAAGTATGTTACCTCATGGGGGGCTAGCACATGCCAAGACAACACATTTGACTCAAGAACTTCCTAAAATATACCTCACTGAAGGCACAGTCTGGCAAGCATTGCTACTTGTGTTCTCAGCTCTTCTGGTCTTCCGTAACTTGTCAGAGCAGGCACAGATAACACTTGGCTTGGTCCTGGCATTTTAATTTTTAACAAAGCATGGACATGGTGGACTACAGATAAGTTTAATGAAAACTGGATAGGAATAAAAGAAGTAAAGGCTGCAGATTTACACCTTTTTTTTTCTTGACAAATGTCCCAGAAGTGAATAAATACCACTCCCCTAAAATTTTCTTTAAGTATTCCTTTCACAGGCCTATTATGTTCAACTTCAAGAATTCTTTCCATGGCCTCCATTCATTAGAATTGCTCTCTCTGATATTCAAACACTGGCAGTTTCACAGCAAATTACTGAAAGAAACTTCTGGACAGCTTTGCAGTAGGCTTTACACAATCTCTAACTGTAATTAAGAATGCCACTTTCCTATAAAAATTTATACTTTTATCTGCCATTTTCCTTCACTTGTAGACTATTTAGCCTTCTGTTGTGAGCTATTAAGACAGCTTTTGCATTTAGTTCTAAACATCATTGCTTTTATTGTGTAATGAAGCTACACAATCGATTTAATTTTTTTATACTTTCTTATAAAAAAAATGTGTAAATGTAATGTGACATCTAAAACTTTTTACTTGTGAAATCACAAAACACTGAATTCTGGACAAAATATAATGTTTTCTAGAAAAGCTCTGATTTGTATTCTCTGAAATAGCAAGAATCTGATACTCATCTATTTTATATAAACCAATGCATTTAAAAGAGAAACACTGATTTCCTAAGAGATACGAGGTTTTGTAGTATTCTTTAATGAACTATTTTGATTACTAATTTAATCTATATGAATATTAGCATAGGATTACTTTAAGAATTCAGTAGAGCCAAAAGGAAAGATGCCAGAAAAAACAGTAGTTGCATGAGAATCTGTAACTGTATATCCAATTTTACTGTACAAGTCCAACACATGACCCTTGGGGATTTTCTTCCCTTATCAAAAAATATGACGATAAAATAAATTAGACAGGACATGGACATTAGAGAAATATTTCATCAGAGAGTGCAATGCAAAGACTCCAGATAAACGAGATCTTCAGCATATGCCATTTACCAGCCCAAACTACTGCAAGTAAAAAGAGTAAAAGAGATTTTCCATTATCATAAAGGACGAAAATGTGCATGTGTTTTAAGACACATTCTTGAATAGTAGAAGCACTCTTACTGCATGCTATGAATAAACAATTAATGAAGTAACTGTCCTTAGGAATGCATTTACTCTGTGTGAAATTACCTGTCATGTAAAATCATGCTTTTCTCAAGATATCTTTGAAATTCCTAAAAACAAATTGCCGGTTGTAAAAAAAAAAAAAAAAAAAAAAAAAAAAATTCTGCGAATAGTTATTAATCTATGTTAGAAACACAAATGTACCTAAGGTTAAAAAAAATTCATTCCGTACTTCAAATCCTTCCAAATGTCTGTCTCATCAACAGAAATAACAGTGATTTTAGAATTTATCACTTTTTTCATCCTCAGACTACAGGAATAAAATCATTGCTTTAAGTAATTCCTTTTCACTTTAACTGCAGCTTTTTAAAAACAGGTTAAAAACAATCCATATTTAAATGGTAGATTTTATGAGTTATACTTATTATGCGAACCATTAAATTTTTATAGTCTTTGCAGAATAAAATAATCATTGATCTTTTTCATCTGAGTACTATTAAGACAAAGGGTATAAACATCAACTGATTAAAACATTATTTAAAATGCTTTACAAAATGCTTTATAAAATTTATTTCTAAGTAATTTCACTCATCAAGACTTGACAAATCTGAAGAGTACTTCATTTAATTTCTTTTATGAGAATACTTTGTATTCAAAGCAAAAGCCTGAGGGACCCTCAGTCCCCATAAAAGGTTGTGCTATTGCCTTTGCCTTGGGTATTATGACTTCCCAACAGCAAGCTGTCTGTTGGCTCACGGTGCAGTGTCCTCCAGAAAACATGTAAGGCAGGACAAGATGACTCTGAAAGTCTATTCTTTCACTATTACTAATCACCAGTTAAACAAACAAGCATATGAGGCATTTAGATCCTTTTGATTGCTTTAGGAACAACAAAAAACCACTTAAGTAAATTTTAACGATACTCTGAAAACAAAGCTTGTTGTATATCATTTTTAGGTATGTGTAGTCCTTTTCCCAGAGATCGCTTCTAGCCTGCAACACTGCTTATGAAAATGTCTTCAAGTTTATACTCCATGGCCTGCTGTGTGGCCATTTATATAACAGCAGAGTCATGAGCTTGTACAAACAGGGTGTTTGTGCCTCAGACCTGTTTAATTATGGACATGAGAATTGGTGGAGAACAGTTAGAAGTTCACCCATTCTCACATGACAAGAAGGAGCAGCCCAAACATCTCTTCCTCAGAGACAAGGTGCTGAGTGACTGGAGAGTGATACACTGCCTGAAAAATCTTGAAAAACTGGTGAACTATCAAACAGATGGTGAAAGTGCATGTACTATAAGATAAGCTTCCATGAAGAGCAACATTTAACTGCACCCAAAAAGTATATACAATCTGTAGGTGGCCAAATGACCACCAGCACTGAGGTATCTGTAAGGACCTTGAATGGGGCTATGGAACCTAACAGAGAGGGATGGTAGGTGAAGAAGGCCAAACACAGGTGATGCTATTTCACACACACTTACACAAAATAAATCTTCTAGATAAATCAAAGCAGATTAACCAAAGGCTTGGTTAATCCAAAAACTGGACAGCAACCAGGAAACAGGTACTTTATTTGCATCCACATTACAGTTACAGAAAAGAATTCAAGGATAGATGTTATAATGTTCAGCAAGGTGAAATGACACAAACATAGGCTATCTTAAGGTAACCTTAAGATTTGCTTCCCAGGAGAACACACACCCTAGAAACCTGAATTTCTTCAGAAAGCAATCATAGAAGGTTAGAGCACCCTTGATACAAATTTAACTTAAATAAAATAAAACTTTTTAATTGATATTTTTATGGTATCTACCCATTTGTACTCATCAAACTCCTTGAAGGTCTCAAGGCTACTGTATTTTATGTGATGGGATGTGACAGCTCCTCATCATAAGCATAGGAGACTGCTAATTCCCTAATTGGAACATAATCCTAAAACTGTTAAAATAAGTTGTGGCAAATCAGAGAAAGGGTTGTGTTGAAAGGAACAAGATCATCAGGCCCAATCCCCTGCCCTTGGCAAAGACATCCACCAGATCAGGTTGTTAAAAGTCCAACCCAGCCTGACCTTGAACACTTTCAGCAATGGGGCATCCACAACTTAATATCTTTAGTAATATCTTAATATAATATAACACAACTTAATGTCTTTAGTAATATCTTAATATAATAAAACACAACATAATGTCTTTAATATCTTCATTAATGACTTAGACAAAGGGATTGACTGCATCCTCACCAAGCTGGCAGATGACACCAAGCTGAGTGGTACTGTTGACATACCTGACGGACAGGATGCCGTCCAGAGGGACCTAGACAGGCTGGAGAAGTGGACCTATGGGAATCTCGTGAGGTTTAACAAGACCAAGAACAAAGTGCTGCAGCTGGGTCAGGGCTGGGGATGAACAGATCAAGAGCAGCAGTGTTGACAAGGACGTGGTTGATGGCTGACAAGAAGCTGGACATGGCCCAGCAGTGTGCACACAAACCCCAGAAAGCCAATCCTATCCTGGGCTGCATCCAAAGCAGCGTGGCCAGCAGGGTGAAGGAGGGGATTCTGCCCCTCTGCTCCTCTCTGGTGAGACCCCACCTGGAGCACTGCATCCAACTCTGAGGTACCAGCAGAGGAAGGACCTCTTGGAATGAATCCAGAGGAAGGACACCAAGTTGATCACAGGGACAGAGCATCTCTCCTGTGAGGAAGGCTGAGAGAATCGGGATTATTCAACCTGGAAAAGAGGCAGCTTCAGGGTGACCTAATTGTGACCTTCCAGTACTTGAAGAGAACATACATGAAAGATCAGACAAGACTATTTACAAGAGCATGTAGTGATAGGACAAGGAGGAATGGGTTCAAAATAAAAGAGAGTAGGTTTACATTTGATATTAGGAAAAAAATTGTTTACTGTAAGGGTGGTGAGGCACTGGAACATGTTGCCCATCGGAGTTGTTCAAGGCTGGGTTGGATGAGGCTCTGAGCAACCTGGTCTAGTTGAAGGTGTCCTTGCCCACAGCAGGGAGGTTAGAACTAGATGATCTTCAAGGTCTCCTCCCAAGACAAATAATTCTATGATCATATGATTCTATGGACTTCTCTGGACAACTTGTTCCAATGTGTCACCACTCCCACAGTAAACAATTTCTTCCAATGTAAAGCTACCCTCCTTATTTTTAAAAACGTTTCTCCTTGTCCTATCACTACAGACCCCAGTGAAAACTCTCTCCCCATCTTTCTAATAAGTGCCTTTAAGAACTGCTGAGCCACAGTAAGGTCACCCCAGAGCCTTTTCTTCTCCAGGCTGAGCACCCCCAACTCTCTCAAGTCTTTCCTCATAGGAGACATGTTCCACTGCCTTGATAATTTTCCTGACCCTCCTCATAATCTGCTTTAATAGATCCCTGTCTTTCATTGTGGACCTTAGAACTGGATGCTGTACTCCAGGTGGGGTTGTATGAGATTTGAATAGAGGAGAAGAATTACCTCCCTTGGCCTAATGGCCACACTGCTTTCGATGTGGCCCCAGCTACAATTGTCTTTCTGGGCTGCAAATGCACATTGCTGGGTCATGAACAATTTTTTGTGCACCAGAACCCTAAAGTCCTTCTCCACTGGGCTGCTCTCAATCCTTGGAGCCCCCAGTCTGTACTGATACCAGGAACTGCTATGACCCAGGTGGAGGAACTTCCCCTTGGCCTTGGATTTCACGAGGTTCACATGAGCCCAATGAAAGCAATTCCAAATACAGACCAGCAGTGCTGCTAAAATGTAAGATAATGCCAGGAGAAAGATAAGAAAAATTTTGTTGTCTGGGTTTAAGCTTTCAGAAGGCCCAACTGTAAGTTGCAAGCAGAGGAAAAATATTTTAAAGGAGGTTGCAAAGGGACTAAAGTTAGATGCTTCTTAACAATGCATCAATTCCAAAGAATACAATAGCAATGATTCTGGAGACAGGTCCTAGGGATCTGAGATGCTACTTCGCAGCCCCTCTGCAGTAGTACAAGTAGAAATAATATCCATGCAGTCACAGGTGACCACATTTCAGTAACACTCATTTTTACCAAGTCAGAATACAAATACTGCTCGCTGTTTATGAAACAGAACATACACCATACATAAGAATAGGCAAAGTATTCCTAGAGATCTGGATCCAGCCTAATCTGACTCAAAACTGGAAAAAGACAAAAAGCTTAATTTCATGATGTCTCCTGAGCTGTAAATCTTTCCTCTGCATCAGAGAATCGGTGTTTTACTGGTATTTCAAACAGAACCCAGGGTATAGATTAAGGATTTAAGTTTATGGGAAATAAATCTGTCCAATTCAAATGACTGAGTGTTTCATACTGATGTTGATTCATCCTGTTTTGCAAGCACCAAATAAAAACATCTGAAATGCCAAGATTTTCTTGTGTTTGCTCATTGCCTAATTCTTCTACTTCTCCTGCAGATTTAATTAAACATTGTGGGCAGCAATGAAAATGTTATTTTAGTAATGAATTCCCAAACCTAGCCACTATTTTTGTATTGTTCTCTATTTTCAATAACATTCAGCTAAACAGCAATAGAGATATAGAGTGTAAAGAAGAGTATAGCTATCTCACAGCTCAATTGCAGTGCTACATAAGGAAATGAGCAAGTCAAACCCTCTGTTTTTAGATACCTGTAAATGAGCAGTTACTCAGAGATTGGCCCCAGAAGCAATAATCCCCTCTGTCTGACAAATGAAAAATCTGGTGCACTACAGTTCTCCACCTGATAAAGGAACTTCTCACGGAAATAATATTAAAAATTAGCACAAACTATATTTTTACTGCCAAGTTGCTCTATACAGGCAGTATTCCATTTTGATTCACATCAGACTTAGGCCATTGTGTTGTTGCCTGATTATCCTCTTATGGAAACAAAGCATTCTGACAGCATATCATCACTACTGAATTTAAAAGGTTTTTATATCATGAGGAAAAATAGTCTCGTTATGCTACTCTGCTCAATTAAGCCAGAAAGCATTAAAAAAACCCCATTACGGAGTGGTATACAAAAAAATTGACTTTATTTTGTAAATTTCAGGCTGATAATGTTTAAAAAAACTAACATGTATTTCAGAGTCCTCCTCCACCCCTCACTATCAAAACACTACTTCTTATTCATAACATCCAGAAAATTGGCACATCATTTCTGCAGCACATATCTCTCTTCTAGATAAAATAACTATCCAGGACAAGAGCCTAAGGAAAAGATTTTTAAAATCCCTTCTGACAGTTTTCTGACAGGTTTTCTCTGCATTTCCTGGCATAACCCTCCCCAGAAATACTCCTCAGCAAGCAGGTTTTCTACACTGTCCATTTCTATCAGCCGTCTGGCCACAATTAGTGAAGACTGTACCTACAAACACAAGCTTCACCTCTATAAATAGAGAGTGCAGCCTTTGTGCTGCCCTGGAAGCTGCTGGGTTGTTGCACAGGGTAGTGTTCAGGAAGCAAGGAGCACCACATTGGCACTCTAACCCAAGCCTCCACTGGAGCCCCAACCTAAGCACAATGGACACTGTTAACTCCTCCTCCTCCTTTCCCATATGGCAAACCTTAACCAGGGGAAGGGGAAATAAGAAGCTCTTAATAATGCACCTGGGACTATTGGCATAGAACAAGCAAACAGGAAAATCAGGGAACTGAACAAGGATTACTACAGATGGATTATGATAAACGTATCTGCAGAGTAACAGTTCATTTCCCATCCATACTTAGTACAACTCTGACATTACCACTGCTCTTCGAAGTCATACATTTCTAGTCAAAACTGTAGTGATGTTTCTTTCCAAAGGATGCTTATTTAGGAAACCTTCCACTAACAACATGGCTTTCATTTGGAGTTAGGGATGGAGCTTCTCAAGCAACATCGCTCTTCCTGCTTTCAACCATGTATTCAGATCTTCCGCACTGAGTACCTCTTCCATTTCAGATTGTGCTCATACTACAAAGTGTGACAAAATATTTTTTAGAATTTTTTCAGGAAATGGTCAGGATATCCTTCAAAGAATAAACAAACAAGGAGTGCAATGCATTGTCCAATTTTCCACCTTGTAATGGCAAATGTCCTGGATTTCTATACTTTAAATTCTTTCTCCTGCTCAGGAGGGCTGAAGTACGTAATTCCGAGAGCTTCAAAAATAAGCAAAACCTATTTTCTGATGCATCCGTGCTTTGGAGACTACAAAAAAGGTTTATACGAGATCTTTTTCTGTCGGAAGATCCATCAGCTTAGGGCTGATGCTGATGTCTTGCAAAACTAAGCATTTCCTCTTAAACCAGGGACTCATATCAATATTTTCCTACAAGTTAATTAACTTCGAGACTTTGATACTTTGTGAAATTTCTTTGGAACAAACCATCGGCTCATGAACAGAACCACCACATATGCACACTCGCATGCAAAGACCAGAACATGTTTAATGCAACTGCCAGAGCTTTGCATCTCCAAGAACTAATTCTAAGAAGTACACAGAATTACAGCTTCTCCCTCTGCAGATGAAAATACAGAAGCATAACAAATTTTTGCTAAATGATCTCAAACATTTTTCAGAACAATTTAATTATTTTTATATTCCTCTGAAAATTTTCAAATCATATCTTAAAAGGTACATACACATTATTTATAGTTGTAGTTTCTCTCATTCAATAAAACTTAGCCATTTACATCCCATCCAGTTGATTCATCTTTTTAGATCAGATAAACTTGCAGTGAATCTGGGATTCTCAGGGTCTGTTCCAGTGGGCTGTTTTCAGTTTAAACAGCTGTGTTGTTACAATTTCTTTTGACATGTAACTTGAGGGTACCCATTTGCTTCACAATTAAGAGCATAGCACCTACAAATGTTCAGCTAACCAGATTGTTAATTGCTATGTTTGCTTTATGCTTTTTTGTATAAATAGAAAATGTTCCTCCTGAAACTGAATGGTTCAAAGGTTCAAACATTATCTCCCTAACTTTTCTCAGGTTACTCAGATTTTACTTTTCCCTCTACTCTGTGTCTGGGGATATTACCGATAAAGGTTTGCATACCCCATGTTATCTCTTCTAGTCTCAGCTGCAATGATAGCTTTTGCCTTTGTGGAAATCAGTGCTGAATATTTTCTTCAGAGACAGACAGCAAAAACTGAGTTTGTTTCAGAGCAAAATCATCAGTAACAAATAAAGTAATCTTATGTTCATAATAAACTGAAATTGAGTGAAAAATGTTATAAAATACACCTTACTAGGATTATTTGCAATACTTAAGATTAGTATCTGGTTTTATTAGTTCCTATATACATGTCTGACATTCTCCACTGGTAAGTTAGTTTTGCTTTCACCTCTCCTAATATTTCTATCCAGCTCATCTGAATCCTCAAATTCCCTGAAGATTGTCTTTAGATAAAATTAGAAGCATAACTGCTTAATAAATGGGAGCATTCCTCTGTAAACATACAATACAATGTCAGCACTTCTGTCATCAGATTTCTGAGTGGAATTTAATATATGAGCTGTGAATAGCTTATGACCTGTCCCATAATGGGGGATTCATCTAAATGTAGATGCAGCTGAGCCAGGCCCTCATTATAGTCTGAATAGATGAATGAGAACTTTCAGGTTCGCTTCACTTCATGCCAAAGTAGACACATAGCTTGCATTGCAAGCTACCTTTGTGCACTTTTATCCATGCAAAAATTGGAGAAATTGCTGATTTTTCTCCATTATATTTTGTAAAGAAACTTAGGCTGATTAGCTCAGATGCCTGTGTCCGTCATAACCAAACTCTCACACTGATTAGGATTGCAATAACCAGAGACTACTTATTTTCTCCGAAACATGTCTGAACTTTTATTCAAGTTTCCCCTTGGTCATGCTGTTCTCAAGTGAAGCCAGTTGAAAAGCGGCCAGTAAAAGGCCGAAACTCTGGACTTCCCTCTAGACTTTTGGGAAGTAGTCCGGACATGCTGCCAAACTCATTTGTTCCTGTGGAACTGCATGTGGGTCAAGAGGTCCTTAGAAATCCATTTCCTATGACACAATTTATGACCCTGATGTCCCAATCAAGAGAAATGCTAATTTATTGACAACATGAGAGAGAACATCCAGTTCAGGTGTTCTTTTATGGACCACCTGCTTGACCTGGGTTTAGCCACAGAGCATAAATGATTCTCCAATGACACTGTGCAGGATTGTCAGTGAAGTCTAAGAAGATAAAGCATCATCAACAGCTAAAGCATCATCAATTGTTCATGAAGATGCATTTTTACAAAGATAATTTTTTGTTTAAACACTGGTTTTCTCACATTCACATACTGAAGCCCCTGTGAGAATTTCTGTTTAAGGTCTAATGTGATTTGTGGGTTACCTTCTTCTTGGGCTGATAATGGTCAGCAGCTGACGTGTCCCCAAAAGTTTCGTCAGCTTGGAAAGAATTTCTGGAACTACGCAAAACTCCTCAGCCAGTCTGTACATTTGGAGGTTGCTGCTAACCATCCCTGGCATATGAGCTAAACATAGCAGCGTTCAATAATGTTCTGTTCACAAAGAAAATGGGAACACAGAGGATGATGCTGCACGTCAGCACACATGATGAGGAGGCAAAGGTCACTTTGCAAGGCATAAACTATGAGCAGCAAGGCAGGTGACAGCAGCTCTGATGACAGCATCCTCACACTCAGGACCGACATATCTGCCAAGGTGGACTTGGCAGATGGCCACACATCACAGGAAGCAGTATTTTGCATGGGAACAGACTTCAGAGTGCTGTTAAAAAGGGCTTCAAGTCTCACTCCTGAAAACTAGGCTTACTTTACCAGTGCTCTTACGAAATTATATGCTACTAAAATGATGTTCAGGAATAACATGGTTTTGATACAAGTCTATTTTTACTTTCTTACTTCCAAATTAATACTAGCATGATTTATCCACCCCTCCCTCAAAATAATTATAGTAGCAAAGCAGTCTGTGTTAAGTAGAAAGAAACTGGAAATTTATGGAGTAACACAGGATTAACAATTAACATTCATCATTAAAATTCCACTTCAGTTATATAACTAAACAATTAGCAAAACAATCTGAAGACTCTGAACTACAGAAAATCCTGAAGAAAAAAAATACAATAAATTCTAATAGATAGATTTAAAAATTCAGCTGGCCTATTGTATTAACTACAAACAGTGATTGCAAGGCACAGCTTGTTGAAAGACCTCAACTTTAAAGCACACTAAATAAGTCTAAAGTTGCATCCATTTCATTATGAGTTATCAGTAACTTGGCTAAACCCAGCACTTTTTAAAACCTTGCTGCATACTAACACACTTTTTAAAATTTAAAAAATTTATTTGTTACAGTAGTTCTTTGACATATTATTTCTGTGCATTTTAAGGCTTGAAGCTTGTAGTTTCTCTGTCTATTAATGCTGTGAACTTCTTCAATTTAAGACTGTATAAATAGTTTTGATGATTAGCTTATTTTAATTACTTTAAAGGAAAATGAACTTCTATGAAAGGTAAAAAATAAACATTTAATTACAGAAATTTTCTATTGATTGCTACAAATTGTTTCTAGAATGCACATGTTCTTTTACTACTCTTAATTATTTTAATTAAGATTTCTGCATGTCAATTAGAATTGGTTTGGAATGGAAAATTCCACCTCCTCTGTGTCTCTCTCGAAGTAGGTAAGCACACATGCTATTAAGAGGTGTTTTTTGTATATCTAGTATATGTAAATAAGGAAAAGAGCATCCGAGAGTAATTGAAAAGGGGCATAATTCTATAAAGTCAAAATTAACGTAAAGCCAACCTAAACCCCTTTTTTTCTTTTCAGTCATTAATCATCTCAGCCCGAAACAAGAAAATTGTAACACTGATGACATATGTCAGCAAAGGAAATAAAATACTAAAGAAGGAATGGGATTTCTAGAATCATACATAGCATGACTAAGTAAAATAAAGGAGAAATCTATCCTAGTTTAAACCTAAGACATGAGAAATAACACATCTTAACCTGTAAAAAATACCCTGGATTGTTTGCCATTGAATAGCTCATACAGCAGCTAACACTCATTAGTTCTCATTCTTACTTTAAAAAAAAAAAAGGAGTTTTCTTCTTTAGGCTCTGTAAATTTTTAGTATTTCTCCAGAAGTGTGTTAAAGATGGGATGTAGAATCCCATTGCTCTGACACTTTCCCTGTCTGAAAGTTGCAGTGAACTGTAAGTTAGTGAATCTCTGCACGTCCTAAATTACTGTGGGAAATCCACAAGCCCTGGGACTGAATATGGCCTGAAACTTTATTGTGTGTCACTTGGGAACATGTAATTTTTTTCCTTCTACATTTCTTCTGACTAACTCTGAGGTAGGCTTCAATTTATGGCCTATCAGCGTTTCTGAAAGAGCTATTTGGCCCTCAGTAAGGGAGAGGATATTCCAGGTTTAATGGAGTACATAAAATCCTGCTTTGTGCCCTCTTGAGTCCTCCGTGGAAGCTGTGGCTCGGTGAGGTGGCCCGTAACTGTTCGGGGTGTACTTACTGCATTGAAGTTGGGGAAGAGATTCACTGCTGCGGCAGTGTCCAGAGGAAACGGAAGGAACGGCTTAATATCCAGCGATGGCTGCAAGGGTGGTGCAGGAGGACGCACGAGGGCTGGAAGAGCAGGGCTCTGGCATGTACCACCTGCACGTACAAAGAGACAGAAGGCATTCAGCAAGTGCTGTGTTTAGCGCGAGGGGAAAAAGCCAGCACACACACACACACACAAAAAGCAATAACAAAAAGACAACAGTGGATCAAACAAATACATTTTGACTTGTCCAAAGATTACTGCGTTACTGAAAAAAAGCACAGCTGACTCAGTGACTGAGTTGGTTGTAATTCTTTGCCAGCAATTGCTTCAGGTTTCAGTCTATCATGATTAGAATTACCTTATAAACCATTTCTTTCCATGGATAACCTGGAACAATAGTTCAGCATATGTCTAACTTCCCTTGAGAGGTTCAGCTTGTCTCATTCTCTTATAATTTCAGGGCTTCATCCTACCCTGTTGCTCAACCCTACAAAGGCAGATTAGTCAAAAAGTAAAAGAACAACTTGCTGTTCGGCTCAGCAAGAGTCATGTTATTTGCAGACTTCTGATTTTTTAATTAAATGCTCACTCATGGAGCCAACCGCTTCAGTTTAAACCTAAACCTCAGAAACACAACATACCTTGCTGCCTCAATAGTTGATCAATACAAACCTAAAAATAACAGTTTCAGGAGCCACTGAAATTCTGTTTATGGGAAGGTACCGATGAACACTTTCTGCTCTTTGCAAGGGGTGGAGCTGATTCAGACTCTGTGCAGCAGAAAGCTCCTCCCGGCTAACCACCAGCTCTGTGGGAACGTAATGCAAATGAAGAAATCCCTTTGCATACCAATAAGGCACTACCTGTTTGCAGCGGACCCTATTTTGCTTATTTGTTTGCCCCTGGCCACAGCCAGTTACAAGCTGGAAGGATCCAAGTTCATTCTCTGCTTTCAATGTCTCCTATATTTTGGTTGCACTCCAAAACATCAATTCCCTGTTAATTAAAGACTATTTGGATCCTAGGAAACTGTTAAAATATGCCAGTGTTCTTCTAATCTGAGAGGCAGGCAACAGACTGTAAAAACCTGCTGGTAAGAGTCCAAGAAACACTGAAAAAAGTAAGGGGAGTTTTACCCTACTCACTGAACAGAGACACAGGCAGACAGATAACAGAAGGAGAGATCCAAAATTGGTTTCTTTTTTAAGTCTCATACATACAGATATTTCATTAGACAAATTGCATACATCCTTTAAGAGCCCAAACATAAAATAGTCAAAAATGATATATGAAATCTCTCCACATTTGGCCAGCAAATTTGCTAACAAGGTTTGTCATATTATACATCTAACTGAGGGCTATCCACACAGGACTTAATTAACCAGTTGTAGAATATCATCCAAGTTGTGTTTCTATGTATAAGATCAGCTGGAGCCAAATTTTGAAAGACTGTAATTTTGCCAACTTTCAACTCCTCTGTGAAGAGTTTCACTAAGAATCACTAGTAAATTAAAGGTAGTGGATTAGGGATCACTGCAATCTTGTGATAGTTTTTTTGCGAAGAATAACTGCCATTTTTGGAGTAGTTTCTACATGGTACCTCAAGGTAAGTGTATAAGAAATCAGTCTTTGAATGCAGCAGCTGAAGATATAGGCAAGAGAAATGCAGAGGGCAAGCAGCTCTGCTTTCCACAGCTCACCAGTACAGAATTATCAAGTATTTGATTGCCATTGCTTTGGCAATTGCTACATTCCCACGACATTATCACAAAAACACTGTAAAAATAAATTTTACAGGTCAGAATGATGATAAGGTAGTGTTGAACATGCCAATCATACTACCTCTGAATAGGAGACCCATAAAGGTACTTTTTTACACGCTGGAAATACTTCACTTTACTTATGTAAAACTTTCACACATCATTAAAGGAAGAAGTCACTCCCACTAAAAGAAAAAATACCTGAGATTGTACAGAATCACACAGAAATTTCAAGGTGTGCATTTGCCTGGCAACAGCAAAGAATTTGAAGCTAATTAAATATTCTGTAACTCACAAATGCAAATGTAAACTGGACTGAGAAATGTCACCTGTGCTCAGGGACACAGCTCATTGGGTCTCTCAGTGCTATGGAGAAGAGCTTCACAGGTTCAGATTACCTAGAGCAACAGCATTGGTATCCCAAACTCATCTAAGATACCACGCCATGAAGGATGAAATATTTCTATTTTGTGATCCTTCATGGCATGACTCGGCACTCACACACCTGCTGCTGCCAGCCAGTGCAATGCAAAGCCATCTGGGGACAAGAACAAGCTTTAAATGGAAAAATCCAGCCAGCTCTGCAGGACCTTGGCTGGGATTCAGAGCCTCTGGAACAGAGTTTAAAATCTACCACAGTCCTGGCTACAGTGGCACAGAAAATTAGTATGTTCAGGAGCACAGCTGCTCTCTGTTTTTTCAATAGTGTCAGACATGTCCCTAAATGATGGAGCATGTGAGAGGCATCATGAAATTTGAGCCTTTGCTTAAAAAAAAAATTCTCTAATGTTTATGGCTGCAAAAATTAGCTTCTCTTTCCATTTAACAGAGTTGTAGTCTAGAATCTGCAGCAGAAAAACTGAAGCAATGGCAACCATTTCTGTGACTCAGCTTAGCTTGGACAACCTTTGAGAATGCCAGTGTTAACTATTTCACACCTAATCCAATAGCAGAGGGATGGAGAGGGGTAGAAGCCCACAGGGAAGAGTTCTTGAAGAGTGTACACAGATAAATTCCAAGTGTTACTGAATGTTGGATCACAGGGAAGAACTATAAAATTTGCTTACAATGGTTTTGGTGTTGTGTAGGATAAGCTTCTCCACAAAGACCTCCATAGCACTCCCTGAGCAGATGCAGCACTGCTGATCAATGCACAATGAGGGTGAAAGTTCAGTGACAGCCTTTTCACAAACTTTCTACTAGCAAGGGTTGGAAAACACCGACCAATAAAACTAGGATAAAATCCCACAACACTGATAGGTTTTCACAGCCTGTGCTTGATGCTCTGTATTATTATTATTATTGTTATTGTTATATTATTACCTGAAGTTCAGAGAGACAACCTTGTCTTTATGAGGAGCATGCTACATTTACTTAAAATGGCAGGATACTAGTGTATCTTCTAATTCCAGTCTTACAAGTTAATGATGATAGTGTCTACTGTCTTTCCAAAGAGAACATGAATGTTCAGACATTTGAGAAATTCATGTTGATATCGATACCTTAATTTTCTTTGGAGGGAGACGAAGAATATTACAACACAGAAGCTTAATTAGCTCAGCATTTTGACCAAGTCTGAAGAAAACATTTGTTTCTTCAATTTTCAGGCAATTTAAATCACAGGCAAGATAATCTCTTGGACAGAGACACTGGCTATACACCCAAAGTGTCAGCATACAAGTTTGGAGAAAAGCTTGCCACAAACCTTTGCCTCTTCCTATATCACATTGAGACTGTTTTTGAGAACTCCCCCAATGTCAATCAAACTGTGCATTTTTGCACAGGGGTGCAGTTCTGTGTCTCCAGTTGGGACTAGACATTTTGCCCGGCCACTGGGTAATCTGCATTGCAATACAACACCATGTTCTGGGCACAGACAGCCTACGTGCTACAAAGCCATGTGTGCAACATGAGGTTCATGTTCCTGGTGACACAGCCCAGTCAAGTGGGTTCTCCTTCTGAAACCACTGGTGATATGAACTTCATCAGCACAAGACTGTTGCACAGTTCTTGTCTGAACTAAGGGAATATGGCAGAAATAGATGAAGAGATGATTCCTGCCCATTCTGCCTCGAACTGTCCACTTCATATGGAATTGGCACATTTTATTTGTTTTGAGTAAGAATGGGAACAAATACTGGTGTTGGTCCTTTGCCCCATTTCCCCTCCACTCCATTTTGACTTTAGAGACCATGTTTCACTATGGAACTGAAAATACATTTTAAAATGAGAATCATTCTTAAAAAAAAAGAAGCCATATGTCTTTAAAAATGCTAAAGTTTTAATCTTAACAATTTTTTTTTTTTTTTGTGACAATTCTTTACAAAAAGCAAACACCTTCTGGAGGAAATTTTGCTTTCAATGAAACAGCACTTACTGAAAAGAAGGCTTCCCATGCAAATTTTTGTGCTCAGTTCACCTGAAATTTTCCTTGGATCAGTGTTAGGTAAAGAGCATAAACAGCTGTAAGTAGTGACCCTAAAATCTGGAATAAGAGAATTGCAAAGACTGAATATGCACAAAGGAAACCAAAGAAAATAGCCCTAAACAAGCATCACAGGACAGGGTGATTTTTACATACAGGCTAATAAATAGCAAGTTTCCTTAATGTTTTTCAGGGAGGCCAAGATCCCCATTCTTCAGGTTCCCTAGCAAACAGCTCAACAATTTGGCAACCACCTGTTGCTATATTTTGTGACTTGGCTGTAGATGAATTTATGTTACATCTTTCTCTGCACAGTCTTTCCTCATGCACACTCTCATTCCCAATCCTTTAAGTTTACACTTAACTGCAGATTTAGTTTCCAGAAAAAGAATCACAAGATGCATTATCAAATAGTCTCTCCTAAGGAAGAATCTAGTTCAGATTTTGCAGACACAAAAATGTAGATAATTTTTTGCAATGCATTTGAAATTTGGAAGAATGTAAACTGGGCAGAAACTCTAAACTAATACCCCATTAATCTAAATCTTTTGCAGTTCTTCCATCACTAACTATTGCCACCATAAACACTGAGTGAAAAAGCAAATCTCTGCAGAATTCCATTTTCATTCCTTCATTACACTGCAATTTTTTCCTTCTGACCATGTGCACAGCCATTTTGAACACAGCAAAGACACTAAACTAATGTACCATTTCCCTTCCTTCCTGGGGTCTGAGTTGGTTTTCAGGATCATAATGTGGTTTCTCCAAGATATGGATATTTCCATGTTTTACACCCCATCTCACACATCTCTTAATATTTCCATAACTTATTTGAGATCAAAGAAAATACACACATTCTATCTTGGCAAAATCTTAGAGAACCTTTTGGATGGTATGACTCAGTGGAGAAGCTGGGAAAGTACCACACATTTCCAACTGAAAAGTTGACTTCTAGGTAGCTTTAAAAGATAACTTCAAAAGATAGCATTAATATTTTTTTAAATATTAATCCTAATATCTAACAGTTCACATGCAACAAGCATTACATATCCTAGAGACCCCAAGCCAAATTTTCCTAGAAAATTTTCAAGAATGCTGACTCAGGCTATTTTGAAGTATTAAAGGGAAGGGATATGTGGGGAGCTCCTGGTCTAGCTTATAAATATTAAAAAGCTTACATTTGGATAACTCAATATTAGCTACAACTTTTAAATTGTTATGAATTAAGTTTGCTAGTGGGCCAAAGAAAAGGTGTATTTGGAGGGATTTCTTCAGAAAGACAATAAAGACACAAGCATTTAAGAATAGCAAGCTATCCATGATGAATAATGCTTTTTCATGATACAAAATACCAGATATCACATTTATATTTTCAGGGAATCTGATAAAATAGGAAATTTTAAGACATCCAAAACCAAAGGAATAAACTTCTCTGGGATATAACAGAGAAAATATGACATGAATTGTAGATGTAGCTTTCGGGAATTAGTTTTAAGTAATTCGTCATGGCCCATAGTCACTAGGGTACTCCCTTTTATCACTGTATGGTAATCTTCATTTTTACAACAGATACTTTTCTCAAAAACTGCTGAATTGTCCCTTTAAAGGTAAATTCAGTTCCATAACAAGTGATAATTCATAATTCAATGATCTAACCTGGCATGGAAAACTGAGCCCCACTTATCACCAAACTATTTATTTGTAGTTATTGCAATACAGTGACTAAAATATGAACTCAGCATACAGAAAATTAGCTAACATGTAACCTGTATCTCTTAGGTGCATAAACAGATAAACTTGTGATTTTGAACATTTCATTTTTATAGGTTACATATTATTACATATGAACTGAAAGGAGATTAGGTGTAAAAAAATGAAGTGATGCCTCCGGAGAATTTATTGCTCAGAAAAATCTATTTATAATGTTTGAACTCAGCTTCTTGAAAGGGGTTTTTTATTGTTTTGATTAGTTTATTTCTTTTTTAAAATTTATTTCTTTTGGAAGGGGAAATGAGAATCTTAAAGTGCTTTTGACTTCTGTATTGTTCACAGACTCTTTTTGGAGAGTGTTTTCATTATTTAATAATCTCAAAAAAATTTTAAAAAATACAGTATCTGCATTTAAACACAATACTTTTACATCTAATCACTCTTAGATCCAGAAAAGAAAGAAAAAAACCCAACTGTATTAAATATTTTAAGCCCACTCAAAAAGAAAAGCCTTCAAAATGGGCCTCCAACCACACCAGCCTCGATCCTGCTGGCTGTCCTGAGGATGAAGTACACTGTGTGGCCATACAAGCTTTCCTTTCACAGGTTTTGCTGATAGCAATGCTAGCAGTGGCTAGTCACTTTGAAGAGGATGAATGCAACACTGTCTCAGCTGTGGAGATCTGTGAGTAATTGATTTTTCAGTTCAGTGGCCAAATCAAAACACAGAAACAATTAGGGGGGAAAAACCCCACCGTCATGTCAGATGAAACTCTTCTTTCACCCAAAATAATACCTTATAGTTCCTACTTAGATACTTAACTGCTTTTATTATTTAAATATTAGCAAATTTCAAGCATCCAGATCCAAAATGACAAAATGACAATTCAAAATGACTCATTACAAAAATATTTTCTTCCTTTTTTTTTTTTCCCCAGATTGGCACCAGTCAGTACCCACTGTTTATTTATAGACAGAATTTTTCAGCACATACACTATTCACCTGGAAAGTTTGAATCAACTCTGGTCATTTACTGCTATTCAAAGCATTATTTTTTCTAGAGAAAATATTTCTTCTCTGGTTCCTGCGAAGTGAACTAGTTTAGAAAAATAATTCTTTTTATTGTTATTATTGGTTTTAGAAGCCTGCAGCTATGCATCAAATAATGTCTTTTAAAGTCTTTTCTTTCACACCTACTAACATTTTGAAAAACATAAGATTGTATATAGCAATAATTTTGATTGAAAAATGTACTCCTCTAGCTGTACAGAAGAGTACATTTCTTCATTAGTAGAAACCTGTGAAACTACTATTACGATGCTCGACTGGGAAAATGCAGAGACAAATTTGCATGAGTACTCTGATACCCATTAACTCCTGTCATTATTTCCTTTACTTTGCTAAACTAGCTCAGCTTTCTGCTCCCATTTTGCTACCTTCTTCCCTCCTGGTCCTTTACCGTCATTCATCTGCACTGCAGGCAGGTGGGCCCACCTTACAGACAGTGAAGTCCAGTCTGACTGAATGGGATTGAAGTGCTCAGCATTGTGCGGATCTTACCCACCTCAGGCCACAAGGCTAATTAATGTCAGAGCCCCCAATAACCCCACAGAGTACCACCTCTTCTGCCCCAGATCTAGAATATGCTATGGACCACAAGAAACACTCTACTGAACAAAATACTGGTGTGTTATGTTTTGGTTTTTTTACATAACAGCTACTGAAAAACCATGATCTGAACTTCAGTACTTAACACTGTCAAGCAAGGAATTTGCCTCACTATGGGCCACATCCTATATGAATTTTAAATTGCACAAGGGCAGAGACTTAGCTTTTTATTTTAGCAACATGACCTACCTAATTGAGCTCTTCAGAATCCTTTGGGCTTTTATTGCAGTTGGTCAGACAAATTTGGATTTTATTTTTCCCTATTGAAAACTGTTGGATCACTGAAAGTTAAATGATCCAAAATGTATGCTCCACTTTCTGTAAAGTTCTGTCTGTTTCTAGTATAAGGAAACAACGAGAAATTCTCCAGTTTGGTCAGCATGCTTATTACCAGCTGTCCATACCAAGTACCAACCATGCCAAATGCCAGAGAATCAGAAAGCCCAAGACTGGAAGTTATGGCTTTGGAGAAAACAAACTAGAATGCCCATGAGCCTCAGCTCTCCTCTTCTTGAGAATGAAAGAGCTTTTAATTTCCATTTACCTTAAAAAAAAATTCAAACATAAAATACCCAGTAGCCTTACTTTTTTCTCCATGCAATTCCAGTATTAATTCTCTGAGCACTTCTACCTGGCAGGAAATTATCCCAATTCTTCAGCTAGGAACCTAGGACAGACAGCAAAAGTCTTCTTCTCAAAACTCACGCAGGAATCTGCGGCAGACCAAGGACCTGAGCTCTAGGTCCTCAAATTCAGTGCTCTGAGCACAGTAATATCCTTTCCTGGTTGTAGGCTAATAGCAAACTGAACATGCTTTCACTTAGCCTTAAATGATCTCACACAAAATGTCAAAACTTGTTCTTCCTTCGGTGCCATAAATGCTAGAGGGAAGATGAGTTCACCAATGAGTCTACACCTGCACTAATGATTCTATTTTCTTTCAGCAAACTATGTGTCCCCAGCTCTATCTTACAGTTATTTCCCATACTGCTCATGTTTTATACTACTTTCTACTTTCTTTGGTAAGAAAGAGAATCCAAGGAAATGAAAAGCCTGCCTTGCACAGAGTGAGCTAGAAATGTACAGAAACATTCCTACCACCATGCAGTAATGCCAGGCCAGAAAAGAAGAGATGGCTGAGAAGGGATCTCATCAACATAACTAAGTGTTGGAAGGGAGGGTGTCAAGAGGACGAAGTTGGGTTCTACTTGGCGGTGCCAAGCAATAGGACAAGAGGCAATGGCAGAAACTGATGCACAGGAAATTCCACCTGAACATGAGGCAGAACTTCTTTAGTGTGTGGGTGACCGAGCACGGGAACAGATTTTCTGGAGATGTTGTGGAGTCTCCCTCACTGGAGATACTCAAGAACCATCTGGACACAATCCTGTGCCATGTGCTCTAGGATGACTCCACTTGAGCAGGGAGGTTGGATCAGATGACCCACTGTGGTCCCTTCCAACCTGACCCATTCTATGATTCTCTATGAAAGACAGCTTTCCCTTTTCTTTTCATGATGGTAAGGTCTTCATCTTGGCTAGTTATTCCCACACAGAGCAGCCCCCCAGCGTGATTTCCAGCCTGCAGCAAAAAGGTTTACATTCAGATTCAAGCTAAGGTGGGAAGCATGGGTGTTTTCAGAGGAGCACTACAACCTGATGAAGTTAGAGGAAGGGCACAGTGTTACAAATGTGCACTTCCCCAAAACTGCATGTACAGTGTTTCTGGACACCTTTCAGCCTATAACCATATTTTCTGACAGTGTTAAACTGACTGCACCATTATTTACGGACACATCATGGATATCTCCTAACCAGTGGGTCAGTATGTGGTTTGTAGCCTCTACTGGAGAGATACCAGATCTTATCAGATCAGGTCCAGCAGAAATGTAGTTACAAACTAACTGGATCTAAGCATTGAAAAACAAGGAAGAAGCTGCTGAAGGGCATTAAGGTGTATCACAAAGTGTGCTCCCCTGAGGTCATAGTCTCCCAGTAGATCCTAAACACAAAGTCTCAAAAAACCCCCACCATACATAAATAAGCTAAGCAAAAATACAAGCGTCAGCCAAGCATTATAAAAATCACATTAATTTTAAAGCTTTACACTTTTTGACATTTAAAAAAGTCTTTGACCTGGCATAATCTGCAGTTGAATTTTTTCTGATGGTTTTATAAAGGTCATGTTTATGGTATAATGAGCACAAATTTCCAAGGGTTATTAATCAGAAGAAAACTGTATTGCAAACAGATTTTCAAAGAATTTTTCATTTTTATGATTAATATATTATCAGCTTTAAAAGAGCCATTTTTCAAAAGCATGCTTGGGGAAGAAATAACGATTAACTTCTGATGTCTTTAAAGGAAACAAGCGTATGACTGAGACAAATATGTAACTAATATCATGAAATGGACATGCTCCACTAGTAAACCATATGAAGATAGTTCTGTGTAGCAATGCATCTTCTATTTAGCACTAATAATTCCATTTAGCATTAATAATTCACTGGAAAATGTTTTTACACATTTGTAACTGCATAGTGCAAAGTAAGTGGAACTTAATGCCAAGTCGTTGCATGTTTGCAGGATATCACTTCACTCTTCTGCTAGCTGTCAAACCTATGTTGCTTTACTGAACAACAGGTAGATCGACTTCAGAGAGTGATGACGTTAAGAGAAGGATGGCAAAATCCAAGCCAAAAGAGCAAACTCAAAGCTAGCTCCACAGAGAGCGTGAAAGGGAAGGAAGGAGAGAGGTTCATTGAGAAAAAAGTGACAGAAAATCTACAGTTTTGCAGCTGCACTTGGCTGTTGGTCTTAAAGGCAGCACACAACAACGGACATGAAAATACCTCTGTCAACCCATGCCAGTGTTGCAGAGCTTGGACCATGATTCCTCCTGAATTAACCTCGCAGGGTTGCATACACAGGCCTGCCTGTGTGTATGTATGTGAGAACAACGCATACTTATTGAAATAAACCCATTTTTCATTTTTCTGTTCCATGCATAACAGCATAAATGCTTTCATAATACATCAGAAACTACCACAGTCCCAAAATTTTTGATTCACAACCCCCCCCCCCCAAACACATACATGTTTAAAACTATTAGGTTTATGTTTTTTAATAGGTAAGCAAAAGTGTAAGTAGAAAAAGTAGAGTGGAACCAAAAGCACAGGATTTACTAATGCATAGTGAGCACTGCCACAGTAGATAGAAGTGAGTTTTACAGGACAGGCTTCTAGACATAAGGAACTTTTCAGTTTATGGTGGCTTGAAAGATACTTGTTAAGATAAATTATAGATCATATCATCATTTTTCCTGTATATATGTATTCCTAAATTAAAACCACTTTAAGTTATTTGGCTCAGGAACTTTTTCCAACAATGAAATATCTTAACTCCCACTCTGAATGAAATATCTGAAGTTCTTACAGGAAATTAAACCAAAACAGCAAACACAAATATCTTTCTTTCTCAGGTTGTAAAACCAGAAAAAACCCTGATAGATCACATGGCCTAACTGTCTCTAAACCCCAACCCATTACTTTTCATAAAACTTCTACTATACTTTAATGAAACAAAACAAGTTCAGTCCTCAGGAGATACAGCTGTTTGTGCAAAAAGCAAGAGCCTGAGGCTCTATGAACAAGAGTTTCTGAAAAAAGAAGTTGATGCAAAACTGAAGTTATCCTAGCAGGCAACCCATGATTTGTATTGAGAAGCAAAGGAAAAATAGACAGTGCTTGGCAGTTTGCTGTCCCCACGGAGACAAGGGGAAGAGAGGGCTAAAATATTTAGTTAACTATTAAGTTTGAACTTTACTAGAACAGAATTTTATGCCATCTCAAATCACACATGCACTGTGTCAGCCATGACTATAGTTGGATTTTCATCAGCAGGCAATTAAAAAAAAAAAAAAAGAATGTCAATTGTTGCACCAGGGAGAGAAAAATATCCCTGTCTTGTAAGTACCTGAGTACTTGAAGATTAGATTAGATTAGAGTCACTCCCTTCAGCATTAAGCAACAGAGATCGGCTTATATCTTAATGGAGCTGTGCCATCAGATGTTGCTTTCTTGCCTCACTGCCAAAAAGTTCAGGTTCAAGTTAAACACTCAGACAAGACAAAAGTGTGACCGCTAACAACACAGCAGCCTTACAGCATGAAGAGATGAGGAATTCACCACGAATTTGCAGATCGTTCCTGACTTGCTAGGAACCTTTCTGCTGTCCTGATAAACTGGCCAGCCATTCTTCATCCATCTGAAAAAAGCTAGGGATGCAAATGATAAGCAGTTCTGCACTGCAGGACAGAGCTTTGAGTTCAGCAAGGGAACCATGAAAGGAGAGCTGGTGCTAATAGCGCACAAAACCCTGAAGATGATGCTAAGGACAAGGAATTCACATCAGATTTGGAAGAGGGAAATGTGGAGGGGAAAGAAGAGAAAGTAAGAAGGCAGCAGGCAAAATAAGAATGGAAATAAAAGAATGGGATGTTGGAAATCAATGGGAGAAATCTGAACCTTGTCCAGAATCAATTAAACTGTTGTCTTCTGCAAATTCTATATCCAGTCACAGATTTAGTTTTAATAAAGTTGATATAGGACATGTTATAGCATACTTAAATAGTAATAATTTTATAACTCTCTTGTATATTCAAATTACATCTTTGCCAAACATTTAGTGCAATCACATGCTGCTCTTGTGCAATTCAAATGATTTTACTTTTTTTTTCTTTTCCCTTTTTAAACAGAGATAAACACGTCATATGATATGCTGGAACACAGTTTCTAGGTGTTAATTCACAGTATATCCTGGTGAGTAAATGTTTTTATTTCCATCAAAAAATTGTGGAATTGTGCTTCTATACGCAAAGCTACAATGAGAAACATAGTTATTCCACACACCACTAAGTCTCTATAGTCAAGAAATGTAAACAAAATAAAACCACACCGTGATGCAATGTAACAGACAAAGGTATATAAAACATTTCATCAGTACTGGTGAAGTAAACATTGTTTTTTCTCTCTAGAACAAAGATCACATGAATGTATTGTATACAGTGTTCTGTAACAGCATTGCCCAACACACTAATGCTGCAGAGTTGCACAGAACTCTCTAAAAATCAAAGCAGGGAAAACTGTCAAAGATGCCAATGAAAGATGGTCCTGCAAATGTTCTATGGCACAATGAGCTCCTCTCGGTGTCTATGGCAGCAGACTCAAGCGTCAGAGCTCAGACCCGCCAATATCTGGTTCTTTGTGAGACTCCATAAAAATAATATTTGATTAATATTTCAAGTGGATTTAAAGAAAAAAAAAAATAAATAAAAGAAAGTACGAATTCCAAAGGACTGACTCCACTGCCTGAGGAGGGTACCTTCATTCTCAGTAACAGATCCCAGCCATGACCCTTCTGCAAAAGAGAAAACATAACAAAACAGACTATATTGAATTCACTTTTATAAACCTTTTTGTTCTCTGTCATAAAGGACCAATTTGAAACCATGTTTTAATAACCCTTGAATCAGGCTGTAAGTTTGACCATGCCACTGCAGTTACAAAGTTACAGGTAATTAATCTAGTCTTATGTGCTAATTTGGCTGATTCTTTGCTTCAAGATGAGATTGCTTACGGACAAGGAGAGAAAACTGTAAAAATTTAACTTTTTCTGTGTTACAAAGCTCTGTCAAAATTTATCTTCTCTTCAGATCTACATGGAAGCTATGCTTTCACACGTAATGTAGAAACAAATTCTTTTGAAATTTCAAAAATTGAAAGAAATCAAGGTCTGCATTTTAATTGAAGGCCCATATTTAAGCCTGCTCTGTAAGGCCTCAGGGGAATGTCCCAATGGTTGGGCTGTTGACTAACTGGGGAGACTTGGACAATGATACCATTTTGGAGCAGTTTAGATTTGTGCAAATGCGTATTCACTTCACGGAGGAATTTAGTTTGTGTTTCCAGCAGCCCACAAAAATCCCTTGACCTCAGGGCTAGTGTTTTTCTGGGGAAGTGAATACATTCTTTTACAGAGGAGAAGTTCTAACAAAATGGCTATTTATAAAAAAGGACTATGAAAACTTCAATTTTGGCAAGCTTACACCTGATGAAGCTGATGTAGGCAAATGCTCTGAGAGCTGGAATATGTGGCAGTTACTAGGCTGACTGTCTCTTGACACTTGTGAAAATGCTGGCAGGTCTGTTTTTCAAATCTCTACGTAAAATATGCCTATAATTTTTAAAAAAGTTTTTCAAGCAAGTAAGATTATCTCCTGTCATTTTCTATAGGTGGGGGAAAAGCACTACTGCTTTTGCAGACAAGACACAAAGGACAAAAGAAATTTTTGTCCTATTTTCCAGAAACACAGGCATGTCAAGCCAAATTTATCTAAACCATGACATGTTGGATGCTCCAGGCTGCATCTACGGAAATAGATAAAGGCTTGTCCTTCACTGATTTAATGAATGGGAATCCCTGCCCCTGGCTAATATAAACTGTTCTTGTTGGTGGATAATTCTATTGATTACAATCCAGTTACATTTACAAAAGTACACATAAGAATTTTCTGTAAAGCAGCACAAACTGTGGGCCAAAAAATGCAAACTTAATAATATGTTCATATTTCTTTAAGCTGTATGAAGTTACGATTTTTCAGTTTTTTCCATATCCTATCCCAGTGTTCCTTAAGTGTGTTTTATGATCATGTGACATAAAATTATTTAATGACAAATCTCCATGTAATTATTCACTCTATTCAGACCTCTGTCCTCATGCAAAAAGCAAAAAAATTTTTATAGGTTCTGACACATACTTTGCTATAAGGTTTCCTGAGTCGACCACACAGCTAGTAGCTGTAAACAGAAGGCTCAGGCCAGTAGTCTGTGTATCTTGGTTACCATTTGATACTGGCAAAATTCTAAAACAGAAAAAAAAAACCCAAACAACAAACCAACCTAATAAAAACTCCAAAAGCAAAACCACCCCCTGCAGGGGTATGAAAGGTGGCAAGGAGCGGTCTGCATACCAATGTGCAGATCTCACTGCTGGCTAGGGATACCAAGGCATGGTCGAAGGGACAAATACTATTCATCTGTACCTTTACACAGGCCAGGAACAGCCTGAAACCCTCTCTAAAGAAAAAGAAATATGATAAACTCTCAAGTAATAGTACCTTTCCTGGACTGCTCTTCAGTCAGCCTGGCTATGTTCTGGTCCTCTATCAAGCCATCTTAAAATTTTATAGCTCCTGTTCCAGGAACCAAACACAGAAAAATGTTATAAAATATTTAAATAACATTTTAGAGAGAGCCAAGCTTGCTCATACAATCTCACTACTCAAAATATGTACGTCGAGTCCTATATAACTATAAAAATTTCACTTTGTGTGTATCAAAAACTCAAATAAGACATTCACTGATTTTGCCCTCATAGTAATTAATGGTCTATAATTCAACATTTCTTGAACTGACTCTAAATATATATTGAAACAGGCCTAGTATAAAAGCAACCCACCTCAAACATTTCAGTTTGTTCTAGGCAAAGATTATTTCTCATCTATCTCCTTCCTAAGGTGTTTGAAAAAATCAAGCCTTGGGCATAAGACATTAAAATTTACTCGGCAGGAAAAAGGTCTCAGTCAACATGTTTTATTTTATTTTTAAGTCTTTCTCTGATGAAAAGGCAAAATAAAATGTAAGAAATAACTTTGATTCTGTTGCATTATACAGTTATTTGAGAGATACTAGAGGAAATGTGAGTTTTTGAAAGGCATTCCTACCAAGCCTTGTAACCATGATAAAATAGAATACAGTACCAAGAGGAGAAAAATTCTTGTGCACACTTTTCTGATAATCCATGTAGATCAGAAGGATCAGGATCATGCAGCTTCAAAATTGTAAGTCTATCTACTATAATTCCAGATGTTATTGAGTATGCTATATATATATATATATATATATATATATATATATATTTGCTCTGATCCATGTTAAGTCATTGCATTGCTTTGCTTCAACTATTTGGAGTGAAGACCTAATCAAATTCAACTTTTTTTTGCATCACATAATTTTACACATTCCTAATATTTTTATTACTTTTTCACATTAAAATAGAAAAGTAATGCCTCCGTTTAGTCAACAGACTTTTATCTAATTGAATTTTGTGTCAAGTGTTTCAGGTAATTTCCCAATATGGTTTTATTATTCAAGATGAGCAAGTCACCCCCTCTACAAAAACTAAAACCTTTGAATATTAATGAATTTGGGATATTAATCTGATCAGAAGAACCTTACAAAACCTAAGAAGACAGGAGGACAATGCAAGAGCCTTCAATGGAACCATGTGTTGACAAGCTAGATCCCTCCTCCCATCCTCCCATACTGCCGCTAAGGAGTGAAGGGAGCATCACATACTGTAATCATCTTTGCTTTCCATAAGAGGTGATCTTATAATACATTACCAAGAATGAAATTATATTAAACCAGTGAAGTGAGCCAACCAACTGTCAGATTGCTACAGAAATGCAAGGATTTGCTAAGCCACAGACAAACCTCAACCCTAGAAATACTTTTGCACATATTTAACTATTCCAGTCCCTCACATCGGTGAAACAACATCAGAAAATTTAATTATTTTTTAATTCAGAAGTGCATGCAGGAGTGGGTTCCATCTCTTATTTGCGTGATTCCATCTGACTAAACATTCAAAATGTTTTGTAACAATGAGTTTTAAACAAAGGGATCTGCTATTCTACTAAAAAGGAATTAAAAATTTACCAAGGGTGCTGAATTTGAAAGATGAATCAAAACCCCAAATACTCAACCCACATCACTATATACAAGAGAATTTGCTTGTATAATCCAGAATTTGGCACTGTTTTCTTTAAAAACAAAACAAACCCCCAAAATACCAAGACACACCATGTAAGAAGAGAAATGCGTGATGAAACAATAAACATCAGATGAAAATGAAGATACTCTATTACCAAAGATGCAAGAAGATGTCCATCTCTTCTTTCCAACATCATTAAAAAAAATTCAGGATGATTCCAGTGACAAGAACACACTTCCTGTATCTAGAAACAACATTAAAAAACACCAATAATCTTACTAAAAAAAGACAGTGTGTTGAGAAGAAGAGCCCTATGTCTCAATATTGTTCCAGTGGCTTAAGAAGAGTTACTCTGGGTATTAGTGGGAGCTGAAATACTAAAGGACAATTATTGCAGCACACTGAATCTGCTTAATTAGACGTCTCAGTTCAAATAATGAGGCAATTTTGCATGCAAGCCTCTAAGAAACCTGAAACCAAGCACAGCTTGCCTGTATAAGGGTTGCATTCCAGAGCTTAAGCTCAAGCCAATTTTACAGATCTGGAGCTGCAACTAAACATAAATCACCTCATTCACAGCAGAATGTTTTGGGTGTGTTAACCTGAAACGCTGAGAAAATTTCAGCAATGTGGGCCAAATCATGGCAAAATTCAAGATCTGCACAAACTTTTTCGTCCTCAAACCACTGATGCTGGCACAATTCTGTTCTTTACATATCTGCATTCGGCTGGGACCTTACAGCTTCTGCTCCTCTAAGTTGAACACAGGGTATCTGTAGCTTCACAAATCTGTTGCCTTTGTTTCTGCATTACAGAAAGATCTAATTTATCATCTGAGAAAAGACTCCCCAAACCTGTATTTCTGGCTATTCTGTTTCACTTGGACTTGGGCAGTATATGCGGTAATCTTGTCTAAATACAGATAAAATTTAAATGGGGAGTGATAGGATTTCTTTATTAAACTCTTCAGACAGCTAAATTATACTTAAAATACATTGACAAGACCTAGAACACAGACAGATGTTTCATGTTGCTATGTAGATTCTGTTGCTACCACATGGCAAAAAAATTTCCATTTTATTTCTCACTTAACTGACCATTTAAGTTCACAGAAAGCATCAAATGACCCAGGTGTTCAGCTACATGAGTATTTACAGTTCCAAAAGTAGTGAAAGTTAAATAAATCTCTGTGTCCAAGGTCAAGCATCAACTGTATTAACAGAACTCTTATGAAGTTCTTCAAGTTGCATATAGAAGAACACTGCAGCAGGGATACAAAATAAAGCAATGCAGAGTTCACTTTTAGGTTGCTACACTGGGCACTGTTCAACACATTTTTGTAGAGTATTTCCAAGACCAGGCCTGGTCATGCTACTAAACTGGTAAAGTTAGACTACCAAGACTGGTGGAAACCCAAGAACAGCAAAAAAAAGACTGAAAAAAGTCAGTGCAATTCAGTGTCTGATAGACTGAAGTGAATAGGCCACTTGCTGAGAATTTGATTCCCACCAAATACCCATTTCTTGCATTTATAAGACCCTTCAGTGTTTCCCTACAACTTCCTCTGCAGTTATAAGCAAGTTTTAGTCCAAATTAAAAAAAAAAAAAAAAAAAAAAGTCCCATGTATTAGGGTATTAGGTTTACCACCTCACATGATTTCAGGATTCTTTCTGCTCATTGAACGCTAGGCAAAGGTGGCTTGAGCTGTTTCTTAGAGCTATCACACACTGAAAAAAACCATGGAAAGCAGTAAATGCACATACACACCCAAGGGAACTAGAAACCCTTTAATTTTTTTAAATGGAAATTTATTTTTGAGAATATTTGCTTAAGTTCATGCTCTTGCTCTAACAGCATAAGCAATGGCCTCTTACTGGACATGATTTAGTATAAGATTTTATCTCTTTCCCCCTAAAATTCACTATAAATTTCAAATTTGCTATATGTTCTAGTAGTATAATGTTACTTGGCCTTTCCAGAATGACACATTCAAAAGTCAAACCAACATTCTAATTACAAATTACAGTTTCCTTGTCACTAGAAACTATTACCCACATACAATTTTAATACATGTCCATTCAGTAGCTCCAGACACACAACTGCAAATGTCAAAATCCTGCACACTAGAAAGGAACTTCTCCCACATGCAGCTTTTTCTGGCTGAGCTACAAACCCACAGAAATGATAGCTTGATATGATTTGTGGTCATAAACTTCAACAGAGCTGTATGAGATGATGCTCTAAGAAAAATGTTAAGCCTCCTCTGCTAGTGAGGGTGTGGGGTGGGGGTGAGGGAGGTGGGGAAGAGAAGAAATCCCAGATTTTCCTCACTGCTGCTCTTCTGCTTAGCTAGTATACTCTGTTACTGAAGGAGAACCACCATAAACTACTACACTGTTCATTGAATTGTCTTGATTTTTTAATGATATTGCCAATAATGTGCCTTAATGAGGCCAAAAAGACATCCCAGTTCAACAAGGCACTGGAATGGTTGCCCCCAGGAAACTAAATAAAACTTAAATAGGACTACTGTGAATTAAGAGATACTCTACATAACTTGCACATAGCCAGGAAAGCTTGCAAGCCACCATCCTATACACAGAGATGAATTCCTTGCAAATGTAAACCTAACAGGGAATTGCTGTGGGCCTAGGAGTGTATAGAATCAAATAGCTCAGGTGATTTAAGAATGTCATATTATCCTTATTGGCATAGATGACTTGCTAAACGGAAATTAATAAGAACAATAATGACTACACTTGTTTGCAGCAGAAAGCTGCATGCAAGTTTATAAGAAAAGAGGTTGGTGATTTTAAAACACTTCCAGAAACAAAAAAAATGAGGGTAACTTTCATTGCCTGTTGATTCCTGAGCCTTTCTACGGAAATCAGTAAAGCTGAGGAGGACAAGGGAATGATGGAGTCTTGCCCCACAGGTGTGCCGAGCTCCTCTAGCATGGCGAGACCTGCAGCACCACACTTCCTCCTGCAGATGCATCTTCCCATGAGTGGAGCTCCCCACACGAGGCCAATGCAATTCAAATTATCCAACCACCCGAGCTCATATTTCCATCGCATTCATTGCCTCTTCTGGCAAAGGTTCAGAGAACAACTATTTCAAGAGGATCTGCAACCCAAACAGCTAAATCCTTTGCCATCACTGGATCATGCTTCCTCCACCCCAAACCTGTTGCCCAACTGGCTGCCAAAGTTTGACTACACTGCTGATGATCAGTTTTAAGATTTTGAAGAGCATTTAATTCATATTTGAAATTATTGGAGACATTAAACACAACTGCTACAAATTATCTGGTGGTTACCTTAACTAGCGTAGGTCTAGTTTAGTATTTCCAGCACAGCTGAAACTCTGACTTTTCTGGGGGCCATGGAAGCTTCCCAGGATGTTAGGTCCAGTAAATGAAATTGCGTTCAAGAAAATCTGTTAGCACGGTCCAACACTTTCCACAGTTCATTACAAACAACAATTACTTTCTGAAACCTCCTCCTTCTCTATGAATAGATCTGACTCAGTAAAAACAATATCAGTGAGGAAAGCTCAATTTTTCCTGAAAGATTCTCGAACTTGCAAGAGCTTTTTTTGATATCTGCTAGCACTTGCCATACTTACATTATACCAACAGTTTTCAAAAGCTGCCCAACTTCTTTCAGACAAACCATCAATATTACCTCAACTAATACCAAAATCAGCTCCCTACACTATGTACTAAAACAGAACCTGGCTACAGAGATAGAAAAACTTGCAAAACTGAAAATCTGCCCATCACAGGCACCTCACAAAGATTTCTTAAAAGATTAACTTACTTATTATGGTAAACATTCTCTGAAAGCATTAGTCATCTATTGCTGTGAGCATCTAGAAAGGGCTAAAAATTTATAATTACCATTATTTCTTCTTACCTTTTGATTTTGAAGATATTAGCTCAGCTGGAGTCTCTCAAACAGACATTTAATATAAAATATTCATAATTCATTTGACTATATACTGAGGTCAGATGGAAATATTTCTGTTTTCAGATGAATTTAAAGTGAGCTTGTATTGCTGACAATGTGCTGGCATAGCTTTTAACATTAAAAAAACCCTCCTATAATAAATTACAATAAAGTATCATGCAATTTTTATCTTTGTGAATGCTCTCATGAAGAAATGTTCCAACTAGAAATGCACAAAAAACTTATACAAATGACAAACATTGCTAGAATAAACTGAGGGATATTTTAGGAATATTAATTGTTAATATTTTTCAATGCTAACTATCATCAAAGACTGCCTACCTGAGACAGTTCTGTTCTGTTTTTCTTCACTACACTAAATATTTTGGATATATTAAGCTTTAAAAAGAAAAAATAGGGCAGGGGATAATGACAAGTAAAAATAGATTAATGTTCTACACATCTGCATTTTCTTCCTAAAATCTCTGGAGTTTTCTGGGTGTCCACAGTGACATACAGCATTGTCATTCATGGCCTTCACAATGTTAATTTCAGACTATTTAAATAAATTTTCTTCCCGGTGTGCTGATGATAGCATGTGATGACAATTCTGCTTCAAGCTAGTCACTATGGCAAAACAGAGCAGTTTTGTTTGGTCATCTTGGAATGCTTGTGAAGGGTGGTGCTGCCAGAACCTTTTTGTTGCAGCACCAGCAGGCCACCCCACTTTACCTGCTGCCTGCCTGCCTTTCTCTGCCAGCAGAGTTTACATACATTTCACACACTCTGAGTCTTTCCACAATCACATTTTGATTGTATCTACATTACTAGAGAGGCTGCCAGTGTTGCTTTGATTTTTTTTTTAATGTGTTTTCAGCCTCTCCGTGTTTGTTCATTACATTCGGTAAGTTCATTCACGTGAAGGAGCGTATCTGTGTGGGCATGTGTGTAGTAATGTCCCTCTTTAAGGCCACTGATTCTTTCAAGCCTAAAAACCTCCATTTCTTCCTGCAGGTAACCTCTTGCATGTGTTGTTAGATGTATAGAGCTAAATGCTAATTTGGATGGGCTGCTAATTAGCATTGAGTAGGTTTGTCAGCTGTACCTAGGTAAGAATATATCTTTTATGTTCTACAAAAATACTGCAATGGATTGGGAGAAAAAGAAAAAAAAAAGAAAGAAAAAAGGGAAAACCATTAGGAATTTATAAATGTAGTGAAAACTTTTACCTCAACCCAATTGAAAAGAAAAAGTTATTATTTTGAAACCTTCCTTAATAAAGAAAGAATGGGGAGAGAATAATCATACCATGTAGACCAATGCAATTTCAAAGTACTCAGGGCTACTAAGATTTAAGCCTAAGAGTCTAAATGTGTTATTAGGAGGCTGTGGCAACTGCCCTAGCACTGTGAGTGGAAAGGAGGACTAAACAACAAGTTTTACATGGCAGACAGACTGCGGTCAGGACTGGCGAGACCAATGTTTGTAAATGATTACATCACGTCTTGAGTGCTAAAATCATGTAAGGATACTGCAAATAATACAGTTCAGTGGCTTTACAGTGCCCATGTTCATGTGGCTGCCATGTCCTCAGTCAGAAGGAGACAAAAAGTGAAAGGATTTAAATATAACCTTACATATGCATACACAACTGTTTATGGCCTGTTTGGCTGTAATTCCTGTATTTACAAACACAGGAATTACAAAGTTAAATAGGAGATTATGTAAAGTTTTCTGTATGTCCGCGCAGTTATTACTTTATCCTGTGCTACCTAAAAGCAGACAAGCCACTGTTGAAAAATTTGCTGCTCACAGCAGCACAACTTACCAGTAATAATAGAAAAATAGAGGAACAGTGTGCTTCCTACATAATAGTCACATATCTGGCAAACGGAATGCATCTGTTACATTGCTGGTTTTGACAGGAGGTGAGTGGATTTGCTATCACAGGTAAATACCAGCAAACAAAACCTAATTTGCTAAACATTGCACTATAGAGACAGTAGACCCTCAGGTCACTACTGAAAAATGACTTGGCTTAGCAAAAAGAGCACTGAGATTTCTTGCAGTGCCCAGACTGGCTTCCTCTCCACCTGCTCTTTCCTTTTGCACTCACAGTAGCAGATCTTGTCAAGGTTCTGTGTTTTTTAACTTGTTTGGTCTTTTTTGGTTTTCTTTTTTTTCACTCAGTATTGATCCCTAGTGCAACGATGGGTAACAATATTGGAAAACACAGCTATTATCTCCCTCTATCTTCATAACTTACTACACTCCATAGTAAACAAGCTGAGTAAACAAGGTCAACAAGAACAAAAGCTGAGAAAATTTTCATGGCTTTCATTTGAATGAATTGTCCATCTGCTTTTTCAATTACAGCATGAAAGTAAATAAATAAGAGAACCACTATGAAGTAATACTTAAAGAGAAAATTAAGCCTAGCTTTTTTCCTTTGTTCTCAAGAAAGCAGTTTCAATATTCAGAGGGGGCTTTCTAGCATAAAGCCGCTTTTTAGGTTCTATCTTGTTTTCTGATGGAGGGAATTGGGGAAGAGACTACTGGTTTGCATTGTAATAAAGAGAAAACATAAACAACACACATTATAAAAATTACCAGTATGAGCCAAAGCCCTTTGAGACCCTAAGCCTATGCTAAAATTTCAAACAGCCATACCCAGAGTTAGCAGACACTCACGGTCAATCTCATTTTTGTATCTCCTTTAACTGCTTCAGAGATGAAGATACTATACACTACCAAACCCCAGGAGCTTTTCAAGCTTTACTTGAAAAGCAAGTGGTACATTATGGTTTTAAATTCTGAAACCTGCGGGGACTACAAAACAGAGTAAATTAGTTGGCTTGGTAAAAGAGACAAGACCTTATCCCATAGTGATGAAAGATTTCCAAACAACTGCCAGCTAGAAGAGGTATAAAAAAAATAAATAGATTGATCTAACCCCATCTTTTTAAAATAGATGCAACCTTTTCTAAAGCAGAAATAGTGGGGTGGGGGAGGAAGGGGGGAGGGAAATAAGGCAAAAAGGAGAAAAAAAATGAAGAGGGAGAGCAAGTACTTTTGTTTAAACACCAGATAAGGACTCAAGATGTCTTACCATTTTTTCAAACCTAAGGAAATTTTAAATGGTTATTATTTTAAGCATCAAAAGAGACAGAACTGTATTATCGTCGATGTTAACAAGAAGCAAGGGTGTATAGTAATTGAACTTTCATAAGAGCCTCCCTTACAATTCCAATTTGAAATTACGGTTGCATTTCCATATTTTACATTTGATCCAGACCCTTGCCAACTACTATAAGCTGCCACACCTTACTTAAGATTGAAGTAACTCTTTATGGGGTATATGTACATAGAAAAAAAAAAATTGTCTAAGGAACGTATTTGTGAGCATGAGACTGATGAGCTGAAGGAAGTGCTCAACAAAATGAACAAGGAGGTCTAAGTATATGAGCATGCCAGTAATGCAGCTTTGTGTATTAGATTTTTCACCCCTAAGTAGATTTCTCAAAGAAGTGTTGCTAAAATAACTGAGCATACAGGCTGACCTACAGAAAGTGGCTTTGCCATATAATGACTTAGCCCTACAATAGAGAAAAGCTTCTTCCCACTTTCATCCCCAGCAATTTAATTCAAGTGCAATCTCGGACACTTCAAGCTTTGGTATTTCTCTCTTTTGCTGCATTTACTCTGAATGTTACCAATCATCTATGCAATTTCAGCAGCAAAACTAATCTTTGCAGTATATTACATGTAATATCTTCTTTTTAAAAACTGAAGCCCTTACGACCTCTATTGTATTTCAAGAACTTTTCATGATCTAATAGAAAATTGAAATATTTCCTTTTGCCAGTCCAAATATATTTCTCCTTTTTCAAATACCACCATCTTCTTTAGATCAATGAGAGGCAAAATCTTTAAAGGGATTCCTGTAACCTGATTAACATTTTTGTAATTGCAAGAATTTCTAGAATTGCCACTAGCTTATGAAACAAAATCAAAATAACATGGAAGGATACTTGCACACAGGCACAGAGAGGTATAAGCCATATGACATAATTCAGTCAAAGGCTCTCATTATTTTTAAATATTTTGTAAAAATTTATATAAATTGCTTTTTAGGAAAAAAAAATTAAAATAGCCAAAAGTATGATATCACAATGAAAATTTTAAAAATCTGGTTTCCTCTTAAATTTCATTTCTTAACAGAACGAAGACATTCGTTAGGAAGGCATGCAGGATTAGATTCTACATTTCAGCTAAAATATGCACAGACACACATTCACGTGAGCACATGAGCGCACACACACTTTGTTAAAGGACCTTCAGCTGTAGCAACTGTGCTCTAATCTCCTCTAATGAAGCAGGAAACCACTGAATCCAGTTTTGGGTTTGGAGCAATTCTGTCAGCCACCAGAAAAGTTACATTTGGAATGACTTTTTTTTTTTTGTCTGTGTAATGGCAAAAGGACCTTTTTGTTATGGCAACATACTGGATATATTTAGTGGCATTTTAAATGAACAGTTTCTGTAACAGAAACTAAAAGGGTGAAATCTAGCACAGAGCAGTTTCTGTAAGTCCAAACAGGATTTTTTTTTTTATTGTTATTATGTATACATGCATTAATGATTATTCAATGCTTTAAGATACGAACTTCACTGCCCAGGAGGCTGTAATGTTCCAAATATAAACATCAGGCTCCTGCAGTTTTCAAGATCCTATACATTGGCTTGCTCAGCTGAATTCTTCTGTCACACACAGCATCCATTATATATTAACTACACTTTCTTATTGCAGATGGCTGGTGATAAAACACAGTCAGTAATCCAGTATCTGTGCTTCTCAAAACATGTTAAAAGAACAGCCTTATCAACACAGAGTCACCCTGACTTAAATGAAAACAGAAATAGTACTAAAGGCCTCCACAGTGTCTAACCTAGAAGGAAATATAACCTCCTAAAAACAAACCAGTAACAACCTAATATTTTCATTGAAACAAAAAAAAAATTCCCTGTTTCAGCAGTTGGTCGGTTGGCTTGTATAATGCATGTTTTCTTTAAAGAGGTGATAGGATTTGGGGGGGGGGGGGGGGGGGGGGGGGGCGGTATTCTTTTCATTCCATGACTCATCCAGCATGAATTTCTTGAAGAAAGTGTTCCAGAAATAAAAAGTGATATTCAGAATAGTAGTATGTATGGAGATGAGCTACTACATTCTACAACATTGACTGAAAAAACCCCTCTGAAAATTAAGGCAGCCACCACACAAACAGCAATGTTATGGCATTTTCAGGCAAAAATTATTTGTTTGTTTCCCTTAATGTTATATTTTATCCCATAGCATATTAACTTCCGTCCCAGTATATTAATTTCCTGTATAATGTGAAACATTGAGAACAGAAGTTACTTAATACAGTAATAGGTTCAGAGAAGGCGGGGAAGGGGAAAAAAAAAATGGTACAATGTTTTCCTTTTTTCCTCTCCCTTTTCTTTGTAAATTTTAATTTTACAGTTTTTTTAAGTTGTGCTTCTTCTGTAAGGGCATAGTATGGGGGCAGTGATTTTTTTTTGGTGCTGGGGGTGGCAGATTCGCTTTGCTCTCAGTTCCAGCCAGGTTCCCTGAGCCCTCAGGACCCGTGCTCACTGTCCCAGAACTGCAATATCACTGCGGCGTTTCCTCCAGCTCGACAGCCGTGGCCTGTGGAGCAGTGCAGGACATGCACCAGCAGCTCTGCCCCTTCCCCTGGCCAAGAGCACTTTGCACCTGCCCCAACCAGAGTGGCCACCCCAGCCGCGGCACCACTGTGCTCCAGGACAAGCTCCCGTGGCCGCCAGCGCTGCCAGGCCCAGCGAGGCGCAGTCATGGCGAGGTGGCCGAGCCAAGGCAACAGTGGCCGGTGGGGCCTTGTAAGGTAGAGGTGCAGCGTCCAGCTCTGACCATTAGCCACAGCAGAGCCCTCACATGGAGCAGGACTAGGGGAGGTTCCCCCATACCAGTGCGCAACATCTGCGCTGTGGCACTGAGAGCCAGCCACCATTCCTCCTCTCAGAACTGCTGAGAATGGTCACAGCTGACTTTTATCTTATGCTAAATTATTAACTTGGCGATAAATACAGGCAAAAGTTGCTCTGAGGTACGTATGTTATGTTCTTAAGTGCAAAACGTCTCTGTATGATAACACTTAACAGAAATTTATTATTTTCATTGGCTTTAGGCTTACTCTATAAACATACCACATCATTTTGTAGGATTTTTATTACTATTATTATTACAACTCCATATTCCTATTCAACTTGAAATGATGAATGCGAAATCAATACAACAAGTAACAAATGTATCCACGGTGACCAAACAACAAACTCAAAAGCACAGCATGGTGAGTGAAAATTAGCAGTTCTTAAAACAACTATGTCAGTATTCGGTTGCAATGTGAAATAAAGGCTCATGAATTTAGAAGGGTTACAATGAGTTTAATTATTTGAAGGCTCAGCTCAAACAATACAAAATACGTAGTAGGATGCAAGATAAAGGTAGAATATCTTCTTGGAGGCTACAGCTTTAAAAAGAGAGAGAAACATGACGACAAATTCCTGAATTTAGCAACTTCTCTCTCTGATAGTTAAAAAACTCACTTCACCCATTAACACTTGCTCCATAACAATAATACTGTCAGAGGGTTAGGTCTTACTTTCTGTGGTAATTATTTTCAGTATTTACTTCAGCCTAAGTGCTGAACACACGCATTCCCACTATGCCACCTTACATCAGCAGCGAATAGACAAGAAGGCCCAGAAAGCCAAACAAGATGCATACAAACATAGAGAAATGCTTTCTTTTTCTGCCCTTTCTATACTTATGTGGCCCAACATTTGCATGTATGGATTAAAAAAAAAACCCCAAAGCCCCAAAAAACACTACAGAATTCTTTACTAATATTTATAGGAAAGTATCTTTTTTCTCCTTAGAAAAAATAAAATTCCAATACTGTCTGTAGAATAGCTGTAGCAATCTGAAATCAAAGTAGGCGCACGATGTACGCAGTCAAGCTTTCATCTGGCTCTGTGCAATACTGCTTAGTGCAGTAACAGGGACAGGTGAGATTACAGATGTTCTGGCTTCTCACAGAGAGAGCAATACCCAGAATAGCAAGAAAATACCCAGAATAACCACAGCTAAACATTATCCCCCAGCTCATGCTTTCTTATGCAAAAGACAGGAACAAGAACATTCATTTAGAACTTAACATTGAAGGAAACTTCAGACTGAACACAGCAGACAGAGAACCTGCCTAGCAGAAACTTTCAGCTCTGCTCTCTGAAGTGAAATTTCCTACAAAGCAGAGAGAAAGCACAGTGCAGTTTTTTCCATTTAAAAACTTGTGTTGCACCAGAAAACAAATCAGAGATTTTTATTTTTTCAAAGTAACATCAAAAAAAGTTTGATCACCATTACATGTTTCTGAAAATTATAGACAGGAAAAAAATGATAAAATAAATACCATGCAGCTAACATATACCTAATACCCTAACTCTATAATTTCAGGAAACTGCAACTTCTAATCCTACACAAGAATAACTGATTGTTAAAAAAACCCCAACCAACCCGTCTTGCACTTGCAATGCTGTTAGAAAAATACCTGAAAGAAATGAATAGCAAATTAACCTGACTTTTTTAATAGTGAAGAGACGTAATCTGAATTAATCAAACTTAAAACCATAATGCTTGCCTATTCTTCTTCCTCAGTCTTTTGAAAATGTAATAAAGCTAAAACACTGAAAATTTATCTTTGAAAGGGACGCAGAACAGTTCTGACAACCAATTTGTGTATTTTTTTTCTGCTATGACAGTTTGCATCAAAAAATCTATCTGCTTTCATAATTGATGTGTTTCACTGTTAAAAACACACACACATACATACACAATCTTTAATTTTATGAAAATAAGAAGATAATGCTTAGCATGGCACAAGGCACAGTACTTTTTTGAAAGGGCTGAGAATATTAAAAAAGTTCTTCCCTTAAAGCTTGAAGTGAACTCCTGATTCAATATTTAATGAAACTGAGAAAGCTGCTGAATGTCCCAGAAATCCTTCAACTCCCTGCTCTGGATTCATTCTAAGTATTATGCAGTTATAAATTAACAGTGAGACTAGATGAGATTTCAAGCAGTCAAGAATAGCATTTTTCCATCACAACACCAAATTCTCTATTTTATTTTTCTTTGCTCTTCAACAGCACTAACTTGCAGCATTATATTGCAATCGTACATCCCAGCCCAGTACTGCAGCGCTACATTGCTTAGACATAGCTCTACACTATGTTTTTAGGGTATGCAGCCAGCTCAGCTGTAAGCCTAAGGAAGATTTCCATCAAGCAACAAAACTAAACTCTGCACAAATATTTAACAGCTCCAAGACCCCTAAAGGCTTAAAATAATACGCATTTTGTGGCATGAAAGGAGCCAACCCCACACCGGCGATCTGCACAATGCAGAGTACTCTGCAATCACAGCACTGCAAATAAAACATTGTTTCTCCTTTGTACCTTTGAATTCTTCCAACTAAGAGCTGAATGAAAAACTGAGGTTCACCGTGCCTCCCCAGCACGGACAGTGCAGTAGCAGCTCGTCCATTACATTAAGTTAGTCTAAAACTTCCCATGCCTCACAAGCATTTCTCATCCCCTCTCGGCAGATGAAACACAAGTTCATTTAAAACAAACCTAGCACGAGTTCATCTTATCTAGCTTGTTTTTCAAACCGCTAGAACTACGCAGTAGCCCACTCAAACAGAAAATTTCCCAGACAATGGAATCCTTTCAAACTGCACAGCCGGCAGGATTCCCCAGTTGTCAGTTTTAGGTGCGTGCCAGCACGAAATGTTCTTGAATCCGAAATCTGTAATAATCACTCCTATTGATAATGTGAGCAGAAGCAGAATTACATCACGGTTAACACTTACCAAAATACATTATGTTTCTCATTAATCATGCAGTCAGGATCCCACCGCTGTGTATTCAGCATTAGCTCCTGCACAGGGCTGACATGTAAAACAGAGCTTTTTCATTCTACATTATGTGGAAATTTCCCAGCACGAGAAGCATGAGAGAGCAGTGTGCCTCCTCAGGATGAGCACTTTGCAGGCAGTCTTATCCCTGATACAATCCCTGTCTGATTTAGCGTTTACTCCGGCTGCATGCTGCACTGCCCATTCTTACTGTAATCTGACTCCTCCTTCTGATGTCCTTGCTGTGCCTGTGACATCAGGACTAAGAGTACTACAAACAGATCTTTTCTTTAACGGGCTGGCAAAGACATGCTCTTATATCCTGGTTAACCTAACTCCGGTTTGGACAAAAAAAATAAATAAGCCCTTCTAAAATTGTACGGGCTTTTTTTGTTTCTTGGCAGTAAATGCGTTTAGTGACATAACGTGCTCAATTACATAATAGATGGGAAAGACAAAGCATATATTGTTAGCGTATTTTTCTTTGAAGTGCAGGCTCCAGGAGAAGCTTTGAGTGCCTCAATACCCCAACTTCAATAGAAGATAAAGATGCCTGGCACTTTGCAAGATCATGTACCCCTAAGATTTTTTTTTTTTAATCGATAGTTCCACTTCAATAAACAATTTCAATCCAAATATTGGATAAAGCCAAGTCTGTTTCTATTTTTAAAAAGCAACTGACAAATAGGTGGTTCAATTTCAATACAGCCACACTGATTTTTTAAACTACAGTTTCTTCACCTGAATAACAAAGCATGAGGACAGGCAATATACGACAAGAAGGATCTGTAATGGACTTTACAACCTTTCACCCTCCAGGTCTCTAGTTGCTTTCTGGCCCAGGTTGATAAGTCATTAGCAGCTGGTAGGTATTTTATTTCTGTGGCAAATGGAGTGGTCCTAAGTTTGTTGTAAATAGGTCAACACACAATCCCTGCTGCTATATGAACTAGAAGCATCTTCAGAAGAAAGACCAAAGAAACACCGAAATACTCTCCACCATGTACATGTAGTGCCTCGGGATGGATCCGACACACACCAGTGCATCAGTGTGGTGAAGACAATGTGGTCTGTATTTATGCACATATGTCTCTTCTCTGAATCAATAGAGGACATTGGTTTCCTGCCGTCAGTCTGGCATGTATCAGTGATAATATACTTATACTAAAAATAATGGACAATATGCTGAAACGTTTATTTCATTATAATAGGATCTAATGGGATGAATGCTTTCATTCTGCAGGAAAGAGGATGACAGGTATACTTCATTTAAAGCTCCACTTCTTATTTGTAAAACCACCACACAATAAGTACTATTTCATGAGGTCCAATCACTTTGGGCAAAATTATCACAGCAGCACAGCAGCCAAGGAACGCTCCAGTTGCAGCAGCAGAGGCAAGAGCCCTGGTGTACAGTGCTGCTATGCATCCCTCAGCAAGGATCCTCTGCAGCATTGCCCTCACGAGGTTTCATGATACCTGTATGAATGCTACTGAGATTGAACACTCACGGGGAACTGGGGCACGAATTTCGGTCCTGTCCCTCACTGGCAGTCCCACACCTATTCATTTCTGATACCTAGCCTTTCTCAGTGACCTTTCTTATTTCAACTGCCCCTAGGAAGGGGCAAGCCCTGAAACAAGACATCCTTGGTACACATATACCCCAAAATAAGCTTTGCTTCACAACTAAAAAGCTCACAGTGCAGGAGTGCACTTTGAGGCCACAGTGCACAAGGGAGGAAGAGCAAGACTTCTTGTGTGGGTCAAACTGACCAACAATGTAAGTTGAGCAAATCTTAAATCACAGTGAAGAAATGCTGTCTAAAAACCCCTCGGGGATTAAAGAAAAAAGAAGCTGTCTAGAAATCATGGCCTATGTTTCAACTGCACCGTGAGGACAGCAAAAACCAGAGGGTATTCGTGATACATTCCTTTACTTTATTTCATCATTACAATGCTCATTCATTTCTACGATACAGTGAAGGACACCTCGCTATAGGGGAAAATACCATCCTCAAAGACTGGTTTAAAATACCTCAGCTGAACCACTCTAATGTTCTCTGAGCAGTAGGTATAAGCTGCTATCAGGGGCCTTCTGCAGCACAAGAATTCCCTCCTCTCCCTTCACTGAGGGTAAAAGCTCAGAGAATCAATTCTCTGTGAAATCCTTCAGCTCCTTTTCCAGCTCTGAAGTGCTTTTGCAGAGGCACTGCGTGACGTCCTTTAAGACAGTCTGCACCCAGTCTGCACAGCATTTGCCTGCTAAGTTGCGTTTACCTTATCACAGAAAAAAAGGCTTGGGGTTATTCTGCCAGGAGTCAAACCCTGCAAGATGTAGGCTAACTCTGGTCTCGATGTTCCACCAAGACAATATGCCTGCTGATTCATGCCATCAGCTGGTCATCTGAGAGCCTGGGTACAGAAGGCTGATGTCTATGCAGATGTGCTATTAGTGCTCAGGCAAGGACCATGCTGCCTTCAAACACCCCTTCTTGAAATGGCTGTTGTGTTAAAAAACCTGTACCAATTCCATGGTGTCTGATGGCAGATCAGATCCTCAGGAAATGCAAACACCGAAGTGTCACATAGACTGACATGTTCTCCACAACTTGGTTCTGAATGTTACCTCCAATTTGATTTTGCCCTGTAGGATGTAAAACAAGAAGGACAACCTCCCTTCCCTACTGCATCTTGTGTTCAGGGAGTAAGTATACAACTAAAGTAACCAAAGACACTAAAACAAGAAATTTAATTTCTATTCATTTCATCTACAAAAATGCAAGGTAGGAGGGAAAATCACTGGAAAGCTTTCACATCCCAAATTCATACTCCATGACAAACTCTGCTTTCATTTACACATGTACAACATTAATAAGCTGCACAAAGAAGTAGGGTTTCAAGCAAGGAACAAAAAATAAATTTTATTCCCTGAGTGGGATATTGTCACTGTCAGTGGAAGCAAGGTTTCGTTTAGTAATTGCAATCCCAAATGCCTGGTGTTTTAATGCAAGCATTGAGGGTTCTGCTGAAAACAGCTGTAGGGAAGCACAGTCAGGAGCAGCAAACACTTATGTGTGCCTGGAGATTTGAGTAGACCCAGCCTGGGCATGCAGGATCATGCAGAATGAATGAGCAAATTAGTCCATGATGTCAGCCCATGGTGCAAACTCCCAGGCATCAACAAGCTAGCACAGGCTAACCAGCATTTAACTTTGCTACAGATGCCGGTCAACTGCAAAATTATCATATTTTCATGCATGCATGGTTCACTTATGAAAACAAAACCCCCAGACTCTTGTGATTCAGCAACAGCATAAACGTAACAAGAAAAAAATTACCTTCTCCTAAATCAGCTACCCCTCATCCTTATTTCTAATACTAGAAGCAACTTCTACTTCCCAAAATCCTCTTTTCCAACAACCTGTTACTTCTTTCATAATAGCATCTCCACCTTAAGTTTTTCTGCCCTTTCTCACCTTGGTAAAGGCTTTGCCACAAAGGGCAGATTTTCAAAACGCAGAACAACCCACAAGACATCACCTCCTTGGAATAAACAAAAAAGCAGATAGCACACATGGCCCAGAAGTACAGCAAACAACTTACATTTCTCCAGACCTGGGAAAGCTACAGGTTACTCTCCACACCTGACTTCATCTAGAGCCAGAGGACCACTTCATGAACTAGCTCCTCTGTTCTGTGCTTTCTACTGATTTTTATCTATCCACTGATTTACACAATGCCTTCGTAGTAAGTATTAAAGCCACTCACAGGCAAGTCTGTTGCAGAGACTAATTAATATTTAATATTAATGCACCCAGTTAATTCCCTAGGATTCCTGGAAAACCTCTTCCAGTCTTGAACTCTCCCAGGAGGCAACTAATACTAGATTTATACCCCAACTCTTACCAATTGGCTTTGATGAATGTCAGTTAGTAAGGCTGACCACAACTCATCTCTTGCAAATACAGAAGCACATCGAGGAACTCTTTGCTGGCAGAAGTGCAATAATAGTCAACAAATACACTAGTGATACAACATTTTAAGTCTATGCATCATGTGTAGTAGGCTAAATGATCTCACACATCTCAGAGGTTTCCAGATTTTCCTAAAATAAATTTTGTCTGCTGTACAGAGACAGCTATTAAGAACAAAAATTTACTGTGGAATCATTCATTTCTGAAAATAAAATGGGAGAAACAATCCAAATCACATTTGGCCTACTAATTCATCAAATGCATCCCAAAATGAAAAGATTCTTGCAAGTAAAGTGGAATTAGAATTTCTACATAATTTGGAAATTTATATATTGAAGTTATTTCATTCCTATTAGTGACCACATTGCAGAAAGAAAGAACAGCAAGAAAGCCACAGTTTTGTATGCCTCCAAAAGCAATCGAAAATATTTCCAAGCACACATATTTTTGTGCCTCAAATCAAATATACTAAGTACATCAGCTAAAAGTTTGGTTTGTTTTCATTTTGAAGCCATCTGGAGTAGTTTAAGACATACTACACAATAATGCAGATTTTGTGATTCATTACTAATCTCCTGAGGCTACACTAAAGGATAAGAAGAGAAGGAGCAAGTTACATTTGTATATTTTAAACAACCACAGAGGCTCATCTTTGGTTTTGAACATTCTTCACGGGCTAAAACTACCAAATGTGTTTTTTACCCTTGACTCAGAAGTGTCACTTCTGGAAATGTGCAATATTTGTCACCGTGAATACCATTTAACTGCAGCACTACCCGAAGGAACTCTGTACCACAACACGTGAATACAACTGGAGGAACTTAATTAATCTTCCTGTCACTTCCATGATGCTTTTCATTAGTTTAGTTGCTATCTGATCAACTGCTCCATTCTCTATTGGAAATGGCTAACCAGAACCTCCTATGAAAGCATTTTCAAGAGGTAAACAGACTCACTTTTGATTCTGAGTGCCTTTACAAAGCTTTGCCAAGCAGACTTTATCAGTTCAGGAACAGCACTTACAGCACTGCTCTTTTTAAGCAACCGGGATTTTCTACATACACAGCTTAAGAAATATAAATAGAACAATACACATTTTTCTAAGCTTAAAGCTAGCACTTCTGCTATTTTGTAGTTTGAATACAGACAACATGTGGCAATTGAAAGGTCATATTTTTCTGAATTTACTCCCCATAGACATGGATAGTCATTAAACAAACAAACAGAATGTAGCCAACATAAAATCAAACCCACATTTTAGGCACTATTGCTGCTAATGGTTTTACTAAATGCCCACTCCTGTCATCTTCTGCTCCTAAACATGGGACAAGATTTAAGTTAATAAAATGTAAATGAATACACAATTGGTGCAGAAGCTTCGTTGACTATGTATATTGATAACAATTTTAAATAGAAATATGGTTTTAAAAGCAAACAATGAGACTGAGAAGCTGAATGCATGTCAAATATATTTTCAAACACACCCACACACAAAATGTAGCTTTTTTTCACTCAAAAATGAAAACTGGGACTGATGACAACAAAATGTGCAACATGCATAATCCTTCATTTCTCCCTCTTTCCCTTTTATTTCTCTGCTGCTTTCAGTACAATTTATCTAACGTGTAGGTTTTGAGCATATCACAAGCAGATAATTCATCACTGCTTCTTGTGAGGTGAGCAATTAGTCAGTGTTTCACATTTTTCTGTCCCTCTTTCTGACACACTCTAAAATTCTGCAACCTACCTTGTGGACTCAGCACCAAATCCAGACACTTATTCTCACAATTTAAAAATTTGAATTTATACATCCAGATGACATACTAAGAAATTTTGTACAGATTTTACACTCAGGATTTTTTTATTTTTGCATTCTGATTTACAGGATTCATCTGCTCATTTATGAATAGATGCCTTCTGCATTTCTGATTACACCATCAATTGGCCAAAACTATGCACTTCTATTATTTCTATAATAATTTTTTATCAATCAACTTGTAAGTTTCAAGTAAAAAACTAGATAGTATACGGTAAAATCATTTACTTATACCCCCTGCTTTAACTATGTTTGATTAAACTAACAATTTATTGCATTATTAATTAGAGACCATTTAATTTTGTTTAAAATGATAGCAAAGCAATTATTGCACAGGTATCAGCCTATGTTTTAAGGTGGGAATGTTTGTTTGAATTTCGTTTGGGGGTTTTTGGGGGGGGGGGGGGTGATGGGTCGTTGGGTGGCTTTTTGTTATTTGTTTGGTTTTGAGTTGTTGGGTGTCTTTTTTTCCTTCATCAAGGTGCATCAATGAACTGGATATTTCCTCAAGAGATCATTTAGGATTCTTGTGTGAAAGTTGTCCAGGACTATTGATTTTAAATAGTCTTTAGTCCAAGCAGCTGCTGCTTTACATCTTGCTTTCTTTCCTCCAGGCCTTTTGGACAGTGCCTTAGCACACTCATAACATGGAGACTGCATCAAGCATTTTTCAAAATGTAGAATAAAAATATTTTTTTTAGCACTTATGGTTCTTTCAAATCACTTGTAACAATCTTACTATCTCCATCTAGTGGCTTATATGATTAGGACTTTTGCTATGAATACACTAAAACCTTTTTATTGTCCTTTGCCTTCCAACCACAGATTCTTCATTTCCTGTTTCTGGCTGTCCCTATAAATTTTCCATACTTCTTCCTTCTAATTTCTATTGATTAGTATTTGATTCCTCTTTTGTAATTCTGTTCCAACTTGTGTTTTAATTTCTAGTTGCTCTCCTAATTTTGTGGCTGAACCAGGAAAGACTTTTAGCTAAAATTTGCCATTTTCTGAACATGTAATAACTTTTTTAGTCATCTAGTGACCTCTAGTTATCTAAGGCAGCATCAATTTTCCTCCCAAAACTTTCTAGCTCTTTTCTTCCCAAACATTTCTGCTTCTAATTTTCCTTTAAGAAATAAAATGTCTTGAAACACAAAATATGTAAACGATTTTATTTGTATTCTGTTTGCTCCTATAGAATATTAAATAAATAAAAAAAAAATCCCTTTCCATACCCTTAAGTACCTAAATGGAAAAATCTCAAGATACAAGCACGAATGAAAACATTCCTTCATTTTTTGATACTGTATATAGCTGTTCAAAGAAGAAAAGGAAAAATAAATGTAGCAAAGCAGTATGATTTTAGGTTTCCCAGTGATTATGAAGGTACAGATCTGTGGTTTAAGTACCTAACTGCAAGAGGAAAATGCCAGCACGTGCAGTCCCAATGTGAGTGGGTGCAAAGCTATTTGCTTTTTATACTGGATTGATCAATGGGAGCAAGGCTGGAGCGCAGACCTACAGCCAGGAAGGGACACAAACACTGCCAGCTGCATTACATTACAACTTCTCTCCTGCTTTGGGGACCTGAGATATTTTGCAGCAGCACCCAAAGTGATTGCAAGGTGCCAGCATCACATTTGCAAGAAGAGGCAGGAGCTCAAGGCATGTCCTGCTTTAACTACCTTAAGAGGCAGCACCTCAACTAAAGCAGCCAATGCTACAGATGTCCCCTGATGCAACTCATCCCATGATAAACTGTAATCTGAGAGGAACAAATTTCATCTCCAATGGTATAAAAACAGTTAAACTAATCTCATGGAAAACACAACTGCTGTATTTGAATCTTCAAGGAAAACCTGTTTTACCTAAAACTATCAAAAGAAATGCAAGTCATAAGTGAGATGCAGTCTCTCAGAAAGTGCCATGCAAGAAGGGAAGAAGATACAATGGCAGCAGACAAGACATTAATTTGAGAGTATAAAAGGATACAAGTTACAGCACAGTGTTCAACTTTTTATGAGATTGGTTTGAAAAATCTGTATTGGATTTATTCACACCAGCATTGAATTTGATAGGCCTGCCCAGGCGTAAGCATCTTGCAATTCCGCACATGCAAGTTCCACAGCAGAATGCAAGAAACAAATAGTCATGAAGTGAAAATATCAGCAATATCTTGCTGTAGGTGGGATTTGACTCCGAGACTGACACTTCAGTTTTTATGTGTCTATTTGGGTGCCTACCTGCAATCTGGATGTCTAATTTCCCACCACAGTCAAAGCAGATCAATTTGATGTAGTCAACAAAGTCAGAAGAGTTACTTATTACATCTGGAAATAGACAACAGCTTTGGGTGGCCAAGCAGCTCTCCAAGCTCCACTAACTGTACTGACTGGAGTTTCACCAATCAAAAGGGGAGCTCAAACACCCAGCTCACTCCCAGATACCTATACACACACACGTGTACATACTCTGCCAGCTGAGCCCTAGCCAAGGCTTCCAAACCCCTTAAACGATCTGGGAGCCCTGCAGATCACCCATACCATTGAAATTCAGCTCCATCTGGGATCATCACAGCAACTACCAACTGCCCTCAGCAACACTAAGCACCACTTTAGAACAGAACATGAGAAACACCTGCAAGTGAAACAAGCATGCAATTTATTCAAGAATTGAATTATCTCCTAAGGAATTAACTATACATTAGCTTCCTCAGTGCGTGGGGAAATTTCCTGGGCTCTTAGAGTGACTCAATATTTCACCCTGTGCAAAACAATCAAAGATCAAAAATGTCTGTCTCAAAAATGTCAGGCACAGAAAAAAGTACCACTCTTGAATGACCAAGCTGTCCTCCTACAATAAGCATGGTTTGCTAAAATCCCTGTATTTTAACTTAAGCTATTCATGCTTACCCTTAAGAAAAAAATGGGAGCATGTCACAAAATGGCTGTTAGGTGCTATAGCCATTTAGTGTTAACAGTGAACAGAAGAGAACGTTAAAATCATCCAGAAACTATTTATTTCCTTTAATTTCAAATGCTCCAATACTCTTCTCCCAGGGGGAGCAGGAGGCTGTGACAGCCTCCTAACATTCTGCCAATAGTGCTCAAATACAATCCTACCTGGTTTATAATAATTAACAGTAAAAGAAGTGTTTTCATCTCTGTTCCCACCTTTTGATCTTATTGACAGAGACTTCTTCCACTCTAATTTAGAATGTCATGTACAGCAAAAAACTCCTGTCTGTATCTGTTCCTTTCTTGTTACATATCCTTTCTGTACAGATTCCTTTTGATCTGCCATACCTCTGAATTAAATTATCACATTTGAAAACACCCTGCTATAATAGCAGCCTAAAAGTAAGTCTGTTTCCCACAGCTGAATAGAAAGACTGTGTCCCAAAGCCATGTGCCCTCTTCAACATGCATTTTTCAGGGTCTATCTCAATACCAGTACTTCTCAATTTACTTATGCCAATATACTTAAAAAATTAGTAATTTGAAATGTAACAGCCTAAATATACAGCTATGGCTACTTTTAGATAATTCAGTGACTTGATTTTTAGTTTGCTGCTCAGTAATACTTATAATAAGCCTATTTACTCTAGGTGTCTAAATATGTACATAGAGACAGAAAATACTGGTCAAAGCCCTCTAAGAGTTTTTTCTTCTCTGCACTATATGGATGAACAGCATACAAGAGATGAATATGTATCTCATAGCTTCATATTCCTACAGAGCATTGCAACTGAAGTAATTCCAGCTAGTTTGAAGGCCCCAGCCATATCTCTTCAGACTCTGTAGATAGGAGACCACTGTTCCAAGTGTACGGACTGTCTATGGATCCATCTTGTACAGGAGGACTGTGTTATGCCAATACCATAATAGCCTGGAAGTGCTAATGGAAGAAGAGCTGGGTGTAGGGCTGTAGGGGTCCGTATCTCTGCCTAGCCCTGAGGAAGGGTCTGCAGACAGCAGAGCAGAAGATGCAGGATGGTGTACTGGACTTCTACAATCACTTCTTCTGCAGAGCCTCTGTTTTCTCTGTATATAAGAAAGTGATTGTCATTTCAAGAACATTTCAGTTCTGACTGCTCAGACAGAGTTGACTGCAATGTAAAAGTAACTTCTAGTTTATCTCTAGGTTGCATTGATTTGGCAGTTTAGTTTTGTGCAATGGAAAACTGCATCATTAACAGAAAAGCTTTCATGGAAAGCAGTGTAAGAAATAGAAGGCCTCAGTAAAATCAAGTAATGCAGAAGTCTGCAGTTCCTATTTTATCCTACTAAAGATATTTCATCATGTTTTCTAAGTTGCTCAAACTTTTTGTACTGATACACTTTTCATTACTTATCTACCACTTCCTTCCTTAATCACTGTCCACCAGAGCATTTAATTAAGTAATTATTTTTACCAAGAGTAACTGTCTATACATTAAAATACACTGGGTCATGCTTCATCTTCATTTATATCCTTTAAAACCAATGACTTTAAGAACAAATTCAGGAAATACTGAGCATGAGTAGTGCAGTGTTGCATAAAGCATATATGCATGCTAATATACACACATATTTATATTCAGCCTTGTGCACACACAAATGCATGCAGTGTAACATGACAATGCTAGATGCTTTCTCAAGTGTATAATTAACTGCTGCACAGGTCAAAAGCCACACTAGGATTCCAGCTTCCTCTTTTTTTCTTCCTCATTCCTGCTCAACAAGGCAATTTTTTTTTCATCATTGGATACGAACCCAATCAAAGGGTAGAATTAGGAGTGATAAAATTTGCACTCTATTGTGTTACTTTTTACTTCCTATTCAGTATGCCAGAGACATTTGATTAGAAGGAGAACATTAAATTATAAGGCTGAACATTTTAGCTTGTTACGGCATGCTAAGTGTTAGGGATTGCTCTTAGTAAAGTCACAGTCAGTTCATGCTCATTGCTGCTTGGCATAAGAAGTGTCATGACTGGCTATTCCTCTGTCTTCTGGGCCTCACAGCTGTTCTGGTCAGGTTAGGAACCTATTTTCATCGAATATCCCAAACAGTGAATAGGGGAAGAATAAAAGTGAACCATGCTTTTAGTCAGGGTCCTCTGAGATGTTCTTCCCCTGGGTAAAAGTCCAGTGGAACCACCTGAGAGATAAGAAGATCAGCTCCAGATAGAGGCTAGCCAGCAATTCTGCTGGCTATGCAAGTCTTGTTCCCTTTCTGCAAGGATTAGTATCCGCAGTTCCACGGTATGTGCTTTACCTCTCATCACCCATTCACTACAGGAACTGGGACTTCTGTCTCCTAGACACCTGCTGAGTACTTTAATAAGCTTGTGATTTTATCAGCTTCTGTCTGATGCTATGAATGTTTTAAATTAAGACTCCACCAGAGTAAACAATAAAAGACCATCTTCAGGTTAGGTCTCTTATGTCAATGTGTCAGCAAGGATAGAGAAGACCAAAGGAAAATGCCTTGGTCTGTATCAAGATGATTAAAACTGTCCCCAGCATCTATGTAACCTATTTATTAGGTTACTATTTCGGTTTTTTGTTGGTTTTTTTTTTTTCTTCCCAGAGATAAAAATGCAAGCTCACTATTAAAATACAATTCTTAACTGAGAAAAATTATCATAAAAGTGATGGACAGCTTCCTGTTAATTGACTTTTTTAATAATAAGCAATAAAATGGGAGTGTGAGTTATTCTTAGCTGCCTCAGTAAAGGTAATCACAATATATTGATACTTTAAAAAAAATTATTAATTATTGACTTTTCACTGGAGTTAGGTAATTTTTAATATAAGATCCATCAAATTAGAGATTCAGATAAGTTTGAAGTAACAATAATCACAGAAGAGCACAGTTTAGAGGCTTCAAGGTATTTTATCATGACTACTTTCAGGGTTTCTTTAGAAGGAAGTTGCAAAAAAATAGTACATAGCAACAGTCAAATAGCAAACTCAAAGAAATAGATTTTTCTTTACATGTTATGTGATGACAATCTGATTTTTCAGTTCAGAAACAGATGAACTGGTGATTTGGTCCTGCTGTTGCTCATACTACACATTTCCTAATTTTTCTGCTACAGTCTTTTGCCCTTTGGTAAAGAGTCATTTTAAACTTTTCATTGAATATTTTCTAAGGGAAGGTCAGATCTGAGAGGCTATGAATGGATTAGTCTTTGATCTTCCTTCCTTGACTAACATGTATACAAGCCTGCCAGGAGATTTTCTAGAATGACAAATGTAAGAATGACTGACTGAACAAGAAACACCTACCACTTGGAAAGGGGACATCACCGGAGTTGCAATAGTTTTTACCTAAAAATTGCAAAGTATGTAATTTACAGAACTTTAAGATAGGCAGATGTTAAGTACTACTACTACACATATGTACGTATTTTTGAATGCATCAGAAAAGCCAAATTATGAGGTAATAAGAGCATATTACATGAGTCATCAGAGTCTCTACATTCCAGGAGAGGGATAATTAGTTATTTCTGATGACTGGCTAAATACTATAAATAGCATTTCACTGTCATTCCGGAGTCACACCATGACATTCTTATAGAACAAATAAATCCTTTAAAGAGGGACAGTTTCACTGTCAAGCTTCTCCAGTGGAAAGCATCACTATACAAATAGCTCTCTCCTTTATAATCCTAGCTAGAAATCCTTTCAACTCAGCAAGGTAAATGACCCTCACTCATCAACAGTAAAACATTGTCACCTTTTGAGTTGTTCCCCCCACCAGTGCCAAGACATGCTTCACAGACTTGATCTAACCTGACTGAAGTCCTAATTTACCAGACTTGAGGCACGCATAATATAAAAGGATCAAAGGAAATTAGCATTTATGATATGATTTTATAAGATAGGAAATAGTGTATCCCTGTTTTGCAGATAAAATGTGGGTTTAAAATATAATAAGAGAGATTAGTTAGTGACAGAAAAAAGGCTAAATGCCTGGAGTTCTTGGCTCTAAGTCAGCATTCAGCTCACAACATCCCCCATCATATGAACAAAAACACAACTGTGAGAAGATGTATATAAAACCTGTCCTAATCTCTCTTAATGCTGAAAGAATATACGCAAAATGGTTTACTATTTGTAAGAATAAGACTCACATTTTCCTTCCACTGTGTTCACAAGACAAAAATGGGTCATTTTCTCCTGGTATATATTTTGTAAGACTATCAAAGTTACATTGGGGTGAACTTGACCCAAATTGCGTCAGGAACAGGGTTGTGCTGCTAATAAAGGAAAAGGTCTGTTCACTATGACACTATTGAGTAGTTAAAAAAAAAAAACAAACAACCTTGTAAACAAATGTTGTCAGCTTTCAAATGTAATTTTATAAAACTCCTGTGGCCTTCAGACATGCTACATTTTCATCCTTATCACCACATTAAATCACATTGCCATTAATGTCTTTGGGAGGAATTTGAACTCTTCAGGTTTGAATTTAATTACATTATGTAAACTAGAAAATGTCTTCAGTGTTCTTTGAGGGAATAGCTTATCTTGGAAATTGTTAAATTCTTTTTTGTTTAAAATATTTACATTTTGATAACTTCATTCTGCTGCTTATAGCATTTATTGATCTTTCTCAGGAATCCATTTTCAATATAAAACATTCTATTTATTTCCCATAAACCCTTGGCTATGTTAGACCATATTCTTACACAGCTTTTAAGGAAAAAATAAATTAATATGTTTTTGACAGCATAAATATCTTGTTTTATGGCAATTAAAAGGTAGGGAAATGCATCCTTATACTTTTTTTTTTCTTTTCTCTGGACACAGCACTTTAGTCCACACCCTGGAACACAGCAGTACTACTTTAGCTAAAAATGTTCACAGCAAAAATATGGTTATGTTGCCTGCTATCTGCACATGGAAGTTTCTTTCTTTCTAATTTATGACTCATTTACCTCTCAATTTGACTAATTCAGTAAATGTTTTGTTCTTGTGGGATTTTCTGTTTTGTTTATATTGTAGGGAATTTGAAAGCATTTCCAGAAGCTCTCTTTATCACTCATCTCCTGATTTCTATCTCTTCTTCTGAATCTTCCCCCCTCCAATCATTCTCCCTTCTTTCTCACCACCTATGGCAGTGTTAACTGCATTTTCAGACACTATAAAAGTATATTTTTTCCCTTTCATATTTACTTCACAGAACACATCCATAGATGTGAAAGCATTTTACAGCCAGTCAAGCCAAGACTCCCTTCCACCTGCACTTGAATGAAGCTCTTGTAATGCATGAAAGTCCAATTCTAACTAGGAGGGGAGGATTGCAAGTAAGTATTGCATAGAATTTCATTATCTAATAAAAAAATATATACATCCCACAAAGGCAGATAGATTTTCACATCCTTTCTAAATCCTGAAGTTTAGGAAACCAGATCAGTTAAAAAAAAAAAAAAAAAAAAGAAAAATCTCGCTTGATGTTAGCAGTGGGTAAAGCACTGTTCCCAGCATGCAGTATCCATGGCCAACTCTCCTGCAAGTATGCAGTGAGCCTACAGAAACACTGCCATGAGAAATCTTTTTTAGTACCACCCCTTATCAAGGTCTGGCTTTAAAAACTGTATTGTTGCAAGTAATAGCATCCTGCTAATACTTTGCTATATTTCTAAAGGCAATAAATCTCCCCTCTCAACACCCCAGCAAATCCCCCAATCAGATTCACTGGTAGGGTGGATCTCAGCTAAGCAACAGAAATGAAGGTTTACTGCATTCACAGTGTGGATAATTTTTTCAGCTGGATGTTCCCATGGAGTAAATAGTGTTCAGCTGCACGCCACATCTGCTCTGGCACAAACATGTCCAAGAAGGGACATGGGTTTGGCCAAAGAGGGCACATTTTGCATGATTTTGGATTCTACGTTTCCAACAGTTAAAGTATATGCCAGACAGTTTTGGAAGCTTCCTAAGAAGTGGAGCATACAGATGAGCAAACATATCAGTGTGCCTAATAAACAAATCTCATTGCAAATATTGACATTCAAGTATTCTATATGCTTTGGGGATTTGTGTTATTTCATGAAGTGTTTGATAATTTAAAAGAAAATCCCCACTTCCGCAGGTTTCAAACAATTTAAAGGAAAAGTCTTTGGTTTCCACAGCATTAAAACCCAAAAGTCACGCAAAATAAATTCAAATAAATAAAAACAAACTTGCCCTTCAATTTTTTTAAAGTTATGTACTTGTGTTAGATCCTGGATTATGCTTTTAGTTTGTCTGTTTGAGTTAGGTTCTCTTACAGAAGATACGCAATAGCTATTATTTGCAAAAGAATAATTTCAGAGTTTGCTATCAGAATATGCTGTAAAGAAATACACCACAGGCTTGCTTTTGGGCAACTGTCTAAAAGCTCTTTCAACAACAAGCAGGGGTATATAATTTTAAGTGTACATGCATATGAAGACATGAAGGACTCCAGCTCCCACTTTCTCCAAGAACTGGACCACTTAATTTTTGTCAACAGTCCTCAGAAATGCCCAGGTGGCTTACATCAGATGAGCCACATTCTTTGCACCTAGATAGTTGCCATGGAAATAACCATAAAATTCCTTGGCAAAGTCTACCTTGGTCCTTACTTGTACCCTGAACAGAGAGGGAGCTGATGACACACGCAAAATGGCCTGTCACTTCTAAGTAACACAGTTTTGTGAATAACTAACGTGTCTGGAAACTAGTCATGGCACTCAGTCACAGATTCTCAGTCACAGCCAGACCCTCTGTATGTGATTGTGGTTTAAAAAACTTCAGCAAAATAGTCTTTGTAAGTCTGGATCAGAAACAAAACCCCCTGAAGAACATCTGCTGCCTTTGTTGGATCATCTCATGTCAGGTACTACATCTCACCACCACAGCCCTGATGGGCTGACACAGGGACTACATCAGCTCCAAAAAAGATATAAAAAACAAGGTTCTGACAAACTCCTTTGAATTAAGAGGAAATCCTCCAGAAAGAAAAAGTTGCCAGACTTGGAACAAACACCCCATAAGTAATATCTATTTTGTTATACAATGTTAACTATAAAACAATAGTCCATAAAATGGATAGACACAATTATTCAGAGTGCGTGTAGCTTTCTTTCAAAGCAATGCAATAATTTCATTTGCCTGGAATACACCTGATGTGAATGTAGGAACACAGGAAAGTTTATACCAGGAGGTTCAAGAACTCCAGAGAGTACATTTGGATGCCAACAGCCAGCCCTAGGTGTTCACATGGACTACATCTGAGCTAGCCCTCTCAGCTTCCCCTTATTGCCAGTAGAGACAGCAGGCACTCAAACTCAACCCAGCCTACAGCAGACCATACAATGAATCATTCTTTGAAGCATTCATGTTGATTTTTCTCCCTCTCCTGTGTCAGAGAAAGAATAAACAGGTTGGGTGTTGTTCTGAAATATACAATTTCCTTGCAAATCATCATCTCTCCTGTTAATATTGGACCAATGCATGAAAACCATCCTTCAGGCCAAACTTACACAAACAAGCCCATCATTTCAACGTGCATGAATGCACAGATTAACCCAACTGCTAGAGGATATTTTTTTGTCTACCCCATCTAATTATCTTTGTGGACAAACATTTTCCCATCCTCTATCAAGAGGTGAACCTCATACAGGGATTATTTACCTTCTCTGTGACTGGATCTATAAGTTGTACAAAAAGCATCAATTTGGTACACATTTTTATAGTGTTGCCAAAGAGTGAGCAGAGAAACATCAGGCTTGCTGCCCTTTTAAACCTCCATGGCTGAAGCCATGCCATTGCATGATCTTTGCTGCCTCTACTTCACAAGCGCTCTCCAAGAGCACAGCATACAGAAAGTAATTTAAGGTATGTAACAAAACACAAAGAATGGAGCATAATCTATAATCAAAAAGTTCCCAGAGTAATTGTTCAAAGTAGTTAGGAAGGCTCACATAGATTGCTTTTAGCCTCATTCTCTGAAAAGATAAATTTTATTAACTGAAGACTGATAAAGTAGTACATGCATTTAGTAGCTTCAAAAATTGCTGTTAGTACCAGCAAGTCCCTTGGTCAAAAGATATGAAAAAATTTATAAGCTGTGATATATGGATCCAAACATAGAGGACTTGAAAGCAAACAGTGAAATACATGGCAAGTCTGTTTAGTCATGACCACAGAGAGGGATTAACATCCCTCACAGACTTCTGCTCTTGGGCAGAACACAGGGAGCCAACAGAACAATCCACGGATATGCCTTGCAATAGGATAAAACAGAGAGAGAATAAAAAAGAAAAGAGAAAAAAAAAAAAAAGAGCACAAGCCCAAAAGACTTTCAAATATTATTTTGGAAAAGGCAGAAAAGACGATTTATTAAATACAAGCACAGATGAGAGGGCCTCCAGGTACCAGATTTATAATAATTACTACCTCTACTGACAGCTTCTTGCCTTTTAAACTTTGAAGAAAAGGATGTGGGAGAAGGTCATACACAAGAAAACATTTGTCATCTAAGATGCTGTCCTCCATTTCTATGATAAAATAATTTCTCTTACAATACATTGCAAAGCAATGGACTTCAGTTCCCAAATTATACTCTGTTAACATGAATCATACTGGAAAAGTGCACTCTTACTTATTTTCCCCCCTTTCAGGCTCACCATTGTTTCTTCATCCATTTCATTTATGTGAATTTTTGCTTTTTCTCATGTGAAAAAAAACCAAAACCCTCAAGCCCCCACAAACCAAATGCCTGGGACAAGCAAGTGAAATCCCTTACAAAAAAATTGAAACAGCTTCTCATTATTATGCTTGCTTCCTGTGACAACCTATTTGGCAGGATTCAGTCAGGACTGTGGTGGTCATGTGCTACTATTGGAATGATCTCTTTTTTCTGGCCTTTAGTCTTCTGTCTGAGGAAAGGTGTCTCCCAAGGAAAGTGTCTCACAAAAAGTGTTCAGTTTACCATTCATAAATTATACTCGGGTAGGCAAACTCCATACTTCCTCTAGGAGGCCAAATTAAAATCTCCTGGTTTTACTTCCCATTCCTACTTCAACAATAATGATGATGCTACATCACATTTCACTGTGCTGGATGCAGTCCCTGAAAGAATATCTATTTTAAATTGGCAGAAACTAAATTATTAATGCAGTATTGATTGCAAAGAAGTTTGTGAGTAGAGAGCTGCCAAGCCCTTGGTTGCCATACCTTATCAACAGTCAGGTCTCAGAGAGTCATTTGATGCCTCATACACATCAACTACCTCATACATAGTTAAACAAGATTTAATGTATGTTCTTCAAACAGAAAAAGGTACTGAAGATAAAATATGTGCCCACCAAAAGAAATAATTTTTCCCTGTGCTGGAATTTCTCATGTAAGTATATAATCACTTGTATTCTGCCCACCTGACCACACACTGAGAGTTCATTAGCTTTATATGCTCTTTTTTCTATTCATGAAGCCATGGAAGAATTCAATACAAGTACAGTTTGTGTATAAGTATAACCTATCTGTAACTCATCTCAAATTTAAAAATCGCCTTTGTATTCTCATATGATGTCACTGAGCCAGACTGTGCAAACCATTTTAGAGCAGCCTTAGGAATGCATTTTAGCCATGTGATGATGATTAGAGAATATAATCCAAAGTGACTGCTGCACTACAAGACACAGTCATTTCTGACAATTTCTCTGTTTTTGCTCGTATAAAACTACCATTACTTTCAAACATTCTCTTTCTTTAGAGGGAAAGAGTAAAAAATAAAAATAAGAAAGAGAAGGATTAGATGAAACACATTTTTAATTTCACTTCCAATCTGGGGCCACAGTGAAACCCCCAGTCATCTTCAAAGCCACAACCTAGGAAGAATCATTTTTTACCCTGCCAAAAGTTAGATACAGGCACATGGATTTGAAGGAATTTTTCAAGGCCATTTTCTCTATCTGAGAAGCTAAAGCCGTTCCCGAAATAATTTGATTGACGTGCATAGACCGAAAATATAGATGGTAGGCAAGTCTTACAGAATACATTTTTGCTCCTAGCAGATGTTATAGACCTCACTATGGACTTATCAGGATTACCAGACTAATTTAGCTGGCAATATGTATCTTTTGTACAGGTGCTTATCGGTCTGGCATAAGAGTATTATCACTTAGTACAGTTTGGGTATTAACAGCTAGCAGCTCTTTAGAGCATTTTTTTTAGTACCAGGTCAATTTTGGTTTTTCTATCATATTAAGTAAAGACAAAATATATCACTCTTAGCATAAATTTCCCAACTATAAAGTTGCCACTGAGTTCCCTTAAATCAGCTTTCAGAGCATGGTAATTATTTTTAACACTGTTACTCTAGTTTCTACTTTTTATCTGATACACTCACCCTGATTATTATAAAGTTTCAAGCAACAGTCAAGCAGTGTTAAACTGAAGTTAACAGTGGATTTCTTAGTGCCGAATTCAGCTAAGTTTATGAATTTCACAGAATATTCTGAATTGGAGGGGACCCACAGGATCATCAAAGTCCATCTCCTGGCCCTGCGCAGGACAGCACCAAGAGTCACACCACATGCATGAGAGAATTGTCCAAATACTTCTTGAGCTCTGTCAGTTTTGGTGCTGTGACCACTTCCCTGGGCAGGCTGTTCCACTGTGCAACCACCCACTGGGTGAAGAGCCTTTTTCTACTATCCAGCCTAAACCTCCACTGTCACATCTTCAGGCCATTTCCTGGTCCTGTCACTGGTCACCAGAGAGGAGAGATTGGTGCTCTGCAGAGAACAAAGAGTTCTTTGTGGTGACAGTAATAACCTATGCTGAAGGTGATGCACTGACATTTATCCCTGCTGTCTGATATTATGCTGTAGCCTATACAGCTTGTTGTGGATACAAAAATCCTGCTAGCAAGGCTTTTCTTGCTATTTTCTAAGCCCGTGAGAGACTTTTCACTCTCACAGAAGAGGTAGCAGAGTTATGTAAACAACCAAACACCTGCAGCCTTGAAAAGTCTTGTTCATAGTACAGTAGAAAAAATTTTGACGATGGATGTTTTAGGATTCTAGCCCATCACCCGCAAGGGGTGGCTGATCCTTTGTCCAATTAGACTATGAAGAAAAAAGTCTATAAAAGAGTTTGTAAAATAATTAAATAAATCAATCTTGCTGCACAATTCCTGCCTGCTGGATCTTCTCCTCCTCCCTATGGCTGCGGGACACGGTGATATACCTTAGGGCATTTTTTTTTTGTAATAGCTTGTCATGAGTTTCTTTGGAGAATAGAGAGATACTGATTTCAATAATGTGAAATTCCCAAAGTGCAATGCATGTGTAGCCATATGACTGCTACTGCTGATACCTGTTGGTGACACCTAGCTGAGTTTCTACAGGAAACATCCCAAAAATCTGCTTCCTCAACCAGTTTTCATTAACTTCAACTCCATTCTTTTCCGTCACCAATGGCACTATACTTTATGTACATACACATGCTCATCTATTCATAGATGCGAGCAAGTGAAAGTTGTATCCAACAGGAAGGTAGAATGTTTTCATCTGACCACTTTTCTTAGTCAATAAAATGCTGTCACTAATCTTGCACTGGTGCTGTATTTGATTATGAAACAAAAGTCTCATTTTAAAAAACATAGTGCCTGCCCATTAGACACATTTTAGTGCTCTAATGTGAGAGTCCACACTCCAACAGATGCCTTAAAACCATAGGTCCACTTTCAATCAGTATATTATCTCGGAATCAAGCTTATCTGGTACACTAATGTGAGGAACAAACCACCATTTAAAATGCCTCCTATTGTGCAATACTGATGTTCTGGAACAGTGCTACAACAGCTACCAGAGAATAATAAGGCCATTTATATCTTTAGTGCTTGATAACTCATAAAACTAAGTTACATCAAAGTAATTTGGGGGGCATTAAAGCTTTTCAGTGTCTGCAGAATAAAAGTATGCTAATGAACTAAACAATTTTTTGTATGTAGAAATGAACGTTATCTTTCAAACCAGAACCAAATTCCCTAGCTAAATCTCTGAATATAATTTCCTGAGCTTGTGTGAAGTACTCCTTTATGTATGATTTTTTTTTAGTAGCTCTGCTAAAAAAGTAAATCTCTTACATTCATTAAAAACTAATAGTTGCCTTTTAAGCACAGTAGTGCAAATATATTTATCCCTATCACAAGGAATCAGGCTATGCTTTGCTGGCATTCATTATCAGAAAACAGCCTAATTTGTCTTTTATTTTAAATGAAGTTTTGTTTACTCAGTTATGTTTTAAAAATTAACTCCAAGAGCAACTGTAAAACATAAATTAAACTCCATATACTATTACTTTTGAATCTCCAACAAGCGGAACTTTTAACTGAGTTTCGCATTTTTTCAAGAAAAAAGGAGTGATTATCCTCAAATGCACACAGGTTATGACCCACAATTTCATTAGATGCATTAGCATGTATTATTTTCTCCAGCATTTGGACAAACTCTTTTCTTAATTTCTGCTTTTCAAGCTACCTGGCATTTAGCAACAGGCCCAAATCAGCAAAATACCTCAATGCTTCAAGAACATCAGGAATAGTTTAATATACCTCTAGGAAATGGAAAGCACATGTGTGTCATAATCTATCCTTCACTACAGAACATATTTCAAATATGAACAGAGAGAAAAAGCATAACATCAGTTAATTGCTAAAGGAGTCTCTGTGTGAAAATGTCAGCTTGAAGAAGAATATTAATTTGGGTATTTTGATCCTCAGACACCAGGTGAGTTGTTGCCCTGACTCTCTGAAACTGCTGCACTCTAGGCATTCACGAGGAGTTTTCTTTAGATATTATCACTTATGAAAACTGAAAGTTTTATCATATATAGATATTTATATCTATATATCTATTTTTTTATCATATCTATATAGACTATTTTTTTTAAACTAAATTCTGTCATGTTACTCAGAACTCTGAACAGACCTACTGTGTTAGCTCTCCCCACTAAGAGACACAAGGCAAGGTGAATAATGGCATCAGAAACAGGCCCCTTACATTAGAAAGAACAGTGTTTCATATACATGTATATAGATATGCAACTAAAAAATGTTATGGAGTTTAAATGTACAATTAATGACAAGTTTGATGCCTGGATTATTCATACCCTGCACGATTTCTATGGAAAGCTATGGATGTGGTACAGACTGTAAAATTAAGAGAACAGTTGTACAATCGATCTTCTTATTGATTTTAGAAGACTGATAGCAGTCTTGAAAAGCTGAGAAGAGGGAAGCCACTGAAGCCAGAGAAATGGACTAACGAGGCACAGTAATAATCTGAGAGAAGTCAGTGAAAGAGAAAGGTCATGCATCCTCTGATAAGCAGCACAAGAGAGGTTGCACGTGCCAAAAGGTGAAGGCAGGGGAACTCTCATCCCTTGTAAACTGATAGAAAATGCTTACTATGCCTGCTGCTCAGAGCAGTGTGGGACCTCCCTTACACAAGTGCCTTCATTTTCCCACTGTGAAGTCCAGCATCCCGCAAAGGGATGTCTGCCAGCAGTATTACTCCCCTTGGTCTAAATCCAAGATTTGCCTCAACAATCCTAAGCAACACAAAGGAAACTATTTCACCTCAGGAAAAATGTTAAGGCTACACTGATTATTTTCCTTCTTCTTGTTACAGATTTTTCCAAACTTGGTAATCAAGGCTTTAAACTTCTACTTTGCTTGAATTCAAAGTAGCTGGGTTTCTAACCCATAAAACTTGATTAATGTGAAAAATGAAGACTGCTTAGCTGACAAATACAAGATTACATTAACCGGATCCACTTGTTTCCCAAGAAGCAGAGTGCTGTTGTCTGACAAACCACAAGAGCCTGGAAGTGAGTCTGAAAGTCTCAGGAAAAGCAATATGCTTTCCACCAAGGTACAAGAATTAGCCTGAGGATTAATTTATCAAACCCTGAGGAAAGTCTTCCCTACCATGAAGTTCTAGCTTCATCCCTTTGATACCTCTAAAATGAAGTGAGCTAGACGTGCCATATAAAAAAAACTTGCAATGAGGGGACTTGGAGCACCATTACTTTACTTCCTTTGCTCAGTAGGGAAGAGATACAGGATTTTCTACAGTTTCTTCACAATTATAAACATAATTTATTTCTTGTCCCAGCTAACCTCTCCCTATGTCCCTTGTTGCTCTTCCCTAAACTGTATGTTAGGGATAACAATGCTGGATGTGCTGTGCTTTGACTTTACTCCCAACTTTGATGAGTGCAGAAAAACCCTACAATGATTCAAGGCATGGTGAGAAGGACTTGACTTACCCACTGTGGCAGGATGCCAGATGCCACCAAAGCTGCTTTCTCACTCCCCTCCTCAGCTAGATGGGGAGAGAAAATACAGTGAAAGGCTTGTGGGTCAAGATACGGACAGGGAGAGACCACTCACCAGATACTCTCATGAACAAAACAGACTTGAGTCAGGGAAATTAGTTTCATTTATTACCAATCAAACTGGAAAAGGATGAGAAATAAAACCAAATTGCAAACCACCTTCTAGTGTGTTTTGTAAAACCCTTTAGTACTCTCAAACTTAAGCCTTCTCAGGTTTAACCTTACTCCAAACTTTCTCTAAGTCCTCCACCCCCAGGGGGAGAGGGAATGAGAGCTGGTCAGTTCAGCACACCTCATTTCTGCCACTCCTTCCTCCTCAGTGGCAGGACTCCTCACACTCTTCACCACAAGATATAGGTGAATTCCTGCTCCTGTGCCTGGGAGTATCTCCTTTCCTTTCTTCTTCACTGACCTTGATGTCTGCAAAGTTGTTTCTCTCATATATTCCCACTCCTCTCTCTGGCTACAGCTGCTCCTGACCAGTTTTCCCGCTGGTGGAAATCTGGCCTACTGAACACAGGGCAAGCTTCTAGCAGCTTCTCACAGAAACAACCACTGTCTCCCCCACCCTCTCCACACAAGCCCAATACACCCTCTCATTTTCAGGTTTACAGTGAGCCACTTCACAGAGAATTGTTACTTCCAGACAGCAGCGCGGAGAACCCCAGGAACAAGATGACTTTCAATAGGTAAAATAATTTCTTTTTTTTTTTTTTTTTCAAATCTACATCTTCACAAAGGACCAAAGGACATTTAAGTCTTGTTACTACTCTATTTTTAGGTCTGATAGTTTGGTTTATTTGAGCAAATTTTTGTATGGTATGCACTGAATCAACTAACATGGCAACCACCTGCTCTGAACTTCATTTAGGTTAACCTTAGGAATGCAGAGTTTTAAATTTGCTTTTCTCTACTGGTAGCTGGAGACAGTATTTCCACAGGATATTCAAAGCATCCCTAGGGCTTAAACTACCACGAAGTAGAATGAAGAGAGAAAAAAACAGAAAAAAATTCAACAAGCAGATATAATAACACGTCTTACACATATTACTCACCCTAAAACCCAGTTGGGAGAAAAAATAGTTTTATTATTTAGGCCATAAAATAGTCATCAGTGTATGACATCTGGGACCCTGATATTAGATTCCAAGGGTTGTTTATATTTTTCTATTTCATTCCTTCTCATTCCTTAACTTGTCACCTGTCTTTGGACATCTATAGAGTGGAGTATTTCTTAACGTTAAAAAGAGAAACAGAAGTCTGCCTGCATTTGATGTGTTATAACTGAATGCTAACTTGTTCTTCTTTATCAAACTATCAGCTATTAGGAGCAGCAATTCTCATCTGCACAGAAGAATCACTTGAACATCAAGGACGTTTTAAGGTGCTGTGGAAGTAATTTTAAAGAGAAGAAAAAAAACCCTTAGTACTCTCAAATTTTTATCATGACCCTGAGCCTATTTTAACAGAGAGAAACAGGAAGGTATCTGTCAATCTAAATGGGAATAGGACAGGACCCCAGGGAAGATTCTAAATTTTGTGTGTTTTTCCTATTGAATCAATGTGAAGTCTTTAATTTCTCTAGTAAGTTATACATATTTTCAAATAGTGTTACATACCATATGCACATATACTGAAGATAAGAAACCAAACAAAAAAGTTGTTAATGCAAAAGTGAATAGACTTATATTTCAAAATGTAACCAGAATAAAATCTCCACTTCCAACAGAACTCAGACCAATGACACCTTCATTTTGTAACCATATTATAGCTGCACTATAAAACTTGGTTTTAAAAGTCATAGAAGCTTAGTGGACTTGAATTATGCTAAATCAAGGATGTGGGACAAAGTAACTTCATTATCCTATTTTCAAGGTCCAGATAAAATAATATTTGAAATACAGCTAGTATAATCATTGGATAATTATTTGGATTGGATATTCCAGGAAACCCTGCCAGTAATCTAAGGTCAGCACTCTCATAATACTGAAGTTTTCCAGTATAAATCCTGTAATAAGGATTTCTTTGGCTGACATAACAGGAATTAAAACAAATGGGAAACTTTACATAGAAAAGAGTACATAAATTTTAATCATGCTTTCATCCATTCTCAAGCTTTACTGTTCCTATTTATTCCCACTGTCCTATTTGAAAAGTATTTAGTCCAACAATTTCAACAATATTGCAATCAGAACTTATTTACTCCTAATTTACCACACCATTATTTTCTCCGACACCTTTCCTCTTTACCCCCACATCTGTGATCACCTTGGCATTGCTAGAAATTTCATTTTACTATATTTATTTAATAAAGAGAAATTCAATTAAGTGATGTAGGAGTACTCCAAAATTTCTCTACCTTGTATATCTGTTAAATATTATCAATAAAGAAGTATTCTGCTGTATTTTATGAGGAACTATACTTATGCCATAAACTCACATTAAAAAAAATACAGAATGAAAGACTTGTACAATTTGAAAGGCTTGTCCCTTTCTTATATTCTGCTTTGGAAGTATTCACCATATTTCTATAGCACACTGATCTACCTGTTTTGCTAGGATTTAGAGTTTATTTTTCATACAGTATGACTTCCAAATGACCGAAACCATTCCAAAGTGTCAAAAAAACCCCCAAAAAGACCCCCCAAAACCCCATTTTTTAAAAATGAACACTGAAAATAGCTTCAAAAACATCAAAATAAATTACTATATTTGAGTTAAAAAACATTCTGACACATTCAAGACAAAACATTTAGCTTTTCCATTATGAAACAACTAAAAAAGCTTTCCAAGCATTTTTAAACACAATTCTTTTAAATTAAATTTATAGGCCTTTCATTATCTGTTTTACTGATTCAAACCTAATACTAGGAAATCCTTCTGAGGAAACAGTGAGCTTTTCTTGTAGGTTCTGAAGTCCATATGTTGTATAACTAAGGATCATGACCTTTCCTCTGAAATGGTCTCAGTGAAATACTGAGAGCATGGCAAAAGATTTTACTTACTGTGAGGAAAAGTGTGCTTACGTTTATGCTTATAAAAAGTATCAACAGCCATGAAATTTCACTAAACTCCAGACCACAGGAGTTTTAGGGAACTTTTCATGGAAGTATTTCACATCTCCTTCTCTAGTGTAGTGATTTTGTCAACTATTATCCAACTAATGTAGAATTCACATGCAGAATCAGGAACCACCACCAGACATTCCCCTTTCTATCAGGAGAACTCAGTGCATGATCCAGAGAGGAACTGGCTGAAGACTTTTTGTCTTTCTACAGTTCTTGGCATTCTGGCAGGACTCCGTCAGAAACCAATACAAGTATAAATCCACAAAACCAAACTTACAGAATTTGCAAGGGTTTTGAAATCTGGGTCTCAAAGGGTCTTCTGGAGCCTCTCATTAAATAACACATGGAATAATCTGTATTACATGTTCAAGGTCGTTTTATTCAGAATAGAGAATCATGTGATTTAATTTACAAATATTAGATGTCAATCCTGTTCTTATGAGTCCTTTATATTGCCTGAACAACCAAGGATGGCATAAACATGTTAGAAGCTCACTATATAAATGACAGTGGTGAGAAATGAAAGTGGAAGAACAGACAGCCATGCAACCATTTGTTTAGAAGATTCAATTACCACTTTCATACAGAACTTGATTCAGTACCATTTTTGACACTGTTTCCTATTGTTGCAGCTCAAAATTTATGGGAAAGAGCTTTCACTTTGTACTAAATGGACCCAAACTTGTAGACTTCCCGACACTTTAAAATCATGCAGTCAAAGACAGTCTTTAAGCAACAGACACTTTCAAATAAATAATGCAAAGCACTCGAAGCTACCAATGTAGGTGGCAGAGATGAAGTACTGTTTATATATCCTGTCTGGCCTGACTCAGCAGACATATTAGGCTTTGTATGTAGTACAGACAAATGAAGAACACAAGAAATTACAGTCATATCTCAGGAAAGCTATTCTTATGGAAAGACACATAATATTTGTCAGTATTTATTGCTTTGGTAGTTACACTCCATATCTCTTTAAACCATGAAGGCAAAATAAAGTTAACTTTGAATTAGTTAAGCTTATGGTGATTACTTAAGCTAGTATCACTGTCTCTCAAGACTGCTCTCTTAGCCAAATCAAAGGAAGTGACTGTCCCATTCTACTTTGCACTGGTGAGGTCTCACCTCAAGTCCTGCGTGCACTTTTGGGTGCCACAATATAAGAAAGATAGAAGGCTATTAGAGAGTGTCCAAAAGGAGGACTACAAAGATGGTGAAGGGTCTGGAGGGGAAGACATATGGAGACTGGATAAGGTCACTTGTCTTGTTTAGCCTGAAGGAGACTGAGGGGAGACCTAGTAGCTGTCTACAATATCCTCACAAGTGGAAGCAGAGTGGCAGATCTCTTCCCTGTGGGGGCCAATGGCAGGGCCATGCCATGACAGGGCATGCCATGATGCTGTGTCAGGCATGATGTGTTTAGACTGGACCAGAGGGTGGCTGGGCACTGGAACAGGCTCCCCAGGGAAGTGGTCACAGCACCAAGCCTGACAGAGTTCAAGTGTTTGGACAATACTCTCAGGCACATGGCGTGCTTCTTGTTGCTGTCCTGTGCAGGGCCAGGAGCTGAGCTCAGATGATCCTTATAGATCCCTTTCAATTTAGGATATTGTATGATTCTGAGATTCTCTAAATTGAACTAAAACACAGTATAAACAATATTTTTATAATAAAACTGTTGCTGTAACTTTCAGGTATTGCAATGACTACCAGTAGAAGCTCAGTCACTTTTGAGAAAACACATCAGACCCTGTTTGCTTAGAACCTCACATGCTATCCTGACAGAGAGGCAGTATATTGAATCAGAGTGGAAACCCCACACTCTTAGCTTCTTGCCTGAAAATACAACAGGTAAGCTCTCTAAAAAAGTCACTTGTGCCTTTAATATTATACTCATGTTCCTAACACTAAGTGCAGCTGCAAATACCCAAGGACGAGATAACACAAGTAATATCATACAGCCTTGAGATAAATGTCATTGTAGGTAATATTTTTACATTTTATTTAGTATTACTCACATTTCAATACTTTAAAATTGATGAGCAAAAAATTAGTATCTAACCACAAGGGTTTTTCGAATGTGGTCAATTGAAGTTCATGTCACATCCATGTGTATTCTACTAGACCTGATGAAAGTCTGCTCTTTTTTAACGTATGTGGCTGAAATGTGGAATGAAAACTAAAACCAGAAGTAAGCACTGACTAGTAACCAGTGAGCAACAATGATGTGAGAGACTGGAATTTTAAGTAGCATGTGAATTATTCAAGATCAAAAACGTGTGTGCAGTAAAAGGTGACATAATCTTGCTAATTGCCCAGGAGGCATAAGTTCCAATTTTCTCTAGACAATACATAAATTTGGTTGAGTCAACAAAAGTTATGCACTCCGGATAACACATTTAAATTTAGATTTCTTGCTCCATAAATCAAAAGTGAAATGGAATAACAATTCATTTTTCTATAGCCAACTTTTCTTCCATTTCTAACCCTTGTGAGGCTCAAAACTCCCCCTGAATGTCACAGATCAGAGCCTCCCCTGACATTTAATGAAATTAGGGAAAAATATGCTTGTGTAGGAATGGGAACAGAGGAAGAATAAGTGCATTTCCACAACTGCGGCTTTCATACTGTGACTATGGTGTGCATGTAAAACCAGATGATCAGAACAGCCACTTGTAGGACTGGAATCACTCCACAGGGCATGACTTTGAGGAAGGTGATTATAGTTCTGTTAATATGAAGCAAGAAAATTGTGAGTTAACACAAACTCTATGCCACAGTTTTCCTAAAGGCAGAAAAATCTGCCTTTTCACTTTGCTGACTCATGTCATAGCTGAACAGAATAACTACTTGTCTGAAAGCACAGCTGGGATGGAAAAAGAACCTGAAGTCTAATTTAAACAAATGTATTTCCTGCAAAGCTTTGGCATTCTGGCCTAAGTACCTATCTATCCCCAGTAAACTTTTATCTCATCGGTGCTGAGACAGATCGGTCAAAGCCATGTGGCCCTAAAAGGAAACCTCAACAGAAATTTGGAGGTTTTTTGCCCAGAAATCCCTTATTTTTACTACCTCACTTTGTGGAAGTACTGAAAGTATCAAAATTCACTTAAATTTGTACTGAGATGAACCCTTTCTGCATGTTTCCACTGTTTAACTCCTACTATCAATAAGGGGAGAGATTCCAGTGAGAACTGATACAAAAATACAACAAAATGATAATAAAATAGACTACTGTCAACAAGAGTCATTTTTTGATGACAGGTGCCCACAATTGTGCCCACAATTCACACTTTTTCCTGCAATAGCAGCAAGGGAACATCCCCCTCTCTGCTGGGACTTAGGCTGCCTCCCACTTAAACCAGGATGAAACCACATGCTGGGAGTTACTACTCTGCTCCTGAAAACTGATTCAGATTCATCCTGCAATAATCTCAATGTCTCATTCAGTTTCAACATAAGATTCCTTAGCTAAGGAAAACAAATATTCAAAATAAATATGTGTTGTGTTCATCTTTGGAGATTTTCAAGGTCTAAAAGCTCTGAGCAACCCATTCGGATCTCACAGCTTTCTGTCTTTTTAACATCTCTCTGCTTGCAGACAGAGGTTGGACTAGAGACCTCTGGAGATCCTTTCCAACCTGAATTATCCTTAAAAATGAATAGGCCTAATGGATCAAAACTGAATATGGCAGATGTTCTTGGAAATTAAATGAACCATTTTTTCAGATGAAACAGAATCATTAAGGCAACTACAACTGCTCTTTCTACTCTTTATTCTCATCATGTCTTGCTTCAAATTATTTTAATTGCCTGTGGTAGAAAATTTGTCCTAGTACATGCATACAAGTCAAATCTCAGTCAGAAACTCCTCTGTACAGCAGATGAATATTCATCATGAATGTATTTATGAAGGAACTCTTCACAAATATTTGTATCCCAAGGTGAGTTTCAAAAGCCCCCCCCCTACTAAAGTTATGAAATAGCTCAGATTCAAGACTTACTTGTATTGCAGTGCTTGTTAAGGCAGTAGCAGGACCTGCCTCCATAGAGGAGCTGCTGCAAAATAGCTGTTACTGCTTTCACCACACAGTACCTCTGTTGGGCCAACACTGACCCACATGCAGGATGCATGTGTTCAGCTTAATCTTTTGCATCCTGAGTATCTCCCTGACAAGGCCCTTGCCCTTATCTAAGGATCAGTGTCAACTCCTGCACTCCCCAAGCACTTCTTTCTCTCACAGTTTTCAGCTCAGTCCAGTGGAGCCCTGGGAGCAAATGGCCACAGGAGGTGCAGCTTCCCAAGGGACGCTCAGTGCCCTTCTGAACCGGAGGTGAAGAGCCTCGCAGCGCACCTGCGTATGCTCGCCTGCACGTATGTTTGCACTGGAAAGTCAAACAGCCAGGACTAAAATGCAGGTAAAAGATGTCCTGCTTAAGCAATCAAACAGAGCTGAGATGCAGCTCCTTCCTGCTCAGGCAGTTGATTTACTAATTCAGCTTTCAAAACAACAAGTCAGGAAGCTCAACAAAGGGAGATTTCAACAAAGGGAGAACATCGTCTGCCTTCTCAAACAGGGGTGCACTACCTGAAAGTTTTTTCCATAAAAAGTACTGATATTTTGCTCAAAACAGAAACTGTGAGTAGTAAAAGTCTTGGGGTAGGTTCAATGTAAAAAGCATCTTCCTTTAAGGAACCATCAACCACAGAGCATTCTGAATCTGTAGAAATACCCTCCCATCTTCTGTGGATGGGAGCACTGAACACTTTAAATTCCTCAGCACCCAGTAAACTATTTTGATTCTGTGGATGGGAGCACTGAACACTTTAAATTCCTCAGCACCCAGTAAACTATTTTGATTTTTCATGAAGTTTGGTTTAGTAGTTAGATAATTACAGGGCAGCAGAAAAATTAGGGGATTTCACAACAGCTCACTTAGGAGCAAAAAATCAAGCATAAAGGGGAGTTATTGTATAGTGAAATGTTAGCCCAGAAACACAGAAGACTAAATAATTAATGTCACACTGTACATTTACTCTACAGTGAGGTAATACAATAGCAGCAAGATGAGAGACAATACATTTCGAGACAGCATTATATACCATTCTGTCTTATGTAAGCCATTTATAGAGACACATTATTCACAGCCATTCCTCTCTATGCATTTTTAATTGTTTTGTTTACATGATAAAATGTGACTCGCAGCTTGAACTAAGACAAAGAAGTAATTCTTTATATAAGCCATAATTAAAATGAGCAGAATTTGTGGCAATGACAGCTACCAGTGAAGGGTAATGGTTCAGCAAAAATCAATCAGGTGAAAAATTAGCTAGCTATTAAGAGGAAATAACTTAATGCTATTGCTAAATTCAAAATAGAAGGTTTGAATAGAAGTTTTCTTTACTACCAAGCAAAGGAATAATAAGTAGGAATTTTTCCTATATTGTTCATCAAAGTTACCATGTATTGTTTTGATGCCTGCTCCCTGACTACCATGCCCGATGCAACTCCTCAAAGAATTTTTACTTGACTCAATCTGTCTGTCAGAGCCTTATGATTTTAGCTATACAAATAGTAAAGCTAAAATTAGAACAAAAAGGACAACTGTAGACTTACATCATGTTTTTTGTATTTGCCCTACAACTTACAGTATCAGATATGTAAAAGGAAAGTGGATATTAGAGACCTTACAAATTACTTTCATATAGGCTCTTGTGAAAGCATAGAGAAAAAGCATGGTTTTCACACTGAGAATTCTTAGTATTTCAGTGCAAGCAAGACAAGCCTCCAGTGCCAGTACTGAATCATGGCTTGAAGTTTGATCTTTTTTTTTGTCTTATCCATAGGAGAAGAAAATGTATCTACATTCACAAAAGCTGTCTGGAAGTTTTAATGTGAAGTTATTGTCCAGTGGGAAGAAAAGTCCTTTCTGCAAAGCCCCTAGTTTCAGAAAGACAAGTCTTATTTCACTATGGGAGAAACTTAAATCACAACTACTTCTTATTCTGAATTAGGAGTTAATAGGACGAAGGGTGTCTCACTTCTTTTTTTGGTCATCTACTTCTGAAAAAAAAGCTTGTAAGCAAGTCAAAAGGTTGGAAAAATTATTTAGAAGATGTCAAATATAAAAAACTTAAAAATAAATCAATAAATAAAAATTCTGGTAATGACCTGGGAAGAAAAAAAAAAAAAAAAAGTCCACCTAATTCTTCTCTTTTTTCTCCTGGTAATCTTTTTATGTTGGAGAATCATATTTGTCTTTTTCAATAAATTTGTAAAAGAAAAAAGCAAACAACTCTCCACATTTTTAACAGACCTGGTTTTATTCTCTGGGTGTTATCAATCACATGAGACCTTTCAGCAGGATTTAACCCAAGAATCACCAGTAGCCCTGAGTTACTTCCACAGAGTCCATCCAAAAAACCAGAAGATTACTGTATAGGCCCCTTTTCACTCATAAATCCTAGAAGTTTATTATTGCCACTTCTCCATCTCTGCAGCTCTCAACTGAGGAGCAGCAAAAAGTTCAGTTCTTTCTTGTTACTCAGCCCACAGAAGAGGTGGCTGAAAAAGTCGGTGAAACAACAGAAATAGAAAACCAGCAGATTACAGGTAATACCTAAACTTATCTTTTACATAAAAAGAATTTACCCAGTACCAAGCAATATGAGAAGCTAAAGGAGCATTGAAATAGGTTTAAAAAACCCAAAACCAAAACAATAACCCAACCCACCTCTTACCAGTAGAAAGAGAACCACTTAGAGGGAATTTCCTCCTCCAGAGCACTCCCTACCAAAAAGGAGTATCTGCTCTCAGAACAGTAAGACAGTCCATACCTTCAGACAACGTTTATGTTTTTGTCTCTTTAAACTCACACCAGCATTGGCTTGGCACATAATTACAGGTCAAACAAATTTCTGTTTCTGTCTGGGGCTGATCAGATGTTTTTGCCCCTTATTATAAAACTGGAATTGGCAAGCAATGCTGGCAATCAGTGCTTTCACATTTAATTATTGCAACTCATCTAGGAATGCAGCCACAGAGCCTGAAAATGTTCCAACTGGTACAAAAGCCTCTCTGCTTAGCAACAGAGATACAATGAATGGGATCATCTGAGTGCTACTCTTTCTGCACATGCTCTCTACACAATTATGAATCCAGTCTGCTCATTTGTGCAAAGACACTCTGGAGACTGTAACTGCCACAAGAGCTGCACCCATGTGATTCTTTTTTACAAGACACACAAGCTGCTTAAGAATTCTCTACTACCTATACCCAGTGCTACTTGAATTAACCCTAATTATGTACTTAATTTAAGATGCCCATCTATAAATCAGCAAACAGATACAAACAAAATTCTCCAAAACGTAACAGTGAACCTCTGCTACTATAGAAAGAAAATACAATATTTTTTTTATGAAGTATTTGCTGCTACAGAGGCACAGACACAGACCTATGTAGAGTGATAGACATATTATCAACTACCAAAAAAGTGGTATCAAAGTAAAATAAAAAAAACCAAAACTTACCACTTGTATTTTGTATGTCCTGATGGATTATGCTGTTTTTCACAGACAACAAGTTGTTCACACTTACTTAGTGTGATAAGCTCACTTCATTTGTACATAGCTATCTCCTAATTTTGTTTTTAAATTGTGCAATATTGCAACAGGGCATTAAATTTTTTGGTATAAGTCAGTATCTGATTACAGCATGGTATGAAAGTTCTGTAAATAGTTGTGAAATCTTGACATTACCTTTATCCACACCTTACTCCCTCCCCCAGAAAGCTGCCTTGCAAGCCAATTAAGAGCAAATTGCTCGTCAAAGCAGGATTCTCCATACATTACTCAGGTGTGTAATTCCTGTCTCCTCTTTCAATGTCCCGGCAATCTACTTTTAAATTCCAAGGGAAATTTAAAAAAAAAAAAAAAAAAAAAAAAAAAAAAAAAAAAAAAAAAAAAAAAATCACCATTAAGATCCCAAGAGCTTTTTGTCTCTGCATATGTATAAAGCATTGTTTACAATCCATGAAACTGAATACACATCTTCCTCTGATTTGACACCTTGCAACCATGAATATGGAAGTCCCCAGCTCTGTTCAGTAGGAAATATGATCACAAGGCAATAATTTACAAGACCTGAAAATAGATCAGTGAAAGCTCTTATTCTCCTAACAGTAAATTCCTAACCGAAAAAGTTACCATAGAGCCTATAGAGCATTCAAACACCACCTCAAAACAGTGATTGCAGAGAAAGGAAACATTACAGCACAATCCAGTTCTTTCCGATTTGCAGTGATTTCCTCAGTCCATTGCTCAGAAAATTCCCTTATGTTGCTATTTAAAATGTATTAAAGGCTTATATCTTCTTTTTCTCAATATATTTTCCTATTTTTAGTTTTCAGTTCAGGGCCAGGTTTAGCTGTCACTTTGACAACATGCAATAATCCTTAACAAAAAGGAGACACAAACTAATAACAGTGACCGCAACATTTCTATAGTGACCTGGAGCAAAGCACTTCAATTATGACTAAAAATAATAGGTTTATCAATCATTCTCTGCTATCTGTAACATCCCCAACCATTGCCAGTCCCTATATAACCTGTCAGAATTTTGATAATCCAGACAGAATGACTGTGAAACCTACAGATTTATTCATTCCACTGTGTGTAAAAGGCACCCACATCAACACACGTATTTCTGTGAAAAAAAGAAAATCTAGGGTGGTGGGAGAAGAAAAGCATTCCACAGGTTTCAGATTAGCATAAAACTCTCCTTCGTAAATTACTTTTGTTCTTGAGCTGAACGGTGTCTATGCAGTTACTGACCAGTTAATATTTGCTCCCAAATAACTAGTTACAGCCAGCATTCAGTTCTCTGAAGTGCTTGATAAAGGATGATTTTCATGTACTTTTAAAGATGTGTTTCTGGGTCTTAAATAAAATTCCAGGACTGTCAAATTCTTGTTTAAACTTCAGGTCAAGGAAGCTGTTCAGCTTTAACTTAACATCTCTCTGAACAATGTCAAGAACATCACAAAGTGCCAAACCAACAAGAGCTGCATGAAGCTGATAAGAGAAAGATAGAACATTCATGCAAAAATCAAGCTGGAAATCAATAGGGGAGCCTGGATTTAAACTGAAAGCCATTTTTATAGCTCAGCTGCTAATATCAGTGGGAACCTGGAAGCTTACTGCCATGTGCTTTCTCAGGATAAGCTCTGAGACTCGCTTGCTGCATGTCTTCACATCTTCTCCTGGCTTGTACTCAAGAGTGGAGATTATAACTAATTGTTTGCTTGGACATGGGACCAAGTTCTCCCTCATGCCTGCAGTTACTCTCCTCAAGCTGAAGGCACAAACCATAACATCAATAGCTTTGGCAGCAGCAAAAAGAAAATTCCTCAGGCATGAAAGACTCTTTCTCCCACCCCATCCCAAATGGCACCCAGCAGATGATGACTCACTCACATATTTCTTCTGTATGTCAGGGGCCAAGCAGCAAGGAACTGGACCCAGGTAATGTTTAAGGCACTCCTGATCATACTCTGAACTATACACAGGGTCAAGGTAGAAGAAATAAGTACTTTTAACCTCTTTCTCCCCTGCAGCCCTGTCAAGTGTTCCTACTAGATATAGGGCACAGGTAAGGGTAAGAATAAGATTCATTACATATTCTGATTTCCATTATACTATCCAGTAATCAGTTCTACTATTTCACTAACTCTTCACAAGATATCACCTGGAAATTAGCTGCAGATTGCAAATAATTTGAAAATATCACTTCAGGGTTTTAATGAAATAGTTGGATAATTAAATAAGCATGTCTAATGCTTTGGGCAGTTTAAATATTTGGCTCAAGGACACTCACACTTGCAAAGAATTTCATATCATCACTGTGTTCGGTGTTTGTAACAAAACAGCAAAGGGTAGCTCCAGTAAAAAATAAGGAGTATCTCTTTTTGCATCAGCATTGGTGGCTAAAATTTTTTTCCACAGCACTACAGTTGAAGTGATTATACAGGTTCAAAGCAATTATTAACACAATAACTGTTTCCAGCAAAGTGACAACGACTTGGGTTTTCTGTGCAGACCTTTTGTGTGTTCATGTATACATTTTCTTTGAAACAAATTAATGAACTCTTAGGAATTCAAGATGTGCTGAATCAAATTTATTCAAGCCAGCTCTCTTTTAATTTATTACATGTGAAAGAACTGAATCTTACTTGGGCAGTCATTAATAAACTTTTTTTTTTGTTATTATTATTTAATAGACTGTCCCTCTAACTTATATGTTTTTCAGATAAACAAGATACAAGAGTGCACCTATTCTACATGTTAGATGGGTCTTGTGGAAGACCCATCACAATGGGTTCATCATGATCAATTCTGATGGCCTCATAATCCATGGACTTGTGCCCATCCACATGTCTGTTGCAGAAGCATCTCTATGAAATGATAATAAATTTTCTGGCTCCATTTCTGCATTTTGCACGTTGAGTTTGTCAGTACGCACTTTGTTTTAATTCACTTGCTATTACAGCCGGTGGTCTCTAGAGATCAACTCTAGCACTGATTTATAAAGATGAATTTTCTGGCCCAAGGAGATCAGTTTGCACAGTCAATAACAATATTCCAGTGGAGAACCAGAAGACTCTACATGCAGTATCACAACAGAAAGCTCCAAATCCACAGATAGCTTCTTTCCAAACAGTGGGTTGCAAAAGCATATGAAGCAAACAACACCTATATATGATCTAAAGCAGGTTGTCCCACTACATGGCCTAAAGTTGCCACAGTAATCAGACTTGTCAGCCTTCTATGGAAAACTGTTGTTTCCTTTTATTGAAAATCAGCTTATGCAAATAGACTCAAGAGAAGTGTACATCAAACCTGGAGTGAACTCGTCATTCTATTGTGTACTCATTAGTTATTTCAATACCTAATGATTCATGGCATTAAAAAGTGCAATTTTAGTTGAGGATGTGCTGTTTGAATTGCATTCCATTCATTATCAAAAATGGCATTTTCTGAACATCAGTGCAAATCATGAAGTGGAAAGTCAATGATAAAAGTTAAATCTCAGCTATGTTATTATATTGAGACAGAATGCCTTTCTTGCACTTCAGATTTATCTGCACTCCAAATTATGGCTAAAGATAACTAGAATGCAAAATCATTTCCCAAAACTATCAAACAATATTAAGTGGCTATTAACATTAAATTGACCTAAAAATGGTCACGTTAGGAACTGCAATAAAAAGGATAAGTTTACAAAAATAATTAATATTTCTGTTACAGCAGTTTTTAAAGACACCACACAAGACGAGGTAGTGACTAAAACACAGAAAGAATGGGTTCCTCATATTAGACACCACGGTGCTAACATTCAGGACTGCTTTAAAAATTGCCTGGGTGCTTACAGCAAGCCGTAGCAACTATTTGGAGGCAGATGACATGGCACATCAAAGGATGATGGAATACAGCATCCTTGTATGGGTAATGAACTGGCTGAGAAGTGAGATTATAGGTTACTGCTGAGCTATATATGCACTGATGATACAGGAGATTCGAGTTACCTGCCTAATGTCACCTGGGAAACATGCATTAGATTCAGATGTGTATACCAGGTCTCTATACACACAAGAGTATTTTCGTATCATGTTATTTATAGAGTTGGGAATTTTAAATTAAGGGTAATGTTAAATCTCTCCCACTGCACAGATTTAGCTCACAAAGCCATATCTGACACTCCATCTGTTTTTCATAATGTATGCTACCTGCTTGTTCTTAGCACTTCTTTCAGCCTGATAAGGAAAACACATTAGCAAGCTGATTAATGGCTTTCCTCCTTTTCCTTTTCCAGTTCCCACGTATTTGAATGATACAGAAATGGTTGAGTTACAAAACACTACAGAAACACATGCTATTCAAAGTAATCACTCTATCTTATTTCTGTAAGCTTTCACAATTAAAAAAAAAAAAACAAAATAAGTCTAAAACTTTATTCTGCTTACTATTGCAAATACTTCTTCATCAATAATCATATTACAGCATTACACTGCCCCGTTAGTTGTTATACTCCTCACTAAGATAAACATGGGAAACTGTTGTAACACATGTGCCACTTTTCTAGGCTGTCTGTTAAGTGCTGGCAGGTGTAAATTCTTGTGCTCAGGAACTGCTGAGGTTGGGACCACACCTGCAGTATCTCTTTGGGTAAGGACAATCCCTTCTCATGGGATCAGGACGTGTAGAGGGGACACTAATCTGTGTCCATGTTAGAGTAAATGAGGGGTCAGAAGGCAGCTACTGCTGCCTACGGCACGACCCAAGAGTTGGAAACTCTTCTGGGTCTTCCCCATTGGACTCATCCTGTGACACAGTTGCTTAAAAGGTCAGCTTTCCCAAGCAAGGGTTTTCATTATGGTGCTACTACCCTTTCTGTGTTCTGTTTCCTCAGTGTGTCAGAAAAATGCTACCTCAAAATAAATTATTTACTCTCTCTCAAACATATCACAAAGATGTGCAAATCCATGCTATTAATTTTTTTTTTCTCAAAGACTAAGATCTTAGTTCTGGAACACTTGGCCAGACTCTTACTTCAAGCTATCTAGCAGAGTGTGATCTCCATTGTTTAGGTCTGCATGTGTGTGTGTGTTAATAAGAATTAAGAATTAATAATTAGGAGCTTTATACTGCCTTTAAAGATAAATCTTACTATCCTTATTTAGAAATACGGAAAATGAGACAGGGGAATAATATGATTAATCTCAAACATGACTGCAGACCCAAAAATAGAACCCATTTCCTACTACCATAATGTGTAGGAATTGGCCTAGCAGGGGATTAGAAAACTGGTTTAAATAAAACTAGGAATTTGTCAGGTATTCTGCACTGAATATGATCTTCACAGTACCTAAGTGTTCACTTAGTCTTTATCTTTAAAAGTGCTAATTCTTTTTCCTAATTACTGTCTCCTATAGCTAAATTAAGAAGTGCTGGAAATTTCATGGGGAAAAAAAAAAAACACTTTTTTTTTTATTATTTATTTATTTATTTATTTATTTATTTAAAACTAAATTGTTCAAAGCAAGAAAAGAATGAAAGGTAAATTATCATCCAGGTAATCTTTACTGAACTGGAAGCTTAGAATCTTTTTGATTAGCCAATTACTAGTTATGCACCAGGCGTAGACAATCTCATTTAATAGTGTGTACCTATGTACTGATGTTATCTTTATAGACATAGATATATGCATAAGCATACATTGATATCTTCTTTTACTTGGTCTTAAATCCTGTGACATCTCTCTAGAGGATTCTTTCCCTCTCTGTGATAATACAGATTTCATCTGTTGATCTGTGCAATTTTCCAAGTTAAAAAGTCAAATTTATTTTCAATACATTTTCTTGGAAAAAGTGATGGAAGTCAGTTCTGTCATCACTTTCTCACACAAAAATCTTGTCACAAATTAAATGTCTGGCCCTTCTGAGTGGAAAGTACTAGTTACTCAATGTTAAAATGACCTTCAGGTCAGCTATGTTGATCTGCCATTACATCACATAGCCAAAATATTCAGTTTGTTCTTGTTTGAATTTCACTCACACATGTAAAATATTTTATTTATAAATGTGCTGGTTAAATCATTGATAGTCAGTATTTGCTTGAGTTGCTAACTTCTTTTTTCTTTTCCCATTCCACTGTGCTTATCAGTTTAGCTAAAATCTGGTGAACATTGTGCTATGGCATCTACTATCAGAGAACAGGAATGTGCTTTTCAGATTTTATGAAGGTATTTCCTCTCCTCCCCTCCTTCCTCAAAAGACATTTCTGTCATTCTGGGATTTCTGCTTTCAAGCTTCAAAGAAACTCTGTTCCCTTTAAGCTAGTGATAAAAATATCCACATTTACTTTTAGAGGATCTGCACCAAAGAGATCGTTAGCATAAAAGCTCCTCAGTAACAGATTAATTTTATTTAACTAACTGTAGATCAGTATCACAGATAAATGAAATAATTACCAAGCAAAATTAAGTCCCCTTAGATTAACCCTGATGACACAGACAAGTTTGTATCATTTCTAAGAAAAAATAAACCAGATGGGCGTGAAATATTGGGAGGGGTTTGGGTTTTTTTTAAAGAACTGTTTTAAAAAATACAGTAAGAAACAGCAGGAGTATCATTATTAACAAATACTTTAATATATCACTATTTAATATTTGTGAAATTAATGCCAGAGTTCTGGGCTCTTTCTTCTTTACTGTGCAGGAAAACAGGTCCAGATCAGCTATTACGTTAACGGATATGCAAAGCAAAGCTTCTGTGTCTTCCTGGAAGAGCATATTCAGGAGGAAAAAAGAAAAAGAAAAAAGAAATAAAGAGTGCAGAAAATAAAATCTTTTAAACAATTCCATTTTGACTGAATTGCAGAATGCAATACTGAATACAATACTGATCACAGAGAAAGCACTTTCCAAAAACAAATGCTCATTCAAATGAACTATTCTTTAAATAAATAACATTTTAAGATAACCTTTTCCATGTTCAAATAAAAGGCTAGAATCTTATTTATTGTTTGTTTGCTTGCTTGCTTCATTATGAAGTAAATACCATGTGTATGGAAAAAAAACTAACTGGACCTTTAAGGAAAGTAAAGGAAATTGAACAGCTGAGTAACATTTTAAACTGAAGTCTCTTATTTGAGCAGTAATCTATACATTAGCAAGATATAGTTTCTCCAGTTCCTTTCCAACCTCATTAGGAAATCTTTTGTGCACACTACAGTAAGGAAGGATTTTATTGACAGCTTTGGGAAGTTTTTTCCACTGGGCTGCTATCAAGATTTCCCAGGAAAATACATCCATTAGGAAGGACTAGGTGTGTGTTGCTCTGGCTACTGCTGCAGGAGAGGTCTTATTCCAGTGCTGTGATTTTGTTTTCTCTTATTCCACATGTCCACACTCTCTAGACTGAAAAGCAAAGGCTCCCAGTCCTCTTTCCACTGCAGTGAAATGGAGCTTATAGCTAAGGAAATTACAGATCTTCAAAATATACAGCTCTCAAAATGAAGAGCAGCTTAGTCCAACCAGGAGAGGCTGGACCCTCTTGCCATTAGGCAGGTCACATAGCCAGGACTTCAGAGTAACAAGAACTAAAATATCAAGCATGCAAAAATGAGTTTAATGACACAAGCAAACAGGAACATTAAATTACGTTTCCACTTTCCAGCACAACATCTTCATATCTCTTTCTAAAAACAATTTTGAAAATTTCAAACATTACTACATTTAGTTAACATGTTGCAGCATATAACATCTTGTGGCCCATATTTTTTTATAAATATATGTCCCTAAACAAACATATAGATATTTTATGTGTGTATATATGCATAAAATCAATAGAAAAAAGACACTATCTGAAATTTAATATTCAAAGAGTAAACAAAACCTGACTGAATAAATTTGTTAGCAATAGTGGGAAATAGCTGGCTTGACAGAACTGTGAACTTGCTTAAGGGCAAAGCTTACCAGTTACTTGTACTTGCCATAGAGACTTTACCATTACTACCTTAAGTAGGTACTATATAAAAAACAAAGTCCTTTCCAAACGCAGTAGGAATTTTTTCCCTTCACCTTTGGGTAAAGGGGGAATAGGCTTCTTCTCCAAAGTAAATCTGAGAGTAATATGGTTATTTTTCCAGCCAAGATGCAATGCTGGTTATCAGTCACATATTTTCCTTAACATGGCTATGATCCCTATCTAAAATGAAGTATCACTTGCAAGCTTAACAGAAGGATACAAATAAGTGTCGATAAGGCTGTGGACAATAAATCACTGCTTAAGTCATTTATGTCTTAGAGTATTTTAGTAGTCAAACACCTTTAAGCTTTATTAAATACCAATGCAACTTCCTGTGAAAACCTGACCACTGTTCAAGATTATTTATATATATATAGGTATCTCTGGATGTGTATTTATGTGTTCTTGCAGGCTCACAAAAGACTCTCACAACACTGCCAAGCAGCTGTAAACCACTCATGTCAGTCACAAAGATTTACACAGTTTTTTTCAATATATGATCATACAAAATGGTGAAGATTTGTTCATAAGTTGTAAAAAAAAAAAAAAAAAAAATCCAAGTAAAAATTCCTGATTATTGCACTTTAACAAGTCCAAGCTGATGATTTGATAGAAGAGAAGCAGTACAACTATAGATTGGTATAGTGGTAGAAATCGTAAAATATCTTCAAAATAATTCAATTATATGTAAGAAAGTCAGGAACTGATACAATTTTTATTACACTAAAAGTGCTGTAGATAGGAACACTATATATTTGTTAAAATATTGACTCTAGTCTATATACCAAGAGCCATGAACACAAAAGTGAGTTAAAAAATCTGTGTCAGTTGCACAGTCTGAGGCAAATTTTGCAGCTATGAACTATGAATTAATTTGAGGTTCTATAGTTAAAAACTATGTTTTTGTTTATTCCAAGATATGGATTCCTTATGATTTTCCAAAATGAGGAGAGAGATCATGGGAAACCAGTGATACACTCAGGTCCATTCATCCTTGGAGGGATATTGTACTAGTGGCCACATAACTGCTCAAAAATTTTTCATGAAAAATGCCAGCCCAGTTGGTAATTTCAGAGAAAAATAAAGTAGTATATAACTATGAAAGCAAAATCCTTTTTGTTAATTACAAAGATCAAAATCCTAACAGGACTAAGGATCACTACCTTCTTGGGGTATTCATTGCTAGTACATTTACTATATAGAAAATATAATATCATAAAATCTTCTATTTCAAGTTGCAATAGCTTATTTAATCCAATGTCAATTTCCCTGGTGGAAAGAGGATTTCTTTTTTTCAAAATCATAGCAGAAATTGGTGGTGGTTTCCATAACTTTATCTTAATACATTTTATATGAGGATATTAAAGAAGAAATCCCAAACCTTCCATTTAGACATCCACTTTTTGCAACAAAAGTTGCATTATTTTTGTAATTTTGTTTTGAAAGATTACAATATTATCCTGAAATAACCATGAAACTGTTCAAAGTCTGCAAAGTTTTAACTAAAAGTTTAAACTAAACACCTGTTTAACTAATACCTGGTAAATAAGAGATTATCTTTTAACAAAATTTTTCTTAGAGGGTATCAAATATCTTCTGCTCTTCCTTTATACTCATTAATATTTTCCCATAGCATATAATCCTCTTTAATCCACTAAGGGTATTCGTGCAACCTATGTGCTGATCTGAACAATAAAACCCAGCTACACACTTTTTCTTTGGCTAACTTGGGGGAATTTCTAAGTATTGGGGTTTTTTGACTGGAAAAGTCTCTAGATGAAATAGAATTTAGCTGTCTGATGAAAAATAAGTGTGTTCGGAGATTTAAGCTGTGCCTGACAGATAGTACTTCTTGTGTAATGGGGGATAATAAGCATAATTGTTCTGATGTGTCATGAACTCAGACATAAAAGCCCCAAATACAGTGTATCTAAAACTAGGACTACCATTTTATTCTTTTTTTTTATTATTATCATTTTAAAAATTATTCTTTCAGCTCAAAACACCACTGCCTAATGGATAGAGTCCTTATTAAGCAAATGTAAATTTGTATGGTACTGAGATCACATTGTTATAAAATTAAATGGACAAAACTACAGGTGCCACATCAATTTTATGTCTATCTCCAACTGTATTTTAATGCACATAAATGCATAAAAAGATAGGTGAATGACCCGAGCCACAGAACATCCTGATCATATCAAGATTCTGAACAGGAAGAAATGTGAAATTCTCTAATAATAAGGAGAATTTTTCCTCTTTTCTATGATGCAAACTCTTTGCTCCTTCTTCTAATTCAGATGAATGTTGGTGTTCAAGCACGCAACTGACTGGAATTTAGGTATACTGGGTGATAATCCTGGTTTACCTACACACTTAGCACACTTGTGCCTGAGTTTATCATCTCTATCATGATTGTACAATATAGCATTTCTTATCTGCCCCACAGCAGTGTGGCAGGGATTAATTAGACTATGTTTAAAATTATTCCAGTGCTTAAAATCTCTGCTGAGTGCAAGTGGCAACTGCAACCACTAATTATCCTTACAAACATGCACTGATTTCTCTGCTTACCTGAAAATTGCTCAGCTTCAGTAGGCTGACAGTTTTTTCTTTCCAGAAAGTATAGACCAATAAATCTATAGAAGTCTTTCAAATCTAATGTATTATAATGTATTGAAATAAGGTAAAAAAAGCTCTCCTCTAACATTACAGCCCACCATAGCTAGTAAATACATTTCACTGTCATCTTTATGATATATTTAATGGTGTGCATAATGATGATAAAACTCTCAAAAAAAAACCAACAACCACACCAACCTGAAACACTAAAGTAAACAAAAAAATACCCCAGCTTTATTTTTGAGATCAAAATTGAAACCAAGAATTCAGCATATGTGACTTCTGGGAGGTGCAAAATGCATACATGTTTTTTCACCCAGATACATTTCAATACGGTTTAGTATAGTCTAAATGCAAAAGTAACTGAATATTTCCCATTCGGGTATATCCAAACATCTCTCTGCCTCAAACACTAAAAATCTTAAATTTTTGTGTTGATTTCACAATCTTGTCATGAATTCATGTAATTATGGCACAAGTAAAAGCCACATCAGAGCCTGACAGCTAGCAGTTTCCCAACTGAAACATGAGCATTACCGTTTCAGTTTGTCTGCTTGAAAGCTATAAAAGCATTCCTCAAGAGAAAACAACATTACCAAAGTGAAGATAATCCCTCAGAAACGCTAAACAGAATCATAGCAAGCCAGTTGCCCAGAATATTTTTTGCATAAATTACCAGAATCCATACTGTCTGTACACATCAAAGTTTTGTTAAGATGGGTTATGTGTACATTGTGTTAGTGGTCACATATGCACAGGCATATTTTTATGCAAATGGATGCAAGATCTGGTCTCCCAGATGCAAGAAATACACATTTTTTAGTCTGTTATGCCTCTGGGTAAAGGTGATACTCTATTGTTGGCATTGCACAATCTTTTTTCTCCCTGTCTTTTAAGACGTAAAAATAGATAAAAACATTCATACATACTAAAAAGATACTGACATATAAGCTAGCACAAACCTACTGGACAGAATAGAAATTTGGCAGGCATTAAGTGGTGCTTCTTACAAGCACAGTTTTCTCATTCCTTGTGCCATTTTGGGGCTTCTGATTTGGGGGAGAAAACAAGGGTAACAATGAAAATCTTACTAAGATCTATTTTTACTGACTGGGGCATACAAATATCACAGGCCCTATCTAGGCTACAGGTGTGCTTACATGTATGTTTGATGTTGTCTTTATTTAATCAGCACAGCAATACTGACAGCTTGATCTTACAAGCCCACACACACATCAGTAGTCCACTGAAATAATGACACAAGGTTGTTGACTTAAAATTTAGTTTTTCAAAAACATGCTTGTTGTTCACAAACAGAAATAATTTCCTTTCACCACAGATTGAATAAATAGATTGTGTCTCAATTATTTATATGCCTTTGGATTTATCATATTTTTACCTTAATAATTTATCAGATTTCCACCAAATCTATATTTACCTAGGTAAACCATACATTGCAATGAGTTCCTCATCTGTTTCTGAATGTCTCATTTCTCTCCTCTTTATTAATCCCTTTTACTGCTGAAGTATGGGATGCTCAAAGTGGAGGAATTCCAGGTATAAATCCAATATCATGGTTCAGTTACATGCAGAGCAAGTCAAACGGTTATTTCTTTGCTTTACTATTTATCCATTACATGTTAATTCTCTTTTACCTAAACATTTATGGAAAGAGGGGGCTTGTACTCTTTTTTTTTTTCTGCACTAATAAATTTTAAATGTATTTGCAGTTCTCAACAAATCTTCCCTTAGAAGCAGGTGCTTTGAGATAATCATATTCCTCCCCATTGCCACAATTACCTTTAGACCTTTCTACTTTAGCACAAATATTTTTCAGGTTCTTCTCCTGGGAAATAGATCATTCTAATTATCTGCCTTCTGCATTTCTCTAAGCAGTTTTCATGGCACTTCAATCTTTAGTCATATAAACAAAATTGATGGAGTCTAGTTATGGCAACTATGCCATGATCTTATGTTTAAATCAGTGCGAATAATGAAGGAAATGGTAACATAAATTTTAAAATTCAATGCTTTCAAAGCATTTGCTTGCTCCTTTGTGTGTATTTAAAATTTTTGAAGATTCATCCATAAGAAGAGATTTTCCAATGCTTTATTAGGCATTGAATTTTATTCCTCCTGTCAATATCCTATAAAAGAGGTTAGTCTAGGAGTCTTATCCTATTTTAATGTCCTGAAAGAAGAAGAAAAAAAAAAAAAGTCATGCATTTCAGAGCTTTAAAACCTTAGAGCTTAAAAAAAAAACATTAAGAGAAAACAGTGCCCACCTGCAGGTTCTATTTATATTTGTTTAAAGAATAAAAATATCACCACAGCCCTATCAAGCCTCCACACTTCAAAGCTCACAGTTTTAGAGTGAATATGCTGCAACACCAACATACACAACAGAGCTACTAAGGGATGTACTACAGAGGAAGGAGATTTTAGTTCACAAACAGCTTATCAGACTCCTGAAGGTAAACAAGCTTTATAACAGGAGGAGAAGAAGGAAAAATTCCCATTGTATTAAAAGGTACACAAAGGTTTTGGCATGCACATTCTATAATACTAGAAGGAAAAAACGACATTCAGAAGAAAAAGATAGCTTAAACAGTACCAGTGATCTGGCCAGAAAAAATCCTGAACACATTCCCATTAGTGCAATAATGTATGGAGTTTTGCAGCATATGCTGAGGTTGCAGCTGAAGCACTGTGTTTGTCAGCTTTGCATCTGGAAGCTTTTCTGGCTTCCTTCTGTGTAGCTATAGGTGCTGACCCTACTGCTGGAAGAAGAAGCTAAGCAAAATATTTTAATCCATACATTAATTATTAAAATTCGTACCGTAAACAAGTATTTTATGAAACTAAGTTATTCCAAATGGATTCTTTTCTTTGCCCTCATTCCCCTGTTGCACCACTTAAAGCTGTGTGTAACTGTGTATTGTTTCTAATGCAAGGGAACTTTTTAAGGCAAAAATCATGCATTATGCACGGCTACTAGAGTGGGACACTGCATAGTTAGTTACACTTCATGAGCTATGGAGATGGCAGAGTAAGTCCATATAAAACTGCAGAACAGAAAAGTAAACATACTTTTCCTAGAAAGACATTTGTGAAGGTACAGTTGGATTAACTGTCATTTAATTTCTGCACATCTTCTTCTGCCTTCCCCAAGGGAAACTGAGGCAGCAATAATGAAAGAAAATGAGATGGTGGTAGGCAAAAATATGCAAAATGCACATTATAAACATCAGTGGTGGCCACCCAACATCAGAACAGCAGATCTCAACCCCAAGCACCTTTTCAAGGAGCAAAGCAAAACCACGATGATTATGTTTTTCTGCTAGGAACAGAGCTCTAAGGTGTCCAAGTGCCAATGATATGAAGATATTTATAATCTGAAGAGAAAGATATTTATAAACTAATCTTCAAGGAATACTGATTGATGATATTATGTTCCCAAAGAAGAATTTGCCTTATCCTGGAGTTTTGCTTTACATTTGTTCCTTCAAAAAACTTATTTCCAGGCAAATTTATTGAAAAGACATTTCCAAAAAATCTCATGAGGAGGGAAATATTGTCCCAAGCACTACTGAAAATGAAGAGAGTGAGGCAACAGAGTTATCATGGTCATTCCTGTGTTTCTATAAGAAATGGACATTGTTCAACCATATGGGGAGTAATTGCTCTGAAGTTCAGGTGTTTTCAGAGACTTAAGAGCTTGCAGAAATGGGGGGAAACAAATAACAAACAGAAAAAAGAACACCAAAAAAACCCCCACAACCAAACTCCAAGAAAGAGATCTTCTCGTCTTCTTTGCCATACTAAGATGATAGAAGTACAACCTCTCAGTGGTGTTCTCCCCCTCTCTCAGATGACAGCAGAGAGGTGCTTTATCCCTCAATTAGCATGCAGGGACTCCACAGCCCTGGCATGCTCCAGTTATCCATGCTCATTAATCCATAATATCCATTAAAATGTAGTCACGTGGGGCAATATTTAACCCATCATTTGATCATTCTCCATTGAAATCTCTGCCCACATCCTTATTGTCTCATGGCTGCATTCCAGAGATTTCTTGCTTTCTTCTCTGCTTCTTTCTTTTGTTTTTCCAGCTGGCCATGTCCCAGCTCTGATCCCATGCAACTCAGCACTTAGCATTTCATTCCTTCTTTTGTGAGCGTGCTCCAGTATTTCATCTGTCATCCTTTACACAATCAAGGACCAAGAGTTCAGATCTCGTCTCATTTTCATCAGAGGACATTACTAATAATGTATCTAACTGGACCTAGAACTAGTCTATTTAACTAGTGTGTATATTAAATGTTAGCTTACAAGACCCACAGTGGCAGGCTGTAGACTAATTTATGTGTAATTAAAACCTGTTTAACAGTACAGAGTTAGTACACAGTAGAGGATTATTAACTAAAATGCACTACCTCCATATTTTTAAACTTGAAATTTATTTAAAATACCCAAAGCAGCTGCAGGAATATACACTGTCAATATATGAACAGCAGTGATCATGATCAAAACATTGAGAAATTGCAAAAGGAAAAAACAAAAAAACGCTTACCAAGATCTCTGGAGTTAAATGACCAGTAAACAATTTTTGGCAAGAGAACAGAAGAACTACAGAGCTATGAGACAGGTTAGAAAGCAAGACTTCCTTTTCGTTTATGATGCAATGCTTGTCAGATCAGCTTTGTTCACATCTCCCATGAAAAACCTATTTCACAGTCTGGTCTTTAAGACCTTTATAGCCATTACCAACATCAGAACTTTGCAGTTTTGCTGGCTAAAAAGAGAAATGAATGCAGCTAGTCCAGGCAACCTGCATATAAGGTATCATGACAGGGAAAAAAATTCAACAAAATTTTACTCCAAAAATTCCATACAAATGGCATAATATCTATTCAGGCATGCATTTATCAAAGTTCCAGAGCAGTAATTCTCTTCTCCATTTTTCCATGCACTATTATCATAGCATCTTGTGTGTATTTAAATTTGAACCTTGCATGTCTGTTTTTCCACAAATTCTCTGCCAAAAAAAGATTCAGTCCAGCAACATGACCCTTTCTCATTCTTATCTGAACTTAAGAATGGCTATTCAAATCAACATCCTTCATACGAAAATTCCAAGCCAGACAAGAGGTCTAAAACAAAGGAAAACACAACACAGTATGAACATTTTTATGGCTACTAAAAAGGGAAGATCACCAGTGTCTCAAGCTGCTATGCAGTTACAAGAAGATAGCAAGTAATATGAATTGAAACTACATTGTAACATAATGTTCCTGTGGCTCCATCCCACTTTAACTGTTTCTGCCATACAAGGAAATTGTGATCCATCTGTTGGATAGATACTTAAGGAAAATGACTCCTCGCAGGAATCAGAGACTATTTGTGTGGGTGGTATTTAAGGTCCTACAGCTTTAGCTGGGTGTGTTGACACAAAATGACATTAAAAAGGAGTAACATTAGCCTAGCAGGAGTTACATAAAACAAAATATTCTTCATCTTTTTATCACTCTTTCAGTATGCAGTAAAAAAAAATTAAAGACATTTTTAGTACCTTTTGTGTGATGCGTAACAATGAAAGAAGCAGATTTATACAAACTCATAAGGACAAGATTAAGGCAACAGAAATAGACTAGGCCATTTAATATAAAGACTTACCACTGTTTGTGGGTAAGTCTATTTCTACAAGGACTAGGGTCAGTGCAATAAATAGCAGTGCACACACATAGCTTCAGACAGCCTTCAACAGCCCTGTTCTAAAATAAGTTCTGACAATTTAAAACATATCAACCACAAATAGCTTTTGAATGTCATGGTTTCTTAATTGCAATGTCCTACAAATGCTTTCACACACCATGAAATCCTAAATTTCTTTAACATATACAAAATAGGTAGGCACACCTTTCAGTTCATAAGAGCCAATTCAGACAGCCTTCTAAATCTGGTTAGAAATTGCAAAGTAATTCATCCTTGAATTAGACAGAATTAGCTACAGGAAGCTGAAAGCAATCTCAGACACCTACCCTAACACACTTCTCTTGCTTTGGGGTTTTGGTTGGGGTGTTTTTTTAAAATAATGATGTCTGCCTCTAAAAAAGCCAGCCTCTCTATTTCCCCACTTTCAAAACATGAACATTCTCCTGTTTGCATTTTTTTTTTCTATGAGGCTCTGAACTTACAGGGATTTAAATACCTTTTCAAGCTGTATAGGTGGGACCTGCTGCACTCAACACAAGCCTCACTTTAGTAAGTACTTTGTGCTGTATACAACCAGATGTCCTCCACCTTACATATGCATCATTAAACAGAAACCTAATTAATCAATATTGTTGAAATAAACGTGGTGCCATTTCAAAACAGGATGATAACTACTTCTTTAATGAAGCATTATAAACGCTCAACAGCAATACAGGTTTGCTTATTGTATTATCCATCACAAGTAGTGTTAAAACCAAAGGAAAACAAGGATTCCTGCCAGTCTGTACTTCATAAATTAATTAATAATATTAAGTTTTAGTCTGAACACAAAAGAGCACTCCTGTTTTTAAAAGATTTTAGTTTATTTTTTTTGTACAACATAGAATTAAGAAAAAAAAATCTAGATTTTGAAGTGTTGTGTGATCTGAGATAAACTTGTTCAAAAGCTTCCAATACCAAATTGTTATTAGGTTCCTGTAGCAAATCAAAGCAGCAATAAAATTACTACTTCTTCTTAAAAAGTGATTAAAAAAAAAGCAGAGCAGGGATCTGGAGATGCAGATACCTCATGCATTTTAAGGAAGCTGATCCAAAGGTTTTGTCTCAGTCAAGGACATCAAGATAAAATTAGTCTCTTTACCAACTTCAATGGAAATTGAACCATATGATTAAAACCATGTATATTTTTAGATTTTGAACTGACCCTTGTTCTAGTTCATCTGTTCCCACACAGCAGATCTGGCAGGGTAAGGTCCAACCTCACCAGCCCCAGCTGACTCACCTTTAGAACCACCTTTTTATAGCATATCTGCTGTCCTTACCATCCCAATGACTGTGTTTATTTATTTAGCAGGATACACCTCTGGGCTTCTTCCTTAGACAAACAAAAACATTCTTGGGTGCAACCATGTCTCCCAGGTTTCTCTCCAGACTGAGGCCAGAGAGTGCTCTGAAGTTTCCTCTGCAGATGCCCACCCTTCCCTTTCATAATCAAATCATAAGCTTAAAAACCTGGCTACATCCATAAAACTCAAAGAGATGAGTACTCACCAATTACAGTAGTTAACAGTATGCAGGCATCCATTTAACACATCAACACACACACACACATCACACCCCCCCCCCCTCCCACTCCCCCTTTATACTTTAAAGTAAAATACTTAAAAACATTTTCCTCTTTCATCTGCTTGCCAGCTTTTGGTGCCTCTTGAAAAAGTAATATCCCAGACATCTAGGGAAAAGTTTAATTCCATCCACAACTAAAGCAGTTTCAATTTTATACTACTGAAGAAACACGAAATTTGCCAGGTCTTGCATCTTAACAGATTACATTTTGCTTTTAAATCCACTTTTTTGATGAATTGAATGGAGCCCTCTGCATAAGCAGAAATGTAGCTCCACAGATACTACGGCCATATCTGATTACAGAGACAGATTATTGCTTTCGGCAATTTATCATAAAGGCACCGATGGCAGTGTCGTATTTAAGGTCACATTGAGGCTTATATATTTCTTTTTCAAACTTTGAAGATTGAATTTTGGTTTAATATTTAACACAATACATTCAGAACACAGATCAATCTTCTATAATATTTGCTTATTAAGGTGTTTCCTTTCATGCTTAGGAAATGCATTAAAACAAAATACATCTTTAAAAGCCATTTCATTAAAATGTCAGTGTTCATCTCAGTCTCAATAGCTAATGAACTACAGACTACAAATTCCAGACAGCCAGACAAATATTTTCAGGCAGAGGGCTCTTGCAAATTTTAAACACAGAGAAGGGCTTCATTTTCTAAAGAGAAACTACCCAATTATTTCCATCATTTGATGCTACCTTCTTAGCTCCAAACCTCTTACGCCAGTGATTTTTGACCTCAGATGGTTTTTTATCCTCTGCTTACCCAGATCTCAGCAGTATTTCTCCAAATGAACCAGCAACAAAATATTAAAAAGATGCTTGGGCGAAAGCTGCTAAGGAGCATAGCTGCAAGAAGGTTCCCTGCAATCACTCCTTCTACTCACTTATGTCCCACTGCCAGTTTTTATTTCCTAATTAAAATTTTTCCATTCCTTACAGACTATGTTTATTTTCACATTTAATGTTTGCATCAGGAAATGCTGGAAAGATGAGGAGAATGAGGGACTGTGAATGGAAGATGGGGACGAAGGAAGAGACATGCAGGGGAAGCACAGGTAGCTACAGCGGACTGTATGGAATTTTCCAGACAATGAGCTTTCTGGTAGTAAAGGGAGATTTTGAAAAATCACATCTTTCAATAGCAACTCAGGAACAGAATGCAGCTGATGCATCACAGCCAGGAAAGCAGGGGAAGGAAGAAACATATATCTGAGGGACAGTGATATTATAACAATAATAAAACTACAAAAAACAGCTTACACACACACACACACAAAATGGCATTATCCAAACATAAACAGCAAAATCCATTGATTTCCTTAGTCTTCTTCATCTGACACTTTCTCTGACTCATTTAGCAAACATCAGCTGATCCCCAGTTTCAAAGTGAGAGACACCCCCACCAAAATCACATCCAAATAACAACACTTAACTTCCACATTCCTGTTTTGTGAACCACTGTCACGTAAGTACCTTTCTGCTGATTCCAAATCCTCATTTCTAGTCACAATCAAGGTACAAGCATACAATTCTTTTTAACAGAACTTATCACTGAAAATAAAAATGCTCAAGAACGTAATATGAGTTCTCTGCTAAAGAGCACATAACCACACCAGGCCAACAAGACTTCCAACTGGAGATCCGATTGCCTTTTATGGTTGTTTACAGAAACTGCTCATTTAGAAAGCTCCAAGTCAGCCTGCAGAAGAGCCATTTCTGCTGTTAATTAATGTTACATTCCCTCCTGCATTCTGAATGCCACAGCCAGCTTTGTCCTGAGATTCATAACAAACAAAAAAATATAATATAGAACAAGAAATGGCCAGACATGCTCTTTTAGTTAGAATTTTTCCAGGTGTAAAAGCTAGACTTGGAACGAAATATTCTTGCGCAGCTTTCCAAAACCACAGAAGGCATTTGCAAAGCCGTCCCCATCAGTTGTCTCTCTCAACCATGGTACCACACCTCTACTAAACCCAGCCCAGCTCTAGAGGCAGCTGGAGGGGTGGGGAACTGGCAGCTGCGTGCCTCCAGCTGGCAGGGAGTCAAGAGAGCTGCTGAAACCATTTTGATGCAATTTCAAAGAAAAAGTACAGCAGTGTAGCTTTTCCCTCAACTAGTAAATATTGGGGAAAATATATTTACAGGCCAAGGGAGAAGCAAAGAAAAAGCAAAACAAGCAAAAAAATCCAGCTCTAATATTTGCCCTGTATGTAATGTGTATACCTCAATATTGTAAAAGTTGAAGAACTTCTTATGCAACAGACCAGACTTTTATTGCACTTCCCTGGTCAAAGGAACCTGCAGACAATAAAGTAAGTAAATCTTAATCTTATTCCCCTATGATTACAAACAACCTTCTGACACGTTTTCTAAGATGGTGTTCAAATTTTTGGTCTTTCTACAACTTTATTTAAATTAAATAATATAAATATAAATATATAAAAATATAAATATAAATAAATAAAACTCCCAATTAATGCAATTGGCATATGTCAGCATTATTTTTTTCTGCCTTTTGATCCCCAGTACACACAACTTTATATATCATAAATCTGGGCCCTTTACTGTGCCATGGATAGGAACACTGGTTACACTTCAAAAATTTAGTAAATGTTTTTTGGATGCCAATATGGTGAAACTACTCTAATGGTTCAAGGCAACAACTTTCCCTAAAGTGCTAATTAAATGTCATTGCTCCTTCCTCAGACAACAAAAATAGTAAAAGCTGCATGTAGAATGCTCTTAAAGTTAGTTCTCTGGGTTTATAATGAATCCATAAGAGTTCTTCTGCAATAAATTATACCAGCAGCAACTTGCAGGACATGAGCACGTTAGCCCTCACTCTGATCACCAAAGAAAAAACTCTGAAAGTGAGATGTGATTCATAACCCAAATGAATCCTGAGGGAGCTCAAGATGTCCTACTAATGGTATAAAGTGCAGTCCATTTTGAAGAACTTCTGCTAATATTAAAGCTTTGATCTGCAAGATGTTAATTCAGTGAAAATACTGAATTAGCACTGTCCTGACAGCAGAATGCCTGACAACTGCATCAGCAAGATGTGCTAAAGATTACATATGATATGTACAAGGGAGGCAGAGAAAGTGGTACTGACTGACTTTTATCAGCATTAAATTGGGATAACAACCTTCTCTGCCTCTAAGAGCTAACAGTTGAATGAGTACTGTGGCATTTGATCTGAAACTTCAGCAAGGCTTCAGTGTCCCCCACCAGAAGCAATTTCAAGCTAAGGAAATTACGCATAGAGGACACTTACATGAGGTAAAGGCAAAAGCTGAAAAATGAAATTACAACAAAAGGCTAATTACAGCGTCCAGTAGTCTTATAAAAACATGTCTTGAAACAGTTCTCACTGAGAAACCTCACCAGGGGAACAAGAAAAAAGATACTCAAAATGTCAGCAGCTCCAAAACAGGAGAAACTGCAACTTCTCCTGTAGAATGGGTAGTGGGAGAGTAAGATCAATATTCCAAATGGTTTTGTCAAGCTGAAGGCATGCCCTGAAATCAACAAAGCATTCAGCAAAGGGGTGTCTGAGGATAGCAGTTAATCTGGAGAAGACAAATGCACAAGCACCAAATGGCAAAAAAATTACTAATTACTGCAGTTTCACAGTGAGCAGTATATGAATGTAAATGAGTAATGCAACACTGTTCCAAAAAAGGCAAACCTGGTTTTTGGATTTATTAATGGGAATGGAATTCACAATGACTGGAATGAAATCTGTCAACTTTGTTGGTTACTGATGGACTTCTTTATCTAATAAAGGGATCTACAATAGATCTCCTGAGGAAAGTTCAAGGAAGTAAGATTTTTAGAATTTGCAAACTCTCAAATGGTTTTGGGAAGACATGGCCATTTATCTCCTCATCAAAAAAATCTCAAGAGAAATGTCATCAGGTCTTTCTTCATGTCAGAGCCATTTCCACACATCAGTCTACAGAAGCAGGGTAAGAATCATCATTTATGTCTGGCAAAAAGACCCAGGGTTAATACAAGGAATATTTTTCTAATGCTTACGGTAATTAAAGACTGAAACATGGCAAAGTACTAGTTTGGAATCTACTCAACCATAGGCACTTAATAACAGCACAGTGAACTCCTGAAAGAGATGGTCTCATTATACCTCTTCAGTCTGAACATCCCCATGTCTACTCTAAATCTGCACTCTCAGTCCCGCAGGCCAGCCTGGAGAACAGACTTCTGACACTGTCTGAGGTTACCTAAATTCCTGAGGTTCTTTCATTGCATCAAACACACATATACAAGAAAGTAAAATGCACATAACCCTAGAAAGTAGCTTCCAGTAAGACCATACAGGTTCCATATCTGCCTATCAGAGCTATTACAGCTATGCATAGATGTGCTTATTGTGAATAATGAATTTACCTCTTAGCAAACTTTTATATTCTGCCAACACTTATTTATTTTTATGAGTGTGAACAAACAGGGGGTGGAAAGCACAAATCAGAGAAGTTAAAGTGATATGGCTAGGATGTAGGTTTTATTGATATAAGTAAGTTTGAGCCTCTTTCCTTCTCTCCATAGCAACACAAAGAAACATAAGAGACAACTCCTCAGTGATACGTAGATTGGATATTTCCAATCAGCTACTACATTGATTTATTTATTTATTTACCTGGGGGGAAATAAATATAATTACATAATAAACAATGTTATATTGCAGATAACAAGGTAACCATCATACTCTTCAAAACACAGGACAAATACTAATCTCACAATATCAAAAAACTCTAGCTTTTGTTTGTCACCCTTTAAATAAAAACTAAGCAAGAAACTAATTAGCCCCTGTGCAGTCATTTATACTATCACTCCCACCTGCATTTAGATATGCCATCAATATAGTAATACACTCTGAAAATTGGGGTGCCAGGTTTTCATTCTTTTTGGGAATTTTTTTTACTTTCTTTCCTTTTACATACAAATATATCAGTTTTAAAACATGTCAAAACATTCTCATTTGGCTCATGAAAAGTGACACTAACAAGACAGTCATCTGATGGGATAATTTGTTCCTTAGCTGATTAAAAAAATGCATCACAGATACAATAAAAAAAACCCCACATTTTGCTGCCTGCCAAGACCTATCACTTAAATGAATACAGTCCTTTTGACACAGAATAGTTAATTTTCATAAATTATTACTGAGTGAATGTAGAGTTATCCAAGTGACAGAATGTATTCTCATGAGGAAACACAAGGGATCCATTTATTTCTATCTTTGTGTTTGTATTGCTAGCTCTCTGCTACCTTTGCAGCTGCTGCTGCCTTCACAGTTAATATATCTGTTCTACAATGAAAAGCAAGTATTAACATAGTACAAGGTTGAAAGGGAAGGGGCCTGCTTTTTATTCTTATTTAATACTCAAGAATCTTGACTAGTCAGTCACAACACCATTACAGAAATGAGTTAATGTTCTACAGTCTTTATATAAGAATTACTGGTTATAGACAGAGATCTCAGATTTTACTTTCCACATTGAAAAATCCCTGAGTAGCCATTACTGTAATGTAGCACTGTTTTAATTTTTAGAAGTCCACCTATATATAAGAAAAACTGATCTATTTTTTCAAATTTTCTTTTATGTAAGTAACTTCGTGACAATCCCACAAAGTGCTAAAAAATACCAAACCTAATAAACCATTCCTTGTCATGCTCAGTCTTTAATCCTGGTCTTCATGGAAATCATCAGGTAAAACACGATTTGACAATCTCAGCTTACTTTACCCACAAAGAGGATGACTGAGAAGAATTACAGAAAAGAACACAATCGCCTCCTCCTCAGGCCCTTTATCTAGTCTGTTTTCATACTGTTCAGAGCCATAATAAAGGAATAATTCCCCAAATATACTGTGCTATTGATTCACTCTATTAAAAAAAGCCTTTATGGCAATGGTATGATGTGGGAGACAGAGGAGTAGAAACTCCTGCAATTAAGGGAGGCTTTGATTTACAACCCTGGAAGAGACTAGGTCTGGCTTAATTGAAAGAGATTTATAGATCTTAAGCAAAAGGATTACAAGCCTATGTTCCTATAGTTAGAAGTAAAATTGTACACTGGGTGTTTTGGTGGAGGGTTTTAAAATATAATAGTGTGATTTTATATAGTTTAAGTTAAGAATGTAGATGGTGTAAGAGAGACATCTGTGTGTACGTGACATGAGAAGTTATTGGTCAAGACATAGCTGCATTGCAGTGAGAAGTGCCACAGGTGATAGGTCATTAATCTAAAACAAAGTGTCGTTTTAAGTATCTATTGGATTAGAAAGTTATAAATTATGATGTAACTCTAAATCTTGTGACTTTCGCCATTATTCGGAGGTGTTGTAAAATCTCACGCCTCGACTGATGCGTTTGTTATTTTAAACGATAAATTTGTGTAATTGCATAGTCCCATCCCTGAAAGTTATTTCCTCCAACGAGTGAACATGCGGGAAATTCGACAGTATTCGAATTTCAGTAATTCAAAAGTTTAAGATGAACAAGTCACTGAAAAAACAACTGCAGCAGGAACATCAAGGGACATCATACAACATGCCATGTATTAACCACTTTAAAAGAATTGAAAAAAAATTGTGGAAGACCAAAAATTAAGAAAATATTAACACCATTTATTGCCAAGAAGTCATACTTTCAAGCCATTCAAGAAGTCATATTTTTCAAATGCGTTAATATACGTATTTGTGTATATTTTTTTATTTGAATTCATTATTAATAATTCTCCATTATTTAGATGTGCATGCTTTGGTAGATCTGCAGAAATTCCAGACCTAGATTTTTTTTGATATGTGAAGACTAAGGGCTAGGTATGAGGAATAGGACAGGAATAATAGATAGCAAGTAGACCCTTGTTACAATAGTTGCATTTGTGCTTTTTCTTCATTTGACTTTCATCACCCATGTCAGGAAATTGTACACAATTTTTATATTAAAAATTAGCCTCATTAAAAGCGCATTCTGAAAACTTTATTGAAGGTAATCTGGAAATGACTGATGAGTTCTTCATCTCCTACAATATTAAAGAAATGCCAACAGAACACACTATGTATTATCAGCAGATTAGACTGTAAGTAGGTAAGGATGACTTGCTAATCCATATGGTTAGATTTATGTCACTGATTTGAAAGTATAAGATGTCTTTCCTGCAAAAAATCCCATTATTTACTGCTTAATGACATAGCAAAAAGACTGGGCTATGGGAAAAGATACTGAATTACTTTAAAATCCTCTGATGCTTCTTAACACAGACACATTTCTTTTTCATTTTAAAAAATGACATATTTTGTGGTTTCATTCTTAATTCTCACATTTGTAATGTTTCTTCATTGTGCTGCTACTTGGGTAGACCAAATGCATTAGCAGATGTATTCTCCTGACGTGTCAAGAGTCATGGCTATGACACAGTGGGACTTGAAGATTTCTTATCATTGTTACTGTTGGTTAAACTACCCCTGGACCAAAACCACCCCACAGAGGAGCATAGGAATTATGAGCTCCTTCCTACAGTGGGTGCCAAAGGACCTCATACTTACCATACTGCTGGCTGTAAACACTTCAACTTCCTACTTTGTGCTTTTAATAGCAAAGGGTTGAAGGAGGAATGGGGAATTTCGTGGAAAGGACATTATTAGGAAAGCCACCAATCTTGTGGACATCCTGAAAACACAAAGAAACTACAGAAAAATCATATTGGTGCTTCCAGTGGAATAAATCATATGATTCTTTAAAGTAAGGCAGTTTGAACTGCTCACAGTGAAAAAAGCTCAGATGTGCCTATTTTTATATTGTTTCAGTTTTGGTGAAGTTTTTTTTCAATGTTGCTCTAAATGGACCATTTTTACAGTGGAAGTAAACCCACTTTACCATTACCTGCTTCAGTTCTTTTAAATAAACACTAGGGAGGAAAAGGCTATCAAAGAAACAAAAACTAACAGGTTTTTTCCATGTAGAAACTCTGTGTGCTTTAATTTTCTGTACTTACCCTCTCTGCTCTGGTTCTGTGCAGAGCAATCATGTTAATTCAACAACAAACTGAACTTCTGTAAAATGAGGTAATCTCACATCCCCATTTCCTAACGTCCTCTCTCAGTACTAAGCCCTACTGCCTCACTCTGGTGCTCACATTCATCACATCTCTTGCCCAGATGGAATGGAAAATTTATAAACCCTGGAACTACAAAAGATCTGTTAATTTTCTATCAAACTTGTTCCCTGATCCAGTTCACCACAGGACTGCACACATTAGTATACAATACGCAGCTGAAGTAGATAAGGAAAGTCAAAGTATTTCTGTCCACAGCAGAGTTCTTATAATATTTGCTACACTCTGTGTAATGATCTCGTTCTGGTGGGACCCAGACCAGCAAGTGCTGCAATCTAAATGAAGTTTCCAAACTAAGTAGACATCTTAAAAATGTCACAAAACCAAATTATTATTATCCTGGTATAATCGGATAAATGCTTTAGGGTAGCCACATAATTAAATGATGCACCCTAAATTAGCAATACCAACATTTTCCAGCCAAAAAATGTATTTCTACTCTCTAATTAATTATTCCAAAAAACCCAGCTAAGTACTGTTGAGGGGAAATTATATTTTGAGTGAGTCTGTGGACAAAAGGCCAGATTGACTTCTGCCTCTATCCTTCTGCATCACTTCTGTAAAGAGCACAGATTACAGCAGGATGTAAAACTCCCCTCTGTGGGAGAAAGGATGAGATGACGGCCCCAGCCACCGAGAGGCAGGGCTATTCAGTGACAACTAAAACCCTTTCTGCTTTGGTGTCTCTATAGTGGCCTTCGTGCAGACCTGAGGAAACAGATTTTTTTTGTTGCTGTTACTATTATTATTAAAAAGTATCTGCATTGCAGTGCCAAATAAATGGATAAGCAGATAATTTGTAAAGGAAGGAAAAGGCTGTGTTAGTCTGCTAACAAGCAAGCCAAGCTCATTTATACCCCAGTCTCCTTTAAAGATCCATGTACTTAAAAGTTTCTATTATCTTACTGCTGTTTTGAAGAAGGCTTATTTCCATGAAGTTAGATATCTAACACCTTTTCACACTTTAATGTTTTATTTCTTTAAAATAGAAGACCATAATAATTTCCTTAGTGCAATACTTACTTCACAAAGCTTATATAAAGCTTTCCAAAACTCTGCAACATGGACTTTGTTTTGTTTAATCATCTAGATACCAACACTCAGCCATTTCTTATCACTTAATAGGGCCAGCTTGTAAATAACAGTTGTTTCTCTAAAGGGCTCAAAATCTATTAAAATAGTTCTGTGGTAGTCATTAAACTATGTCCTGCAGATGGCTGCACAATTTGTGTTTCCATTTTGTTCTTTCGGTACATAACTTTTAATTTGTTTACTTTCCCCCCCTCTTTTTAAAATTTAAATTTAGAAAAACATATCAACACATTCTCAACATTGTTTTAAGCAACCACATTTTCACATAATTTATTTTAATGCTTTATACTTTTAGAAACAGTTACAACATGTCCATACATTTCCAAATACTAATTTAGCTTAATCTCTGAATGAGACAGATATTTATAATAATTTTACAAAAATCAGATACAAAGAGGTTATGACCTGCCTTTCTATGATTCACTGATACAGCCAGCAACAAAACCAAAGAATCTTTTCATCATAATTTCAAGAAAACTTCCTGCCATTTACATAGTCTACTAAATAGTCTCAGGCCATTTAGATGTAATCCCAAAAAATCCAATGCATTCTCCTCTATTTCAAATTTTTCTTTGAGATCTGCTTGCCACAGCACATCCCTTAGTGCAGGGCCTAAGCAATTTTTTAAAAAAATACATATTATGTTTAAATTAGCATAATTAATTTATACTTTTTCTGTAACTAGCTCTTCAAAGTGTTTAAAAAAAGTCTCAAAAAACACTGGGCTCAAATCTGAATTTTATGTCACATGCAAAGTGTTGCAATTCACAAATCACCAGAAGTTTTCATGTGCACTTGTTTTCTTGTGTCAGGCACAACATCTTCTGAGAAACAAAAAGGAACATCTCATACCTTGGCAATGGAGACACTTAGACCTTGCAGATGTATAGGGTTCTTAAACTCACTTCAGCAAAAATAGGGGGGGAATTTTGAAAATGCATTCCTCCCTCTTCTCTTGTGCAGCCAAGCTCAACCTTGTTTAATCTGAAGTGCTGAAGTGTAAATGAATGGATTGTTATGATAGATGCATAAATTCTTAGTTTTATTATGAAAATCTGTGTGGCTTTGCAATTTTTAAAAAAAAAACCTAATATATTTAACAACATTTGGAACTACAAAAAACTATAAATCTGATATTTCAAGTTATAAATGTCTGGAATTTGTGGGTTTTTTCGAATGCTACAACTATACTTGCAAACTAGAGGCAACGGAAACAAAAATGTAACACAGAACTATCATTAACACAGGGGATGGATATCTTTCCTGTATCTTCAAATAATGTTTGGGACTAGCAAAAAATGTCTGGGCCTATAAGAAAGTATTTAAAGTTGGTAGATAAAAATCTGATAAAAATTCTTGGTCTTTTGCAATATGATCAAAATTTCTCAAGGATGTATTAACTGTAAAGAAAAATATGAAAGCGAATTTTTTGCGGGATAGGACATAAGTTTGGATAGACTATTTCTGTTCAGGTGTCTCAACTAATTAACATGTATTTACTGTGACTTCATGGTATTTGGGATTTATAGTCCCTGCAGTACTCCCCTTTCCTGTTCTGCAATGAAAAGTTTCTTCAATCTGTTTTGTTTCTTTTCTTTCAGCTTTTCTCCTCTTTCTGCTCAGAAGATGAAAGCTCAATTTGGCACCACATAAGGAGCTGAGCAAAGATTTAACTTTTTAAACACTGCAAGCATTAGAAATAGTGATTTGATGTGAGCTTTCTTTTGAAATGGCATGGGCAATTCGTTTCCTTGCTCTACACTGAGCTTTTCTAGAAAATAGAGAAAAAATGTTCACATCAAATTTCTGGACGAAAAAAAAGTGCTCATTAGTGCAATCAGGAAAATCTCTTGGAATATCTAGTTTGGGGTCAAGGTCACAGAGGCCTCTGCTGTATCTCCTGTCTGAAAAATTACCATTCCTTGTACACTGTCTGCTTTTTCAGATCTCATCCCTTTTTCAATTTGGAACTGATGTTATGATGAAATACTTGTAAAGCAAGGATATAAACAATAGACAAAACATTGCCAGTACTGATTTTCTATACATCCACTAAGGAAAGAAGACCAAAAGCACTACTGAGATGGAATAACACAATTTACTTCAGTAAAAGAAATGAGGTTTTAGAGATACAAAGACCTAGAAGCCTTATGCAAGTTTATCTTGTGATTTTCCACAATATGTTAGGATGCAGAGATAGTGACCAAGACATGCAGGCTAACGAATTAAGCTGAATCAGGGTTCTGGAAATACTATTTTTGATTTGGGCTTTCTTCAGCTTCACAGCTCAGTTTCTCTACCTGGTCCTAATGAAAAAAAAACCCTCTTTGGCTGAACTGCTTGAAATGCCTACATCAAAAGAACTCTACAGAAGCCAAACACTCCATTTACTTCACTTTAAATTTCATTGAAGAGCTCTTCTGAGGATGAATATTCCTGATAGAAAGAAGAGGTTGGAAAGCTGTTTGAAAATGGAATTCCTCTGTGTTTAAGAGCACATTCGAAGCAGCAAGACTTCAAACTGTGCAAACAGAAAAGGAACAGTCTAAAGCCATTGTTTACCTTGAGAACAATGAAACATTCAGAAACTCTCCATGTCAATACTTATACTAACTTAATTTGTTTTTAATTAAGATACAATTTATTTTTCTTTATCTCCTATTTTGCCAATTTTCTTCATTAAAATTTGCAGGTATTCATCCCAGTGCACGTTTTTTGGAACAAACTATCAAGAATGAATTAAATTATTTGCTTACGGCTTGTCAGAACAAATCTTTCAAGAAAAGTATCAGATTTGACACTACAGAATGATAATATCTAAAACATATCTATGACCTCAATTCAATGTGGTTTGACAAGATAACAATTCCTCTTTAATCTCTTTGATACACTTCAATGCCTTCATTTTACTGCATTTGCTTTGCTACATTTTCTTTCATGTAAATACAGGTTTTCTTGAAGCACATTCAGAAAAGTGTAATACTCAAGCTAAATTCAATTACCAATGTGGAATACACATGTGCAAAGCCATGGATGCTAATTCTAGCAAGACCACATTTCATTTACATAGAAATAAGAACAAACTAAAAAATAGTAATAAATAAAAATAAGAACAAATAAGAAGGAATATTCAATTTCAAATATCAAGATGAGAAAAGCTACATAATTAATTGAAAATGCAAAATTTGTCAACTAAGATGCTGCAAAATAGGTAGGAAATTAACTTTTCAACTATAAACTATTGCTAGTGTTTATGATCTCACTGCTAAAAGCAAGGACATTCTGACCTGTCCCATGTTCTCAAAAAAATTATTCTTTAAAATATTCAACAAATCAATATCAATTTAATTATGGAAACGTAAAACTCTTTCAGGCTTATGCAATTTACTTTTAAAGTCTCTCCTGTGATAAATATAGCTCATTGCATGTTTTTCTTTTGACCTACTTCAACTGTTTGAAATAAAAACTACCTGACAAAGTAAATCTAAATTCTTAAAATATGTGTTGAGAGAGTTGTAATTCAACCATTTCCCTAAGCCTCAGTTCAGCCGAATTTTCTTTAAAAAAATTAAACAAAAATAGCAGATGCAACTTCAGTATGACCCCACATCTTTTTCTAATTTATATAAAAAGAGAAAATGTTTATGATTCTTCATCCACCAAATTCTTTGTGATACAAGATCCCATTTCATTATGTTATCTGACTTATAGCACTATCTCCTTCTGCTGGGCCTCTTGTATGGAATAACAATGTCAGCATGAACTCTTTACTGAATTTAGCTTTCTGGTCGCGTTATCACAAACTGGTTTGAGCACACAGCCTGCAAAAATGGAGAATGACAAATCAAACAACTCTCAGGGGAGAGGAAAGCTTTAATAGCTTCTTGCCTGTCAACTGGTTATTATAAGATGATAACAAACAGCACCAGTTACACTGGTAACTTTCCTAGACATTTGAACTGTGCTTTAGAACAGATTAACTCAAGATCATATTTAAAAAGCCAGAGGTCACAAAAGATAAAAATCATACTAGCAAGTCCAGTTAGATTAGAAGATAATTCTTTTTATGAAAAATGAAACTTAATGATATTCAAAGACTTCAAAAACAAATTGAAGGCTCTGCCAGCTCTGGAGCTCTGGAGCTACACTGATCTTGTAGTCTAGCTGTGCACTTCCTTACTCCAGTGTTAATACTAAGGCAGCAATTAGCTTTCTTCTAAACTCTCTCTTTTTTGGAAAAAGTTATATTCAAAGCAAGCAACTGCTTTTCTGACTTCTGACTTTTAAATTTCATATTACATGGAAGTAATAAAAATGAACAGTATAGTAAGTATAACAGAAATTCTGCATACATGCAAAGTCAAAACCAGGAAAAATGTATTATATTGTAGAAGCACCATTTTTGTTTTTCCTTTGAAAATTATAATCCTTTTTTTTTCTGTAGTATCTATGGAATATGGGCTCCCTCCAGTGGCAATATTAACATTTAAAAATCTTCAAACTTGTTTATGTGTTTAATTAATTGTATAGCCTAATAAACAAAATAACAGCCACACACATTGCAGGCTGAGAGTTCAAAGCCCTTTTAGGATGGGGGTTTTATTTACACTCTTTTATTCTTTTCAGTAGTATCAGATATAGACAGCAGCTTTAATCACATATTCAATGCCATGCAAAATCTACACATTCCAAACAAAACTTTTCAACATTTTAGTTTCAAAAGAAAACTATTCCCTCAAAAAAAAGTAGTTGTTTAGTCAAGCTACACTTTTCTAAGACAAAAATGCATAATTTGTTAAACTTATGAACCTTATATTTTAACATCTGCAGTTTCAAAAAAAAATCTACATAGTGTCATATTATATAGGGTATGATTAGCATGTCAGAAAGGCGCATTACGAATTCGTAAAATTAATTCTTTAGTGAAGAGGGAGACATATCTTCCATTTTTGGCGGAGCTATGCTCTGTTCCTGCCCACCCCAGAAGGCACAACAAACTTTTATTCTTAGAGCAGTATCAATTGAAGACACTGTGTTTGATTTACATGAGTATTCTTAGCTTTGTTTAATTCCAGAGAAAATGCAGCTTACAGTAAAGCTGCTACCTTTGGCTACACTTACCTCCTGATTTGCTCACTATGAAATACTTCTATTTATGAGCTTTACTGTATCATGGCTACATTTTGCTTTCCATTTTATTTTGTAATGTTTGCTGTCCTCTCTACACTACACAATGTTGCATCCCTAGCAAAGAAAATGACTGAAATAAGCCAACTTGGTGAATGTCTGACTGCTAGGAACCACAGAGGAGTTAAGCCACTCGGAAGTAAATCACTTAATGTATCCTCAATTTTAAACAATTGGTTTAGTTTGCTTTAATGGAACTATTTTTTTTTTTTTTTTTGAGGATAAATCCAGCTCCGAATGACTAAATTTTGATCCTCATTACTGAGGGCTAGACTAGATGAATTTCAACCATCTCTTCTAACCCAAAATGTTCTATGATTGTAAATATAAAAGACTGGAATACATCATCATTAAAACTCACGGTAAGACTCCCATATAAGACTCCCATATAAGTGTTAAGTCATTAAAAGTTATGCTAACCTATCACAATCAAGTTGGCTCTCCAGAGAGTTCTCTCCTGCAAGAGAACCTCAATGCTGAAGCAGTACTTTTTGCACAAGGAAATGGGAAGCTTGAGGATACAACTTCAATTTTATAGTCTGTTCTTTGGCTATGAATCAAAATTCTGGGGCGAAAACAAAAATCAAGGGCATCTTGGCATGATGTAATATCTATAGAAGAGAATAACCTAAAGGCAAGTAATGCAAGACACGAGTAGAGCTAATCTAAAAACTCAAAAACCATAAACTCAAGCATTCCAGCATTCCTTGCAGAAAAATGTCACCTCAGTTGTGACTTGTTTTGTTGGATTGTTTCAAACAATTAAGCTATTTGCTAAGGGGGACGAGAACATAATGTCAATACATATAGAATGAATGTATCAAGAAACCAGCAGGAAACCCTTTTATGTTGCTCTCTTTCCCTAAGACTCCTTCTTGGCTTCTGCTCAGTGGGGTACGTCCAGTAAGTACCTCATCAGCCTTTGAAGTCAGTGCTCAAATGTCACTGATAGGAGATAGATATGAGAGCTGGCATTTGTTGGACCATTCTCCCAAACTTTGCTGCAATGGCCGACCCGATGCCACACGGCAACAGCAGCAATATAATGGCTGAATTATCAGTTCCCACACAAAGTCAGATTTCAAAATGTTTTTAGCAGAGAGTTCCAAGTTACCAACTGAGTGATGCACAATCAAGCAGAAAGAGGAAGGTCCTCAGAAACTTTTTGAGGAGTATAAGTTTCTTTCCACCTCTCCATAGAAAAACAAGCATGTGGAAGCTTCTGCAAGCCTTGGAAGAAAAAAAATTATTCCAGGAACTAACTGGAGAGACAGAGTTGTGTTCCTCCTGCATATCACAGATAAGGCACAGGAGGTTAAAATGTAGCAACATTGCTTGAGACAACAAGTACAAGGCAGAAACTTAGAGAATAAAGGCACAGGATGATATTGAAGCCCTCAGACCACAAATCCCAAATGGCCGAGTATGGATCACTGAAAGAATGAAAGCTTGAATGATGCCTACACCTGGTTTTAGGACAGTACAGAGAGAACAAAAAAATTCGTATATGATGTATGTAAAATATCCCACATGCTGTGAAAATAACAAGAAGGTATAAGACAGGCACAGACTGTACAATGAATAAAAAGAAGGGAAGAACAGAAAGGAAGGAATGGCTTCAAACATATGTCCTCCAGTAAAAAACCACCATACTTTCTTTATTTGTGAATGTCTTCCCTCACCTTCAGCAGAACACAAACTCTACTTTTTCATTTGCCATTTACCACATTTTTTCACTGCAGCACAATGCTCATCACTAAAACATTCTTTTTTCTATAGCATTCACTTAAGCAAGTAAGAACTTTAAAAATGCGGTGAATATGCATGTCTATATTTTGCTCCTGTCTTTCCACCTTGATTGGTTTCCCAATACCAAATCACATTAAACTTCAGCACAGTAAGAGATTTAACGAGAGCACAAATGCATTCATTCACTTGTGGAATACTTGGAGGTAGCATCAGACTTTTCCTTTTTTTCCTTAGTTTCCTTTGCCAGCGGTGAGATACCAGCCATCACTTATAAATCTGTCTGATGCTGGGACTCCATTAACATGCCCTTGAAAGAAGGACTGGTGTAAAGAAGCCTTGTATTTAGGAAATAACTTCCTGTAAGTCCACTTTCAATTTCTTTGTAACATGGCCTGAATGCTTCATGCTTTATGGACTCAGGACATGGAGAGCTGCAATGGGTTTATGTTTCCTGTAGTTTCCTATTACTTTCCTATGGCTTGATCAGAAGGCTTAACCAGGAAAAAAGCAGTGATGATATACAGCGAGCTTCTGTGACCAGAAAAGAAAATCACTGGCTCACAGGAAAGACAGGGAAAGAATAGTCTGTGAGATATATCTACCTGTGTAATTCACTGCTACAGGAAATCAGTGAGTCGAGTAATGTAAAATTGCAAAAGCGCTTTATGGCCTTTAAAATTATTTGTTGCATGTGCTGAAGTAATGAATGCACAATCTATACTTGAGAACAAAACATATTATTTCCTTTTCATACATTCACTATGATTTTGGTTTTTTCTTCTTTGAGGATCTTTCTTTGGTTTTGTGTTTCAGGAGCGTTTTCTCAGGGGTTTGGGGTGTTTTTTGTTTTTGGGGTGTTTTTTTGCAATGGATGCAGAACTTTATGAACTCTGTGCCAAAATTCAGTTTTACCACCATGAACTATCTTCAGTAATTTCTACTGAATTCTTGAACTGCTTTAGTTACTCTCCAAAACACAGCAAACAAACTCAAATAACCATTTGTTACCTAGCATCCTGATGGCTTAAGAACTCCTCTAAGAAGCAAAAGACTACATTTTTTCCTCAGAAGAAGTACAGTACACAAATAACCAAACCAACAGATTAGAAGAGGATTTGGTGTACAGTCATGCTAACCATCATCCTCAATAAAGATTACTGAGGATGCAACTTTCTTCATTCAGGAGTTAAAATCCAAAATTGTTGGGATTTGGTTAGAGGATCAGGGGCATGGATCATTGATAGAATTATGGGATCAATAAAAGAACTGTAGCAAGAGCCTGCAAGCAAAAGGCCTGTGTGAGAAAAACTCTCCATGAGAAAATCCCTATGTGAAAAAAACAGGGCTGGGAACAAAAAGGGAGTTTTGAAGATTTACAGCTGTGCAGATAAGACCCGGAGAAGGGGAGGTGAACTCTGAATTCTTTTAATCATAACATAACTGTAGAAGCTTGCCAATGTAAGTCCAATTATGTAGAAGCAGAAATACGCTTTGATAAGTTTTAAGCCACTTAAGAGTTAACAAGCTGGTATACTATATAAGTGCCTCTGGATTGCTAATAAATGGAGTTTGCTCTTATCAACCACATTGGTTTTGGACTGCAATTTCTCCCCCCACCGGAGTCGTCGGACTTTTTTTCCTTTCCGACACAAAATTACCAACTTCTTCCTACATCACAGAAGCACTAAAAGAAATTTTGAAAGTCAAAATACAATTTTGTACTTCTTTCTTCACATGGGAAAAACTGAAATATTGTATTAATATAGTGCCTGCTGGAACAGAGAGACTAGCACTCTCTGTAGACCAGTGATTACAGTTATCACTGAGGGAAATCTGATTTGAGTCAAACGAGCATTTAAGTATCATATACATAGCAGATTGGCTTTAGAATTGGAATTACAGGTGCTTTACTGCAATAGTGCCCTGAATTAAAAAAACATAAAACATATTATACTATCAGGTCTCTCAGGGACAGAAGCAGAGAAACTCTTAGATGGTGGATGCTCGGTGCACATGGGACAGAGAGGTAACTACATGCTCTGGCTGTGGGCACTTAGGGGACAGTGTAGAGAAACCCTGTACATGAGTTTATTCTGCACATGCTCCATCTACCTAGCCAGAAGCTATGTTGCCCCATTAGCACCTGATTCAGCACATCCCACTTACTACCTTGGGCTTTACTTTTATGTGAACTATGGCTCTATGACTTCTGTTTGACTCTAAAAATAAGTAGAACAACTTTCTAACTATTTGCATTCAAAAACATCACAGAGGCATCCTACTTGGCTCCCAAACCTTTGAGACCTCAGTGCTTCATACAAGAAGGCTCCTTTTAGTCCCACTGAAACCAAGAGCCTGATAATCTGATGAAACTTCTCTTTCAGTATATGAAACAGAAAAATCTATATTAATATTAATGTAGCAGTCCATACACAAAGAGTAAGATGATATGAAGGGAGAGCATTCAAATAGAGAATATAGGTCACTGATCTCACTGTATTTTAATAATCTAATGGTTATTATCTCTTGACTACTTAAGACAAAATTTTACAGATAAATAAAGCACTTGTTAAATGGCATTTGTTTTTCTGTGATAAAATTCAACTGAATAAAAGATGTACAATTTTGAGTAGACAAGAAATATTATGAAATAGATTCTTTAGGTTTAAGAAATTAAGTCAATATTCCTACCATTCTTACTTTCAAATGCTATAATCTATAGCTATATAAAACTACAGAAAACAAATAAGTTACTAACTAATAGTTACCATAGGTTGCATTTCAATAGTGTATGATCTATCTACTGAGAAGTGTACCACATCAAATATTTCATCCTTGAATGCAAATCAATAGGTGGTCACAGTTTTAATTTTTTAAAAAAATGCAAAGGCCATTGGTATTCCATGAAAGCCACCTATTAATCCAAGTTAAAACCTCAAATATTTGCCTTTCTGCACAAAGATTAGAGCTCTTTCTTCATGGGGATTAGTAATTCCATTTTTTTCTTTGATCACAATGTAAATTCATTGTAGACTTATACCTCATAATGATCTGTCTGTTAAGTTTTTCTCTTCAGTAGCTGTTAAAATTAGGAGAGGATTTGCTGGTGGGTTATTTTATTCACAACCACATTAATGCAAGTCCTAAACTAATCAATTTGCATTATGTAGCCTTTCATGCAGTTTGCACAGATTTACAGCTTGGTTGCTTTATCTAGTCTCATGCCTGTGAGACAGCTGTTAGGCATTTAGCTAATCTAATTCTAATCCCCAGGGGATTCCAGTTTGTGCACTGAAAGTTAGATGCATGGACCACAGTCTACCATCTGAAGTATCTAATGTCACTCCTATTTATTTTTTTTCTTTATGAATTTGGATTCAAAATTTTTCTGAAGAGGTTCATTAGAACTGTCTTAATAATCACAGTGTAACAGCTATTGGCTAAGGGTTGCTTCTCATTTTAATTTTCTCATGGGTATGTTTAACATCTCTTGCATCTTTCAAACCTATCATGCTGATTTCAAGGGGTAGTAAGCAAAGATTTTTAAAATATATTCAATCTACATAAAAGCTATAAAGCACTTTCTGCACAGTTGTTTTGTTTCTCCTGCCACTTAATTTTTTTCTCTTATCTTTTTTATGATACTTAGAGAAATAAGGGGGAAAAAAAAGATTATACCTTTCCTTGTTTGATTGTGTTCCTGCCAACAGATTTTATCTGCAAAAGACCATTCAGCTTTCTCATTAAAATTCACAGCCCCTAGATGACTAAACTTAATTGGCAAGAAGTCAAGAAACATAATTGTTTAAATTATGAACATTTCTAAAAACAGTGCATTATTATGAAAATCATCTATTTATACTGTACCATTTCATTATGATTGTACTTTCAATGCATATTTTATCTTGTTAAAAAAGTAGTACAGTGAAAGCCTGACAAAAATGAAACAGATTAATCTGCTGAATACTAACAATTTTCAAAGCAAATTTATTTTTACATAGGAAGTGAATTTAGATTTTTAAAAGTTAAACACATTTTTTCCTAATGCTATTTATATACTTGAGTGTATGGTTGCTTGACAGCTAATAAACAAGCTTATATTTATACAAGAAGCCAAGATAAAGTACTAGCTCTATAATAATCAATAAAAATTGCCTCTGTTCTTCAACAAGCAGCTTGCTTTAATAATGAAATCACAAATTCTAAATGATAAAGATTATAGGCTGGCAGAAGACTGTGCTCCCACTTAAATTAATGGCAAAACTGTCCAGACCATCTCTGGCCCCACCAGCTGGGTCATAGCCCGGCCTTAATCAAATCTCACTCCTATGAAATAGCTGGCTTGAGCTGACCTCACACATTTTCCTTTGTAATCCAATGTTCCCAACAAAGGTTGATGTCAGTCTCTCACTGGTTAGTGAGATTCTTAAAATGTGTGTACTTTTTCTACACCGTTGCTCAGACTTGTTCACCTTTGGGCATGAATTTAGCAGTGAGTGTTAGAGAGAGGGCGATTTCACTCCCCTTTGTGCCAGTGGGCAAGGGCAGCAAGCCATGCCTGTGCTGCTGGGCAGCAACATGTCTGTGTTGATTTGACCCTTGGAAAAAGGTTTAAGAGTATGAGGAAAAAGCAGGAATGAACCAGGCAGTAGGAACACCAACTTTATCTGTTTCTTTCCCACAGGGACATGTCTTTGTTTTTATTTTTGGCTCCAGTTTGTAAGGGAAGCAGACTCCCTGATGTGGAGAGCAGCAGTAACCTAGAACAAAGTTTTGCTTACACAGTCTAACCCATGTTTTTTCTTCTACCAATTCAGAGAAAGTCTTCTTCCCACTTTCAAAGGCAGGCCAGAAAAATAATCAACCTTCTGTTAGTTAAACAATGATCTGGATGCATTCAGTGTTAGCAAGGTGAATTCAAAAGTTGTACTCTGCATGTCCCACGTATATGGGCTTCAAAGATCAACATCTGCTTGGGATTTCGAGAGCACTGTGAAATATTCCTCCAGCTGCCTCCACTCTCAGTGAGAATTTCTTACACCTGTGAAGATCTTCCCTGCTTCTGAAAACTCAATGTATGCATCCCTGGACCATGCCAGTCTGCTGTGTTTCCTGACAAGACACAGGGCCAGACAAACAACATATGTTACTTCTGTCCTACTAGTATTTGCTAACCAGATGGTATTCAAAGAATGCATGTCAGTGATGATCTCTATTCATCCATCTGTCCTGAATTCTCACATCTTAAAATGAGTACACTTTTTATCCCTAAGCATTAGGATTCAGTGAAATACAAGGTAATTGTGGCAAAATAACATTAAGGTGAGGCATACACCCCATAAGCAAGATTATTCACAGAAAAGAAAAAAAATCTTCCCATCCTATTCTTGATTTATTTTCTTGCATTACAGCTGCTTTGTAGCATTTCTTAGCATTCTGAGATCAGCTGGATATTGTTTGTACTAGATTGCTATTTACCAGTTTATTCTGCTGCACTTACTCAAAAAAAGTAAAGCCATCCAAATTATTTTCAAAGTAGGCCACTATAACTATTATTTCAGCCACTAAAACGTTTAATCTTACTTTTACTTCCTCTTTTATACTGTTTAAATACTTTAATTAGGAGAAAGCCAGGGATATCCACGCAAAACATTCAATTTTATTTTCTAAAATGGACACGGGGATGTCCTTCAGCTGAGCTTTAACATATTTTATATCTGTTAAATAATACAGAAAACATTCTTCTTCCAAGGATAGGGTCTTCTACAAAATCTTAGCTGGTTCAAATTTGGATTTATAATTAAAATTATTTATTTCAATAAAATTATTTCAATCAATCAAATTTGTAAATCAGTAGGCAACTACTGGCAGAGATCTCCACACAGGAGCTGATTAACAGCTTCATTTTGCAAGTGTGAGATCCCAATGCCTGCTTGAGTTGACACCTGATTAACCATCCTAACTGATCTTTGTCTTTGCAGAGCCTGGATTTCAAATCATTTCAATGAAAAGACAGAGCTGTTCAGCTTCCTTTTCCAAAACTTATATTAATTTTCCTTTCCCACCTTCCCTGGATCTGAAATAGATTTATGGGAAGAGAATCTAACAAATAAATGTTACCTTTTAAAATCGCTTCAGCAATTTCTTTGCTCTTAATTTTCAGTGATTCTGTTTCAAGTTTCCATCAATAAAGCATTTTTCTCTTAAATTTTCAAGCTTTTCTCAGTCTCTTAGGCAATTTCAAGAATTTTCAACAGTCAAAACAAATGAAATATCTAAATCTTCAGCTTATTATGCATAAGATATATCCTGATGCTTTTCACTTCCTTTAATTCTGTAAAATTTTTCCTCTTTGTTTGGAAAAATGTGGCATACTGTCCCCCAGGAACATGAACAGATGAAGAACATGTTTTGTATTAGCCTGTCAGTCTGAGCATTAGAAAATTAGAAAAATAATTTTAGGAAGAACAATTGAAAGAACTGACTTTTTTTCTGAGCTTACACAATTACTTTATATTATTTAATGCAGCTGTGAAAATCTGCCATCATAGAAGGGAAGAGATTTCCTCCTTCTGAGTTTTCAGAGGGTAAATTAGAAGTTTGAAAAAATCCTCAAGAAACTGGATTTTTAGTGAATTATATTCTAAGAGTTACTGTACTTAAATGTAGGCATATAAAATACATGTAATTTCTATGCTATCTTAAAAGCAAATATTTCTTCTCTACCATCTTTATGCTTTTACTTCCAAATATACTTGCAAAGCTAACTTACTGGTACTAATCTTTATTCTTTGAACAAACACAATGATGAAGAAAAGACCTAAGGAGCTACATTTTCACTCCACTGAGGTGCACTTTTCATTCTCTCTTCTTCAGCTCTTCTTGCAGTCATTAGAATCCTTTATAAGGATTTTAAAGGGCCTTATGGAAAAATAAGCACATATTTTACTAGAAATTATAAAACTTCTGGTGTCTAAAATGATTACAGATTAAAACCCCTTTTATTTTATATATGAAAAAAATAGAAATTAAGATTACAGCTATTTATAAATACTTGAAGAGCTACAATTAACATACATGCATTTTTTATTATTAAACGTTTACATATAATTTTGTTAAAATTACTATTACAGTAGCCTGCTGGACAAACTCTTACCATTGCAAATTCTTTGCTGTTTAACCATTGCTCAGTTATTCATAGGAAATCAGTTTGATGCTCTAATTTGGGCATCCGTTGGACAAGCAACCAAATTATCTCTAAACCAAATCCCACAACTCTCTGCACCTGGTAGTAACTGGGAACAATTAACCAATGGACACTGAATAGTTCATACCTCCAGTGACAGCTTTACCTGCTGTACAAAATTATCTTTCCTGTAGTATCAACAATTAACCCTGATTATTTCAAAAATCCTGAAATTCACTTAGACCTCCATACGCACAAAGAGCTCCAGTGCAGAGAACATTAAACTGGAGTGTGCTGGAGTACACTTCAGAGTCTCCACCAAATGGAATACAATTTTCCTGACAGTCCAATGACTGTAACAGGCAGCAGACTTTCAAACACATTAGCAGGTCACACAATGGTTTCATATGGGGAGATTCAAAGCAAAAATTTTAAAAATGCATTTTAATAGGTGCTCCAAAATACAGGTAAATGCTTTGGGTAATTAACAAAAGGAGATAAGTTTGGCATAAACTGAAAGGCAACTCCTTCTGTACCTTTCAAAGCAGTTGGGTGTCCTTCGTAGCCCAAAGGTGGATCTTTGAGCATCCAAATAACCCTCAAAATCTGGCAAAGTACCAAAGTCTGCCACTCTTTCAGAAATTTACAAAGTGTGCAACTTGGAAAATGTTCTTCTTTTTCACAGGTTACAAGATATGAAATTGTCATAATCTGAGAATTTAAATGCCCCAGGTACATGTTTCTTCTGTTGCTAATTTAGCACTACCTTTTCTAAAGGATATTACAGACAAAGGATACCTTTTCCTCTCAGTGCAGCATGAGGACACCTTTGTATTCTCATAACAAGAAGAGTACATTTTAAGCACAAACACAAACATTGCTTTTTCATGTAAGAAAGAATTAACTTATTTTAATCTTTAAATGAGGTGGCTATACCTTTGAAACTCTCCACAGGGAGGTAGCTACTATAGCTACTATATATTACATGTGCACAGTAAGCACACTACTGCTCAAGAGGTTTCAATGTCATTGCTAGAAGTGATAATGATATATGATGATGTATCTGGGCCGACAGCTGAAGAAGAGAGACAAATACTTGTCTGTGCAATTTCTGTGCATGCACAACCTATGGCACTATATTATACATCAAATGCTTTGGCCTGAGCTGAATTAAAAGTGATACACAGCTAGCATTTATGATACCTGACACTTCAGTAAATCTGTATTTTGGTCCTGTAAGAAAACTGAGAGCAGTTCCTAAGATCCTGCACCAGAATCTTAGGAAAAAGGTTTATTCAGTAGCAGTTAACATTAACCCTTATGAAGGACTACAAATAATTTTAGAGTATACTTGGTGTTTTCAGGAAAAACTGTACCAGAAACTCTTAACCAACAAGGGCACCAAACCTTTTGACACTTGTACAAATAATTAACTCTTTGGAAGAGTCCCATTGCTTTGCCCTAGCAGAGCTGTTCCAAATACTTCTGCCTAATGCTGAACATAACACGGGAGTGAGGATGCAGTACTTAAATTAAAGGAAAGGAAAGAAAGTAGGGATTAACTATCATACCCTATGTCAATACAATAAATAATAAATTATTTATCATTTATAATAATAAAGAATAAATTTCTATGGATGTATTTTAAGTGGCTCACATATTTTTGCATATCTAAATTTAAATAGATTTTGCCTTGATAGGAAAGTGTGGGAAAGAGATCCAAAAACAACTAAAATCAGATGAAGATAGACATTAGATGAGATTTGCAAAATCTATTTTAAGATCATGTATGCACCCCTCAATGTACTTGAATTTGAAATAAAAATACTCCAGTGATGTAACTAGTTTACGTGATTATCTATATCTTACGCAAAATATACAGCTCTACTTGAGCATAAAAAAAAGCTGGAAAATGTCAAGAAGGCAGCCTCTGTCAGATAATTGTAGGTCTGCTGCTTAATCAGCAGAATACAAAATTCAGGGCAAATCATATGCCTTCAAATTTGAAATGCTATTTAGCTTTTCGATGTTATCACAGGCGTAAACATAATGCTTTTATTTTATTGGCAAAGCGTATTATGTCATTAATAACAACCTAAATATTAACCACATATTTTAAATATGAAAAAAATATGGAATCACGAGGCATTTTTTTCCTATGCAAAGACAGACAACGTTCTAGTACATAAGACGGCCTTTTTCTCTGATACTCTCATGATGTATGTTTCTACAGAGGTAAGTACTGGGAGTGCTAAGACACCAATAAAATCCTATTTTACAAAACAAAATAAAGAAATTTCATTCTGATAATCTATTTTTTTTCAATCAAAACCTCCTCTAAATTGAAAATGGTTTTTCTTCTTCCACAAATATTCACAGTTTCATACATTTGACTGGGAGTTTTATGTGAATTAATTCCCTTTAATATGGGAAATTCAGAGATACAAGAATTGTACAAACACAGGACTATCACAGATCTACCAACAGGATCTTCATTATGAATTACAAGGATGTTTTTCTAGGAGAGGAAGTGACAAAGCTATTGATTTGACATGCATTTATAAAAAGATACAGGGAAATGTCCACACTTCATGTCATGTTCCAGAGAAACTGAAGACTTGACAACATGGCACTCTTTACAATAAGTTTGAGCAGTGCTTTTCTAGTCAAGACCTGAAACTACAGATTTTAAAAGAAAAAAGAATTTTAAAAAAACCCTCACTGTTTCTTGGGAAGATTTTTCTAAACTTCCATAACTGTAATTATGACTATTCCTTGGTATTTTTGGAGCTTTATATTTTATTATCCTTTTTTTTTTTTTCTTGAATTGAGCAATAGAATAATCTTAACAAGTTGAAAGGCATGATCTTAATACAAAAGGTCACACAAGCAGATCAAGTCAAAAACTGAAACAAGAATCAGTCACTGATATCAAAAAAAGAAAAAAAAAAATCACAGCTGTTGCAGGTGACATTTTGGCACACTGATAACCAATTATAGTATTGTGAAAAGGACAATATCCGGGATGCTATTTTCCACCAGCAGCACCTGCTAATGTCATGTTCTCAATGAATAAAATACATCACTGCTTTGCACAGTTTTATCACTTTCAGAATGCAGTCAACAATTCCACGATGAAGAAGGTATATTTCATAGGATATTTTACAACCTCCCTGACTACGGCATGCCTGGATAAATCAAAACTTGTCACACTCTGGTATTTGGGTGGGAATTTACTTCTTAAGGGATAAAAATATGCCTTTCAAGCACACTGTGAGGAGTGTAAGCCAATATCACAACCTGCCTTACTGAACTCATCAACTGTTTTCTCAGCCCAAGTAAAAAGGTCTTTTAATAGCTTAAGTAAAAGTCTTTGGCATGGTCTCCCACAACACCCTTCTCTTTAACTTGGAGAAAAACGGATTCCATGGGTAGACTGTTAGATGGATAAGGAGCTGGTTGCATAGTCACATCCTTAGGGTAGTGGTCAACAGCTCAGAGTTCCAATGGACACCAGCAACAAGCAGTGTCCCTCATGGGTCCGTATTGGGAACAGTTTAGTATCTTCAGTAATGACACAGATAAAGGGATCAAGTGCACCCTCAACAAATTTCCAGATGACACCAAGCTGAGTGGTGTGGCTGGGACACCTGAGGATGGAACAACATCCAGAGGGACTTGGACAAGCTTGAGAAATGGCAAGGTGCAGTACCCATGCCTTGCTCTATTCAAATCTTGATTTTTAAGTACTGGAAGAGGAGGAGTCCCGATTTTTAAGCTTACAAAAACAAGCTAGAACCAGCTCCCTCAAAAATTCACATATTCACAGGTAGCTGGCTCCTAATTCACTTTAAAACATTTTGTTTTAAGTACATACTCCTTGTGTGCAGTGCCAGAGACAAGCACAACAGAAATCACGTAAAAATAATGGAAGGTTTAACTGTGTAAAGACTATTAATGGCCAGACAGAAATGAGAAACCAACATAGCCATTCAGCCATTCAATGGCTTTACTGGTCACAGTGAATTGAGGTGAACTCAGAGAGAGATCACTATGAGGATGCCCTGTCCAAGGGTTAGCATGCATCTAAATTTTCCTATACTCAAGCTCTCCCTGAAACACTGATCCTGGAATATTTTGAAAATACGCATTTGTTCAGAGTATCTAAAAATCAGATACCCTTGAAAACTGATGCTGTAAACTTGCTCCTGCGTGACAGGAGCACATGCATGACATGACCACAGCACACACAACCACGACCTTATGGCTCAGGACAACGCTGTTGCACATACTGTGCGTGTACTTGCTGCATACACAATAATGATGATGCCAACAGTTTCAGGTCTGTTTGTAATCTCAGGCAGTTTTGTGGGAGCCAGTCTCAGAGCATAAAACCTGGCAACGTCTGCAGAGCATTCAGTGGACCCCTTGATGCACTGTGTGTGATGGATCTGTTAGTGTCACCATTCTCCACTGATATGCTTCGGGTTTGCATAAACAAATACTTTGTGTCTTTTCTTTTCTGGTCCCAAATTTTGCCCATTAATTTCTCTATTTACATGTGTTACAAGGCACCCTTATGACCACAGAAAGTATTCAGAAGTTTGCAAACAGGTATTTCTGCTTTCTTTCCATTGCCACTTGCAAATGTCAGGCAGTGAGACCATCTGGTACAAATTCTGTTAACAACGATCAATGGCTTTGATTAACAGTAACTGCAGAGGCTCTGTGTGAGTTGAAAGAATAACTGAAGTTCTCTTCAAGATCACTGATTCTGAGGATGCTTGAGAAACAATATATCTTAGTAATGTATCCAACTCAAGATGTAGGCAGAATGGTTGAGATATTTTTTTTGTGCCATGATCTGAAATACATTTGTGATTATACTCTAATCAAGGCTCAGGAAATAACTTAATCAAATGCCTTTGTTAGAAAATAAAACCAACAAAAGATGAGATTGATTAAATTTTAGATACTCTGTGGAAAATTAAGGCTATTCAAAGTAATTTGGACACAGAACTCTTGAGATTGCAAATGTCAGCTTAAGAAAAGTTCCTGTTGCTAGGAGACTATAACAACAAGATGTCTATGTAGTAAAAGTATCTCCGATATATCAAGAAGAAAATGTCTTGATTAAATTAAAAATGACTGCTAATTAATATACCTAACAGCAAATAAAACTAGATTCGTTCAAGAGTCGTAACAGTGACAGAAACTTGTCCTGATGGCAAGCTAGCTGCAGTCTTCGTTTCCTTCAGAGCAGATTCTCTAGCTGCTGTTCATTCCCACCCCCAGTAAGCCTACCACTTGTTCATATATATATGTACATATAAAGGTCATCCTTCTCTTCTGCCAGCCAAGGAAGCTCTCATATAATTGTTTTCAGGAGATTCATTTATACTTCAAAGTGATACTTGGAAGAAATTTCAGAACATGCAAAGAAATTTTTCTCCTTTGTTACAGCAGCAAGATATTTTTAAACTTTATCTATCTCAGAACTGTGAGAAGGTAACAGCCTTCCCTTCAATCTATCAGCCTTATCCTCTGTAGCCCCAAGGACCTGGGGCAGTGAAATTGATAGAAACCAAGTAATTCTTTACTAGCACAGGTCATGTTTAAAGCCAAGAAGTAAACTGCAAGAGGATTCAGTTCCTTGACACTGACCTGGAATTCCAAAACTAACTGCTACAAACCTGTTTTGCTATATAGGAAGACAGGTGTTTAAGAAGGCAGATACAAAAAATCCTTTCCCAAATTTATGAATGTTATTTAAGATGCTAAATTTTAGTGTACAGTTCGAGTACACCATTTACTAAAGCCCAGCAGTAACTGAGTTGAGCCATAGGAATGCTAGCGATTTTATACCTCCCACATCTCATAGACTTCTTCAGATGAGTTACCTGGCTTTTAAAAGGTCAACCCACAATAATATAATACAACAAATTTGTGCTATCTCATGAAGCAGGTGAAAAAGTTAATTTTTTGTGTGTCGAAAAGTCAATGAAGAGAGACTATTAAAACCAGGTAAATGTTTATTAAAGACATGAATTAACACAGATGTTTATTAACTTCTTGACTGTTCACAGACACTTGCCAACCCCATGAACAGAAGCATTCTCAAGTGATTCCAGCACATTAATCCCTTTTTCAATTATTGTTATTGATTTAAAGGGTACTTCTATAGAGGTTAAAGATTTATACAGCTGTATCATGCAAGAGGTGCTGAACCAAGTCAGTCTAATGACAGGGACACTGAAGTGTCTTTTGTGTTAATGGATATCATTCCAGCTCTCTGCCTTGGAAAAACCATAAAATAAAATTCTATATAGTGACATAAAAGATGGACTTTGATAAAAAGGATATCAGTTCTAGTATGAAGAGATATATAGAGCCAAATGGACCATAAAATGTACCCATTCAGGTCTAGCCTATGGAAACTCCACAAGAAAATGGGTGTATCATAATGCATTACTCTCAGTCAGCACAAGTAAAAGTAGCACAGATTGTATTTTTCTCCTGCATTCTCTCTTCATAGAAAGAAAACTGATCAATGAACCACTTATCCAGCCTGAACAATATAAATCTGCTGAATTCAAGAGAGCTGTTGTGAAAGATGCTTGAATAGGACAAATGACTGAGATAAAGATTCTCTGGCTGGTCACCAAGAACCTCCTGTATCAGAAGCAATAATGACTTATCACAGATGAACACCTTGCTAAAATGTTTCAAGTAAGCCTGTGAGAGAGCTGTCTGTTGATCTGGGAATGCAGCTAGAACTGTAATGCAGCTCAACATAATAGTGCTTTGAATTAAAGTTCTCAACAGGTCCCATGAAACCAACTATCTAGACCTGTCAGACCTAACTGTAATGGTTTTCTACAGAGTGAAGTTCTCTACAGAATTTTATTCATGTAAGAACAGTTACCCTTAAAGAGCAATTGTATGTATCTAAAACCTATGAGACATACATATTCTTTACATGATATATATATATATAGATATATAGATAAAGATATATATACACACGCACATAACTGTCTCATTTCCATCTCATGCAAAGGACTCAAGTTCATGAGAGATACATTTCAGCTTTGATTTTGGTGCTGATTAGCATTCCCTTTTGTTTGAAACACATATTACTCCTTTGCATTCCCATTTGTATTTGCACTCTTCTGTCATGTGCTAAAGTAAATAAGAGAAGAGCCTGACTGCAAATGTTAGGACTATAAACTATTTCTGTGAGATATTTATGCTACCCACAGCCCATGGCAGTGCACGAGGAGAATGTGCAACAGCAACTGCTCTAATATGCAGCACCAGAGGAATGAAAAGAAGACAGGAACAACTGGCTAGAGAATAAACGCTTGAGGAAGCATCAAGAAATAAGGATAGAGAAACAGAAAAAGATAAGCAGAATATATATAGAAAGAGTAGTCCCCAGCTGGAGTTAAAAATAAATCCTGGAAAGCAGGGACCTGCTCATAAAAGCAATAAACATTCTCTATCTTACACTACTGCTAAGAGTAGGCCAGGAGGAGCTCTGAAACAGAAACCTCAGGGCAGACCAGGAGCTGATGATGCCATTATTGGGGAGAGCTGAAACTACAGAATAAGAAGTTGTATAAAGAACTTTCTAATTTTCATGGGTCAAGTTAGCATCCCAATAATTTGCTGGAGTAATTTCACTGTTTGCAGTATTCTCTTCTAATTACAAAGGGGCAGAATACCCCAAAGTAAATGAATACATATGAAAGATCTATTCTCTTCAATACAATACTGAGCAACTCAACAAGCACCACAGATGTAATGCCTTTAATTAGAGAGGTTTCCACTAAATCTCTCTCACATAGTCTGGAAAACTTATTCCTGGATGAAATTTTTCTTTATACAGCATGTTCCTTCCATATATTTGGTATCTCCATTACCTCCAAAGGCAGTGAATCATATCACAATCATTAAAACTCTGGTTATCAAATTTTCATAACCTGGCAAATTTTATGTATTTGAACAACGGAAATATATTGTACCCTTAAGTAGCATTCCCCTTAGCACCCTACCTACCTTCCTTCCAGCAACTCACCCAGACTCCTCATTAACAAAGCAATTTATCATCTTCTCTTCCTTACAAAACAGTTCCCTAATTGAGTTGTGCAAGTCATGAAAGGCAGCTCTTGCAAGAGTATTCAACAGACAGGTAGAGAGTTCTTGATAGTAGCAAGTTTGAAATCTAAGTATTGGCATGTTCATGTTGTAGTTGAAAATTAGAGTTGAATATTAGGAACTCTTTCCCAAGCTGCTTGTCAATTTCTTGATTACTCTTTCCCTTAAAAGATGTGATACCATTTGATGAGTAGCTCTTAGTTCGTTGTGCAGCTGAGGACTGTGTTACAGGAAGAAGAAAAATCCTACACATATATTTCAAAAATCAAGAGTAGGATTCAATAGCATGTGTAGAATCAGAAATTAATGTAAAGTGATATTAAATAAATTTAATCTCTTTTAATCATGTGAAGAGAGACAGTGAAGCAACAATATTTCATTATCTGTTATGTAAAATAAAGGTTTTATCCAGTGGAATGTAGCCTGAAGCCACACTGACAAAATAATAAATAGCTCTAAAATTGCAGATGCCATCTTTTTGGCACCCAGGTACCACAAAAAAGCTTAGTCGTCTTCTGTGTGTAATATCTAGGTTGTTAATTCCCCTATGAAAATATATTAGATTTTCTTGCATTTGAATAAGCTAGCTCTATTCAACATTCCTTACTGGTTCTTTTAATCATGAAAATGCCTATTGAACCCAATGGGTGTTTAAGTGAAGAATGCTGATCAGAGTCCTTGGAGACAGTTAAAATGGTCTCTACAAAAAAATAATTGTAAGTTATATTCTGCTGAAAGGCCATGCAAAAGATTGTTTTTCTATCAATATCAAATGTCTTATAAAAAAATTTATGCAGCAAGGACCTTTAAAAGGAAGAAAGAAAGGCCCACATTATTGCTTGCAGCAGCAGAATACACCTATCATATTTATTAGTTTATGAATGGCATTCTCAAGGTACCTCATTGCATTTTTTAAGATAAATAGTTTGCAAAATATTTGAAATGTAGAGTAAGGTGAAATGAATCAGAATTATACTGAATACCTTTAGAGTATAAGCACCTCTATGTCACTGCCCACTACTGCAGGGAATGACTTCAAAACATCAAGCCTGGACCACGGTAGAAATTTTTCCCTTCTTCCTCTGATTTCCTCACTGTAGGTGGTGTATTGTATAAAGCTAATACTGTGATAAATTGACTCTATTCAAGTGCTAAATGTTGATATTGACTTCAGTGATGTGAGAATTTTATCTCGTGCTTACCATGGGATAACACTTTTAATGAAGGTAGATCTATGCATGCAAGGCAAGGGAGTGGAATAAGAAAGTCAATGGCTGTGAGAGCCCCAATGCCTGCTTCATAAGGAGGGCAACAGATTACTCACATTAAACTTTTTAAAATGTGTTCATCTGTTGCTTGTATATATGTTTGCTCCCATGTGCTGTACAGAGAGGTTCTGATTATTCTGCCAGGGAACAAGGTCTTGGAGCTATCTGCCAGAGTTTGAACAACTGTGACCACTCCTCTACCACCAATAACCAGACTTTCAGATATGGAAAGAAGCTTTCCTTTTGAAATCACTAAGGTATTGTAGGCAACAAAAACAAATTACCAGCATAGTCAACTATGGGAAAAGACATACCATGTGGACAAAGCTATACAACTTCTATTGAGTAAGGACCATTTTTAGGTTATGATCTATGCTAGCCTCCTGTGTCTTATAAAAACTACAGAAATAGAACACAATTAAACCATCAAGCAGTGACTGTAGTTATCTGAGGGCTGAACAACTGTGTCTGGTAATATGTAGTAATGGGCATGCAAATAAAAATAAAAGAGCATAAATATTTTCTTGAGTAATTATATCACATACTGATAATGCTTCAAGCTACAGTTCTTGGGAATCGAAAGAGCAGGGTTGTTGACAAGTGTGGCTGGAGTCAATGTGATTCTATAAATATGAAATAGTGCTGAGTTACATCTATCATCAGTTATCTCTGCTTGAATATTTCAGAATGTCAGAGTATACTAGTAACAGTCGGGAGAAAAAAAAAAGCAAAAAAACCTTGGAATTTAGAAAACTTACACACTATCTGTGTACATTTCACTAAGAATTGCTTTAGAAATCTTGAACCACTGGTCTACCAAGCAGAAAACTGTTGTTGTGCCTACCCTCTAAAAAAAAAAAAAATTCCTACAGAACTGTTTCAGCTGAGTTACCAGTATTTTTCCTAAGTCATTATTGTATTCCTTATATCCCAGAAGAGAAGCTTAAGTATGTTTGGAGATGAAAGGAAAGACCAGAAACATGCATAATAGATAAGACAACAAAAAATTTAAAGTGGATTACATTTGCTTATGATAAGTAGCAATGATTAGAAAGTTCAGAGATCTAGCATACAGTAATCCTTTAATGACTGTTACCATTTATCATCATATTTATTCTTCATATATATGAAAACATATATGTCCTACATGAGTTACCATCCATCAGTCCACCAGATACAAATTTAAACTGCAAAAGGGCTCTCTCTAAGGCTAATTTATATTTGCTATTTATTCTGCAGTGTTTATTGCAAATATTATGAGCCCAGAGTTTTCTGAAAAATTGTAACAGTAATGATGGTATAGTCTTATTTTTAAAAAAATGCTATTCTAGGTATCCATAACAATAGTTACACATTAACTGTCACAACACAAAAAACTATCAAAATGCTGAAAGTCAAACTTAATCTGATGCAAATAGCTAGTGTATACTAAAGAAAGTATAAATCCACTTGCTAAACTTGGGGTTTTCTCAACAAACGTGCTCAGTTTTCTTTAAAGTAAATGTTCAGAATGAAATACTGAGTAAATCATTTAATGGCAATTTAAGTATAGAAGGTTAGTGCAATATAGTGGTCAAAGTAAGGCTCCCAGATTGATGCATTTTGTTGCATACAGATATACAAGGATATCATTAAATATTATTACATTTCATGACAGGAAGTATGATTGTGTTGAAAATTCAATCAGGTTTCTTTGTGAGTCTAATAACAAGAATTTTAACATGCTGCTGCCAAAAATCAGTGAAGCATAGTATTGCATTCAAGAAACAGCTAGATTCTAATTCTCTGTCTGGCTGAGAACAACTGAAAATATCTCAACTGTCACACGTTACTTTATTTTTCTCTGTACCCCATATAGAATAAATCAAGAAAAATTACATTAAAAATATACTAATGAAAGAAAACCCCCTATTTTCAAATTCCTGCACTTTTCCTTTTATAGTCTCACACATTAACTTACCCAACAGCATTGCACTCACTGCTAATGAAAAGAAAGCAGGCAGTACAAATCTTCTTAAGCCTCCCGTGGCAAGGAAACTATTACAGAATGAACGGAAGAAAGTCTCTGGAGCCTTTTCCTTGTCTGCTTGTTTTACAAAAGGCGGTAAGGATCACACTGAGAAGTGTCAAACCTGAATAAACTACTAGCAATTGGGTTTAAACCCTTTGGGTAGTTAGTCCTTCACAGATGATGACTCGATTTTGTCCAAAAAACAGTATGTGAGAAACAATGCAGAATCTACCAGAGGCTGTAGCCAAGCTTAAAATGTAGACAAAGAAACAGTTTGCTTCTAAAGGTTTGCAAAGGAGGGCTTGTCACAGGACATTAATTCAAGCAAGCTGCTGTTCCATCAAACCAGTGCATCTAAATACAGTTAATCCAAAGCTTTTCATGTAGCATTTGAGGTGTTTGGCTGCAGCAGACTGGAGCCCCTGGTTTTGGTGTCACTGAAGAACAGGAGAGCTCTCTTCTCTTCCCTTTTACATCAAAATGCATATTTAGCATCTAGAAACCACGTGGTAAATGGTGGGATTTTTTTTTCTCAAGCTTTATTGTGATCTGCAATTGACATCTAATATGGCACATTTGAATAAAACTACTCTCCTTGCCTTTGTTGTAGTTAAACTTACATATTAAGGAGTTTTAAATGAGCAAACATGGAGGATTTTCCTCTAAAGTCATCACAAACAGTAGGGGAAGAACTTGACAATAAGTAGGCAACATAGGATTTTAATGACCACTTTAGGAAATAAGCAAGAATAATGACGGTAAATCCATATTTCTTTCATTTTTTTTTCCGTAATCTTGTATTCACTGTTGACAGCTGATGAAAAACCCTGATATATAGAATAAGCATTTGTCTTTGGCAATTTCCTGCACAAAAATATTGACTATCTTACGTTCTTTTGAACTATGCAATGACAACTTTTAATAAAAGCTAAAACATTTATCTGCAATGCTTGAGAACTTCATTTATAACAGGACTTTACCAATTGAAAAAAAGGCTTTGTTTACTCAAAAGCAAAGTATGAATAACTATGAAAATGAATGCAATACAGCCTATGTATTATTAACAAGTCTTAACTTGTTAATAATGAGTTCTAGTCTCATCACTGACTTTAATTTTTTTTCTCCTCAAAAGTACACATATTTTGATTGTATTCCAGTATCATGTGATCTGAACCAAAGATGATATTGACAAAAGTAGTCCATTTTTTCCTCCCAACTCATCATAAAATACACTGAAAATGTTTCTCTCTGTTAGGTTAGACACTTCCTGTTCCTGCGCCTATCTCCTGCTGCGCCTGACCCTCAGCTATTCATGTAATACTTTCTGTTGATACCAATTGTATTTGTCTGTGCAAATAATCATGGCACTATTCACAATTTCCATTTCTGGAAATTTGACATGTCTATAGAACAGACCTGTGCCTTGACTGGCCACACTGTCTTACCACAAAACCATGTCTTACCATGGTTTTATGAATATTTAGAGAAAAAGCCGGAGCAGAAACTGGGTCATGCACGGATATTTTTCTAATTTAGCACTGGTCTTTCTGTAATGTTCTTTAGAATAGGTGTCATTGTGCAAAGTTTTGATGTAATTTCTGAATCCTTCATTTTTAGTCAATTATGTTACGCATGACAAAACTCAGAAATAGAGAGAAATTAGCTTCTCCAGTACACAGGGGCAACAGAATTAGATAGTTGCTAGCCAAGATGAAAAAGAGGACTACCAGTCTGGCCCACAGGAATACTGTGGCAAGAAACAGAATCAAGACTAACCCAAATATTGGTCAGAATGCCAATTAGTGCAAGAATATTTTATGATGACAACTGAGGGACTGCTAATAGGAAACCCTTCCATCATAAATCACAACCAACTGAGTGCCAGTCAAATAGTAATTATGTTTCAGTCATTATTTAATGTCTTCATAGCAGAGAGTGAGTGGCAGAGCTTATTGCAAAGGAAGTTGAACTATGCTGCACTACAGCCGAACGTGCTAGGGAGCAGATTCCAGCACCTTTGCACTGTTAAAATAGCAATTTACTCTAAGCTATACCAGTCACTTAAGCCCTTCAAAACAAGTCACTTGTGACCATATCTCCTTGGTGCTAGAACAGCACAATTCCCTTTCTGTTACTTTCTACATAACTCCTTGTGATGGACAATCTATCTACAGAACACATACTCCCTGGTGACAACTGATAATAAAAACATTGAAGGGAATATATAAAATAAATCAATCATGCTATTCTGTTATGTTAAATATGATTAAACATACAATATATTGTACCACAAATGTTTGCAAGTGAATAAAAGATCAACCTAAAATGCAGATAAAGAATATTTAAAAACACAAATTCTGTCATCAATTCATGCCACTGCACTGGACTTAATTTGGATGCAGTTTGAGTTAGGAAATCAAGGAAGTTTTAGATCTTATTCTCCCTTAGTGTAACTAACAACAATATGAGACATACAAGTAGGAGTGGGGAGTTCTTCGAAGACTATTCCACTGAACAGGGTTTGAAAGAAAAATAAGAGGGTTTTTTTTTACTAGGACATAAAAAAAACCAGCTATGAATTATTTGTCTCTTAACCCTGTCCTGAAGATAGCCTGATGAAAGAATAAACTAATTCATATGGCTTTTCTGTGCAATCTTCCTGTAGCTAATTCATTCTGGGTGCTAGCTTCCCAAAAGTAGCACAGTGACACTCCAAGAAGGGCTCATTCTTGTAAACCTAAAGCCCCACGTGCTTAGTGGCTGAACTACTTCCCCCAGCTCTTCGCAGTAGGAAGATTTAGATCCTTCTGTGAACATTATGCTAAACTCCAACTGTTCTGCTGCTTGGGAAAGAACCCATAAGGACCCTGGGGGGAAGAAAAAAAGAAAGGACAAGAACAGAAAATAGTAGAAAATAGCTTAAGTGCTTTCCATTTTTATTATTATGTTCATTATTGCAAGTAGGGCTTGCGTGGATGGCATCAAGGCCTTTTCTGCTCCTCACACCACCCTACCAGAGAGTGGGCTGGGTGTGCACAAGAAACTGGGAGGGGACACAGCTGGGACAGCTGCCCTCAATTGACCCAAGGGAAATTCCATACCATATGGTATCATGCTCATTGTATATAAGGTGGGGAAGAAGGAGGAAGGGAGGGACATTCAAAGTAATTGCTTTTGTCTTTCTAGTAGCCACTACATGCAATAGAGCCCTGCTGTCCTGGAGATGGCTAACATAAGCCTGCCCATGGGAAGTGGTGAAGGAATTCCTTGTTTTACTTTGCTTATGTGTGCAGCTTTTGCCTTACCTATAAAACTGTCTTTATCTCAATCCACGAGTCTTCTCACTGACATTCTGATTGTGTCTCCACCCTACTGCAGAGGAGGGAGCAAGCAGCTGTGTAGTTGCCCCCTGGGGTTAAACCACAATATTTAGTAAGATGTTTGTAGTATAGTGAAGATAATGGCTTATGGCTAATTTGCCACTGTGTATAATTTTTGTTTGTACATCTGTGAATGTTATTTTAGTCTAGACATGCAGAACTTATTTGACTTAAATCCATATAAGGGAAATTCATTATTCTTGTCAGCAGGTGATACCACATGCTTAGATTTACTTTTTAGACCTTTGAACTTTCAGATCAGTTATATAGTTAGTGCGTAGACTCTCTGCATCCCTCAGGAGGAACACAACTTTACTTTAGCATCCTATCTAAAATCGGAATCAGATTTCAGGAGTCTAACCATTGAAGAAGTCTTGTCCCACACAAAACTCTGAAAGGATATTAGGTCCAGCAGCTACATTTTAAAAAGTGCAAACCTTGCTTCGAATAATGCATTTAATAACATGGCGAGATTCACTGTCTCTAGTCTACATACCAGTAGATCTCCATTATTCATCCATCACTTAGATATTCAGAGATGGGCTGAATTTCCTAGTAAGAGCTATAGCTCAACAACAAAAAGTTAAACACAATCATCAAATGGAAAGCCGTGGAGGGCCAGATGTTCAAATAGGTGGAGAGTATTAAATCAGCAAAGGTGGTCTTCCTTTTGAGACTATTTATCCAAAGTAACACAAATATCCCATCAGAGCCAGCAGCAAAAAACAGGAAGTTAATGGGACTTAAAAAGCAGGCCTCTCCTGTTTTAAAAATACAAATAATTTACCAGCAGTCAGAGCTGGAAGACAGTCTTTCTAAGATGAATCTCACAGGGGACAAATTAAATAAATACTTTTATATGCATTGGCCAGCATTTTATATTCAATATGTATTTATCAAAATTAAGGAAGAGTTTTAATAAGAAAATGAAAGAGAAAGGTCTGGTGAAAAATCAACATTCGTTCTCAAAGATTTAAAGGAAATAACAAATTACATCCTTTTGCAATTTTGATCACCTTTCATGTGAAAAACGCAATATGAATAAAAACAGTTTTGAATCAATTACTGAGTAGGTATTAACCATCAGATTATATCTTTGCTATACATTTCTTGGAATGCATTTACTAATCAATGTTTTGTCATCTTTCAGACTCTTGAGAAAACCAGCCTGCTTTCTAGAAATAAACTAGGTAATGAATCAAGTTCTCACAGTTTTTAGTAACTTGAAACTATTGTAGAGCAGATGTTAGGACACAACATTTTTTTGATCTTACTGCCACCCCTCCTCCCCCCCAGCCAAACCACTGAACAAAAGTAGCAATATCAAAGTAATCTTTAAAATATTTGTATATTGCCCAGCCCAGGTTGCTATTTGGACTTTTTGTCCCAGTTACAATTTCAGGAAAAACAAATTCAAGGGCAAAGAAATAGAGAGATAAAGGGTAAAGGCTTCTTCACTGTGAGAACATCCCATCACAAAATATAGTTTCCAGGCCTTTCATTTTACATCTTATACTCTAAATTAGCAAAACTAAAACCTGTTCTTCTGTTAAAGTGGCCATGTAGATAGAGCTGGTAAAGATGGCATAGCTTTTACTAAATCCCAAAAACTCTTATGCGTATTTTGGCCTAACATTTACACTGATATTCTTGATGTTATCTCATTCTTGGAAGATGACTCTTTTTTTTAAAGTTTCACAGAAGACACATCAGTCACTTCCAATCACAAGGGCCGTTAGTTTACTGAAATAATTTGACTATTTCTTTCCTCAAACTGTATCTACTTCCTTGCATTCTGATTGACTATACATGTCTGATTTGCACAAGTTAATTTTTAAATAACTGCATAATGTGTTATTCCCTTTACTGTGATTGCCTAAAACCTATCATTAGCCAATCAAAGAGCAGAGATCTGCACAATCACTCTGGGATATTTTTCAGTAACTGCTCTGTGAATACGTAATTTTCCTCCACTATGCAAATTTCACAAACATATTCCTAAAGCTCTGATTGGACCTGTGGTACAGAATTTTAAAGTTCTCATCCATGGTTCCATACAAACTTTCTTATTCTTCAAAATTCTAAAAGCTTTAGATTATGAAAAAAGGGATAAATAACAGGGGAAAAACAAAAAAAAAAAAACAAAACAAAACAAAACAAAAAAAAAAACCAACATAAAATTAGGGCTTTCATGTTCAAGTATTAGAAGACTCCATTAGAAGAACTCTAAGTTCAGGCTCTCAGTCACAAAGGATAGCCACCAGATAACCACCATGGGGTCTGAACAATAATCATTAGTGCACATGAGGGAACGGAACACAACCCCTCCTAATGCTGATTCTCTTAACAACAACAACAAAAGAAAAATTAAAACAGTCTATAGAGAAATGTTTTTAAAACACCTGAGGTATCTTTTGGGTCCAATGTATATGTAGACTTTGCAAATGACTTTAAACAGAAAGATTGTTGTATCTTTTCCTTCATTTTCTTTACGCTACAAATCAGCTACTTAACTGGCCCAAAGCAACTGTCCAGCTATGTCGACTTAACAGAATTTTTGGCAGAATATGCAAGACTGTGTGGTACCAATTGACTTGTTATTTCTCTGTAGGAGAGAGAATATCTATAATGCCATTCTGTCAGTTGTTAGCAGTTTTTGTCATGACCATAGATATCGACCAGAACTTAAAAGCAATATTATTTTGGTATTGGGCAGTTATATGAATTTGACAAAAATCTCAAACTCTCTCAAGTGCAAATATTTTACTGAAACATAAATGACATCACATATTTATATAGCATGTTTAATTTGTCATTATCCTAAACTTACATTAAAACTATTAGACAGGTGGTTTGATAAAATGATGGAAGAAATAGATGGGAAACCCTAAATGCTAATGCCGGTGTTGATGCCTACAAGAGCACAAACTGATAAAACATATGGATTAACAACTCCAGATCTCCTGGGGATTTTACAGATGGTGCCTGGTACATACAGTGACAAACAACATTAACAGCTGGAAATATGTGAACATGAGCATTTTCGTATCAAGCCATAAGCATTTTGAGCACTGTTTACAGGAAACACCGTGGTGACCTAGAGTACTGTAGTAACTGCTTCCAAATGCATGGTAACCATGCCATTTCACAGGGAGAACATCCAAACTGGAAGAGTGTTATAAACAATACTACTTTCAAGATAAAAATAATGCAAACCATATTACTGGTTTTATGAGATATTCTCCTTTCAGAACTAAGTACAAGCACAATCTATTATACCTCAGAGCCACAAACACTGACAAATGTGCAGGAACTTTGGAGCTTAATATCACAACACACAGATACATCCATCCTAGCAGCAAAAAGTGTGTCTGCTTACAGTCATGGTGAGCACTTAGTCCAGATAAGATACCGACAAGAAGCCTCATAAGATGAGGAGAAAAGCTTTGAGACTAAACTCAAAGTTTTCTGATTATGAATGCAAAGCTAGAAACTGCAGGTCAACCTAAATACATTGTCATCTTAGGAAAAAAGAAAGATGGACCCAGCAGTTTATTATAACAGATCAGTACACAGATAGATTGATACAGATGTCTTAATTTGAAAGCTATAGCAGGTCTGAAGGGAAACCATAGATAATATTTAATAACCATCCCATATGTTACCAGCCACTGAAAATGAAGACAGAAGGTTTTGACCTACATGTAGAGAAGAATCAAATGCTAGAAAATTTCGAAGTTGTGTTGATTTCTTCTCCAGCTGAAATATTATGGCTAAAGCAAAGTTGGAATACTCATTAATTTTCTATGGAATGAATTTTGGACTCTAATTTCATTCTAATCTGTAGTCCAACATTTACATTCTGATTTTTTTCTATGAAATAGAACTTGTGTTTTTCATCCAAGTCTCATATGGTTCTGCTTGCCTTAGGGACTGTCCAGAATAATGCTGTTCATTATAGAAGAGTCAAGCATCTGAAAGTTAAGTTAAACTGGCAGTTATGCCATTTAAATACTTACATCTTTAACTCACTGAAATAGTCAACTACTTATTGAGATTTAAAATGAAAAAAAAAAAGCTGTTTTTACAATCTTTTTACAGGAAATCAATTTAACAGCTTCACTTGCACAAGCTGCAGTTATAATTTGTCGTATCTTAAGTTTCTCAAAAAGGAACTACTCATCATGCTGGCTATCTATGCTTAAAACACCACTTTTACAGAGTGTCTGCAAGATACAACACAGCCTTTACACATTTTTGTCTATGTCTTCAGCTTTATCTAGTTTTCTAGTGAAAATGTTGATTTAGTAAAGACTGACATTGCACAGATATAGAAGGAAACTTTTTTTCAAATCTCTCAAGCAATTTTTGCTAGGTATCCTGCACATCGTATTAAATAAGGAATAGACTCTCAGTAATAATTTTGAGCTTTATTAGTTAGGAAAAGAAGAATGTGTATGTGTGCTTAGACTCCACTTGGCATACAGGGCCAGAGGCTGACCATCATAGTTAAAATAGTTTCAGATATTAAAGACCCCTGCTAGTACAGTCAAAAACCCTTAGACAAGATAAAACCTGTTTGTCAGGATTATACTTATTAACACTTTGAAGGAGAATTGAGAAAAACTCACTGTCTTGAAACCTTTTGTGGCAAAATCTTAACTACTTGCTGTGGTAACTACACAAAAGGAGAGAAGATTTGTGTTCAGTTTTGGGCCCCTGAGTACGAGAAAGACTTTGAGGTGCTGGAATGTGTCCGAAGAAGGGCAATGGAGCTGGTGAAGGGTGTGGAGCACAAGTTCTATAAGGAGTGGCTGAGGGAGGTTTAGCCTGGAGAAAAGGAGGCTCAGTGGGGACCTCATTGCTCTGTACAACTGCCTGAAAGGAGGCTGGAGCAGGATGGGACTTAGTCCCTTCCCTGAAGTAACAAGCGGTAGGACAAGAGGGAATGCTCTCAAGTTGTGCCAGGTTTAGATGGGATATTAGGAAAAATTTCTTCACTGAACAGGTTGTCAAGCATTGGAACAGGCTGCCCAGGGAAGCGGTTGAGTCACCATCCCTGGAACTTCAAAAAACACCATGTGGCACTTAGGGACATGGTTCAGTCCGCCACTAGGTGGACTTGGCAGTGCTAGGTTAATGGCTGGACTTGATGATCTCAGAGGTCTTTTCAAACCTTAAGGATTCTGATTCTATGAAAGTAAGGCAGCACTAGCATATGAATTGCACAGCAGTGCTTATACGGCACATATAGCAAACAATATTTAGACTGGTCAGTCAGTTACTTTTATGTGAGCTTTTTTGATACTCATGAAAAATTATGTTCTGTGATGTTTACAAACCAAAGCAAAGCTCTTTGTAATCCATACCATAACTACACAGTACACAGAGGCTTCGCCAGGGATACCTTTATTTACATCTCTAAGAGCATGAAAGACATTTTTGTTTTAATCACTGCAGGTGGGTAAGTTCCCAATGTACAAGGCAGAAAATATGATAGCACATAATACAAGAACACAAGTAACATTCAGACCAAATGCAAAAAACCCCAAAGAGCACAAGGAAAATTCCTCTTTTCCCCTAGTAAACAGCTGAAACAAATTTTCTTTATTTTAAGGCAGAGGGATATGGTAGAGGAGGTGATCTTGTGTTCTTGCAATGACAATAGATAGAATTACATCAGAGGTCTTTTCTATTATATTATCTGTGGTCATCTGTACAGTTTCATAACCTCATCTGGTCCACAAGTTTAAAGGCAGTCCATCTAATTCATCCCATTGCATCCTCCAGCCATATTCAATCTGAACTTGAGCTCAGAGCATGTAAACTTAACTTTTATGTTTTTAATGGAAATGGATAATGTGTGTGTTCTGGAGAAAAGGTACTTTTAGGACTTGATCAATAAACATAAACTATCAATTTTGCCAGCAACACTAGCAGCATTCTAGCGCTGGATAAACTAATGGAAACATTAGACCATCTTGTATCTTTATCTCCTCCACCAGATGTGCGAATTTATAAAAGGTGCAATTTTATATTTTCTCCCTTTTTATGTTGCTATGATTATGCAAATCCTATTTAGACAAAATGAAAATCCTGCAACTGTGTTAAAACAACATTATTCAATTTTAAAGCTACTCTATCCAAAAGAAAATTTAAGAAACAACCATATGTAGATTTTTTTCCTTCAAATATGAGTCTAATACTCTCTGCAAAGTTGTCAAAAACATGAAGTCAGCATTGCAAATTTATTGTAAATTAAAGTGCTTTCTTTCTTTTAGCTGCACTACACTGCCTTCACTATTATTGCTTAAATAACAATGAGTGTCTCTCCCTTTTCTGGGCCAACTCTCGTCACTTCTTGTGATGAAATCTGTCAAACTCCTCAAACGAGAACGTGTTTTTGCTGCCACTGATACCAGAAAAAGCATTTTCTGGTTTAGTTAGAACATCACAAGTGACATTTCAGGTATCTGATGAAATTATCTTCAAATTTTTATCTTTTCATTTTCATTTCGAATTCAAAATGATTCATAGAGGTTAAGTACTGAAGCATTAACAGGATGCACTGTAATCTATCACTGCACTATGCTGCAATTTTCTCTGCAAATATGCCATCTTAAAATTATTCCTTTGGATTTTCATTTTTTTTTAAATGTGACCATTATTCTCCTTCCCTCCTGCATCAGTGCTACAAATATTCTGGCACCTCCTATGTAAAAATCACTCCTATTTCAACATGACAAGTCTACTAGAATATGATTTCGTTGCAGGTTTATCTGAAAACAAAAATAAAAACAAGGCTCCTCTCCTCTCTGTTGTGGTGAAGGGTTCTGCCAGGTGCAGTCAGGAGTTCAATAGGCTGCAGAAAGCTCAAACCCTTGCAGGACTGAATCTGTAATACGGCAGAAAGGAAAAGTACAAAACACTTGGCTATGGACTAGATCCTTCCTTCTAAGAAGCTGTTTCAGGACCTTCACTTTAACTGCAATTACTGTTTATATTGCTGTACTGTCCAGTGCCTTTAATCAAGGCTGTGGGTCTCTTGGGAGTGAGTCTCTAAATAAAGTCACTCTCTGTCATGAAGAGAGACAAATTATATTCTATAATTTGAGACAAAGCGTCAACAAGACAGGGACGGAGAGAAGTATGATAGCACAGGAGCGGGAAGAACAAAACTAACTGTGACTGTGTAGCGGAGTAACAAAGATACATGTTCATTTTGATGGCTTACAACTGTTCAACTCTTATTCTTTGAAAAAAATTTCTTATAAACAAGCCTGCCTGTCTCCAATAGGCTGTTAAATTTAGACATCTCCCTGGTAGTCAACTTATTTCAGAACTCCAGATGGTGTTAAGGAAAAAGATGGAGGAGGATCAGAGTAAACGTTGTAACTCTGAGATTACACTTCAAGATGAAGCACTTTCTGCAATTAGATGCAGATGTAAGTCTAAAATGGATAGAGGCATCCAAGGTGAGTAGAACTTATGCAAATGAATAGGCAAATAACAGCCAAGAACAGATACACAATAAGCATATCTAATTGTTAAAAATCCTCCATAATGAAGATGAAGAGCATGAACAGGAATAAGGCCAGGAAATCAGGTTCTTGGTTAAAATAGAGGAAGACATGCAGCAGCTGAAGGAAAGGGTGTTAATATTTGTAACTGGAAATGAAAGGTTACAATATTAAATTAAAAGATAATAAGGAATACATGTAGGGACAGAAGTAAAGGTCAGAATTTAGAATCTTTAGAGTCAGAAACCAGATAGTAGAATAGTCTCAAAGTATACATAGTAAACATGCAAGTAAGTACAGTAAATGTGTAGGGAGGAAAAAGAGGTCTTCAAGAAGCACGTAGTTTCTCACTGTGCAGCTCTGTTGGAGAGATGATTTAGGCTCAAATCAATGTACAGGAGTATAAAAGGACAAAATTTCAATATATATTTAATGAAGGTATGTCATAATTTCCTATTTAACTTGTGCCTGAAATGCACCAGTGTTTTCTATATTTAAACAACCCTAGGATGCAATGTATTTGGTGCAGGACTCTTAATTTGTCCCAGGATACTTATTGCAAAAGTGTTTGTCTCCCAGATCTCTCCGAACTCCATTCCTCCAGATCCCACTTGATGGATCAAGCATTACTGCAATGTCTCAGGAGACAATAAAAGCCCTGAACCTGAAGACCTATAGGGCACAAGATTTAGAGTCTTTATCTTCTGCATACTTTTTGATGTGCAATGTCTTTGTAATAAGCTGAATACTTTTTCACACTGTGCCATGCTAGACCACTGTGGATGCTTTCATTTGCAAACAATAATATGCATTTTCTGATTATTCTGTTTTTTTCCTTCAACAGGGACTTTGTAACTTTTAGCCCAATTAGTACCTCTATCTCACTGCAGCTGTATTTTGTTTTGATATTAAATTATGTCAATTTGTGTGTTTGTGGTGCATTTTTATATTTTAACAAATTATCGTGACTTAAGCGTAGAAAGCAAGCTGAGATTTAGCAACTTCCACCATGAAAAAATAACCCACTTATTTAAAGAAATACAACATAAGGCCCTGAGTCTCCTTTCCAAATCAGTATGTCATGCCAAATAACAAGAAACCAACTAACAAATAGTTTCATTGGGTAGACTGAATTTAGTATATTAATTACTCTATCTAGTAGTATATTAACTACTCTATCTAGGTCAGCAGGTATAGTGTGGAGGACTTGATGATCACAAATTATGATACAGATAAAAATTATTAAAACACCAATAATGTCATATCATTACAACTTTCAATTAAAAATGTAAAACATTCAGTGCAAAACAAGTTTGTATAATTATGAAAATGTAAATATAATTTATTTCATGAAGATTCACCTTCTTTTTCTTTAGTGCCTTATGTAGAGGTGTCATGGCTGGATATGGACAAATACCAAATCAAAGTTTAGAAAGGAATAGTGGCCCATTTATTAGAGTCCATGCAGTTGTAAAAAATCAAAGATTTTAGAATGTAGGATTCCAGCTTTCTGTAAGTGACAGCACTGAGTTTAGGCAAGGACTATGGCAAATACATCTAAGTATATCAAAACCACAGTAACTAGAACTATAAAATGCTCCAATGTGGTTTGTTGCACAAGTCAGACTTTAACATCCCTAATTTTTAGCACTGTGGTTACAATTAAATCCTCAAGGGTCATTTATGTTGCATGAAGATATTTAGGTCTCTAACCTGTGACTATTTTAAAAACATTTATTGGTATATAAATATCAGCTGCGGCCTTTACAGATTGAATTATCAGCCTTTGCACAAACTATTTAAAAGAGGAGGCTAAATTTTGAAAAAGACTTGCTTGAATTTGAGTGGGCTATTGGCACAGTTGTACTTACTTGCAGCTGTAAGGATGACTCAATTATTTGCAAAAGAGCATTTATACATAGATTCACAATTACTGTGCTATAAATAATATCATCCTAATGGGCTGTTTTGCACTGCTTCCTCATTCATTGAAGGTGGTGGACAGCAGAACAGAGAAGTTCATGGAGCACTTAGTTCTGCAGCTGAAATATTTTAGTTTAGCTAATGCTTAAATTATAATATACCTTTTTTGGAAGAAAAATTTTAAAACTATATATGGCTCATTTGAAAAGACTAATTAATTCTTTACAACAGCAGAACAAATTGTCTTCTTTCAACAGTACAAAATTTTTTTTGTTACTCCACACAAAGTGTAAGAATAAAAGAGATAAGGAAATATGTGTAGTATAAAAAAGAGAAAAGTCAGATAAATTACATCAGGGGCCCTAAAGAAAGCAGGCAGTTTAAATAGGAAAATTTGTGAAGTTTTTCTGAGAAAATACATCATATGATTTTTTTTTTTGCAATAAGATGCAATTCATCTGACAAAAAAAAAATCTCCCTTTTTTTCCATGTGGCAAATCTACTTCATTTCTGAGTATGGGCTTGTTAAGGATTTAAATTACCAGCAGCTTTGTACACTTTTTTTTTTTTTAAGGAATGACACCATGCATTTCCTTTTATGATCACGCAAGGGAACCTCCTTTGCCTTTCATTACTCAAATGAACCATATGATTTGAGGTTGTGCAAGGCTTCAACATCAATATAATCTTTAAAAATATTTCAAAGAAGACTAAATCAACCCTATTTTTGAAGGAAATTATTTCACACCATTTGAAGGACATAAACTGCTGCATATATTAACTATTGATTTTTTGTATATGATTAAACCTGTCATTTTAGATACAATAAATATCATTTTTCACTCACCACGAAATGACAGTAAAAAGGACTGCAATAATTTCAGTGAAAATACTTAGGTGTGCCTTTATAATACAATTGTCAACATGACCATTGTAATACTATACTGCCACAAATTCTGAAGCTGTCAGCATTCACAAGTGAAACATTAGGCCCTGTCACTAAGTGGCTCTAAGCAGCCTTTTTTAGCACCTTTTTTTTTGACACAATCTAATCTGCAGATTTTCCATATCTCTGTAAGCTTTTTTCCTTCTCATGGAATATTCTCCTAACGATGCTGATTGTGACTCCTGATCTGGCTTGTTTACCAGAAATGCATTTGTATTATTAATTTTCCTCTCAAAAGAATTGCATGCAAAATAATTTGCAAGTCTGAGATATTAAAGCTGAAATGATTAAAAGAAAGCCTTAAGTTTTGTATATCAGTAGCTGGAAGATTTCAAAGCTAAATAAACTATCTCAACCTTGCCAGATAATCATGTCATGTCTAAAGCCTTCTCTGAACAAGAAATTGTCGAGGATTTCTCATCTGTAGTTTTCTTCTTGTTCTACTTTCCTTCTACACTTCCCCCTCATTTTCTAAACCTGGGCCATAAATTTTAGTAAGATTTTAACACCACTTTTTAAATGAAGAAGCACAGAAAAGGGAAAAAAAAAAAAAAAAAAAAAAGCATGTGATATTCTCCATAAAGGAGCCAAAAAGCACATTAGCTTAAAAAAATATTAAACATTTATTAGTGTTTTAGCACACCATGATGAGAAATTAGAAATTTCAAACTCTTTCTAAAAATAAACAAGGCATCTAATTCACTCTCTCAACTCTTTTCCCCCTTCTATCAGGTAGCTGAGGTGTTGGGGTTTTTTCAGTTACACACCTTAAAGAGCAAATGGCATGTGTTCCACTTCCCAATCAGTACAGTTACAGTAATTGCGCAGCAATTTCATAAGAAAAGATTTATGTGGTGTGATATTATAATGAAAATAATCACATTGAAAGTATTTTCAGTCATAAAAAAAGGAAAGGAAATTAAATTATGGTGGAAATGCAGTACTCCTGAATATCAAGAGCAATGTGAATTTAGAAAATAATTTTGGCAAACAGAACACCCAGTTCTTCTAGGAAACCACCTGATTTAAATGTCATTCTTTAGCCATAAGCAGAAGTCCAGCCCTTCAGTGCAGCTGCTATCAGAAGATATGATACTGCAAACACCTCAAAATCCAAGCTAAAGCTACGGCAAAGCCTTCTGCAACAGGCCAACATGGCTGCTCAGATCTCTTCTCACTATGGATAAAATTACAGTCTTTACATTCTGTGAGAACTCATTTTTTGTCACTTCCTAAGGGGCTCCAATGAATGCACCTTCAAATATATATTCAGTGTTTTCTCCTGGAAGTCTTCCTAATGTATTTTGTATTTTTACCTGATGTATGTTTACAGGTGAGATAGGACTTATAAGAAAGCCTAACAGTGACCTCAGCAGCTGCAGAGGAAATTATTTTCCCCAGATCTGTGATCACATTGTTACACAACAGCAATTTTGACAAACAGGAAATCAGTTTGATTAATGTGAGCTGTCCTAAATTTTTTGGTCATTCATTCAACTCCACCCACTGCTCCATACCTTTTGGAAATTACTCTGGTGTTTCTAATGGCTGAAAAGCTTTCCAAAGGTGTCTCACTCTCAACTCAATGCAAAAATACACTGACTTCCAGAGCAAGGCTCTGCCCTTTGCTTAAGCATGGATCAGTCATGGCTTTCAGACCAAATACTTTGATACCTTTCATAGCTCTTTTGTCAGTAAACAAATGTGAAAACCATCATTGTCTATTCTTTCCAAGATCTGGACAGAAAACAGAGCTCAGTTGAAGAGCAGGAAGATATTTGGGACAGGACCAGCTGTATTTTTTGTCTCTGTTCTCCCACAGACTGCACAAAACCCCACAGCATTGGGCTGCTATGGTGCCCATTCATCTTCACTAAAAAATCTGCTGACCTTTTTCTTGTGATCCTGCCTGACTTCGTGCAAGTAAAACTCCACCTTATGCTTATCAGTCCCTCATGCTTCCTCCATGTCAATTACATATAATTTTGACATGTCATTACAATGCAAACAATTCCTTATTTAAAGCATAACATTTTTGTTAAAATTTCAATCATACCCTACAATTGCTTTTAAACTGTATACGTATTTTTAAGAGGTTGTCACAGTAACCAGTGCACATAGGTTTTTGGTTTTTTTAACTTGGAAATACAATCACAATAGTCCTTATTACATGTTACAGGAAAAGACTTTCACGTTTTTCGTTACTAAATACGTACATAAAATATGGGACATGTACATGTGTGTAAAGGTTAGGCCACATGCATATACCCCAAATATGGCATGATAAATACATCATACCATGTAGCCTTTAAACAAAGTATTGACATTCACACCACACATACATTCACACCACCAGTACATCACAGATTATAGCAAATATACAGATTTACATACAGTAGTTACTATGACAACATCTAAAATTAATTTAGCCATATGAGCCAGGAAAACACTTGGACTTCTATAGAAAGAACTACTCTTCTGACATTTTATGTTTAAATTGGGCATCTACAATCATTTCTGCATTACTAATTATGAAAGTTTCTCCAAAGCAGTATCAGCAAAATATGAAAGTAAACTTCTAGAATTTAGTAACTGTTCTAAAGTATTAATATATTTTAAGACTGGAATACTTGTTTAGTTTTACTTTAGACTTTTATAGAAAAATCATGGAACTTTACTAAAAACAGCTGAAATAAATTAATATCTATGGATAATTCAGTACAAGCCCTGACTGAGGTAGACACAGTGATAAAAATACGAATCCCAAAGTACCAGTATGAATGCTAATTAATAGTGTGAAGGAAAAATCTGATGTCTCTTTCCTACCCTGTTTTTTATCCTATTTTTATATGTCAGCAGCATATCATTATATTCTAGCTTGTTCCATTTGTTTCATGAGAATGCCTGCTCCAGCACTAAGAATATGCATATGCACTATTCTAAACTGCAGCTAGTGATGTTTTCGTCCTGCTCAACTCAAAAAAAAAAAAAAAAAAAAAAAAACAAACCAAACACAAAAAAAACCCCAAAAAGACCCCAAACAAACAAACAAACAAAACCCCCAAAACAACAAAACAAACAAAAAAAAAAAAAAAAAAAAACACCAAAAAACACTTCACAGTTCAACAATTCACTAAAAGGTTTTCTATTCTGGACCATACTTAAGCACATCCCTTTTGGAGCAAGAATTCTAATATGATTCCAGTAGCATCAAAGCCTTTTAGTATAGTCATATCCTAGTGTTTCATTTTACAACCTCAGCACTGCGTGTGTCATATCCTTTATGCCAAATCCTACATAATCCCAAACTGTTTCAATTCCACTGATTCCAAGAGAGGTAGATTGATAAGTACCAGCCCAGATCAGACTTTTTGTCTTCAGGGGTTAGAAAATGTATTAAGACTTTTAAGACTATAAGACTCTCTAGTCCAAATGGGAGAAAGAGCCAAGCACAGGAGGGAAGAGAGCAAGTTAAAAATGTGTTCCCTGGACACAATGCAAACAAAGCAGTCATCAATAGATGAATAATTTGGGTTTTAACATATGACATCTATTCCCAGTGAGTCAGAGTTTGGTTTTTTGTCTTTCTTTTTACGATGGAAGTATTTTTCCCTTTAAAAAAGGTAAAAGGGGATGGAATTGTTAAATAGAATATTTCTATTTCAAACTTGTACTAAATAAGATTTAGTCACCAGTGCAGTCATGATACTTTGTTTTCCACAGGTTTCAACAGTGAATCACACTCTAATTGTTCCCAGGAGCACACTGAATATTTTCCAAGTTTTGATTTATTCTCAGTGGTAACTGCTATAATTTATGATAGATTCCATTTTGTCTATCCATGCTTATAAAACAAGCTCATGTAAGCAAAAAACATCCAACAAGACAGAACATCGCAGTGGGAAAATGATTTGGAAAAGACAGTTAGGTACTTTATAATGGCTAAACTTTGTGAAGGATGAAACATTATGACAAGAAGAAAAAGAAAAATACAGGTATTGCAGTTACTATTCAAGTCCTCATTTTTGTCTTATTGTAATACAGTCTAGTGACACCAGGTAGTGGAAATGTTCTTCAACTTGGAAGCCCAACTTTCTTCAAACAAGGCCGCAGTAAAACACCTTCACAGCAGAAGGTACATTCACACTGAGCTTGTCAATCAACACGAGCTAGGACAAGAGGTCTTTAACGCAGCAGTTACCAAAAGAAAACAAGAAGTATAGGATTTTCTTTAAATCAGGCAGATGCATAGGGAGATAGGAAACACAGAAAGTAAGACAAAGCTTCAGATGAAAGAATAACCATTATTATGCTCCATATGGATTGTCTTGATTCTGCCAATGCATGAGTGCCTTAAGTCTCTACCTCAACACCACGTGTCAGATCTTCATGTGATTTGTTAGACTTGCACACAGGAAGGCACACCTCCATCAATGACTGAAATGGAGGCTGTCTGACAGCAATTCACCCCGTACAGCTCACCCTTCTTTTGCAATCCATACTACTTGGCAGTGTACTTGACATACTATATTACACCACAGGTTGCCATCAACATCTGTCTCTATTCTATGTGCTAACACAATGCTAATAATCATAGAACCATAGCATTGCTTATGTCGGAAGAGACCTCTAAATCTTTGAGTCCAACAAGGTTAACCTGGGGTTAACACAGAGTTTAGACAAATACCTGTTCCACACCTGTGAGCACATTTCCCTGGCTAATGGCCAAAGGATAGAAGAGTTATCTACTTAAAATACAAGATTCTTTCTGACACCCTCCAGGAAATGCAACCTGTCAGTTCACTTTTGGTTCTGACTTATCATGGTATTAAACAGCCAACTGAACAAGGCCTTGAAAGGAGCTCCAAAAATGGAAGAAAATTGGCAGAGCAACATAATCTGTCCGCCAGGTCCCTGGGCTGCAGAGATAAGGTGAGGAACAAATCCAAGTGCACAAGTTGATCTGTCTGTGCAGGAAGAATCTCCCCACCCAAAACTGCTGTTAGCACAATATCCAACACTAAGTAACTAAAAGCAGCTGGCTACTTGTCCAGTTCCAAAGGAGCAGGAAGAGAAGGGGCAGTCCCATACACAAAAAACCCCAGACACCTTCCCCCAGTGTAGGGAAAGAAAATCTAACGGATGAAAGAAATTTTTCCACACTTTTTTTCATGAGTATCAGTTACCCTTCTCAGCCATCCGGAAAACAAGAAATCAAGAAGAGTTATGCTCAAGCTTTGGCATTTCTTTGTGTCCTGAATCATTATGAAATGATGATCTCAAAACACATACAAGAAAGAAAAAGGACACTCAGAAAAGGGAAATCATCTGGGATAGAAGTCCATGATTTAATGTTTGAAACATTTTGGACTAGATTTAGCCTTTCTGCCATCATTTCTCTTGTAAAATTCAGATTTCAGTATGCCAGAGGGAGATCTACTCTGTCTTCAGTAGTCTGAGGACTGTTTTTTCATTGTTTTCCTGTGAATCAGTGATGCCCCACAGATCAAGTCCCACAAGAAAAGCAGTCAGTCTTAGGAGGTCAATTTTTTTTAAACTTTGAGGCAAATAAATGGTCTTTGATTTTCAACAGGATAAAGATGAGATCAGAACCTCCAGTCAGCACACAGGTATAAATCTTAGCTCCAGTTCCAGTTCATATATGGAGATCATAGATTTTTTGCCTCTGCCCTCAATTTCCCTGGAATAAATTAAAATATTTTCTGACAACAACATTCACTTGAGTAATTGGTGTGAAAAACACATTCAGGAATGAAACGCTGGGTTTTAAAATGAGATGTTCTGACAGTCTGCAGAAAAGAGACAAAAAACTATCTTAATCTCCATAAGATAAAAACAAACACTAGGAGAACAGCAAATGAATTGCATGGGTTTCTGTTTGTAAAAACACATAAAAACTGGGTAAGACTTTCCTAACTCTTGTAAATAAGCTATGGCTCTCATTTGCACATATATGTACATTAGTATATAGATACCCATTAAATATAGATGTGGACTTCACATATACAAAGAGTATCTCTCTTCCTAAAAAAAGAAATAATACTTTAAAACGTTTTGTGTCTAAGAGATAAGAGAGGAAAATGTTTTTAATATTCAGTCATTCATCCTGACACAAACATTGCCAGAACACCTGGCAGACTACAACAAGCACTGTATGATCAAGTAGTGATAATGAAGCCTGGTGTTAGAGACCCCGCTGCAAGACACTATTAGCCTGTATGGAAAACACCATTCTTAACTGCTGCCTTTTTCTTTTTTTTCCTTTTTGTTTTTTTTTTAGTTGTTAGAAAGTACCTTGTCAACAAAGAAACTGATTCTGATTATAAATAAAACATTAGAACCTAAAGGACTATTTTTCAAAAGTGCATTTAGATGACAAGTTGAACTTTGTATTTCCATCTGTTTCACTGCACTTAGAATTTATTTTCTGTAGAAACTATATATCTATCAACTGATCACTGACAGTACTGTCAGGGAAAGACACAGACTCACACCTACATGTGTCTTTCAAGTTCATTGACCTGCACCTAAATTATTGTAATTATTTTTATTATAACCACCTTGGTGATTTTTTTTTTAAATTTGCTTTTAGAATTTTAATCACACTGTTCAGCTATACTTTATTACAGTGAAAAGAAAAGAGTACCTCTGGCAAATGGACTTGCAAGCTCACAATTACCAGCATTGTTTACTTTCTTCTGTTCTCACCCAAGAAGTTATAGTAAGTGATGTATTAGTAGGAATTTTACAAAGGGTATCTTCAAAGGCCCTACACAGAAAAGTTATCTAGAATAGATCAGTATTTGTTTCAGGATTGGGGGGGGGGGGGGGGGGGGGAGGTAGAACAACAAAAAAGATTCATAGTATCCCTTTTATTTGTAAAACCTATTTGGAGCAAACATTTCAGAAACATCAATCATAATTTTACAACAATACATCTGAACTCAGACCAAGAAATATCATGGCTGGATAGCCTAGAGTGATTTCTCCAATCAAAGCTGTTTTGGTTTTCTTTTCTATCTTATGACAGAAATCTGTGGCATAACAGAAGGAGGAAGTCAATCACAACACTAATAACAAGAGAAAAGAAAATCAAAAAGTGGAGGATGAGGGAGAAGACTCATTCAATAACCCTCCAAATGGATATGGTGCTCCAGGAAGAAGAGAACACCAGAATAAGAGAGGAAGCATTGGCTATTTAGAATCAAGTGGATTACTCTATATTATTCAGCAATATAATAATACTATCTTAGTCCAAGAATTTTTCTAAATAAGGAAAAAACTCACCCCTAATTGTGTTTTTTGGTATATAAAAATTTGACCCGAAAACATGGGACTTCTTAAGTTTTCTGACAAAAATATGAAAGCTTCAGTTCACATCAATCTAAAACAAAAGTCCTTCCAATTTTTATTTCAGTGACAAAAAAGTGTTTCAGATCAGATCACTTATTTGACTTGAAATGTAACATTTCATACTAGACATCTGTACTAAGAGCAAAGGAAATAGAGGAAAAAATTCACATTAGTGCTAGAAGAATGAGAGACCATCTCCTCTCTGTTCATCAAAAGATATAAGGCAGGTTGCTCTCAATTTCTTAACTTGCAGCTTTAACTGAAAGCTGTTCTGCCTTGATTGAAAGTGTGATCTTATGGAACAACAGAAGAAAAACAGAACATCATTGTATATCACATTTTATCCTTCCTAAATGTGGAGCCATGAGAGAATCACACACTGTTATTTCAGGTAGCTTTTTCTCATGCTGCAACAAAAAAAAAATACTGATTTTTAAGTGGCTCAGAGGATTTGTGTCAGATTCTTTGTAAACTAACTTGCATACGGTTTTGTCAGTATTTTTCATTGGTTCCTAGCTTGGGAGAGAAGGACAATAAGAACTTTTATTCCAATTCCTTTTCAAGTAGAATGATTAACAAAAACTTGTTAAGAAAGAGAATTGCAAGTAATTATGTATGTGCATTTCTGTGACTCAACTGTGAATCATTTTTCAATCAAGTTACTGGTAAACTGCATGATGAAGATGGCACAAACTGTAGTGCAAAAGCAATACATAGATTACACTCCAATGACATTGTATTCAATACTCAAGGACTGAAATAAAATCAGTGCACTATACCAACCATATTTCCAAAGAGCTGACAAAATGAAAATTTATTTATTCACACTGCTGGCATGATTCATCTTTCCAAATATACGAAGCTTCAAGTGTTTTATAAAACAAACCAATGGATTCTCATGATCACAAAAGGCTTTGAATTCCGTCATCAAGCAGAGTACTTCAGAGCAGTCATCTTCCTCAGGGCTCTAGACTTGGAGGAACATATTCTCGTTATATTATATGCATCTTTTATATAGTCTTGTACAAAATCCACGGTGAAATAAATGGGGGGTTGTGTAATTTCACAATATATATAGAATGATTAAAGTTTGTATACTGAGAAAACATTTATTTAGTTGATCCAACTACATCCAAAGTAAATCCAACATGTTTTCTGCACTGCGGATTATTGAGATCCCAATGGTACTGTATTACAAACAGTCCAATCAAAATATTTCAGGTTATCCTAATAAGTATCCTAATAACCAATCTGCTTACTATTTTCTTCTGCTGAAAGCCACTCAAGTTCAATCATTGCAAATGCTTTAAAAACCTTGCTGATTTATTTCTCAGCTGGGAAACTCGATAAAGTGACTTACAACTTGACATCTAACACATCATGCAGCCAAGAAACTAAACTCCTGACAACCACTCATTTCAGTCCTGAAGGTCTAACTTGTACAGGTATCTGCTGCAGAACACTGTGCTTCTGGGCTTACTATTTCATTTTAAAATAAATAAATAAAAAGGCATAAAACCCAGTATGTATATAATAGGCAGGACAGTACCGGCTTGGGGCATTGACTGCCTCTCTAGAAACACTGTTCCAGGGTCTGACCACTCTGCTAGTAAAGGAATCCTTCTTCATGTCCATTCTGAACCTCCCCTAGCATCACTTTGTACCATTGCCATGTGTCCTCTTCCTGAATCTCAACGAGGAGGAATCAGCACCCTCCCCTCCTCAAGAATCTGTAGAGACCAATGAGGCTGTGCCCCAGCCTCTGATTCTCCAAACTAGACAATCCCAAAGTCCTCAGCTGTTTCTCTTAGGATATTCCTTCCACGCCTTTCACCACCTTTGTTGCCCTCCTCTGGATGCATTCAAGGACCTTTACATCCTTCTTCAATGGTGGGACCCAGAATTGCACACAGTGTCTGTGGGGAGGCCACACCAATGCTGAGTACAGTGGGATGATCACCTCTGACTGGCTGGTGATGCTGTGTCTGCTGCACCCCAGGATGGGGTTTGCCCTCTGGGCTGACAGGGTCCACTGCCAACCAGTAACCTCAGATCCTTTTCTGCAGGGCTGCTCTCCAGCCACTCATCTCCCAGTTTCTACTTGTGCCCCATATAACTCTGTCCCAGGTGTGGAATCCAGCATTTGGACGTAATAAATTTCATTCCATTAATCATTGTCCAGTGCTCCAATCTAACTATATTCCTCTGCAAGGCATCTTGTCCCTCAAGAGAGTAAATAGAACCTCACAATCTGGTGTCATCAGCAAATTGCTAATGGTGCTTTCAACTCCTTCATCCAGATTGTTGATAAATGTATTAAACAGAATTGGCCCCAGAATTCAACCCTGTGAAATACATACATTCCTATGTGCATGTGAATATGAATTAATATGTTTATTTATATGAATATGTATTAGGATATCAAATATATGAAATTGAATTCATATCTTCATTTTCCAATATATGAAAATAATGCAGATATCAATTAAGTTTATACTCTAATGCTTACATCCTGGTCAGTCACTTTCACATGTAAAGCTCCTTCTATCATTATACAGAAGCTATGAGTATTTGTTTTTATTCTTTCTAATGTCTGTCAAACTCAGCCTGAAGACTGAGCAAAATAAGTGTTTTCCTGGTTAGAATTCAGGTGAAAACTATTTGGACCGTTCAAAATCTAACTTGTCTGCCTATACCCAACTGTACTCCATGACATAAAACTACTGAAAGACAAAGTTCTGTGCAGAAAAAAGTTGTGCAGGCTCTGGAGTAAGGCGCAGATACCCAATTCATGATCTTGTGAAGTTTCCCTGGTTGATATCCAATAAAATATTTTTCTATTCTTGGATCCTAATTTTTAATAGCCTTAAATAATGATATTAATTATTAATTAATAATTATATTAACTAATTATTTTATAACCACTATTAATAACCTTAATTTTTAATAACACATCTGAAATTTACACTTGAGATCTCAAACAGAAGGTAAATTTACTGTTTTAATTTACCCTGGATCTGTTTCAACTTAGTAACAATCTGTTAGCAAGAAAACCAGTATTTGAAGACACCTTATAAAAGACTTACAATGTAATACGCTCATTACGTGGTAGACAGAAGAAAAAGCATACGTATGCATTTACACAAAAACCAAACACAAGCATTGCTTCACTGGGACATGGAATACATCAAACTCCCATGCATTCTAGCATTGCTCCAGGGAAAAAATAAGAATTTAATGTCCAGATCCAGGAAGGTAATAAATATCCTTTCAGACAGATGGAAATAATCTTTCTGCTCTCATGAGCTTCTGGACAACGTTGGGATTACTTTTCTAATTTAGGACAAATTTGTCACAATTTTTCGCAATTCTCCCAAACAAGGAATATCAAATAATAATAATATTAATAATAATATTATTATTGTATTAAGTATTTTCTCTGTAAGACATATTTTTCATTCTTACAGCAAAAATCTTCTCTTCAAAGTCCCCTATCACTGTTAACTGAGCTGAAAAACCAGGAGAAAAAACCTTGCTTTAAGACAGAGTACAGTAGGCAATTTTTTGGATGAAATTATGAGTTAATAAAAAATGGTTTCAGGTTATATTAAATACCTCATCCGATTCAAAATCAAAACCTTCCAACTTATTTTTTTACTCTTCAATCCAGGTAACTAAATGTAGATGGTGGGGGAAATCTTTCTTTTCCTGATTATGTATTCCCCGCTTATGGCTTTGACAGCCCTATTTAAAATCACAAGAACAGTTCACTGGTTTTCAGACAGAGGTATTTGCTAAATTCTAGACAAATTCATAAACATATGTATTGAATCTGAAATATCATCTTTGGACAACTAAACCATTTGTTTAAGGAATATATAGTCAGCCCTAGTCTTGATTAGAGTATCAATGTTTCCTCCAGCAGCCTTGCTTTTACCTCTTAAAATGATAAAATCCAGATCCAAGTCTGGTTTCTGATTATTAGAGACACATTTTCTACCTTTTTTTTTCTTCTCTTTCTCTTTCTGCTATCAGATTAAATGATTAAATGCTAACTTTTTATTTTTTCTTTTTTTTTTTCATTTATGGCTCTTCATATATTATCATTTCCTATTTAATGCTGAAGGAAAAATACCTGTTTCACATCGTCAGGTGATGGTTTTTTCCTTCGTCCACTGCTTTAAACCAGAAACATGCACCTTTGTCACCCTAGTATGCTCAACTTTCAAATTACTACTTGAACTTACTGCTTTAATACCTAAAACAGGAAGTTACTTGATAAACTCATCTGCTGAGCCACAAACTGATCCTTAAATATATCTTTCAAGGAGCATTACTTTCAAGTGTTGTTCCCTTTATTCCTATAGAATAGCTTCCTGCAAAGAAGGTCCTAGGGGAGTTATGTTAATTTCTCTAGATTTCATAAAAAACCAGATGTGAAGTACACTGATAGAAGGACAACATAGATCCTTGCGTAGAGAGGCAGATCAAATAATAAAAGTGAAACATTTTTTCACCACCAATCAGGAGGGACACCTCTGAGGAGAAGACTAATGCACCATATTTTTTAAAAAAATGCAATTTGTTGTTTCTGGCTTGCACTGCTAGAAATATAAATAACGCACTATTATATATTACATTTTCACAGGAAAAAATATTTCTTTCATGGTCACTTGGTGGCCAAAAAAATACCCAAGGGACTTTTCTGAGGACGTACAAGTTTAATGCCTAAAGAGATTTAAAATCTAAAGATATTTTGCCTGGGAAAAGATATTAGGACACACAGCCATACCTCTAGAGACCTTTAAAAAGAATCAGAAATGCTGATAAACCTGTGCATAAAAAGGCAAATTTTGTGTGAGACAGCTTAACCTGAGAAAGGTATTATAACAACAGGGTAAAGGCAGATTACAGCAAGACTAAGAACTGTAGTCAAAGAAAATCAGGAATAGGAAGGTTTTCTGCAATGGCAAAATCATACAGACACAAGCTTAATTTTGCTCACAATAAAGCATTTTCAGTATTATAAAGAGCTAATCAAGCAACCTTAAGTCCATGCTCCTCAGTACCACAACAATAAGAATATATATATATATATATATATATATGTTTCCAGAGAAGATTTTGCCTCCTCTTACAAATCCAAACCTAGGGAGCCAAACTCATACATATGGAAGAGGCACTCACACAAGCTCCATGTCAAGCACAGAGGAGGCAGTTTTGTTCTTTCAACCCCACTGGATGAAGTTCCATGCCTTTATTTACAGGAAGTCCAGGTCAGCTAAAAGCAACTATGACTCAACTGCCATGGCCAGCTGGGGTCTGACATGCAATTCTCTTCTGTCACTCATTACTTCTGAGAACAGAAATTTTGGTTTTTTTCCAAATGCTGCCAAGTAAAAAAGTTTATTTGATACCACAAAAAAAAAAAAAAAAAAAAAAAAAAAAAAAAAAATCTATGGCAAAATAGGCAAGGTGGATCTCTGTAGTTTCCTACTTCCTACTTCCCTCTTGAATTAAGGTTGTCTTAGTAAATGGCAATATAGAATATAATTTTCTTTCATTATTAGCTTGACACAGGTTTCACTAACTTTAGACATCTAAAATATGTGTACTCAACTGTTAGCATGGGTCCCTTCCATTTCCAAGGATGATCCATGTAGCTTTTTAGTCAACAGCTTATTACTAATTGCATAGCTTATTAAAAGAACAGTTTCCAGCAGTGAGCCCCTTCTTAGTAGCCATAGGTTTCATGTTTTGCCCCGAAGTAGATTTTTAGATACTTTTTCACAAGTGCCCATTTTTCTCACCCTAAGGGACTCCCAGGAAATGCTATCAAAACAATAAAATTACTATAGAAAAAATTAGCAGTCTCAGACATGCAGACCACAGATTTACAATGATAATATTCACATTCATCGTCCAACACTTTCTTCTTAGACTCTCAGAATAGTTTGGTTTGGAATGGACTTTTAAAGGTCTTCTAATCAAGCGACCTGTGCAATGATCTGGTACTACTAAAACTGTCTGTGGGAATTTGTCATTTCAGAGAGTGTCAGAACAATTTCTTCCCTGCTGTCCAATGTATTATTTTTGGGGTCTGTTGCACTTTATTACAGCGGTTATCTAATACCAGAATCAATACTTCTGCCACGGACACTTATACTTCAGATCTGCTGCACACCAGAGAATGGGGAGGTTGAAGTTCTGCATGGTCAAACTATTTTTTTCCATTCAAATATAAACATAGTAACTAATAAAATTACATCAGCCAATGCCCCCCCCCCCCCCATGAGACACTGCAATTAGCTATGTTGTGTAGCACGGGTCTCTGCAAGGTTTAGTTGAGCAGAATGCGTGACCCTGAATGATGGCTGAAGAACAGCCCGTTTGGCTTAGTCAAGGAGTGACACTGCAGATCTTGAGAAGCCCAAACTTTTCCCTATCCTTGAGATTTTAATTATCAGTGAGCTTCTCTAAGGTAACTTCATCACTTCTGCATAAATTTCTTGAGGCAAAAACTAACGTAGTCCATAGCTATGTTCCCTGGTGGTTGTGACAGTAATCATCATCCACTGGGGATATCCTCTACATGCCAGAGCTCCTGGGCTTGGTTTGAAAGCCTCCCACTGAGAGACGAAAAAAGACAGAAGTGAATAGTTCTGGCAGAGTGTTGCTTACAAAAAGGTAACTTACTAATATTTAGATCATGATATTGCAGTGTACATGTAATTAAAACTCTCGCTCGATTTTCCTGCTTGCCTCTTGCAATAACAAGCTGGCTTCAAAGTAGACTGCCAGCCATTTTTGCCAACTGCTCCTGTAAACTTCAGTTCAGCTCATCATACTTTTAATCAAGGAAGATAATAGGAAAGATAACTGTGATCTGAATGAATTTTCATATTCTTAAACCCCAGGTGAGAACAGAGACAGTTTTTAGAACAGCTGCCCCCAGGGAAGAAAAACAATGAGGAAGGACACCTTAGTGACTAAATATTATTGAGCTAGCATCTGTTACCAGATTAATTATCAGCCTTGGCAGATAAAGGAGGGAAATCAGTGAGAGGGTCAGTGAGTTACCATCAGCAAAAGAAAGCCTTGCAGTATATAAGGACAGACAATCTTGATGAAAGCAGAAACATCAGTTAGACACCCCAAGGAAGAAATGGAGACAAAAATGCTTGGAACAATTCAATACTCCAGTGAACAAAGTAATTTTTGTAATATTGCTGTGGACTACAACAAGGAGTCCTTTTCTAACCAAGTCTACTTTTTTCTAATGAACATTTATTCTTCCCCACTGGATTTCTCTGCTCTCACTTTCTCCTTTTCTCAGAAGTCTTTTCAGAAGCGCTGCAGGAAAAAACACTAAAGTCTATTTAAAACAAACTTTGATACTGCAAACTTTGTATTACTGCAATATTCACTGCTAGCACAGACCATTTAGTGAAAAATTAACAAACTCTCCTCCAAGATCAATCTGTTGAAGTGAATTTTCTCTACAGGGATTTATGATATTCTTCAGTTACAATAAGGCTGTTTGGTATTTCTGAAAATACCTAGGAAGTCCATTAATAACCACTAATTTTATCAGCGATTCTAAATAATTTGTTATTCCAAAAACATTTCAGCTGCTATAAGACCAATAAAATAATTTTTGACTCATGTGTAGCTTGCTAAAAAAAACTAATCTTATATTCTTTGTCCTGAAAATTTACTGAAATTTTAATGAACAATAAATACAATTTGGGAGAACTGGCATCTATCTGTTTAAAATTCATGGAGAAAAATAGCTAAGGAACAGAACTATTCTACACACTGAGAGACTGTAAGAGTACAGGCTATTTGTAAAAAACCTAAGTGTAGTTAGATTTATGTTTTAGTAGCAAACAATAGAAACAAATAGGGTAACACCAACCATCAGCTATTATTAAATTATTTTTAAAAAGCAAGAGTTACTAATATGCAATATAGCACTGGTAAAAATCAAAGTGATTTAATTCATGAGAAAGATGGGTCAAGGATTTGAGTGAGGATTTGGCCTGCAGCAAAAGAAATTTAGCGTTTAGCGCAAGCAATTATCTCAAGCTCAGAAGCTTTATTATCCAATTACTGGATAGTGAATTTTTCTACACCTCTCCAAACATGAAGCAGATGTTCCGGCACCAGAAACTGCGTGAATTAGTAATGAAACACAACTCATGACATATTGTACCCAAGGGCACAGAAAGCTTTTGATTAAGCAAGTATTTTCATAGCAGCTGTGCAGCAGGCAGACTAAAAGAGTCTTCACCAAGTCACACAAAGGTATCTTAATTTGTTGTGGTTTAGAGGAAGCCAATAACTGAGTAGTAAACTAAATTTCAAGGAAGCTGTTACGGACAAAAAAACTTCCAAAAAACAACAAACTTTTCAGTTTAGATAAAGTCCAAAATTTGTTGCTAAAAATAATTTTAAGGGAATCCATTTTTAAGAAAAAATATTATTGTATCACTCTAGTTATAGTCAGTCATTTATCTGAGGTGAAACAGAGTATGGACCATTTGTTAATCCCACGTAGTTTTTAGCTGGATCTTTTTGAAATGGATAAGAAAAACTTGCAAACCCAGCTTGCCTAACAAAAATGTGTTCCAAAATCAGTATTTACTAATATTGACCAAGGAATGGTGTTACAAATTGACCATTCTAATGCTAGATATTGTCGAATGGGTAATCTCAAATTCTTTCAGGCCACAAACAGCTAATAATCAGGATATACTCCTAATTTCAATTCACCTGATCAAAATAGAAATTGTTGTTCCCAGATTACACACTGGCCATGAATACAAGTACTTCTTTCAAGGTGCATGAATGTTCAATGATTAATAAAAATATGAAACAGATTTCAGTGCTTCTGACCTTTCCTGCTTACAAAGGCTATTTCTGATTTACACATACTTTTCAAAATCTGTAATTAAAAGGTTTCAGGGGCCTGAAGGAGCTCATGGGAAGTTACCACATTCCTATTAAGAGCAGATTGGTGGAAAAGAAGAAGCCAGGAAGACAAAGGAGCTATGAATGCACAGAAATCACGAACATTGGCTGCACCACTAAACCTAAGTCATACCAACACTGTTGTTTCATCAAGAGAGATGATGCCCATGATCAAAAACGTTCCATCGCCATTTAGCATCCTTATAATCTTAACAAACATCAAAGCACTAAATACATCATGAAAACAAAGATCATATTCAGAGGCAATGCCAAATGTGACTCTTAAGAAGCATTTTGTGCATTGAATTACTCTTTTTATGTTTTTCCTTTCCAATTTACTCTGATAGAAGCTGTTGAAGTAATGGCAAACATGTTGGCATATAGAAGGGTTCTTGGCAAGGAAGAATGTACATGTTTTATATCTATCTTACTTCCTCTTGCATTTAGATCACGATTTTAAAATTTATCTCATTCCTTTCTTTTATGTTTAGGGACATTAACGCCATCCTGTCAGTGCTTTACAAATAAACCCAGTGTCATTCAATAACATCTGCAAACAATCTTAAATAAAGGTCTAGAACTCAAGTGGATAGCAAGGAGATAATAAAATGCTTAATACCACTTACAGGTCACATAATACGACAGTTTATTTTAGCTGACCTAACCAATGACACGGCACAGCTAATACCATTCCCTGCGTCCTTAGTCATAGTTTTAGAATTTATAACACTATCAAAGTTGCTTTTAGTATCTTCTAAGACTTCACAAGAGCAAACTGCCTTTTCCTTTTCCTTATTAGCATATATGAAGCTCAAGCAAACATCATAGGCTTAGAAAATGGTTTTAAATTTAAAATCAGACTTCACCATAAATATGTATTTCAGTTTTTCAAAAGCCTTTGTAGACTCTTTCTCTCTGGAGATGTTGGTCAACAGTTGGCTGAACATGAGCCAGTGGTGTGCCCAGGTGGCCAAGAAAGCCAGCGGCATCCTGGCTTGTATCAGGAATAGTCTAGACAGCAGGACCAGGGCAGTGATCATTCCTGAGTTCAACTCAGCACTGTTGAACTCAAATCCTGTGTTCAGTTTTGGATCCCTGACTACAAGAAAGACATTGAGGTACTGGAGCATGTTCCAAAGAAGGGCAGTTAGGCTGGCAAATGCTCTAGAGCACAAATCATATGAGGAGTGGCTGAAGGAGCTGAGATTGTTTAGCCTGGAGAAAAGGAGGCTGAGGAGGACCTGACTGCTCTCTACAACTGAAAGGAGGCTGGAGCAAGGTGGGAGTCAGTCTCTTCTCCCAAGTAATAAGCTATAGAACAACAGGAAACAGTTTCAAGTTGCACCAGGAGAGGTTTAGTTTGCATATTAGCAAAAATTTCTTCACAGAAGGTGTTGCCAAGCATTGGAGCAGGCTGCGCAGGGAAGTGATAGAGTACCCATCTGTTAATTTCTCTAATTTTCATTTTGCCTCTGTCTCACGAGTTCTTTTACTCAGAGTTTGGATTAAAACGCAGGAGACACCAGGGTTCTTCTTCCAACTGATGTTTATTATTTCTTATCTATAGCACAGCTGTATGGAACGTGCCTCTTAAGTCAACAAGGTGGAAAATGGCCCCAGAGTTCTAACTTCCAAGGTCTTTTAAAGCCCAATATATCCAATTATGGAATGACAACTAATTTATTTTTACTTTTAATCCAATAACTACTCATTTATGATTCGCACTGCGGGTTTTTTGAACCAATACCAGAACAATACCTGAACACCCAGATTTTTGAAGAAGAAGGAGGAAAGGAGAAGAACAAACCCACACCCAAAATCCTCCATCTTGTTACTAAATCCCATAAACCTAATTTTTCCACATCTCTACATATTCCACCCAGTGACATAACTTTAATTACACAGCAACAATCTCAGTGCTATTACATAATCTGGGAAGCCTTTCCCAAGGCCTCAGGTCAAATGCAGTGTGCTTTTGAAGATCATTGCCTGTCAACACTGAAAGACTGAAATTCTCTGAACCCAGGGTTCCAACACCCGCCCCAGAAGGCATTTAAAAGACATGTAGATGTGGTACTAAGGGACATGGTTGAGTGGTGGGCTCAAGGATCTAAGAGGTCTTTTCCAGCCTAAATGATTCTGTAATTCTGTAACATTGCGCGCTTGTGCTACGCATAGGAAAATGAGAAAAAGCACGTGACTTAAGCATCTCCAATTCATTTTGCCTGAATTGCATATATCCCACACCCAGAAGACTTACTAGCAAAGACATTGAAATGATAGATAATTAACATGCTTGCCATCAAAAGCATCTGTGTACGACTAAGATTCATGATAATTTGATTGAATACACAAGCAAGTAGGGCAAGGGAACATATCCTTCAAAACTCATTTTGATAGGCTGAAGAGCCGTTCAGTGGATGTCACAAATTGTCTGGGCCTTTATAATGCCTTCCACAGAAAAGGATAATCATGATTTAGGTACAGTCAGATGTTTACTAGGGAATTTGAAAGTGGAAACAGTATGTTACAGGTATGTCTTGGAGTGATTTTATGATAACACTGTATTCCCCTATTGTCTCCTTTATGCCCAGAAATGAGTCCCACAGCTTTAAGCCAAGTCTGAGGAAAGCGGGGGGAAGACGGGCAAATATTTCAGCGCCGTTTGTGTTCAAGCACTCACACACATTCCCCCATATTGCTTGGCTTCCAGTGGGAGAGAGTTTCATCTCTGCTTTTAGCTGGCCTGTTAGCTGAGGCAAAAAGTTTTCCCAGGACTTCATACAGCAATCCTCTGGTACCTGTGGCTTCTTTTTGGAACTGTTCAGCTTAGCTGTGATCCGAGAACCAGATCATCAGACACTGTGGACGGGCGGGGATACCGCATCCCGGCCCAGACCTTGGGAGAAGGCTGAGCCAGCTACAGGAAAGAACTCTGAATCCACTAGTTTTCTTCACAGCGAGGAGGTTTATCTAACACTACTCATTTTTTTCTGTGCCCTGCCAGCACTTTGTTTGTTAAATAAATAGTTTTATTCACCTTCCTCCAAGAAATTCCTTTCATATCAGTGGGGGAGGGAGTGACGAAACCTGTCTTTAGAGGAGATGCTCATTCCAGAGCGTTTTCCTCCTAAACTTGTCTCAAATTGAGACAAGGTTTTACAGGAGAAATATTTTTCCTGAAGAGTCAACACTGTGTCACATTCTGTAGTTCTCTCTGGAAACTTGCTGACTCTTAGAAAAGGAAAAAAAAAAATCAGATGAACAGAACGTCAGCAAATTTTCTGAAAGCTCTCATTCATGATTTGTTCAAGGAATGAACTAAGGGTTGAACTGAAGGATTTAACCTCAAAGTAATGTGTCACATATTTCTGCACAGATAAAGAACTGTTAATACACATGCCAACACTGTGAAGAATTCCAAGATATACTAGGCATGGAAGAAAAAATCTTTCAAGACCTATTAGTGATTTGGGGTACTTCAGTTTCTAGAAACTGCACATATGTCAGCTAGAAATAAAATGGTGTTTAGAAAAGTTGTGGCACACAATTTCTCAGCCACATGATTTTCCTTTAATGAACAATTCACATCAAAATAATATTTGTTAAATAATTCAGATGGAAATGAAGGTAAAAATTAATATCTGAAGTGTAAGATTCCTTACACTTTATCAGAAACATGTCAATCCCGTGTTCTGGCAATGGTTTCATAGGCTTAGCTGGCAATGACCAAAAAAGTAGGGCAATAGAAATTATGCCCATACCTGATATCTGGTGCTCAGACATATCTCCAAAACACTTAGGGCGGTACCTGGGGATGCCAGAAACATTAGTTCAGAGAAATTCTGATGTTGGGTTGTCAAGACCGACAGAGGAGTTCTATAACCACTACCTGAACTACCTACAGTTGATTGTGAGACAGGCACTCCTTTCAGCACAGACCACTAGAATGAACTCGTTAAAATGGTTTTAACATACAGTGGCTGAAAGAAAGGAGTGATCTCACCACCAGGCTACAGAACTGTTCTCCGATCAAAGAAAAGAGTAAAGCAAGATTAAAAAAAACCACAAAGTTTCAAAATATTTTTAAGGTTCTCTTTTGAACTAAAGAAAAGTTTTCTAAAATCTTTCACATAATCAGCTAAATTGAAATTAAATTAAATATTCCAATATAGCTTGGTCAATATTTTTGATGGGAAACTTTTTAGATAGCTGCGTGAAGTTTGAAGGTTGACTTTGTAAATATTTTCTAAAAGCTAGTATGGAATGCCCTGTAAATGTGAATTTTGAAATAATGTAGATGCACATGGTGGGTAAACCTTGTCTGGATGCCGGGTGCTCACCAAAGCTGCTCTATCATTCCTCTACTGAGCCAGATGGGGGAGAGAAAATATAACAAATGGTTCTGTCAGATATGGGGAAGCTTCTAGCAAATCTTCCCAGAAGCCACCCCCGTAGCCCCCCCACTACCAAAACCTTGTCACGCAAACCTAATAGAATGTGGCACTTAGGAACATGGTTTAGTGGTGGACTTCACGGTATTAGATGATTGATCAGACTCAATTATCTCAAAGGTCTTTTTCAACTTACATGATTCTGTGAAAAGCAAAACTGGCTTTTAAAAGACAATATAGTGCCCCATGGCAATACTGCATTAATGTGGTTGTTCACCAGAGAAAGCTCAAGTCTTTCTTTTTCCCATAAAAAGATGAAAGACCTTCTATATGTTAAGGTTTCTTGGCTATGACAGAAGGATGTTATATCAAAATGCTTATCCTTTAAATTCAACTGCAGTGTCCTTATGTACTGTTGAAAAATTAATATTATATGACAGTCATTAACCTCAATAGAGAATGTGGCTGACATTTTCTTTCATCAGCATACTCTGAAACATTACAGAAACTGAGTTTGAAGGACCAGCCACTGAGGCTGAAATGCCTTGGAGGGAGAGAAGAAAAGCACTCATGGTGTAATTGTCAGAGGACAAGATCTTCTGATTTTTACAGCTTTAGACTGCCCAAGATCAAGGACATAATCAAATACTTAATTATTACCACACAGAGAGAAAATTTTAAAAAATAAAATCCTGTTGAATAGTATCTCTCTCATTGTTTTAGCATTTATTAGAAACTGTGACAGTTCTCTTCACAAAAATATGTACTAGGAATTCACTCAGACTATTTTCTAATTATTCCCTTCTCTGGAATATTTCATGAACCTTTTCAATTCTATGTCAAAAGTATCCTTGCATGCATGAGGAAGTGCTTGTTCTACAAATTTAAATTGTTGTGGTCTGTAGCTGCAGGGCTGGTTACTATATTCTTCCTCTAATCTCTGAGAGATGTTTTTTATAATCTTAGAAAATTCCTGTTCTTCACCAATCCTCAAAACTACAGTGTCAGCTTTTGGGAGATAAATAATCAAATTCCTTTACTTTGAGACTTTGGCTTCCAGTAGACTGCAGTGTCCTTTCACGACAGACTGAAATGGAAATCTATTTGCAGTTTTTCTTAAAGCATCCATGGCCAGCAGTGGCACAGAAACATAGTACAAACTTCTGCTACTTCCATACCATTTAAAAATCATACTGATAAAATAACAGTAGATCTACAGAAAACTGCATATTTTTATTAATGAAACTTTTAGATGAGCTTACTCTAGCTAACAATTTTAACAGGCACAAGCACTATTCCTTCTTTAAGTCTGTTATTACACTTTCTTCCAGCCTTCCCTTTTGGAACTGCTCTTTAATCCAGTATAACCCTCATTTTGCCATTTGACAGCTTCTGCAGAATGTTGACTAGAAGAGAATAGGAAAGCTCCTTTCTTAACATTTGGTACAATTTCACTGTCCTTCTCTGGCCTGTAGTGCTTAGGAAAATCGTGTGCCTTGTAAGCACTTCTCTGCATATTAACCTATGAAAGCTCTCTCTAAGTTTCTGCTCTATTGGATAGGATAGTCTGAATCAAACCATTTGCAGCTAGCACCTAACCAGAAGATATAATTTAGCATTGTACAAAGGTACCAAAATTAAAAATATAGGAAGTTTAGGCCTATTATATGACCCATTATCCCTACTTAATAATTTCCTAATTATTCCTTCCTTGTGAATACTTAACGTACCTCCTCCTTTTTATGTCATGAGTGTCCTTGCATACATGAGCAAGTTAAGCCTGCATTCATTCTACCATGAGCAGCCATTTACTTACATAATTGCAAACAACTTTTTTTTTTTGTGACTCCTACATGTGCTACTTCTTTAGTATAACACTATTTTCCAAACATTTATACAACAGTCAGTATTCAGGCAAGGCCACTCAAACACAGTATTCTCAATAAGCTCTACTTTAATCTCATAACAACTTTATATGTCAAAAATATACAGCTTCTTCTAGGACTTGTATCGGCATGCAAGGATTTTTTAAAACCACCTATTTATGTTTCTTCAGAAACAAAACTCAGAGCTATACATGCTGAAAGGAGAACAAATAACTACAAATGTAAACCAACTAAAACTATCTTACAATGTTAACTACAGCAGTTACTGTTACTTCTACTGAAACATGATTTTGAATAACGATAGCTGAATATAGGATTAAATCATCTCTGCCACATAAGTAATATAGGAATCTAAGTGCTTATGAACTTAGAAAAAAGGTCTTCAAGCACATCATGTTCAATGCTCAGATTACCTCAGAAACTGGTAAGATACCTGGACATATTAAAAGTATTTTTAAAAATTAGACCATTGGAAGAGATGAACTATACATAACAAGTTTCTCATTCAAAGAATATCAGCATTTTTTTCTTTTCAAAAGAGGGTAATGTCTCTGAGTGCTCCTTATCTATTGCACGGTACAGATGTTGCTTCAGTTATGCTGCAGGTACCCTAAGAAAGCTATGGCTGGAGGGCTACAAATGCAGGACTCTGTTTCCAAATGGAAATGAACCTTATAGAAGTCAAAAAGCCTGTCTCTATCACCAAGATGGGATGATCCACTGTTGAAGATGCTACTTTGACATCCTACAGCTGGATGTTAACCTTCTGCTGCAGTACAGAATACTGGTTAACTTTCAGCAAGATACTTTATGGTCAAATAAAACATCAGTATTTAGAAAACTGAAATGAAGATGATAGAAGATGATAGAATTAGACAATTGTGTGCTTTTGGAAAGTATTGCATTATTAGTATTATTATCTGGGTCTCTAGGCATCTTAAAAGCTGTGACACAGCCTTTCCCTGCATCTACTTAATAAAACCCTAGTGCATAAAGATGTTGCAAGGACATCTGTATTTATAAAGGATTAGAGTACTTATCTCTCTTCCCATCCCAGATATCCAAGGTACAACACACTTTATGAAACACTATGAGGAAAGGTTGTCCTTCCTACACAACTGTATTGAAAGTTTAACTACATCTTCCAATGCAAATATTAAGACCTTTCAAAGGAAGCAAGCAGCAAGATTGAATGAAAGAAAATGGTTCCTCATACAACATACAGTTAAGCTGTTGAGTTTCTTGGCCTAGAAATGTTGTGGATGCTTAAGGATTTCATAGGTTCAAAGGGGGACTGAAAAGGCCAACAGGGAAGAAAACAAAAAAATCCTCTGAAAGGTGCTACAAACCCAGAAAACAACTCTGGCCCTGACAGTCCCTGAGGTGCAAGCGTCAGAGGATGAAAGGCTATATGCACTTGCTGTGTTTTCCTATGCATTTGTTTTCATTCAGTCAAACAATACTTCAGTCCCATGTACAGCAGCAACTTCTATACCTGCACAGAAACATTAACAAAATAACATTGATTAAGAATCTTTTCAGCTTGGGCCAATTCAACTTCCCTTTTAAAGCTCTACTTCAACGTGCCAAACAAAAATATTTATGGACTCTTTTTATTGTTTGGACAAACCCAAGTGCTGCCACATCCATTTCTTGGCATGGCTGCAATAAACACACTAAAATTAGAATACGAGAAAAAATTAAGCACTTTGGCAATTGAAGTTGGATTATCTCAGCACTGAATTCATTGCCAGCAATGGACACAGCAGGAAAAAACAGTGTGAAATGCTTGCAATTGAGTTCACGAAAGTACAAGCAGCTGTCCACATGCAGAGCATCTTCTGTTGTGTCTCAAAATACAAGGAATAAAGTGGCAGCACACAAATAAGTAAAGCAACTGGAAAAAAAGAGGAATATTAGGGGGGAAAATAAAAAGGAGTATTAGGAAAATGCTGCAGAACCATATCTACCCATATCGTTACAAAACCCTTTGTACAACCATTTGTCAAAGCTATCAAAGTCAAAATTGAAAAAAACCCCAATGAAATCAAGGAAAGGATACTAAAACATAATTTAGATTATTAATTTTGATAGCTTTAGATTTAATTTAATGATTCAGATACACATATATTAGCATAAAAGTAATGGATTTTCAGCTTGCAAACATCAGATAGAATTATTTTAGTCCTTTTGGAGGGGCTTCCCCATGAAACTCCTACTCGTATTTTGCTGCTTTCCCCTGAATGCTACTTCTATATTTAAACTCAAGGGACATGAACCAAAACTGCTGTATGAGTGTTGTGACCAGTGGAGATAGTCACATTGGTAAAATAGCAAAATATAACTGGAAAAGATTTTACTGTACTGAAAAATACATACATATAATAGAGGAACACAGTGAGAGGCCAAACAGGCCTCTAGTTCTCTAATTCTCAGTGTGAACAAAATGACAAAAATAATACAGACATACACAATGACCATGTACAAATATATTTTGTATCTTGTTTAATAGGAGTATTCTCAAGAGTTAAGATTCAGATGTACAAGATACAAATGTGTAGGAGAACCCAGAATTTCGGAGGTCCTAATTCATATGGGTACTTTTCCAAAGCCCACTAAAACTCATAGAGAAAAAATTGGTTTCAGAAAACAATTTTTAATCATTACTAAGTCACCATTTTTTCTAAGTTAAACAAAATTTTCTTGTATTGTCTTTCAGACAATTTTCTTTTCAAAGAATACTATCTCAAGAAAGCTTAATCCATCTCCAGTGGGATACAATTCCTCTTCCAACACTTTAACTGCAAAATTCTCATAGAAGAAGACTTCATTTCAGCTTTCATTGCCAGGTTATCCTTGTTATATCTGAAGTGAAGCTGAAACCAATTCTCTATTTATTTCCTATGGGAAGGGCAAAGAGAACTGGGAAATGAGACCTTGAGGGTTTCAGGTTAGGGAATAAGAAAGTATCACATCCCAATCTTAAACTACTGGACAATGAAAAGCAAGTTGGATCCATGGGGTCTGGACTAGGACAGTCTCTGTTTCTGACAGAAGACCTTGTGTCCACCCTCTGCTGCTGGACTAAGGCCTCTATGATAAACTACAACCATGAGAGGGGCTGAAAGGCTGAAACTAAATCTCATGACACTGTTCATGGGTAATGCATTAAAGGACTTTCAACCAGATCATTCCTATCCTTTTGTTTCCATGATATATAAAAAACTTCTCAAGAAACCACAAGCTCTACCTGCTTCCAGAGAATAGTGGTAGGTGAGACTCAAAGCTAATGACAACTGTACAAGGAGTTATTTCCACATTTCTCATCTGTAGGCTCCATTAGCATCAGACAGCTTTTGAATTTTTGTCTAGTCCCTTTTTATTTTTTTATATCTTTTAAGAGAAATCAGCAATTTAATGCTATTAGTGATGTACCCTCCTAAGCATGTCACCTAGCATGATGCCAATTTAGAGACTCAATTGCTTGGAGCACAAGTTGAAGAGAAAATAAGTGTTCAGAAGCTGTGGGAAACATAGTATGCTACCCTGACCATGCTGCTTTTTGGTTTGATGCTGATGTGAGGCTCAGGGGAGCCCTTGGAGGCTGTGCTGAACACTGTGCTGAATTAAACAGTCACCAGAAAGTGTCACAGCCTGTACTCACTTCCTGAACAGTTTCAAAACACTTCTGTTCTTTTCAACAGCTCAGCCATATAGCACATACGCTTTGAAATAAAAATTGAACCATAAAGCCATGCAGCAGTGCAACAGAGCTCAGCACAGGCCAGGGCAAGATGACCGAGGCAGGTACCTGGGGAAAGCATACTTTTATAGAATTTGATGTGCATGGAGTAAATCAGGAGATATTTAAACTCCAGTTAAATTCAGATCCTTTCCTCTAGATTTTGAAATCTCTGCCAAAGCTTTAAGAAATATTTACTTCCATTTAAGTTATAAGTACACTGCAGGTATAAATAAGGCCTACAATATTAATCACACAAATTTGGGAGCACTTCAGAGTGCTTGCCCTGGCCAAGCAAACAGCAGGGCAGGGACTGCAAATTATTTAAAGAGTCTGCATATGGTTTTTGCTGCATTTCAGCAAAAATATGTTGGATTTGCTGCTTGTATGTATTCCAGAAATCAAAAGGGTGCTGTCAAAGATTTGTCTCAAATATTCCTTCCCTCCTTTTCATGGGATACAAACCTACTATGCCACAGATAACTGCTGCCAATCAATATTACTAAAAAGCAATTATTCAAGGACATTAAAGGCTAAAATTTGCATAATACCTACTTAAACTACAGATCCAGCTGGATCAGGGTGCCTTTGAATGAAAAATATATACACATACAACAAAATATGGTGGTGCACACTTCAAGGAACTGACAGTCTAAATGACTGACTTAAAAGATAGGTAAACATGTGCCAAACAGCAGAAAAAAATGCTGAGATATGTTACAGGTTCAAGATAATTTGAGAGGCCCCATAGTTATGTGACTGTACATGGATGCAAGAAATACAAGATTTGCTTATGATGTCAGGAAGAGATGTTTTGCTCTTGCTCACCAATCAAGTATTGGATTCAATCTCTGTGAGTCAAAGGCAAAGCATCTGCACGTGGTCTTGGACAGCATATTCCAAGATTAATTCACAGAAGGAACCAGGCACATATGAGCCCGGGGGGACAGAACATAACATTAACCTTACTGATTTGCTCTAAACCTCTTCATGCAGCTATTAATGAACAAGTCTCCAACACACACATGTAAAAACAAAGTCTGAAGCAGAATCTGGTGACACCTGGATCTGCTTTCCAGCACCAGGATTTGGTACCTATTAACCAGTTTGATGCATTTATTTACTTATTGTGAGCAGACTGTGCCCAGAGATACTTGAAAATTACTTTTACCATCACCGTGTTTTTTCTTTCCAGGCCATACACTATTTGCACGCTTTTAAAAATACAACTTACTTATGCTTCTGTGCATGAAGACCTTGAGAGCCATTCCCTTCTATAATATGTGTTTGTGTGCTATCAAGAAATGTAATTATGTGCCCAAACTACTTGATGTACGCTGTCAGTGGCTGCTTAGGCTTTTTATGTATTACTAACAGATTCATCAATACTTTTGCTATACATAGTTAAACTTGAATACTGAAAATGTTGATGTTATTTTGATCATTTTGATAGTCTACCAATGAAAAGTTTTCTTCATAGAAATAATTCTGCGTTTTCCCTTCCAAGTTTCTGAAGACACTGATAACTTCCATTACAGTCATCTTAAAATCTAAGTGCTGCCAGCATGCTGACTGTTTTCCATTAGGCACTCGTATCTCAGCTACGGTACAAATAGCATGATAACAGCTATTATCTTCATGTTATAAGGCAGTCTAGCTCTGAACAGGAAACAAAAGCAATTCTGTGCAAGCTGATAGTCTGGGGATCTCTGTGATACTGATCCCTCATGACTGTACCACAGCTAGTATTAGCATACACAGAACCAATCAATGTGTGTTCCTGCTTTAAGTTTATATTCTTAAATGCTGTTACATGGCCTGAGCACCCTATGCCCTTCAGACACTTTCAGATGAAGTTTGTGTTCCCACAGCCTCTCATCCTCTGAAACTGTAGAAAGGGAGAAGAGCTATAAAACAGGCTTGAGAGTTGACTGAAACCTCTCAGGCGGAGGATTCTGCTGAGAAGGATCACTGCCATTCAGAGCAGAAATTGCCTGGCCTGCTGGACTAGCTCCTGCCTATTTTGGCTTCTGTTGCTACTATCACAATAAAGGGTAAGAGAGATGAGGATGCAAGGCCCAACACAAGGCCCGAGGATCCCAAAATCTGGAAAGAAAGGACTATAGAGGGCTTTTTCCTGGACACTCATGCCCTGCACAGAGATGCTATTTTCCCCACAGACATTGCCACATTTCCTGGGTAGAATGTGATCTGTGTGCAATCAGAAGCAATGCAGTTAATCACAGTATAAAAAGGAGACAACACCTTTTGAGAGAGGTCAGAGGCTGAGCAAGGAAGAAAAAATATGTATGTCTGGACAGTGAAAGGGAAATGCAAAAGTTGTGGAGCTGGAGGAGCCTGCAGCAAGCATCTGAATTCTCAGGTGACTGTGACCAAGTGTCATTTTTCAAGTTTGCTCCAGTGTTATCACCTGTTCTTTTATTTCTATTTATTTATTTAATCTGTGTTGTTCATCCTTCTGATTTCTAATACCTACTGTTATAGAAATGACACAGTGTCTTAATCCTTTTATGAAAAAAGTTTTGACTGGTACACAAATGTAAAATGACAAAGTTTGACCTTGGAGTTAGACACATCAACTCTTATAAAAAATATTATCATTTCCCACTCCCACATTAAGAGATACTTGGTTAAAGTTCAGTGATATTAGCAGGTGTCAGCAGCCATTTTTCTTTTTTCTGGAATACCAGGGGGCCAAATTATTCACTGGCATAACTTCAACAAATTCAAGCAGATGATTCCAACAGGGAATTAAGCCATGGGCACCACAAGGCAAATTCTTTCCATCACTGAGCCACAAAACAGTGCAGATTGTTAACACTGCTTCCCCAGAGTTCTATCCAAATAATCCACGGCTTAATGCAAACCAAAAACTATCCTAAAATGATCAGTTCTACAGCATTTAATCAGCTGAGAAATGAGCAGTTCATTTTCTTGGGCTGACAAGATGCTTTGTGATTTCCTGTGTGTTCCTGCATGTGTTATTTGTTAGCAAACACTGTGTGTTCTCTTTTAGTAACAGGAAATAATGACTTAACATTATTTTAAGCAAAAAAAGGAGAATTATCCCCTTCAGAGGATACATATGAAATACAACAAAAGACATGAAGAGAGAAGTTGTGTTTGAAAACATCATTTTAAACATGCTAAAATTACTCATGAGGTCTCTAAGTGGAAAAAAACCCCAACCAACAAAACAAATTATAAAAAAAAAAAAAAAAAAAAAAAAAAAAAAAAATCACAAAACCCCAACCCTCACACCAAACAAAAAACTCATAAACAACAACCAGAAATTCAAAGCATGTTTAATAACATGGTCAACTATGATTGCTCTATATTGGACTTACAATGTAATTTACTCATAATTTATAAAGAAAAAGTATGCAAGTCACCTGTTCTCTGAAATGTGAGCAGCCCCAAGAGAAAGCTCACAGCTCTGCCAAAAATACAAACAGCCTTTGAAAGCTGCTTGTTAAGAAAAGGGTAAAAGGACATTTGCAAATAAATCTTCATAGACAGACTTCTTTAGACAGCCATGTACAACTGCTGTAACATATTTATAGAAGGTTGCTTCATGGTCACAGAAATACTAAGTATACTAACCACTGGTAAGCATTGCCCTGACACTTAAGCCAAATGAACTCTGACAAAGACGGAAGTATTCAGGCATACACTTCTGCAGAAGACTACCAGTTTGATGAGTGTGTCAGAATTAAAATAAACTTAAAGGGGAATATGAAAGAATTTCTTTCTCCCTGCTTGCCCGGTATCTCTCCCTACTCCCTACTTCTGTCAGAGATAACACTAAACCTTTCTTTTGTCTTTGTCTCTGAGAAAGATGAGACAAAAGAAAGAAACATTAAAACATCCCTAGAAAAAAAGCAAGGCATTAGCCAGGGGAATAGGGCAAGATTTAGAAGACTGAGGTTTGTAACTCAGTAGTCTACCATGGACCAGTTCCTCACAGTAAGACAGATGACCATTTTCAAAAAGATATTTAAGTGCCTATCTCCCTGCATAATCAATGGGATTCGGATAGCAGGATCCCTTTGAGGAGCTATGTTGAGGATACACCTGGTGCAGGTATCTGGGCTGGCAAGCTGCAGATTGAGATGCAGACTGAAATGCAGATTGAGCTCTGGATAGGAGCCTGAGACAGGAGGCCATGAAGTGCCAACCCTTTGGAAGGGGAATGAAGATGCATGATGCCACCCAGGCAAATGGACACTGAGAGATACGGCAGGAGCTGGAAATTGCCAACCTTTTGGAGAACGAAGTAGATGAAGACCAGGTGGATGGACATGGAGTGGGGCAGGAGCCAAAGACTTGGAGGAAGAGCAAGACTGGAGCACAGAGAAACAGTGCAGGTATAAAACCCATGGTTTTCCTTTGTTGAAGGTCCTCCTTGGAGGCACCAGCTCAGGCTGCTTCTGTGTTGCTGTGCCATGAATAAATGGCTTTGGAAAGAGTCACCTGAGGGTCTGCTCTGGGAAAGCTGGCGTGGATTGGGTAGGGAAACCTGGTCTGACTGTGTGAGTGTGGGATGTTCAGGGAGTCCAGCAGGCACCTGTCAGGTCACTGGAGCCACCCATAGTGAAGGGGCCTCGGTCCCAGCAGTCAAAGTCTCTGAGCTGGGAGTGTGACTGGCAGAGAATCAAGAGAATGGGCAGACTGGGAAGTTTCTTTAGCAGCGAGTTCTCAATTTTTTTGCATCTCATTCCCTTACCTGTAAAAAAGAGGAAATACCCCTTTCCCAACTCACTCACATGTTGCAATTTGAGTATTTATGGACTGCAGAGAGCTCAGATGCACTACATCTGATAATCCCAACAAAGCAGTTAATGTACTGAACCAGATATTTCTCCTTTCACATGCACAAAAGCTTAAAACATACTCAACAAATACAGAAATTATTATTTAGGGAGAAATCACAAAGAAAACATTAAAGTGTAACTGAACAATATCTTAAAACGCTGTCCACAATGACTTAGCACTCAGACATTCAGCTGGTAGAAAGGACAGATTTTTTGCACAAAGCATCCCCTTGAAAATGCCTAGAAGAAAGTGTTTTTAAAAGGCAGTAATATTCCATTTTTTGATTTGAAAAAGTGATTCTTTTTTTTTCCCTCTCTTCATAAATTTAAAAAAGAAGATATAATGAGCTTTAGCAGAATACAGTAAAAACAATATACAAACTCTTGTTATGGTATTCCTCCTTTCAAAAACCTATTTAAGTAACTTTTAAGGCTACACTGGGGTTTTTTTCCACACACTGAATAATCTTACTCTTGACCCCATGCTATACAACCTAAATTTTCTTCCACTCTTTCTGAGAGAGAGAAAAATTAGTTTTCGGCAATCTCTTTGCTTATTACTATTCCAGATTCATGTGGAGCTCAGATTTTATTCTCTAAGCAAAAGAGCAATGTCTGACTTCTGCAGTCCAACAGCCTTCTTAGATCTTAACAGCCTGAGTGTCGAGATGTCCCCAATTTTATTTCTCTTTACCTGGAGCAGTGAGTTCCTCTTCAAATAAGACTCAAACTAGCAAGATAAGCCCTTGGCACAAATGTAGAAAAGTGAGCAGGTAAACAAGCACCACTCCAAAATAACTCTAAAGATTACACTGGTGGTTGAAGGCACACTCCATTGCCATTATGCTTACATATAGCAAAGTGAAACTGCGAAAGCTAGCGCTGTACTGAGAATTGCACCATTTTCACTCTGAGGGATAAGCGTCCCAGTTAAACAGTGGAATATGATGGAAAAACTCTTCATTGAGCCCCTTCAGATTGCTACATCTCAGCAAGAGAATTTTCTCTGAAAAATTTTACTTTTCTCCTCACAGACACTCTTACCACTGAGCAAACAGTCATTTTTCTCTACTTGTTTGTTCCCAGAATTGTTCAAAAATTCTTCCCCAGGAAGACAGTGAACAAAAGAAATTTCAACCTGAAATTTATGTGTATATGATTCTAATACATTACAAGCAATACTCATCTTTAACAATTTCTGTATTGGATTATGACAATACAGCATGCTGCATTTTAATGCAAAAAAAAAGCTAAAAAAACTACAAATAAAAGTTGAAAAAAACCTCAGTCTAATTGGCTTCCATTCAACTTCGAATTTAACCAATAATCTTATATTCAGTCTTGCACTTACATTCAATTATGACTAGCAATGCTTTGACATATTCAGTGCAAAACATGTGAGGAATATATTTTGTGTTATCCTTTCTTTTCATCTTTATCATCATCTCTTGTATTTCAAAATAAAACAGCAAATGTGTTTAGTCCTTTGTGGAGTAAGAGAGGCTGAACAAACATTCCACATTCTGTTGGCTGTTTCTATCCAAGCTTTGCTAATGATGACAAACCCTTTGAAGTTACTATAGCTCTGGGAGAGACAGACGGTCTTTATGGAAAAGCCAGCATTTCAAAAAAAAAAAAAAAAAGGATTATTTTTTCTTAATTGGAGCCAAATTAAAAAACAAATTCCTGATTTAAATCTGCTGGTTATTCTCCAGTACCTCAAACACCAAGTTTTTATTACAGACAACCTTGGGCACTACTGCAGCTCTAGTAAAGCTCAGGTTGAAATGTCAAGGATTCTGGGATGTACTGGATGGGACTCTATTACAGTAGAAATGAGCACTCACTTAAAATCCTGCCAGAAAAATGCAAAATAAATTTTATAAAACTCTCAACACATTTTTGATATGTAGATTCAATAAATAATAACTTATCAGCAGCAGTCATCTATTCCATTCTGCCAATTTTAGATTTGTGTCTTAATGTATTTTGCAGTTTTATCTAATCCCTATTTAATCTAAATATTTTCCATCAATTTCCTCTTGTACTATCACAGAACTAAATTTCAGTCCATCTGTGCTTTATCTGAAGTCCACGTTATCTGCACATCTTAATCATTCATGTTTGAAAATTTAATCTTAAAGGCTCTTCTGAACTTTTTTCAAACTTCATCTGCTCAGAAAAAAATCATTGATGGAAATGTTATTTCCTTCCCTCACTTTTCTGTATTATTCTCCTTGGATGGGATACAAAACTCAGAGCCAGTAGTGAATTCCAAAAGTACAGCAGCAGGCTATGCAGAGACACAGACTACTCAAAGCACAGCTCCTGGGTGCTCCACAGGCACCAATCGAGTCAAGACAATCTCTCAGCACTTTTTGGGAACAGTGTTCATTCTACAAGAATGCTGATCAATCAGGAGGCACCTATATCAAAGATTGCACTGTTGCAAATCATATTTACAGTGTATCACACTGTCATGTTGTTCAGGATAAAAGTACAGTGAAAAAGATGAGCATAAAACTGAAGTAGAAGAGTCTGAGCAGAAAAAGTAACCCTGAAGTAAACTGCTAGAAGGCATAAAAACACCAAAGATTCTAGGCCAAAACTGCTAAATTTTTTCTGCCATTAAAGAAACTGTGATGTCAGAAATACACTAGCTTAAAAAAAGGGTTTACATTCACTGTGTCCAGCTTAATCACAGAGCTATATGCAGAAGGATTTTGCCCTCTCCTCTACAGTACTATGAGCACAAGAGAATCAACATAAACAGGAAAATAATAGGAGACCCCATACCTTTATTCTGTTTCCCAGCTGTTCTCCCTCACCCTCCCCTAAGCCTGATGGTATTGCATGGGGAATCCCTTTGCAAGTGAACAATCCACTCTCTGCATGGACTGTGGAAGGCACCATGGGTTGGGATGCAGGTGCAGCTCTGGACACTCTTTTACTCCACAGTCAGCAATGACATGCAGAGTAATAATCCCCTACTCTTCTATCACACGACTTCAGCACCTCTCATGCAGCTGTGCCTTCCCCATGCAGTGCAAATACTTTCCAAACTCTGTAGAGAAACAAAACTTAAATGGTTTGAGGACAAAATTGCTTCCTTATATTCTGCACTGAGTCCTGCCAGGCTGAGTCTTGAGGAAGTAAGACAGATTTCAAACTCCTGCTGTCAGAAACATTCTCTTTTGATAGATAAATAAGATTCCAGAGCTGTCAATCTGGCACCTCTTGCCAGCATGAAGTTTATTTTTTAGGACAGTTGTAACAAATGTAATGTAATAAGGTACTAAATCAATCATCCATATTTTTGGCTCCTGTTATTCACATGCTAAGCTGTTATAAGATAGCTGGTTATATAACTACAATTTTAACCCTTAAACTCCAGATGAGACCAACCATACAGACACATGAATATCAGGCCTGAAGTACAGTGTCTTATCCTATAGTGCCAGTCTAATTCTACAAATCACATTTGTTTTTCGTGTTTTTTGCCAAGTGGAAAAGTTACCCATGGGAAATAACTTAAACATTAACTTCCTTTCAAAATTCTTTTTTTTTTTTAAATCTTCAACTATTTTGCATTGGATCTTAACATTTTTTATCCCCTTCCTTCCTGTTTCTCTTATTTTTGCATCAAAAAGCGAAAATGTCATGCTTTAAAGAAAATGCAGGGATTTAAGACAGAGAAGGACAGTGAGAAACAAAAACAGAAGAGAAGTCAACAACTCCAAAAATTTTATGTACTTTATGCCCCCTAGAGGCCCCCTCTTTTTTAAGATTATTGAAGTTTACTAACAGAGGGTGACATCCTATTATTAGCATGGGTAATAGAAGCTACTCAATGCAGGAAGGGAGACCTAAGGAAGTAGCACTCAAACTAGGAGATCAGTAGAGACCAGTAATGAACACATATGTGTTTGGAACCTCCTCAGCTGTCCTCAGCTCCCCATGGAAGAGCAGCAGTTCTCAGCAGCTTCCTGTGGTTTCTTCACCATAAACATGCGGGAAGGAATATTGAAGCCTCCACGTCTTATGACCACCTCTACATATACACAGAAATGCAGCATAAGGTGCTATAAACATGGAAATGTTCTCTGCTCAACCTGTTCTGATTACTACTCATACCTTCCACTTGCTCCTCAAGTAAAATCCACTGTAAATCACCCCTTGCCTTATCAATTGCAAGCAGAAATTGCAACAAAAATTACAGAAGTCAACAGAAGAGTATCTGGTGCCCAGTGAAGCCCATTATGCCTTCCTCATGACATCTTTAATCTCTTTTGTTGTCATAACAGCTGGAAACCTTGGCATCAATGACCTACTTAATATATTTACACCACAAATTGACCACAGTGAAATGTAATTTGTCTCTCAGAAGCCAGTGCAATGAATTGAGCCCAAAAGTCATAAATTTCATTTCTACTGTAAGCTCACAGATACAACAAAATATACCATGACACATTTTGAAATCAGTTAAAGATAAGAACTAGATGTGTTTTGATCCTGGTATTGTCATTAAGTTTGGAATTTAAAAATGCCTGAAATATATGTTAATGTAAAATACTGTCATATCAAATGGGAAAAACATAGTAAGAGGTTTTAGTCCCTTTTTAAGTAGAAGCACTGCTTATCCTGCTACTCTGAAGGAGGCAAAGGCCCTGTGGAAAAACAGAACAAAACACAGGCTAATGAAATTAAGAGTTAGTGTCACACAATTCATTCCAATGAGGCACAAGCACAGGTTACAAGCTGTCAGCAGCTGGGTTTTATGAACTTCTAAGGCTGACCTAGGAGCTCATACTTATTACAAATCTACATTTTTTACTGCACGTCAAACGGCTGCGTTAACTTGCTTCCTACACATCATGCATACACTTGCATTTGGTTTCTTTTATTAAATCTGTGTGCTTTTTTATGCCAAAAATTGTCATAAAAGTGAGCTCTTACTATTGTTGCAGCACTGGTTCTAAGTCTTCGTTACTAGTGGCCTCCACTTCTAAAAAGCAAAAAAAACTCATGCAAATTCAGGTATAAACAAGTGAAGACTTGGAAGATATTTTTAGAAGACATCAATTGCCATGGTTTTGTATTGGTTAACTCTCTGTGCTTGCTGATTCACTCCAAAGTTTTTATACCATTAGTAAACTGCAATTAGTGTTTATGGACAGGCATGCATTGAGTTAGAAAGGAACACTAGAATCAAATGAAAAATTAGACTTTGCAGAATTTATGTCTGACTTAAGCTGATCATTATTTCTGGTATTAAAGTTAAGTAGAGAGCCAGTTAAACTCTGACATGCTATTAAAAGCCACGAAAGCAGCTTCAAGCTAAAAGTCTTACATCTAAGAGTCAAACAGAAAAAAAACCATACAAATTCATAATAATTCATTCAAGTCAATATGAGAAGCAAACACTGAGACACCTTCTTTTAGGGTATTAGGTTTCCCATTTAAGAGTAGATTACCTTATCACAAGATTAAAGGAGATGAACAGTTTCTGTCTACAGACAAAAACAGAGAGATTTGTTCCACTCTAAATGATTTTCATATATCAAATATTTGGTTACAACTTTTCTTTCTAGATGTATTCTACTTGGCAAATGTTAATGCAAAGACCATGAAACAGATTCAAATAAATCAGAGAGAACAAAGTATAATAAAAAATGCACCAGCAACTATATACATGAAAAACAATCAAGTAATATTTTGGTTTCATCCCCTAAGAAAAAAAGAAAAAAAAATTTCAATAAACAACAAGCTCTTCTCCTGTACACAGGTTAGCTTGAGATTTGGGGGTTGTGATGTTCACTCTCTGGAGTGTTCTTGAAAGACTGAACTGCTGGGAACACAAATAAATTCAACTATCCTCTCACAGCAAGATGCAATGCTTTTGTCCTCTGTATCACTTCAGCTCTTGGGCTCACCACTGGCAGGACCTCTGAACTCACAGCACATTGCACTTCACTGGCATTCTCATGGCTTTATTTCTGCCAGCCTATAGAGCAGTTTCAGCTTGCTGTTACCACAAAATCCCAGGGCTCTGCAGGACCATCTACACTAATGAGGAGCTTGGGAACACCTAAGAAAAATTCTCCCAAACATGTTCCTGTTTTGTTTTGGTTTTTTTTTGTTTTTTTTTTTTTTAGAGAGAAGAATGATGTTGTCCCAGACTAATACCTAACAGTGATCTCAGATAAACATCCCAGCACATCAAACATCACAGAAGAACAGGAGCAGGAGCACAACAGTACCACTGCCATGGGTGCAGAATACAATCAGGTGGCAGAGCAAAAAGCAGACCCTGGATACAACTAACAAAATATTGAACTAGAAATCTAACAATATCCAATAGACTAAAACTGGAACAAACAAGAAATGAAACCCATGGCACATATAGGAATAGACAAATTCAAGAGGGACCTACAGCACTCCATAACCATGCTGAATCAAGATGGTAACCACATAAATCATTATATAGGACCACATGTAAATTCAGAGTGCTTTGTGACCACTGACAACTTGACTTCCTTTCACTTTCTAGCAGAAGGGAAAGGCCAGTTTACTTCACCTAAATACAAAGGGCCTTTTATACTTAGCATAAGCATGTAATTATTCCTCGAATTTAAGAAATCAAGCCATTTGACAGGGGTAAAATGGAAAAACCCATACCAAACTGGTTGCATTTTTGTGGGAAAATATTTTCTCAGTCATTTTACTAGAATACAAAGGAAGGGAAAGTTCCACATATTTCTCAGTTGTACTAAGAAATCCGTAAGCCTAATTAAATGGTTAACTCAGAAAAGCTCCAAAACTATATGTAAGCTGTAGATGTGCAGCAAGCACCCTGAAAGACTTCTCTAAATATAGAATCTACGTGTTTAACATAGAAATGGAATTGTTACTACACATAAATATATTTCAATATATTAAAATAGAAATTATGAGCATCATATAGGACCAGAAGGAGCAAATAAGTTGAAGAATTATCGCACACTAATTTAATTTTCCAGAAATACACAGTCCATTATACAGTCAGTATCAGTGGTATAAAGTCAAAATTATATCACACTAGGAAAATATCTCTTGAGTTTGGACTTGGGAACTGAAAGATCTCAACAGCCTTATGACAGGAAGAAACTTACCCACTTAATCAAATTCTTCTTGTCAGACACTCTAAAGAGGTCAGAAACTGGTGTTGATATGGGAGGTCAAGAAATCAAACTAGACTATTTTTCAAAGATGCAAAGAATTTATATATCTACCCCAAAAGCCAGTAAGAACACAGGGATTGGTATCTGTGAAAATAACATATTTATCCAGTCTACACATGAGTGGAGGAACTCAAATGTGAATAACTAAAGTGAAATTTTGGTTAATGGAAACACGATTGCATCCCTAGGGTGTTGTTTCTCTTATTTTCGCTTTCATCAAAATTGTTATGAATCTATTGTGCTGGTTTTGACTAGGATAGGGTTAATTTTCTTCATGGTGGGTAGCAGGTGGCTATGTTTTGGATTTGTGCTGAACACAGGTTTGATAATGTAGAGATATTTTTGTTATTGATGAGCAGACCTCACGCAGAGCCAAGGCCTTCTGCTGCTTTTTGTATTGCCATGCTGGGGACAAGACTGGGAGTGAACTTATGAGGGGACACACCTGAGACAGGTGATCCCAACTGACCAAAGGGCTATTTCAGACCATAGAGCTTCATGCTCAGTCTATAAAGTGGGGGCAAGAAGGTGGAAGTGGGGGACGTTTGGAGTGGTGGCATTTGTCTCCCCAAGCCACCATTATGTGTGATGATGTAGATGGCTGAACACCTGCTTTCCCATGGGAATCAGTGAATTAATTCCTTGCTTTACTTGCACGTACAGCTTTTGTTTTTTCTATTAAAACATCTTTATCCCAACTCATGAGTTTCCCAGCTTTACCTTTCCAGTTCTCTCCCCAGTCCCACTGGTGGGGGAGAGAGCAAGCTGCTGCATGGTATTTGGTTGCTGGCTGGGGTTAAACCATGCCAGCCATTTAGCTGGGGGAAATTAGTGATTTCATTATGTAGAATAACTGATTGGATGTGATAACTGAATCCAGAAATTATTTTACCAGTAACTCGAAACTGTAGGTAGGTTGCAATGAGGGTGTACAAAGTAGACCATGACGGGTAAACACGACAATTTGTGAGAGATAAAACTATTTTATTGTAATATGAAATATTTCCAGTTTAAACAGCTGGAAGTATAGGCATAAACTCCTTGATATCTGGGCAGTATCATTCAGGGACTTTGCAACTATGGAAAAAATTGTTTCTAAAATAGGACCTGAAGTAATATTTTTTATAGCCGATATCCCACTCTAAGGACAGTCAGCACTTGATACTAATTTTAAAAATACAAATTGCATTCTGGATTGTAGAAGGATCTTGATGGGAGGCAAAGACGTGACCTTCCGCATAACATCCTTTTTGAAAACATAACTGCTTCCACAGACATAGTGTGAAGTGCTGCTTGTCACGATCTTGGTTTCAACACCATACCATAAATTCTCCATGTCCCATTAGGGACACTCATTCCGTTTTCTTTTAACCAGAATGAAGCAGTTATGACATTAAATCCTTTCATGTTTAAAATGCAAATAAACACAAAATATCCTTCCCCTTTTATTTCTTCCTCTCTGGCAACTACTCCTAAGCCACATGGCTCTACACATGAACCATTGTACACAAGCTGTCTGAAGATGATGTTATGGATGGCACACTCAACAAAGCAATCCATGATAAGTGTTAGAGACACGCTGAAGAATTCACCCTACTTTCCCTCCCTTCCCATAATTATTGACATGCTGTAACTGACAGCTTCTTATACCATTCTAATCTACTTTCTTAAAATGTGTTAAGGGGTGATACAAAGCCTTCAATTTTTTTTTTTTTTTTTAATGTTGTGAATTGTGGAACTGCAGCCACTTCTTTCCTTTTTTAAAAGAGTCCTTTGTATGCCCAAATCCCACAAAGAATAAGGCATCAAATTTAGAAGAACAGCTGAAAATGTCTTGTCTGATTTACTGAAGTTGTCACTGAAACTCATCAGCATTCTAGAGAACACTGTATTATAATTTAAAAAGCCCTACAGCAGCACTAACAACACACCTCTAGGGTATCCCTCCTCAATAGAGCTATATGACAGGTTATACAGAAATCCACCTCTTACAGTAAGCCAGTCACAGTCAGCTGTTCCTCCATATTCCCAATGTAATAACAGTCCACAGAAATCAAAAGAAAAATGGACATTGGGAATCTATTTGGAGGGAACAAAACCAAAAAAAAAAAAAAAAACCAAACAAACCACAAAACAAAAGAAAACCCATGTCTCCAACCCTCACTAATAAAACTTAGCTATTTTAGCAGAAGACATACCAAATAATACCAAAATAATATCTCATTACAATGATATGCAGTAACATAATATTTCAGATTTTTCAGACAATTACCTTAAATACTTCCTGGTCTGCCCAAATTAATATATACACATGAAGAAAATTAACTGGCTGGAACAGAGCAAGAGTGGCACGATGCACAACAAACACAGATATTGTTTCACCTCTTGAGAGACAATAATGTGATTTTTGGGCTTTTGTGGCAGTTTACTAAGTCTGCCAAGACTGTGAGTCTGAGGATAGGGATCAGACAATTTTATTACATAAAGCTAATAGGAGTAATAACATAATTTCCAGTATTTTTACACAGATCTGTTTCATACTACAGAGTAAAGCAGAACAGGTAATATTACATCTCTAATAGGATTCATAAAATCATATTAACAAATGTTACCCAAAACAGTAGGGTTAAATCCTGTAACCATTCAGTATCTGCGCTACTTTCCTAATGGATTTTCTTTCAGACAGTAAGAGCGCCAATCTATCTAAAAATTTTAAAGATCCATTTCTGCTCCCCAGTGATAAATTGGTTATTGTAACATTGGGTTGATGTGCAAATAACACTCTGATGTTAGATATCCTCCTACCTCTTGAAAACATGGAAGCCCTTTAAGCTTCAACAATTTAATATAGTCTCTAGAGAGCTAATATAGGAAATCACTAGGAAAAATGCTGGGTAGTGGCTTCAATTTCACCCCAGCAGAACTTTTTAAAGCCCCACAGTATGGAAACTGATTGTGCCTGGCACTGCTCTGGCTACCCCTTGGGGGTTGGGAACATGTTATTAAGTTTAATTTGCCCATGTAGAAAAACTAGTTCTGCAGCTGCTGCTATAATTTAAACTTACAGTGTCTGAATTCTAGCTTTTGATTTTAAGACAGTTTGCTTTGATTCATAAAGAATAAGGAAGAGTGAAAATCACTATCCTGTCAGCGAGCTAAGGAAAAAAAAGGTGGGGTAAATGGGGATCACTTAATATATTAATTTTACTTTCACTCCCATAAATGTACACCACTCCCAATTTGACATGCTAAAATAAACTATTTAAATATATGTGCCTAAATAATTTCAGTGTCTAGCAATACAAAACAGGCAATAATAAACCTGTATAATCTTCTGTTATTAATTTTTGCAATGTCTGTATTAGTATAAAATTACTGTGAAGTCTCTGCATACTTTCTCTTGTTCATATTTCTCAAGAAATAAAAGTAGCTTCCCTTGGTTTTGGAATTTAATAACATAAGGTACTTAGCAGATTTATCTTCAGCTATGTCAGTAAAGCCATGCTGCTTCTCTCAGCCTCTCCATGTAGCTCTTCTCCACATCTGTGCCACATGCTGCAGTGCCCTCGCCTGGACACGAAATACCTAACAGGGGAAGGAGTGACACCACCCAAACCTGGGAGAGTCCATCATTGCATCCAAGATCCATCAGGTCAGAGAGAAAGCCACGACAAGGGAAGTTCTCATAAAGGCAGCTGACTGCTACCTGATATCACTCATTAGTGTAAACTTTCAACTTCCTGTCCACAGTCATTACTGAACTCACAGAATTTTAGATAAAGGCAGTGTTTCAAAACTGTTCCAGGGCCAAACTGATTCATGGCCAAAGCTTCCTCTCAGAAATTTCAGTTTCAAAATCATCACCACAACTTTCTTAAGCTATTTTACCCTCTGCAAGAAGTGTCTTCAAATCAAGTTCCAGCTATTCCAGTCTCCACCATTTCATACTCACAGCCAAAAACCAGGCTGTGTTCTTTTCTGGAAGACACTACAGTAACTCTTGCAGCAACTTATATAGCTATTACCACTTTGAAAAAACAAATTTTTCTTTCTAAAATTTATCTTCTCAAAGCAATAAAAGAACTAACAAACCCAATAGGAAAACACTACCAAAACTGTGAAAATATTTATGACGGACAATAAACATATCTAGTTTCATAAATGCTATTTTATCCAGAGAAGAAAATCCATTTAAGTAGATTTTTTTTAGATACAAGAAAAATAAACAATAATTTAAAAATTTAAAACCAAACACAGAAAAAACATTCATGTAAAGGGTTAATGCCTTTAAAGAAAATCTAAAGTTTAATAGTAAGCCTAGAGCACAACAAAGTTATAGTTTCATAAAACTTGCAAACTTAAAGTAGCAGACACTGGTTTGGCCCTTTCCCTAAGCTGCTTATGTTGTACCCGTCACAGACCACCAGGATACCAACAGAACAGGGTCACTTTTTATAAACATTAAAGTGTTTCATTCCAGTTTTGGCAATAATGCAATAACAGTTCTTTAAGAGTTCAGAATTCGAAAGTAATCAGTTTCCAGCAAAAACTAAATTTAGTTACAAAAAGTTCAAAGATACCAAAGCATTTAACAAAACAAAGGAAGAGCACTAACATAACTGTACACTGAAAATCAAACAAAACGCTTTATGAACCAACTATTACAGAGCTTGAGATAAGTAATAAACCCTAAAAAGAAGTACAAATGATAAACCAGTTTCCTGTAATTCATAATTTTTCCTGTGATCTGCATTATTATAGAAACATGAACAACTGGGCAGCTCTGCAGGTAGAAAAAAGGTGATCTGCTGTTTGATAGCAAGTCAATTATTTGGATCATATTTTCAGTGCAGTAAATCTCATATTCAGAATTGGAAATATTTTAAGACTTTACAGAAACTGAAAGTTTCTGACATGATAACAGAAATAGATCTAATTACTGGTTAAAGAGAGAGCATCTGGGACTTGGCTGACTAAATTTAAACCATTCGAGCAGGCTGTAAAAGGACACACAGCTGCAAAGGTACAGAATATTTTGATCACAACATAGGCTACTCCCAGTGAGTTGCACATGCAAATTCAGGTACAGTTATTCAATGTACCCATTTCCATTTTGTGTTTTGGCATAGAGCACAGTTAGAGCAACACAGATACACAGAGGTACTCTATTTTTACCTATATGGGTGTGCATGTGTGTGTACACATGCATACAATGTGTGAAATATGGTAACATTTAGCAAATTTTTTCAGAACAAGGAGCACAATATTCCCAGTTTGAATCAGAAAGTCAATTGTCTTCACTTCTAGACTCAATCAAAAACAGGGCAAGTAAATCTCACCTTTAGACTTGTTTATTTATGGACACTGATATTATGTTTCCTTTCAACATGTATTTTGCAAACTAATCAGACATAGGGAAACTTAACTATAATTTTCTAGTAAAAAGTTCATATTAAAAAGTGTAACAATTTTAAGCACTACTATTTTAAGGAAAAGAACTTAATTCTAGTAAAGAATTTACTGTCTCAATGTGGGGAAATTACAACTAATGCTCAGGCATTATTATTTTCTTTTTACACACTGATTCTGTTTTCTGCATTAAAATGCAAAACGTCTACAGCAGGTGTTAATTATAAAAATAAGTAAAATGTAGTAAAGAAGTTAAAATGAAGATTTTCATTTAATTCTACATTCAGGAGCCAAAATCAGATTCACTAATTGCAATTAAAAGATCTCTTTCTCCTTTGCATACAAATGAACCATTCTTGGAAGCAGACTCAGGGAAGGGAGCAAGAGTTCAGATAAGACAAGCAAATCTTTTTAGTCGAGTGAAAAGTACACTTAGTGTAGCCAAGCTGAGTAGAAATATATCTAACTGGAAAAAATATTAAGACAATTCTCTGCCGTACTTGAAAGTACACACTTGAAAGACAAAACACTACACAGCTTTCCTTTTCATTTATCAAAAATATAAAATGTTCATATGAAATTATGGAAAGCACTGTGGGTTTAACTAATTTCCACATGCATAAAACCTAAACATGTAGTACCTATGTGAGTTTTCATTCTTTTGATCTTCAAAACTACTTCAAGGAAGTCCCAATGAATTGCAAGAGGAAACTGATTAGATTTGAAAGATTATAGATTATGGGGGAACAGCTAGAACATTATCAAAGGGAAACAGTAAAGAATGTTTTACATCCCAAGGAGGTATGAATTCTGCTTTTTAAGTATCTTCCACTTACAGCATTTACTCAGAGGTGGCACTTACAGAAAGATCAGATTTCTAGCACTGGACAAGAGATTGAAACCTGTGGCAGATGCAGGAGCTCATCTGGCTCCCCATAAGACATTGATTCCTAAGGAAAACATTTCCCACAAGCAGACAGGAAACCACAGCAGACATCAAATGTCTTATAAGTGACATGGGGGTTCATTGTGTGGGAACAGAGCACTTAAGATATTATTCAGTCTAGCATCTGCATCTAATTAAATTTGGATTTGAAGTTAAAGAGTACAGCAACATTTATGTCAAATACTGGTCAGTTTGGACTTACTAAGTGTGGAACTTAGTTGAGAAAGAGAAATGGACTTGGACTTTAGGTCATGAAAAAATTATATCCAGTAGACTCATCAGGAGACTGCAAACAATTTGTAAAACTCTTCAGATTTAATAGGTTCCCCTAATGTCCCCTTAATATTACTTAAAAATATTTCTCATAAGAACATATTCTCACAAGATTAACATTTTCATCCCCCATTGGAAGCATTCAAGGTAAATGTTATGCTGTGGCATAAAAAACAACTTTGAAAACACCTTCAAGTATACAGAGCAAGTGATACTCCAGCAAAGCCTTTCAAGTATTCCATGGAAAGACAGTATCAAGTGACTTCTCGTAAACCATGACCTAGCCTTCACATGCTCCTCACATTGAGAATGTTCTGAAAAACAAACCAGGCAAGGCAGTTCAGCAGGGAGTTCCTCTTAACTTTAAAAATCCAACTCAGATTTCAGCTCTTTAGCCTAATCCCATTTCTGTAGTGTCATCTTATATGAATCACTGTGGTAGATGCAGAAGAATTCTGGAAATGTTGCAGGTAACTAGTTTAAGTTCCCCAAATAAGGGAGTTTGAGTGTTGGGGGGGTTTTTGGTTGGTTGGTTGGTTAGTTGGACGGTTTTTTGGGTGTTTGTTTTATTTTTTAAACTAAGTGCCGTCTCTGGGAATTTTGTCATTCACAATTCTGTTAGCTATACACAAAAAAGTAGTTCTTAAATGCATACTCTTGAGAAGGTAGTTCCCAAATGTTCTAATAGGGAAACCACAGCTTAACAAAAACTTAAGCACAGCCTTTATTTCAGAAAAACCTTTTCTTAGCAACAATACAAGAATATTAACAAGAGATCATAGGACTATAGCAGGAATAACAAACTATAAAATGTGAATGGATCCTGTCATAGATTAAAGTATGATTCAAGACAGAAATTCTCCTATATATCTATGCACCCATTTCTACAACCCCTAGAGGAGCTGTCACACAAAAGTCTCTGTTAGTAAGCAAAATAAAACACTTAAACTGCAATATTTATTCTTACATCATATTTGAAACTTGGAGAAGCAAATAATAACATCATATTCCAAAAAAGCACACTTTGACTGAAAGCATACAGGGCAGATCTTTGTGGAACAGTGCAAAAATGTGCAGGACTCCCATGAACCCACTCACTCAGTACTGCTGTTAGAGATCACTGGTGACATGAGAAGATGGCAATCTCTGCCAAGGAAGGTTATTAGATTCCTTTGTAATCAGGAGTAATGCTGGCCAGGAAGTATTAGCATATGGGTCATCAAAGGTTGTCTTTGGAGGGGCTTAACATTTTTGCTACATAAGCCAAAGCTAGCCAAGACAGCGTTTTCAAGCTGTTATCTTTTACTCCAGAAATGCATCTCCTGTTCTACTATTAGCCCATCAAATAATGTTTCAGCAAGAAAGACTTATTCTCTCTGGTTTTGTCATGAATCATTTGGCTCTAGATGATGTAAAAACAGACAGCTTTCTCCTTAAAGCAACACAGTGCTAAGTTTTAGACTATCAAGCTTCTTTTGATCCTTTCAAATGATAGGACTAGAAGGTAGAACTGTTAAGCACTTCACCTGCCAAAAAAAGCTAGACTTGTATTTCATTTTAATGCAGTCTGGCTGGTACATTCATATAATATATCTGTAAATCCCCAAGAAATTCAGGTCAGGCCAGAAGAAGCACTACAAGTTAGCATCTAATACAAGCAGTGCTGCTAAGTCATATTTAGAAAAACAATCAACCCTTGCTTCAGTGTTGGTGTTCACTAGCAGTAGCTAGGAATATTGTGGTAAGAAAAGTGGCAACATCTGATAGTATATTCAACAAGGTATCCTGCCACAAAACTTGTTTGGATTTCAGAGAGATACAAGAATTCCTGTGGTGAAAACAGGCAATATGACTTGAAAGGAAGAACCTGCATTCTTTTGTCTTTTTACTAGCATTAAAAATAAAATAAAGAGTACTCAATCCAGAAGCTTTATTACCAATGGTATTGAGAAAGGAACCAGGGAAGTTTCCTCAGCTGAAGCAGTACAATACCTATCAGAGTCATGGCTGTAACCTACAAAGCTGGGCTGTAAAACAGCATTCTCTTCTTCCCCACACTCTGCCTGGAGTGCTGCCATTTAAACCTGCTACTTACCAGAATGCACAGCCAGAAGATTAATTTTGGAACTCACAGATCTATCATGGAAATGTCCTGGTTTTTTGCACTTGTAAAGCCACATCCCTAAGACTGACTTAAATTAATCTTACCCAATCAGCACGCTGAAGGTAGTAGAAGAAAAATCTATGTTCTGGTCTCAAAACAGAATCTCCATTTAAAGCATCATATGCTCCAAAGAGAGTTTGCCTCTCTTTAGAGAGAATATGATGTTTACCTTAGATTACAGTCTAGAAGACACACAGTCCTGCTGAAAAACATAGCTGTAAAGCCTGTTTGTAAAGTGATCTTCCCACATTTCTTGCCTTTCCAGAAGAAGACTTTACAAAGCAGTGAACTATTTAGAAATTCCTAATGCCAAAAGAAAAATACTATAACATCAAATAACCTGTAAACAATAGCTTGACAAAGTGTGAGACACAAAGGAAGAAGGATCAATATAACCCTATTGGCAGAAATGCCAAACCCCCTTACAGAGACAAGAAACAATGTATTTCAATTTATTTCCTAATACTAAGTCCTTTAATTGCCATCAATTTAGTTTGTAACATCAAGAACTAATTTAGCTGGCATAATCATCACTAAATGATGAAGGTTTTTAATTGAAAATTTTTTATTATTCCTCACCACAATATATATGGGAAATAGATTGATTAAACTATCTAAAAATATTATAGGAAAAAAAAGAATAAAAAATATCTTTGTCACTTGCTCAAAATGGTAACTTGTGCATCTACTAGAGCATGGGAATCCTGTTTCAGTCGAACAAGAGGAATGACTGTTGTGGAAGAAAAGTTGCTGCTGAAAAGATTTAAACTTCCAGAGACTTCTCCTTTTCTTATATACTGTTGTTCTGAAGACTACAACAAAACCTATTTTTTCCTCTTGGGGACTCCTACCTCTAGTTAAAAGAGGCAAATTTGACATTACTGTACCACAAATGTCTAAAAAATCAGTCACTTCAAAGAAAATTATCAAAAGTCATTCTAGAACACAAAAAAGAGCAAATATATTCTATTGTTCCCAACGTAAGTAGCACCATTATTTTCAGTCACTGTTTTTTAAATGGTCACTGATTTTTCCTGCATACCCCAAGTTTTAACAACATTAACTGAAGGTATTTCATGCAGAGTAGAAGTATTTTGCACATCAGGCAAAATATTTCTCCATGAATGTGTAAATGCAGCAATAATCTCTAATCATTAAAACCTATATACCTCTTAAGTTTGTATAAGCTTTTAATTAATTAGAAAGTATTTCTATTACCTAGATATACACATCACACATCAAACAGTAATCAAGGAGAAAGCACACTATGTGACTTGTTGAGGAAGCTGTTAAAACACAAGAGTATTTTTAAATCTACCAATAAATATAGGCTGAGTACAACTTTTACAGTAAATAATTTCTATTATTTGCCAAAAGAGCACACATACATATAATTAAAATAGAGAGCTTTTATAGTAACACTCAAACTTCTGATAAGCTCTTGACAGAAATACCACTAAAATAAACTGTGTTGATTTTAAATTCCTGACATGGAATGTACACTAAGTACTTTCTTTTAAAATTCAAATACTTCACTGGACATTTGCAAAGGACTTTCTTTTAATTTTATGACTGACATTTTCTGATAGTCAAATATTACCTGAAACAAGCAAAAAAGGAAATGGTACTGTAAAATTAGATAGAAAGGAAGTAAATAAAAAAGAGTTCTGCTCAAACAGCTGTTACCAAAAGCTTGTGGAAATACACACACTGAAAAGTTATATTAATAGCAGCTGCAGATGGTTTTAAAATCCATCCATCCATTACAGCTAAATGGGCTATGAAAAACAAGAGGAAAAAGTCACTACAGTGACAGAAGCCTCCATGCAGCAGCAGCAGACCCTCAGAGAACAAAGCTCTGAATGGCTGATGGAAGTGAGTGGAACCATGGCTCACTGGCTTGAGCCTGAGTATTTGACCATGATTTTTTGGCATGTACAGTTTGCCTCACATGAGTTCAACTATGTTTCAGAGGAGTAAAATGATTTATGAATATGCCTGGTATTGAAAACTTGTGCAGCTTCCAGTTCATAACCCTATCTTTACATCTCATAAACTGAGCATTATAAGAAATAATGTAGCTACAAATTTCCATTCCTGTTCTCTGTGGAACTACTTGAAATTTTATCCTTATCACAATGTACATAACATAAAATAACATTTATGCTGTAAGTTATTCTGATGTCCTAAGAGGATTAAAATGTTTAATTTTTACCACATAAAAAAAAAATTCGTCAACTCTAGTTTGGGTTTGTCCAGTTTGGGATTGGAAGAGGTACATGTGCTTGTTTTTTTGGTTGTTTACTAGGGGGCTTGTGGTCTGGGGTTTTTATTGTTTGGGTTTTTGTTGTTGTTGTTGTCATTGTTTTAGGAATAAGAAAATCCTCAAACTAAAATTCACATAAAAATTAGCTTAAGCAGACATGAAGGTATTCTCACAAACCATTCCTGTGTCAAGGTTTGGGGAAAGAAACATAGCTGACTATCATTTGCAATCCTAGAAACATAACAATATAACCACAGTTCTCTTCAGAATTTTATGACAGCAGATCTGCTAAGAAAAAGTTTAATATATATTACAAGCCAAGAGTCAGAAATTATTACCACACAAAACTTAATAAAGACTAAAAGTCCTTGAACAAAACCAAGCTTTACACTACTGCTTTTCAAAAGACTTAATTAAATATATAATGGATTCTCATCAGGGAGCTGTGGATAAAGAAAGAGAAGTACCACAGTTTTTGATGAAAATACCTTGACTGGTAAAGTGAATTACCTGTCAGATTTGGAGTGTAAATGTCAGAGAGGCAAGCTGTGACAACTGAAACCTGAATCATATATCCTTCACTCAAGTTCTGGTTGCCAGAAACTCATTGCAAGATTTTGAGCTAGTCAGGACACGTGAATGTTTTTATTCCACACCTGCATTTGGGCTGGCTGAGAAATTTTGTTTAGCTACTAATTTCCCCATTGGTATTACAAGTAGGTGAAAATGCCTGCTGGACTATCAGATAATTTGCCAGATGAGAGGCTGATACAAACTACTTCTTACAGCAGCAAACTGAGTACCTGCAGTCCTTACTGCCACAGTGCTCTCCCATGGAAGCAGATGAATAAACAGTTCATAAGTAAACAACTTAAAATGTACTAAAGTTTTTAAGTGATTTCACTGTAATAATTAGTGTATTAGAAATGTCAAGGCAGCCATAAATTCATGATAATTAGCCATCAAAACCAGCCTAATTTAAATGCAGTTATTAAATGTTGGGAAAATTAATTAAGCTTAAATGCTAAATATTAAAACCTAAATCTCTAAACGAGAAACAGAAATTTATGTTCCAGTCTGCAAGCTTTGCAACAAGAAAGACAGAAATCAGGTTTTTTGAAGGTTTCAATTCCTGAAGAGCATGGGTCTATCTCACTTCCTTGAATCTACTTTTGAAAAAATAAAATATAAAGGAATGGCTGTAACATCTAGGGTCCTAATATACTAAGACTAAATTCAGTAAGTTGTGAAGAAGAATTATCTGGGCTCTAGTCCACCTGATTTTTAAATGAGCCATTCATCAGTGTAAAACTCTACAACTGCAAGTTAAATGATAGTTTAAACAAGTTTCTTTCACAGACAGTTTCTATTTACTGCTGTGGTCAATTCTATTAAGAAATGTTATTGCTAAGAAGCAGACATTTATCAGAAACATGCAGCATTCTACAGCAAACAAGAACTTGATGTGATCGAAAACTCATTGTGTTTGAAAAGAAGCCATTGAACACTTTATGAAAGAGAAAATTTCCAGATTTAGAAAATTCCCACTTCAAAGTTATCCAATTTTTTAAATCACCTTTTTTCAGGTTTTATCTTTATCCCACTTTGAACATTTTTTTTACTTTTGTTTTCAGTTTTAGCTAGGAATCTGCAGTGTGAGGACCGGTCATTGCACAGGCTGATATGTCAGCTTCGTTTAAATAACCTAAAAAGCATAGTGATCTTAAGCAATACTTTCCTGGTTACAAAAAACACTGTTCATTCTCTTAATGCGGTAAGAAAACAGAGTTAGAGAACCCACAATGTATAAATTTACTGAGGCAGATACATATTTAGAATTGTTGGACAGAGATTTGGTCCCTTAAGAAGAGAAAATAAAAACATAAATAAAAAGCAAGTTTCAGACCCATTGCTATCCTTTTCCTGGCACCAGAGCGTTTTAAGTAAATTTGCTCAGGCAATCATTTACTGAGTAGCTGGATAACATTTCATTAGACCATATTATCATCTGTTCTTTAGGTTATGCGTATCAGTGAATTAAGAAGTCCAGCCTCAAGCTGGTACAAGACAGCAGTCCTTTCCAATGCCCTTTTCACACTCTTGTGAGAGGCCAAGATACTGGTGCAAGTCCATTGCTTCCCTCCAAATCTGTCTTTGGTCGGAGCTCTTTATCTGAAAGGGGTAAGCAGCATCTCACAAGATCTGACCAGAAATGTTTTCCTAATCTCCATCTATCCAGAAGTTTACTCATGCTATGAATGATGATTTGAGTTAGACTTTTCCAGCACCAGGAAAGAGGGTCTAACCAAATTTGGCAAGAATTTAATAGCATTGCAGTTTAATTAGCCTATTTATTTTCACTGATAGCTCCACATGAGACCAGAACACGCAATTAAGAAAGATACACAAAAATCTTCTATCAAATGATTTATTATCACTCTCTAATGAGAATATTTTCAAAGGTAACATTTCAAAAGTTAAGCACATTTACCAGAAAATAATAACCACTCCTCCAAATCTTTATACAAATAGTACTGAAAGTATAGCTAATATTATAAGCAGAAAAGAAGAAATGCATTTTGCTGTTATTGACCAAAAGCTATTTAGTTGTTTTTGATAAAACAGCATGTTTATAATACCAAAACACCAGAGCAAGCTGGTTCAGCAAAGGTCAGAAAATACACTGCACAAAAAGTGGGATTTGTGCTCTGGAGAAATGCTCACAGAATGGAGACAGAGAAGAGAAATAATGAAGAGAAAATAGGATGGGAAGAAAACAACAGAGCTCTTCTGTTGTTTAAAAGCAAGTTGTTGTGAAGAAAAAAAACATTGTTTAAAGGATTTATGTTCATGGGTAACGTTTTTCTGGATATATCTTAGTATAGTTTCCAAATTGAGGCTATTTTACATAGGCTGGAAATACAGAATTAAAGGTCTCCTCAGCACATTTTCTTTCAATCCCCCTCACTTTGCCTCCCTTAATATGCTCTGAATAAAACTGAAACGAATTCTTTGATGTGCAGAAGAGAAAATGCCAAAAGGTCAAGAGGCAGCCTCATTGTAACTACTTCAAAGACATTATGTTTCTGTGTTTTCTTTTACAACATAATATTAATTTAATACTACATTTCTCTTACAGAAATGGGCCATTCAGCACAGTGACTGCAAAGCATCTACTAAGTAATGGGAGAACATGCTATTCTGAGTTAACTGTGTATTTACAAAACAGTGTGAAGCTATGACCATTTACATTCAAGATTCTGGACTACAAATTCTGTAAGGAATATGAAAAAAAGTGCTGACAGCATTTGACAAAAATCCAGGATATGTTTCAAATCCTCACACCCCATTCAGCAGATAAATTCAACTATGCTCCATTATAAGCTTGAAAATCTGATACACTGGTGTTCTCTATAAAGACAGAATAAATAAATCCTTTATTGTGGATCTTTCCTGCCCTTCCTTCGCCCCCAAATAATTGCTTTCTTTAATGCTCTCTTCACCAAAAATAAATAGAGACTCAGTTTAAGATGAAACAGAAACTGAACATGGCTTGAATCTCTTTCCCCCCCACCAGTTCATCCAGAGTTCCTTTGATAGAGCCCATTAGCAGTGCATGAAAGCAGATAGCTCAAAGCCCACATAGTTATTCCTGGATTTAAATACAGATTGGAAATGAATGTCCTGTGGATAAATGTCTGCGAAAAACACAGAGGAGAATAAGTGCTTGGGAGATTAAGAGATTTACTGTAACCTCTGTGAAAGCTGAACACTTAAAGGGCAGGAATTCTTCATTTTTCAATCAGCACATTTAAAGGGGCAGAGATTCATACATTATCTCAGCAATTAATTAAAACGTTCTGTATGTGTGTGCACATGTGCATGCATATACATATTTTTATAAATCAGCAGATGTATATTACTAACAGATTATGGGACTATTCTGGTCAGCAACATGAATGTAAATGTTAGATTCTTAGTTTGTTTAAATGGCACTTTGGCTAGTTTGTAAAATCATTTCATTTGGTAAAGACCTTTAAGATCATCGAGTCCAACAATTCTCTGTAATGCTCAAGATCTTTGGCTCAACTGAAGGCATACAATTCCTTCTTATTACTAGAATAATACATCCTCAGAAAAAAAAAAAACTTCAGATAGAACTTGGCTTTACAATTCTCCCCTTTTTATGCTTGCTTCATCATTTTTACTACCTATTACTCACGGAAAACCTAAAGGTAGATATGCTGAGGAACTGCTGTGACAAACCTGCCAGATGTTATTGCCATTATCTTGCCCTATTCTTCCCTTTAAAGCGGGAAAATTGAAAGAACACAGAAGTTCAAGTGACCAAACAACAAAAATTTGCTTCACATAAAAGCTTAAATATAATAGTCACATGCCTGAAGATCCTGCTCTCCAAATAAGATGAGGCCAGGCACAGACAACAGCATGTACTGAATCCATAAATTGAGTGATTAATCCTGGTCATGCTTTGCTGTTTCTGAAATCATGAACATTCAGGAACCGATTACACAAACAAAAAAACCTCTCAAGTGGAAATGTGACTCCTGAATATTGCTTACTCTCCTATTTTGCTTGAGTGCTATGCATCAGAAAGGGTATCCAGATCTAGGAGACTCTCAACATTCTCTATGACCAGAGTCACCAGCTTGCCTACCCTTCATCTGTCCCTGTCCTACATTGCTCCCTTTCAAACCATAGCCAAGGGCAATATTCTCATAAATATCTTTGATACAGCAAATCCCTAAGGATTCTAGCAGTGGGATTCATGTAAAAAATAAACACAATCACATTCTTACGCATCTGATCTCACCTCCCAAAGGCATTTAAAAAATCACAGATCAAGCCCCCCAGCATTCACGCAGAAAAAACCCTTCCAGAATTTGCCAGCAGCAGCTTCAAACACCAATGCACTGCCAGGTAAATTAAATACCCACCAGGGTTTTTTTTACTAATTGCAAAAAGCCAAGGATGTTAAAATTTACTATACGTGTGGGAATATTCGGTCTTGTATGTTAACAACTGCTGAACAATAAAAACCAGTTACTTTGATCTTCACAAAGAAGAAAAGGTAAAAAAAAAATACTGTAAACTTCTGAGTAATTCTGTAAACATCATGAAAATATAGCTGCCAACACTTGCAGTATTCATACAAGGAGTTTGTAATGAAGCTGAAAGGGAGCTTCTGAGGGAATTATTTCTTTGCAATTTAATTTGATAGAAAGGTATGTCTGAATGCCCAGGTTCACCACCAAAGACAAGCAAAGAGGAAAAATGGCTGCATATTACAAGGTGAATTTAGACCAAAAAAACCCAAAGCAATAAACCTTAATTTTAATTTTTGATGCTACCAGTATTTTGTGCTACTCACAGTATTATTCTGGGGCCTTCACATTCCTTCTGCCTTACATAGTGATAAGGGTAACAGAATCCCCATCCCGAGGACTGCCAACATAGCAAATATAATATTACTATATGGTATTAAAAAATTCCACACACATCATGATCTAATTAAACTAGCAATAGAAGAACAACTGATGATACTGCAACAGAACAAATACGCTAAGGGTTTTCTTTAAGAGATTTTTTCTTCTAGTAAAGTATACAAAGGGTTAGGTATGTTTTGTATTTCTATGAGAAAAATTCCAAGGCTCACCCAAGGCTTTCTATGCGAGGAGATCTGGATTCCTCAGATCAAATGTGTGATTCATTGCTCACTACTTAAGTGTTAAAAAAATGCATTAAATAAATTGGGATAACTCTTCCTTCTGCTGAGTCAAGGAGGAAGGTGGTTTTTGCATTGTATCATCTAGCTAGTACTTATATGGGGTAGAAAATACAACACAGAAGTGTCATTTCTTGAAACATAGTTCCAGCTATTAAGAACTTTTTTTTCTTCTTTAAGTAGCACAGAAGCACTATTTTTAAAGTCTGGATTAAAAACAAAAGCAGAAAAATAAAGTATCATTGGATCCAAAAAGTTGAGAAATGCCACAGTTGAACTTTGAAGTCTTTAACCTGCTCAAAATCGAGCAGTCCTCAGATAAGCATTTCACTGAAGCTTTCCTCAGGTAAGGACTACGAATTCTTTTCCCAGGGTTCCTTAAAGAAGACGGAGGAAGAAATGAGAGAGTTGCAGATCTGGGGAGAGTATTGGGTTTGTGCATACATCTTTCTCTTTGTCAGCTTGCAATGAAAGAACATTCCAACTTCTGCTGGGTAATTTACACCAACCTGCCAGTGTCTGGCAGAAGGAGCCCACCATCTGAGTAGGAAATGTATGCACCAGGCTCTCAAATTAATGTGACATATGAATTCTATGGAAATTTATGCTAATTTCCTTAATGGCTTCAAGATGGTCAGGAAACAAAATATATTCTACGTTTTGTCAAGTTTTCAATTACTTGAATATGCAAGACAAACAGTTCCCTCCCCTATTCCTCAGTCATCCCCACAGTTATTCATTTACTCATTGCAATAATTTCCTGTATTTGTTTTTACCTCTGCAAGTTAATCCCATCCTATAAAAATGAATTTTCATGACTGATTTTCCCACCAGATCAGAAAAAAGCACTGACCAAGCCCCATCCAAATCCGACTATCCCCTCATTAGCCAGTCTCCTCATGTTGCAGCACTGATCCCCTTTCATTCTGCATAAATATAAGTTTGTTAAGGGGTTTGTGCAACTGCTCACAGGGTGTTGTGAAGGGCATTTTACTACCAAAGAGAGCACTTCTCCACAGGAGCCAAGGCCTTCTAAAGTTTTCCATGAGATTAAACAGTATGAGCCTAACCTCACATATTGTTACAGCAAAATGGTCTAGTAGGAAGCTGCTGTTGCCAGAATACTGCCCTTGGTATGGATAATATGCTGTCTTTTCCATAGGGCTTCTTTGGGTGTTTTTCAGCCTTACAAAATATAAAGAGAAAAGGAGACTTAGGCTCGTTTTGTACACAAAATAAACAAACTGAGCACTTTTCAAAATCCTGCTGTGCTTTGTGTATATACTTCTGTCTGCATTGGTTTCAAGAACGTTGTGAAATGCTTTATTATCAAAGGAATATAAAGGATGAAGCAGATATCATTTATTTTCATCCCCTCCTTGTCTTTCTGAAGAAACTGTTGTATTAACTCACCAGCCCTGCCATTTCGTGTTTGCACAAGCTGCTTCAGCCAGCACATTTGAACATAACATCTATAGCAGGTGAACTGTGGAGCATGGAGAGTTCTGTCAGAACACATTAACCAAAATCCTTTGGATATCCACAAACAGTAAGTCAGGGTGACAAGTCTCTTTCTCAGTAACTTTGGGGATCAGATAAGGTTGAACACTCAAGCTTTCCGTGATGACACTTCATAAAATATCCACCGTTAGTTAGCAAAAGAAGAAAGCAATATTCTGAAGATCATTCTCCAATAAATTAAACAAGAGTGGCTACAGAGAGAAATACAAGTCTTCACTAGAATACAGCAGGGATATCTTAATAGCACTGCATAGTAACTATACCTCTCCGTATTCCCAGGGGAAAAAAAAGTCTTGCATATAGATATGATGTTTCATTAACCCTATAAACAACTAACATAAGTCTAGAGATCTATCAGAAGTAATAATGCCTATTCTTGCTAAGTGTTGATTTATATTAGTTGTATCATAATATGAGTACTAATATGTGAGGAGCTTTCTTGAGTTTATGGAATAAAAAAATATAAATATTTAAGAAAGGAAAAAACCTTACATCACAGTGTAAGAGCAGGTTTTCTGGACTATAAAATTTGCATATGTCTAAAAATTAATAAAAACTGAGTTAGAAGAAATGTAATTCATCTTTCTGGAACCATTTGAAAAACTCTATTCCTCCTGAGGTTCATTTGAAATCATCACGAATATGATTTCTGATTTGACAAAATAAACACATACTATTTGGAAAATTCCTTTAAATAATAAATTACTTCAACACTTCAGAAAAAAACAAAAATCAATCAACAATCAAAAACCCCCCACAAAACAACCAAACAAAAAAACCACCAGTGACTACACTTTTCAAAGATTAAAAACTAACTGCTGACTACCATACAGGACTCTGGGCTAAGCAGCAGATGGTGCACAAAGGCTCTTCCTGTAAAGCACAGCACTGGAATTTTCTGCCATACTAGCCAAGAACTAACAAATTCATATGCAGACTAAGAATAAAGTGGGCTTTGTGTGTGTAAATATGTGTGTGTATGAATATATAATCACTGTACTCAGAAGCACACATATTCAAAATTAGCCTGACCCTCTAGTACTCTCATTAATGTGGTCAATGGATTTTGTAGGATGGGCTGTATGCAATATCAAAGGAAAAACAAAAAAAAGCAGATTATTTCCCTTTAAAAAATTTTGCAGGCATATAACAGATTAAACTAACCTACATTAAAAAATTTAGCCTGCACCAAAAGAAAATTAAATTTATAACATACATACAGCCCTACAGAGATAAAATTAAGAGTCAATCTGTTGAAATAAACTCTTCTGGCTTGCAAAAAAATTAAAGCATTGGTAAAACTAAAATGTTTCTTTCTTGAATCGTACTGAAACTTCTACAACAGCTATAAGGTAATTTAGTTGTTCTTTCTTTAACTGCAACATTATTTGTTTCCACAATCTTTTAATTTGGAGTGCTTCTAAGACCAGAGAAGCTTGCCACTGTTCTTGAAAGAATTTATTTCACAAAAAGTCTTTAAATGCCAACACTGCAATTCTGAAGATATATTTCTTAAAGTTTGACAGTTCTAGGATCTTTTCTTTGACTTTCTCAAGCATATTTCATCTGTTTGTGACAAGGGTCACTGGCATCAAAAGAGTCAGTGATAGAATCAAATACAATACAATGAACTGCTGTGCTTTTTTCTTAAATATTTCAAGATTTTAAAACATGAGGAATACTCTTTTACTGCTGTGTGGTACTTCTGAAACTGTATTACACTCATGATTCTAAACAGAAAATTGTGTTTCCCTAAACATACAAAAATTAGTTTTCAATTAATAATAATTAAATTTCATGATGGGATATGATTGGTCAGAAAATAAAACACCACACAAAAATAAAAAACCCACAAACAAATTCAATATCAATTACTGGATAATTTTTTTAAGGAGCTATTTGATCAGTCCAATGTTTACATGACAAAGTCTACTGTTGAAATCTTCAATGGTTCAGATTAAAAGCCAATTTATTTAAATAAAAAGAAATTTTGAATGATTATTAATATCAGCCTGCTATGAAGATCCCATCTGTCTTAAAACATAATTGTAAACATGGTATCTGATGTTCTTTACTGCATCCTGCAGCATCTATTCTTCTCCTTGTCACTGCTAATGACAGAAATAAAGGTCTAAAACCAAGATCCACACAGCTTTGTTCCTACATTTCTTCTTTTAGAGGACAAGAATTTTATTTTTATAATCTCTAACTAGACAGACTGTAATATGGATGAACAGCAGTTCTGAGTATATGCTACAGGCAATTTGATGAAAAAAATAAAGGTAGAAAAAAGTCTTCAACAGCTCATTTTACATCTCAGAGCCTTTCAAAGAATACAGATTTTACTGTATTTGCCTTGCTTCTGCCAAATACCCTCAGCACCCTGACATTCAGAGTGGAATTTTCTTGGTTATTTTTCCTTTTTAAACACACAGCTATGAAGAAAATTCTGAGCCTTTGGCTATATATATCTTGGTCCTGACTGATGTAAATCAAGCAAGTAGGCCTCTGAATCTTTAAAACTGAAGTTTTTCCAGTATTTGCTACAGAACCTTAGAAAAATTCATGTGGAAAGGTATCTCTGCAACTTACACAACCTCTTACCCAAAGCAGAAGTAATTTCAAGCTTAGATCAGTTGAGTCCTTAAAATCCCCAGAGAATAATTTCCACATCCTCTCTGGTCAACTCATTTCTGTGCTTACCCACTTTTACAATGAAGTTCTGAATGCTTTCATCCATATACCTAACCAGAACTTTCCTTGCTGCAATTTGTGATGCTCCCCTCTTGCCCTTTCATATACATCAATCTTCTATTTAAAAGCCCCTCGAGGAAGTTGAAGAGCGCAAAAGGATCCCCCACGAGTCCTTCTTTTCTTCACAGTAAATAAAACCAGCCTTGTCAACCTCTCTTTGGTGCTCAGGTAACCTGACCATCCTGGTGATGCTCTTCCACACTCACTCCCTTACAGTGATGTCTCTCTTGTACTGGGGGCCCAAAACTGGGCACAGTACTGTCCAAGTGTGTAGTTCATGAATCCCATTCAATTTTTTGCCCACAAGGGCACCTAGGTCTGTTTTTGGCAAAGCTCCTGTATCAAATGTGAGGAAAATGGAGCTAAGCAGAGTCAGAACTATGGTGATGTAATCACTGGTTTTCTTCAGTTTGATAACCAAATTTAAAAACTCCAACACAATAACAATAATTTAAAAATAAGGTGCAAACCAAAACAATACCCTAGAAAAAACTAGGACATTATCAGAATAGATAAGACTGTGGACCAAGAAAAAACCAAAATTCTATTGTGTTTGCCAAGTGGAAAAAACATCCATTCACAATGCAACTTGTCAAGATTCAAACGTCTATTGAGTTTGAGAACAGGAATGAAAGTGGAAGGAGGAAATTTTTACTCACTTTTTAACAATATTGCTACTTCTTTTGGGATGAAATGAGAATTAATCAAAGGCAGGAATGGAGTTCTCCTGGCCAAAAAGGCACAGATGAGTTGTTAAGTGTTCCCAAATGGGACAGGTTCAACAGAAGAAAACTCCATTTCTGAATAATCTTTACCAAACTACTAACCAATTGTAGTCAAAATACCAAAGTGAATAATTTTTACACTTCCAGTTTTCCTTTCACTGTACTTCACTATGAAAGAAATTTCTTAAAAATCACAAAATGTATGATCACAAAATTATTCTTCATTAACTCTCTTTTTTCTTCTACAACATTTTAGAATTCAGCACAGAGAGAGACTCTGGGTTTTGGTTCTAATCTAATAGTCATCATGCTGCTAAAGCCCATAAAAAAGAAACATTCAATATTGCTTTTATAATCAAAAAGCTGTTATATTCTGTATAATAAATTATACACCATCCCCACCAGGGAGGGCCTGCATTTAAAAATATATTATTCTGACAAAGATTCTAGAGAAGTATTTTAAAAATCTGAATTTTTATTATAGAACAAAGTTTTACTAAATAGTAATGCTAACAAAGTATTACCAAAGAGTGAGCTGCTTTGCTTACAATCAGTGTATCTTTCCAGCCCTCTAATTTCATATTTATGGAAAAACTGGGGGGAAATCTTGATTACGTCTATATACCTATAATGCTGCCTGCATGGGGACTCCAGCCAGGCTAACCCATAAGCAATAATGTGAGACACAAAGGAAAGACATCATACAGATTAACTCACTCCCACAATAGCAGAACTGTAGATTAGAACTGGTGCTTCTTTGATGATTTGTACTGAGCCACCATAGCTATCATTAATTTCCTCAACAGAGCGAGGAACTTGCTTCCTCCTCTTGAAATCAACAGGTTTTGGAACTAATTTCATTGGCATGGGTCTTAAATCTCCGATCTTGAGACATATTTCCACTACTGAGAAATATGTCAGAGCATAAGAAGTTAACTAAAGATTTCAGTGACATGACTATCAGGAAGACAGTGTATTTTGAATCAGAGGAAAAAAACCCTATGAATAAGTAAAAGTCAGCAGTAGTGAAATTTGTCTTACATTTTATATTTGCTATTTTTTTCTTCTACTCAGATATAGCTCAAAAATTCTGCATTAATTCTGTGATATCCTAAAAATTTAAAATTTATGCTACATGAGAGGTACAAAGTTACCATTCTACAGCTTCATTGAGGACTACAGACTTACATTTGAAATAAGAAAATGACTGAATATGGGAAAAACTATCTCTTAGTAAATTAATACCGGGAAATGTTGATAAACTTAGCGCGTTGTCATGACGCATAGAAGATCTGTTGCCTACCAGATGCCAGTGCAGGGGAAAAAAAAACCCCATCATATTAAAAGAAGACAAGTTACTGAGAAGGTCTGGACAGAAGCCATGGTCATCATAATCTATATTGGACCTAGTGATATAAGCAGAACTAAATGGAGAGCCTGCAAAACAGGTTTCAGCAGTTTGGTATCTGTACATACAAGATCAAATGCCAGAGTTCTCAGAAATGAGAATGGTGCCACACTCAGGGAGAAGCAAAGAATGGCAGACCAACCCCTCATACCGTTCAGAAACAACACAGATGGACATACATTGTTCTCAGAGTAACTGAACTTTATCCAGCTAACTTGGCATTGCTCATCAATATTCCTGCCACAGTAAAAACATGAAGATATCACCTGCCTAAAATGGTATTACCTTTTAAGTGGAGAGAAAAACTAGTTCAGATAAATAGGTTATATGGCAGGTCCTAGCCTCAAAAAAAAAAAAAAAAAAAAAAAAACAAAACCAAAAAAGTGATTAGAAAGAGGCTATGTTGATGCTAAGTAGAAGTTCAAAGACAAAGATGACAGCTGTCCCATTTTTTTCAAGTGTATTTTAAACACAAATTTGAGGGCATAAAGGCCAGTTATTTTTCAATATGGAAGAAAGAGTTGCACACCTAGGAGCAACATAAGGGCCTGAAAACAGAAGGTTGTAAATATCTGAAAAGGACAAGCAAACTGTGACAGAACAATATTCGGAACATGCAGAGTAAGATCTGTGAGTATGGAAGAATAAATGTAGCAAGCAGGCACACGGTGGATGAAGATTTTCACCCTCCAATCTGCACATAACATCAGCCTTTGTGAGCTGTTGAGGACACCTCTAAGGACTCCATCTCCAACTGTCTTCACATAGCTCTCAGAGACCCTATCCAGGTTTGTTAAAAGGCAGCAAAGAAGGACCCACTTCTAAACTTGTTTCAGCTGCCACTGTTGAATTTCTCTTGGACAAACACCCATGTCTTTTAGATGAAGGCAATTTACTAAGCATCTTGCTTCAAGATGGTACCAAAAGGAGGGTACTGTATACAGCTGGGGGTATTAAAAGAGAATCTGTGCAGTCTTATATTCAGGCAGGAAACTGAATTCTTTGTAACTTTTTGACTCTGCAGTTAGAGGCTTGTTTAGACCCTGGGCAGATGTTCTTTATGGTGGAGATTCTCCATACACCTTAAATGGTTGGATTCATAATAAACTGCTACAGCGTGTTTTATTCATTTGGCACTTAAGATGGTTGAAAAGAAAAGAATTTGCTAGTTGAGACCAGAGCTATACTTCAATGGAAGACATAAGCACATCCTTCAGTGCACTTGACGAATAATAAGGAACTTCAAAAATACTTTAAGTATATTTAGACATAAATTTCTACTTATCCCCCAGCTTCTGAAGAACTATCCATATTTAAAAAGCACAGTTCTATAGGCTCCCATACTTTTTAAACATCCTGCCATGCTATTCAGTGGACCAATTGCCAGAAATACCACATGAAAAACTGTTTAACTTCTATAGATTTCTCCCCTCCAAATCCAAGAGAATGTTCTGGAAATTACTAAAATATATTTCATCTATGTGACTGCATGCCATTATTGAAATTATTCCAAGTGCACTCCATAAACTTTCCTCACAGCCTTCCCACAACTTTTTGCAATGCCAAGCTTTACCTGTGACTGATCTGTATTAAAATTTACCAACATCCATTTGCATTTATTTGTAATAGCAGACAGCTAACTACAGCAAGTCCACATGGGTATTTGCATACATGTGAACAGTTTGTCCACATTTACCATCCATTCATCCTTTCTGTATACTCACAAAGCCAAGTAGATCCCATGATGCTTATTAGAGGAAATATCAACATCGTGCATGTGGCTAGTGTGAGCTGGATCTTAAGGTTCTCTCACTCACCTTGTGATAAAACTTTGTGGTGAACTATGGATGTCCTATATGGTGATATTACCTTTCTGAATAAGATAAAAAAGATTCTGCAAACACAAGTGGTGCTTTAAAAGCATACCTTGCTTGCAAAAGTGCTCTTGAAAGCAAAAACTGCTAATAGTTCACTAACTGAAATAGGAACATGATGGAAACAGACAAGCACTTTGAAATAAGGAGGAAGATTTACATCTGGAAGTAATGGAAGTGACACACTGCCCTTAGCCAGTCCTACTTATTCAGAAATCTCCAGCTTTGACATTTGGGAGGTATTACAAATACCCAGAAGGAACCTGCTGTGATGGTTTACAAGATACTGGCATCTATGACCGACAAACTAGAAGCTTAAAACCAGAGGAAAATACATATTGGATTTACTGTTAACTGGCCAAGAAGCTCTGCATCAGAATATGACATTAAAAAAACAGTTTGCTAGCAATGTGACTTCCAGGGACATCTCAAGCTGATCTGACAATTCTTACTTGTCTGGAAATTAATAGAAAATCACCTGATCTGAAGGAAAACATACTTTACTTGAAGATTTCCTCTCTTCTCCAATGTCCCATCCAATCCTATTCCTCTGAAAGGAGGGTTAACACAATGAGAAGAGCAGATAACACCACTTCCCTGAAAGCCCTAACTTGGTGGCTGACCACGTAAAAGCAAGAATGTGTCTACCCCAAAGCCATAAGTTTTCATGATCACGAAACATGACTGTAAAATGCAGGTGTAAAATGCAACGGCAGCACAGAGACGGAAGATAAACAGCAACACAAAAGCGCAAGGAAGGAAACTCTGCAAGCAGTTTGGATAAATCACCTGGATTTCCTACCTGCAGACTAGTAAAAAGTCAGGATTTAGATGTAAAAGAGAAGTTGTAAAAGATTAAACATTTTCTCTTACCAGTGTGCAAAAAAATTATTGCATAGATTTAAGGAAATTGCCATCTCAAGTGCTGTTGTAGGAAACTACATTCAACTACTGAATGAGGTTGAAAAAGAAGAATAAAGTGTGGGAAATAAATGTTCCTTTTTAGTGCATATTTCATAATATGCGTAACATAACCACAACAATCAAATTGTTATTCAATCTAAAGTAATAATAAGTGTTGAATTAAGGGATTTGCTTTTTGAAATGAGCAAGGGGGAAAAAAAGGATGCTCAGTTCTGATACTTTCTGCTCCTTTTTTCCATGTACTCAATGTCCTTGTTGACACTACAATAAAATTTTACTTCAGTGAAATTTCAGTTAAAAAAAAGTAGTTGTATTCAGGTTTAGTTTAAAAGATAGTACATAAAACATACTAAATTGGATAGTCTTTGGTCTGGGTTATGAATTTAGAGAGCTAGATGAATAAACTACCACCAAATGCCTCACTGCCTCCTATGTTTCAAAAGAATAATGGTTCAGAAATCAGTTTTTAAAGTGTAAGGAATTCTATTAATTTTGTGACATTGCTCACCTCCTTTATTATTTTCCCACTTGTTCTCTAATGTATTGTAGGAAGTATTGCAGAGGAAAGCAGTTTTAGGTTTTGTCCTAACCATGCCTCATTCACTCACGATGATTCAGCAATTTACACAAAAGAATGCACAGAAGAAATTCTGGTTTACATAAAATTTTAGAAACATCAGCTTTCTCACTGGTGCTGCTATACATTTGCATCCACAGTTATTTTTCCATTCTGTCAGTAGGAATGTGAGTTTTGCTCCTGCTGGACAGAATAAACAACGTCCCACAAGAGGTCACCTCTTCCCACAGTGTCCAGGCTGGTTTTATGAGAAGTGGTAGAGTGTCAGCAGAGCTGACAGGAACTGCATCTTGCCCTCTTTTAATCCCAAAACATACTCAAAATCTCCACTGACTTTCTTGTCACCTTTCCAATGCAAGCATGAGAGCAGAAAGGCAAAAAAAGCACCAGTAAGAAGAATATTTTATAGGCTATACTGAGGAAAGGGTGAGAAGTCTTTTTAAGAGATGTAAAAGGCAATTATTAGGAGGAAGTTACACAGAAAATTGTGTTGCTGCCAAGTACATACAGTTCAGCAACAGAAGTGCTGATGTCTCACTATGTCCTGTTAAGTCATCACAAACCAATGTACCAAGTAATGACAAAAGAAACATTGGGTTCACATCACTTTTGTGGCTGCACAGTTGGCTGTTCTGAGGTTGTTCTGCCCCAGGAAGGAACCACATGGGTATCACACAGTAAAGCTGCCAAGCAGACAGATAGATAAAGCAACTAACAAAACTTTTCGGAGTATAGCTGGTTATTCAAATACAGCCCAGATACCAACAGAGCAGCAAAGAAACACTGCTTTTAACCCCACAGTGCACATTATTTACTGATTATATATTTGCAGATGTTAACAGGCTTTGTGCATAAGCAACTTACCTTATGAAATCAGGCACAGATCTTCAAACATAGTAAATGTTCTGTTATTCACATCCAACAGACAAAAGCTACTTCACACAGCTGGAAGATGATGACTGTAGCATGACAACTCTAATTACACAGCTAATGCAGCTGAACCCTACCTCTGTTCAGCAGTCCATTGCAAATTATTTTGGAACAACACGTGGGCTCTTGTTTCGTATGAATCAATCTTCCATTTCTACATCCCCTCGTGATAAAGAACACACAAACCTATCCTGCTGTGTGGGAATAATTTGGAGATGAAACAAAATGAGAAAACACAACTCCAATATTTTTCCCAACCTTTCCACATATGATAGTTCTAAGTGAGCACCCAACATTGCAAAGGCATATACAACTGAGAGTACAGTTCATGAAACACTGTATTTAGAAATTAAGTTTCCTTGTGCATAGTACAGATACTTTACTCATATGTCATGAGACATAATAAGTAACTATGATGACAAAACCTTAGAAGATAATGCATAAAGAAGAACATTTACATAGTTTTAATTTACAGCAGAATTTAGTCTCTAGAATTATTGTGTCACTAACCTGGACATAAAGCATAGCAGCTGTCTTCTGTGACAATCAGACTTCCACACAAGAAATACCATTCTCTTAAAGTGTCCTTCTGACATACATTGAGAAAACAATGCTGTGCATGTTTAACAGTCACACCAATAACCTTCAAAAAGCACCATCTGCATGTACATGATAAACTGCAATGGTCAAGTCATAACATGTTTAGTCATGGTCATATGTCACTTGAGCTTGGTGGGGTGTCACCAACACAAAAATAATTTGCTCAAAAAATGCTGCCCATATTTTAGATATACAAGTTATGACAAAACCTATTATTGTGAAAGAACTCTCATGTTCTGATTTTTATTCGACTTAGAAAAGGCATCTCAAACAGCATCTCTGTTCAAGATGCGGGGAAGATGGTTACTCAAATATTCAGTTCTAATTCAGTTCTAACTTCTAGCAAGAAATATTTAATACTGGTCTCTCTAATTTATAACATTCAGTTGAAGAGAAATTAACTTGGTGACATGGGAAAAATCCCTTCCTTATACTTTACACTACATTATTCTCTCAGTGGATTGCTACTTTTGATGATATTCAGAGATCTGCCAGATTTGAAAATCCTAAAGTTTCACATAACCCCCCAAAATAAATGCACTTTGAAACAAAGACCTAGATAGTCAATCAGCTATTTTCTCACTACACACAGCTACACACAACATAGAATACTTTTAAGGAGGAAATAAGAAATACACTGCTATACTGCTAGTTTCAGCCTCTCCAGAATATAAATGTTGAACTGTGATTGAAGCTCTTTGATACTAATTTCAACATTGCTTAATCACTAATTCTTTATTTATCATGGATTAAAGTGGAAAAATGAACTGCAGAAAAAGCTTTCTATCATTAGCAAAATTGTTGTGCTAATAATAACAATAACAATTTCTTCTTAACCAAAGATAGCAATAAATTAGACTGTGCTTATTTGGTTTTATAAAGAATGCATTTGTGGATAACCATATTGCACCTTTAATCAATTAGGAAATCAATCTTTCTTTATGCATTTCCACAGCTCCTACTAATGGTAGTAGCATTTTTTTCTAAGCCTTCTGAACTCTGAACATTGCCAAATGCTGCAGTCCCGCCTGCCACTTAAATAAAAAATTAATTGTATTGATGAATTTTATGGAGGTGTTATTTGTTTTATTGTTGTGTTTTACAGAAATGAGCAACACCTCATACACAGACAAGCACTCACATCCAACATACCTCAGAAACATATCAATGTTATTCCCCACTCTTAAAGCGGGAACAATGCAGAGACTATTAAAATAATAATATGAAGTTCTATCTAAGGATTATTGTTTTGCCTATCCTTCTGCAGGTGGGGCAGGAAGCAACTCAAGCTACAAAATAGTAAGAAACACGTGTGATCTGGAGAAAGAAAATCTTAAAGTCCTAAGTACATCATATTAACACAATTATTTCTCTGACATGGTGCACAGAAGCAGATAGAACAATGCAGTACAACCCCAACATGGCACAGCAAAGCTGAGTACTACCTGTTATGAAATTGAGAAAATTGTAACATGATAATTTTTCTTTTTCTTGTCAGGGGCCATCATTTTCCTCTATTATCTAATCTGCCTTAGTACAAAAAAAACCACAAATGTGTTTTTCTTTGAGGATCACAATTCACTCTGATTATAAAAGAGTATGTCACCTACTACAAAATGCTCTGCCCAAAACTGTCAATGAAAACAAAGCCAAAATAAGTTTTGTTCCACCTCTGTTTGACTTCAGGCTTGACCTTTAAACAAACGTATGCTAGCTGTGGTTTGAACCTGGAGTAAGCAAGCTAAAGTGAAATGAGTTTGGGAACATATTTCTGTGTAATGTACTTGTTTCAATTTATTTCACAACCACCTTACATTCATTAAAAGCAAACACGCCCCTAACAAGGATAACCTTTCTAGTAGACTGTGAAGTACAGAATATCACTGATTATGCTGAAAATCATCAAAATGCAAATGAAAAGAGAAAGAATCTGAATCAACATCATTATGTAAACAAAATATAAAATGAAAACTCTGGTAATAACACAGATGGTATATGTTTAGCTATTTGCCAGATGCTCATGCTAGGGATGACCTCCAGCACTCTGAAGTCACCAAGAGCCTTTGCTTTAACTTCAAAGCATTTGTTGTCTGAATAAAACAAAGTTCAGATTAATATATATCGACAAAATGCACAGTGCTGCAATTCTCAGATCAAAATATGGCAAAGGTTTATATATTATAATGCTTACCATTATCACTTTTGAGATTTCCATTGCTGAGCTGTTTTAACCTCTTCTGATGGGATTTGCCATTGTAGTGGATTTGTGCCTGAGCAGCAGAGTTTAGCTGAATGTTACAAACATTACACAAAGTGAAATTGGTGTGTTTCTTTTCTCTCTCCTTCTTTTCTTCAGTGCCATCAGGTGCTAATTCTTTCTCACCTTCCCGGTCTGGGAGAGGTGTGAAATCTGAATTGTATGACTGGCTATCAACTGGTAAATCGGGGCTCCAGGGCTTCTTCATATTTTCTGAGAAGAAAAAAAACATATGAGAGAAGACTGATGAGAACACAAAATAATACAGACAAAACAGCAACATCTGCAAACCAGTAAAAGGCAGAAAATAATTTTTTGCATTTTATCTTTTAACATTGTATTTTGCTTTCATATGCACTCATATATTTTGCTTTCTGTTCAAGTTTTTCAGTTCTGCTACGTAACTTGACTAACTCCACAGTCAAGTGCCCAAAGCTGAGCCTGTCAGATGTGAATGCAGCACCTCTGTGATAAATTATCAAAGAAAAGGTAAAAACACTGCAGGAACTGAGAAAAAAATGTGAGAGAAAACAGCCCTTCAGCCAATGGAAAGAAAGGGGGAGAAGGTATAATGAACAGAAGAAAAAGTACCTGTCTTGTATAGTAGCTCAATAAGCTTAAATGCACAGACCTTACCCTTGAGTTTATTAAACACTTAGCAACTCCAGACATTCTCTCTCCACTTCCTGTGATTGCTTTCAAGCCCAAGTCTAATAACTTCATAACTTTCTCATTTAGAGTAGTTCAAAGACAAATAAACATGTTATTAGTTTCTTATCTTAACCACACAGGATTACAACTGAAGGATAGTAAACTTAGATTCAGCTAATATCAAACAGCAACAACTACAGAAATGAGAAAATAATCCCATCTGCAGAACTTCAAGTGAAACCAGTGGAACTGTGAGCTTCCACGATTTAAAAGGGAGCAGAAATGGCACAGGTGAAGAAATGCTCTGAGCACTGCAAACCTAATTTACTATTCAAGGAATGCAAAATGTTATACCAACTTAGCATTTTGATGAGACCTTTACATACCATATAAATCTTTAAAGTGCTTGTTCCCCCAGACTTAGTGAATAAATGAAGGTCTAGACAAAGAATGTAATCTATACTTTGAGTGACAAAATTACTGCAGCCTTAAATACGATGACACTATTTGGTCTCTAATTGACAAATCAATCAACCTAGAGACAAAAAAAGATTATTACAGTGACACAAGAAAATGGGTTTTTAATGCCAGATCCAGAAAAGTTTCAGTGTCTAAATAAACAATCCTAAACACGCCTCCAGACTTGGGTCTGATTGCAACATAATACTGCAAATCGTTCTTCAGATAGCTTCAGATGTCTTAAATTTCATCAGCTTAACTTTTTGCCAGACCTCCCAAGGCTTCAAAGACATTTTTTGTCTTCCAGTCAAATCACAAAGACAAATTTATCTAAAGATGAAAATCTAAAATCTATCTCAAATATTCAAATCAGTTTCAATCTCAATTTTCAGATTTTCTTGCTATCTAATTAGCATTGTGTTCTTTTATGCTAACTAAACCCTATTTCATTTAAGAAAGTACAGACCCAGGTCTGAGAGGACCTCCGCACTTGCTGTAGATTTTAACCTCACTCAACTAGTTCTGTCATTATTTTATCAGCTTCTGTGTACAGTCAACTCTTATCTAGGATTGTAGCTGTTGAAAGCAAGAGATGAGAAAGAAGGCTAAACAATTCACTCCAAAGCAAAATTACAGAGAGAAAAAACAATCAGCATAAAAGTAGTTACTTATTAAAGCAAGGCTGTTATACGAACAGTGATGATAGGAACTTTTACCTACAAATCACAAATGTCCCGAAAGACATTATGAGACTGTAGAATCTTTCAATAGCAGACCTATAGCATATTTCTCCTAATGGAAGGAGGAGGTTTCTCTGAGGAAGCAGCATAAACCTATCAACCTCTCAGCCCTTCTGGAGTTTGCTGGAGATACTGTTCACTTCAAAGATTCATCTACCTAAAATAATTTTAAATTAGTAAATTCAGTCTTTAATCAAAGCAGTACATAAATATATATACGTAATCTATTGCATTGAAAGCATTCCCCACTAGAGAGCAGTATGAATTTAAAATTACAAGAACAATATATCCCTAGGCCTATAGTGCTAGCCATATAGGCATAAGATTACTATAACAAAACAGATTTTTCAACAAAGATATAAAACTTTGTAAGCAGATATAATCTAGTAAATTCAACATTGCATGCTATGTGTACGCATCTCATTTCTTTTGAAATATTTCCACACATAAGCTGGCAGCCTAATAAAGTGTATTAGCATGTTAATATATCCTTCTAATATTTCAATCAAAACAGTCTAATCCATGAAAGTCTTATTTTTGGCATATAGAATCTGTCTTGCATTCTAATCTCATTCCAGAAAACAAAATTAGGAAATGCACACTCAATAACAGCACAATAAACTAATAAGGGAAATTCCGCCTTGGGAATAAGTGATTTGTGCATCTACCATGTGCTTCCATTAGAAAAGCATGTGATGTCATTAGAGCTACAAAATACTTTTGTGTATGTCCACGTTACTCTCAAATCTGGAGGAAGGGCATCATTTATAACTGGAGTTTAGGTAACAACTAGGAAAACAGAAGTTTCAGAAATATATATTACACTACAGTCCATCACCATTTTCTTTACAGATACACAGTGATTTATGAATATATAATGGCACTGCTAGAGGACTAAAGTGAAATATTAAACACCTGTGCAAAGCACTTGCTGTAAAGCCAGCATTACTTAGCAGTACTCAGTATGTTGATTGGACACAAAATGATTCATTAAAAAAAAAAAATCAAAAACAAGAAATTTTTTTTAGAAACAGAAGCAGTTTCTGATTAAAACATTCCGAGTCATTCTTACTCAATATTTCTTAATAGACAAGTAAATAAAGACAGCAAGTGATAAAAAAGAGGGAGATATTTGAGTATAATTTGCTGGCATACTTTTAAAATACAACTTACCACTCCAACTAGCATTTTTAAAGAAATGGGAAAAAAAGTACATTAAGTTCATAAATTCGCATGAAGACCCACCAGTGTTTAAACCAACACACATGCAGCCTAATTCATGAAAGCAACAGGACTTCAGCTCATGCTTGCATCATTGCATACTTCCATTTTCTGGAGTAAAAATGTTTAGGCAGCAATTTTGATTGGTGAGAAAAAGAATGCTTAGCTGATCCTATTGGAAAATTACATGGAATACATGGAATATGGTTAGAAGAGAACATTATGATCTTAATTTTATAAGTAATTTTTAATTGTTATCAGTGTCTTATTGGTTTGATAATATGTGGATAGGCTTTAAATGAAAACCCTCTTTCCCTGACATCTTATTATAGAGTTCATGTTGACTGTACTGTTTACATATCTTTTAAAGTCATCAGTTTTGCAGGTACACATTTTTTTCCCTGTAAAAGAAAGTTAGCTTCTCAATTTTAGGGGTCCTAATGAAGCCTGCAGAGCACTAGAAATGAGCGAACTAGGCAACCGAGATCCCAAAATTTCTTGCCAATTTAAATAGCATTCTGGATAAATGCTTACATTTATTTTCCCTGGGGTTCTGAACTCAATTTTGGCTCAATGATGCTTACCAGTAAAACGAACTTTGCACGACATTATAGCTTTGTGAAGTAGAAAACTGTCCCATGTGGAAAACCAGCACAACTACAATTTGTGGTGTTTGCTGGCTTAGACAATGTAGCTACTTACAGGGGATTTCTCTTCTTAAATGTGCTTGAAGGCACTGGATTAGAAATCTCATTCTTCCCTGAAACAACCCTTACCTTCTTAACTGCAAGCCAATGGCATACCTTCTATTCAAGAAAATTTGAAGGAAATTTTCCTCATTTGTACTACAATTAATTGTTCTATTTCCAGACCCTCTTATCAGCATAGAACTGTATCAATCACTGTGACTTTGGCTCTGTGCACATGATTCTCAAACACACTGGGTACATTCAAGAGGCCAACAGTACATGAATCCCAGAGACCACTGTGCACCTAAGTCAGCTGTATTAAATATAGACCTCTTACCACTGATGAATGACCAGTTCAGCCTGGAGAAGAGAAGGTTTCAGGGAAACCTTAGAGCAACGTTCCAGGAGCTGAAGGAGCTTACAAGGCTGAAGAAGGACTTTTCACAAGGGCCTGTAGTGATAGAAGGGGGAATGGCCTCAAACTGAAGGAGGATATGATTAGATTAGGTATTAGGAAAAAAATTCCGTATTGTAAGTGTCGTGAGGCATTGGAACAGGTTGCCCAGAGAAGTAGTGCACTCCCCATCCCTGAGGGGTTCAAGGCCCAGCTGGATGGAGCTTTGCATAACTTGCCCTAGTGGATGGTTGCCTTCCTATGGCAGGATGGTTGGAACTGGGGGATCTTTAAGGTCCCTTCCAACCTAAATTGTTCTATGATTCTATACATCTTAAAGAAGATCTCCTTGTTTACTTCCCAACAGGTTGCTACAAAAAATACATTCCTGTAATAGCTGAAGGATAGAAAAGATGGACAGGAAATTAAGGACAAAAGTCCACTAATTACAATATTCAGGAATTTCTAATACTTCTTTTCAAAACTGTGAAAGACATTTAAGTAGCAATCATCAAAGATGCAGATGTTTGCATCTCACTCATTCCCAGACTCTGCTCTATTCCTGGACACTTTAAATTTCACCAAGAAGGCCTATGAAAGGTCATCTCACTATGAAGCAGACTAAAGCATAAACTCAGGTGTTTTGTTCTCAGAAAAAAGTATTCCTCTTTATTTGCAGATGTCTGTGCTGTAGATCTCAAGTTAGATGGGATGAATCTTGCTCTGCCTGTGATCATGTCTCTCCAAACATTAAAAGGACTGAACTTTTGCAGGTAATAATAGTAATACTCATTTTTGAGATATCGACAGATAACAACAAATATTGAGAGATATCAGCTTCTTTCAAGAAACTGTTGTTAATGCAATGTTTAAAAAAAGAAAATGAAAAAAAGAGCAAAAAAGAGAGAGATTGATCACTTATCAATATCGTCTCCTTAATCATCACCTCATCATTTTTCATGTATTTGGGGGATGTTACTGGCATGTTACACAAAAGCACCTCTGGTAATAACTGAAATCTTCATATCTTTTCAAACTTCATAAATTTGGTGCTATATCTTTCAGGTGATTGGACATCACCAGTTGATGAAAGTCACTGTAGCATCAGCCTTTTAAGAATCTTTTTCATAATGTGAGTGAAGCTATGTGGCAGGACCATTCCCAAAACTGGTATCTCTGTGCTAAAGTCCTCCTATTTATCTGTTATGCTGCTTGAAACTCCTTGCTGCATTGGGTACTTGTGACGCCTTTACCAAAAAGCCAGTGAGTGCTAACTTGCCTTTGCAACCTTTACTTGATCTCACTGAATAAAATGCTAGCTCTAGAAATTTATTCCTGGGAGAAGCCTAAAATGATCATACTGCCATCTATTTTAAACATGGATAGCAGGGGCAGGACAGCCTGGGGGAAGGATCAGGAATACAAAAATAAAATATCCTTGGCTTCTTCCAACCCCCATTATCACTGGATGATCCCAAGACTGTAGCCTTCCGGTTTTGGTCACGGTTGCACCTGCTCCCAGTTTAGAGCCCAGAGCAATTTAGGTCATGAATGACCTATTTTGCACATCATGGCTGTGGCAGAACAAACACACAGCAAAAAGGACTAACCAGCAAAGCGGTGACAGGTCCCTCACAGTGAAAGCACTGCACCTGTGAAACACAGCTCCCTCCCAAATGACCTGAGTAACCTACAGGGTACGCTGCAGGACTCATCTGCTTTCTCTGGATGGACGGACGGATGAATGAAAGTCATTTCAGTGGAAGAGCTACTGTGGAATGGCAATCTACTGAGATCTGAAATGTTTTTAGAAACCAATTCATTTTTCAGGACCTCCTTTGTTCTGAGCCTTTCAGATTAAATTTAAATACAAAATAGCATATAATACAGTAAAATTCGATGTGAAAATCTGGAAAATATATGCGCTAAGTGATTTCATGCTGTAGGAAGGCTTTTCTACTATGAGTTTTAGTGAGCAAGTATAATCACTTGCTTCTAAAAATCAAGGAAGAGTTTGTCAGGTCATACACCCAAGAGCAAAATTACTAGTCAGTGATAAAACTGTGGATAAAACTCAGTATCTCTTCTTGCTGTCTGCCTAATACAGCTCAGATCACATCACATTTGAAGCCAATATTTACCAAATTTTCTCTTTAAAAATTCCAGACAAAATAGAGTAGAACAGGCATCTTAGCAGGGGGGAAGAAAAGTCAGGGAGAGAACCATCTTATTTTCTTGTTTATTGTTTCTCTGTATCTTACCAGCTCCTCCCAGTCTGATCACTGCTGCTAGCTGCTACACCACTTCAATCATCCATGGGAATAATAAGAAGATCATAATCATCATCATCTCAGGTGTTTTTGTGAAGTCTAAGAGGAAAATAATCTCTTAAGCAAAGCCTGCATCAAGCAAAGGAAATAAAGGCAGGTTTTCCTCACATCTTTATTCCTTGGGGGGAATGAGGCAAAATGAGATTGACATTATTTGTGATTGGAGGGCTTTATAATTTCATGTCTCTGTCCTAGGACTCCTCCCAAGAAATGCATCTCTGCAGACTGAGCCCTATAAGAATAGATACTTATCCATTTGAAATAGGCTCATTGTATATTTGTATACCTTAAGCAATAGCACAGAAAATAAAAGCCTGGGCTTTTGTTTTGCTTTGCCAGGAGAGCACTTAAATCTTTCAGGAAAGGCTGCATTTCAATACTGCAGCAAATGAACAAACCCCAGCCTATCTCCCATCACAGCCAATTCACCACGAGATTCTAAAGGAACTTTTAGATGGACTCAACAGAAAAAGTTCATCATTTCTTGGTTCAGCAGTTCCCTCGTGCCAGAAGCAACCAACAGACATCTCATAGTCTCAAAATATACTGCAGTCAGTTTTTTAATTGAGTTCTATAAAAAGAGCTAAGCACTAATCAACACCATATGTTATTCAATTAGCTAGTAATACATATCTATTTCTCAAGCCTGTGCTAACATAATGGAGCACTTTGGGTGGTTTGGAACTATTTAAAGGCCAAGTAATTAATTTGCAAACATCAGCTTCTAAAATCTGAGAAGCACTACTGTGATGACTTACAAGCCACGAAAACTCCCTCATTTGCTTTTTATTCAATCTGTTTTCAGAAATGGTCCTTGTGAAAACAAAGATTTCTGCATAAAATAGGGCCAGAAAAAGGCACGAGGTCAGCTATGTGTGTGGTACCCAGGTCCAGAGGGATTCTCTTCCCATGCAGGTAAAGTGAGCAGTTTGTGTTTTGTCACTTCCCTCTCCACCAGCAGTATACTGTGGTACAGACCTTGTACCTGAGGTAGTAATTAACATGACAAATGGTAGAGCTAGCAAAGCTATGTGAGCTCTGCCTACCAAGAAAATTTGTTGTTGTCAAGCAACCTGAAGTGCATTATTTTTTCCATATTCTTGATTTCCACATATGGAAATTGTGCTCGCAGCCTCGAAACTCCCATCAATGGCAGTCGGAATTGACTGAGCTCAAAAAGAAGGGACAGAAACATCCGACTGAAATTCAGGCTGCCTCTGCTAGAAAAAACCTTGGGTATAGCAATATTTCTGAGAAGGTAGGCAGTCAGTGCAGGTTTTAAAGGGAAGGGAAAAAATAAAATAGGGAATTAGAATCATGGAATCTTTTAGGTTGATATAGATCTTTAAGATGATTGAGTCCAACCATTAAACCAGCACTGCCAAGTCCACCACTAAACCATGTCCCCAAGGGCCACATCCACACGTCTTTTAAACACCCCCAGGAATGGCAACTCCATCACTTTCCTGGGCAGCCTGTTCAAGTGCTTGATAACCCTTTTGTTGAAAAAACTTTTCCTAATATCCAGTCTAAACCTCTGCTATCCACAACTTGAGGATATCTCCTATCACCTGTTACTGGGGAGAAGAGGCCAACCCCCACCTGGCTACACCCTCTGCCAGGTATTGCAGAGAGCAGTAACATCACCCTTCAGCCTCCTTTTCTCCACACTAAACAATCCCAGCTCCTTCAGCTGCTCCTCATGAGATTTATGCTCCAGACCCTTCACCAGCTTCATTGCCATTTTCCGGACTTGCTCCACCACCTCAATGTCCCTCTTGTAGTGAGTGCCCCAAACCTGAGCACAGGATTCAAGGTGTTGCCTCACCAGTGCCCAGTACAGGGGGGCAGTCACTGCCCTGGTCCTGCTGGCCACACTATTGCTGATACAAGAATATTATTTTTGATTTTATAGATAAAAATCACTTCTTTTCAGTGTCTCTGGATCAACTCCCATATGTGAAATCAGCCTACAACCTGTCATCCAGATATCGTATGAGTGCCATTTTCCACCTTAAATATCTTTAGTTTTCCCAGTACCTAAATATCCAATCAAAACTTTATCTCAGCAGAAAGCAAGAGCATGAACAGCTGTTTGGGCATAACGAGCAACTCATTTTTGCAGACAAGTAAATTCCATTTTTAACACACCAATACAATCACTAACTACCACTGTATCCAAGTTGGCAATTTTTAAAATTAAGTTTCAGTTAGTGTTTGTGACAAGTTTGCTGATAGGTTATCTCTTTGGATCCACAGTCACTTTTTTTTTTCCCCTTTTGTGATTAAGTATTTCATAAATAAGTATTTTGGCAATATGCTGATGAAAATACATCTACAAAATGAAACAGAAAAGTAATTAAAAAGGCAAGCCACATGAATAAGCTCTGTGGGAATTCTATTTAAAAAAATAAACAACAACCACTTTCCCAAAAAACCCCAAATATTGCAGAATAAAGAATAATAATTTTCAGAAAGGCAGTTCAACCCCTGAAATCTTTGTTATGCACAAAAGAATACAGCCATTAGACATGAAATAAAATAAACTGGCAATAAATGTAGTAACAATGGGGAACAGGAAATTAAAGGCTACAAGCAAAGGATAACTAAAATTAAGATTTGTTTTCAATTCAGGAGAAACGTCAGAAATGTGAAGGTTTTCATTTTTTTTTTTTTAATCTAAGTAATTTTAGAAATTATTATTTTTTGTTATTTGAAAGATAATTTCCAAAGATTTTCAGAGTTTTATGGTTTGAATTTTCAAACCTTCTGAGGTCCTAGTAAATAGCAATGCTTAGCACATACAAAAACATACAAAACACAATCTCCCCCTCCTTTTTGCTATACTTGTGTTTTAGGGAACTGCTGTGTGGATATTTTTAAACAAAAGACCTTGAAAACACGGGAGCCATAGAAGACCAAAAGAGCATTTTTAGTGCTTTAATCAGTTACCCTTTGGAAGGTATTTCTAAATCAAACAAGAAGTTCTACTTTTGCCTTTCTCTAAATGCATTTCTAAAAACACCTCTGTTAAAAAAAAAAAAATTGAGGAATTAGATCTTATGTTTGAATATTATCATTTATACTTTCACAGCAGGAATCATTTTTTTCAGATTAGCTGCTCATTATAAAATATTCAGATAGCTCAGGCAGCATTTGCAAGCACAGGGATTTTTTTTTTTTTTTTTTTTTTTTTATTATGTTATTGCTTCATTACACCCACTGGGCCATTTAGTGTCGAATTTAATGGAGAGCAGATCATTTTCCAAGCAATGCAAACACATCAAGGTGAAAGTCTGTTGTGTTTGGAAAGGTTAGCAGATGTTTTTGCAAGTGCTTGTGAAAGTTATTGTTGTTTATCTTATTCTTGAACCTTTGGATTGTATTTTCTTTAAATACTGCATTCGGCACTGCATTCACGGTGATATGAACGTCATTTCTGCTAGTTTACAGCATGTGGGGTTTTTTTGATAGCTTTTACAATTTTAGTTGAGAAGTACAAACATATTGTGTGTAACTTAAAAAGCATATTCTCTATCACAGCTTGACAGACAATGAATGCCTTTGCTATTGTCTCCAAGGCTGATATAATGTTTCTGCATGTCAACTATACATTTATCTGACTCTCTTCATCAATACTAGGGATCTAAAAATAATGTCTAGCAAATCAGACCATCCTGGACATATATCGGTAAAAAAGTCTGAAAGATGCATTGGTGGACCTCGACCTATTTATGTTTCCTTGAGATGACATAGTGTCCCAGAGCAGCAGCTAAAATCTTTTGCTACAGTCACACAAGGCCAACATAGAGCTTCGCTTATGCCACTGGGGAATTATTTTAACACAAGGACTATCTGTCTGTGTCACATTTCTAATAACCTTTTCATCACAGTACCCAGATGTAATCCATTTATAGAAACGCTTAGGCATCGAAAATAAAAATGTGCAAAAGGAATCTAATTACTGAATACAGAAAGTGGGATGATTTATTTTTTATTTGGGATAAATTCAGGTGATTCACTATTAGTGAATGTAAATATATTTTCAAGGCATGATTGCTATAATCCCACAGGGTGCCAACGTGCGTCCAGGAAAATGCATCATAAAATACCAGGACCTAAGAGGACATCCTGGGCAATGAGATATTTATTGCATTAGCTTTTTCCTTGCATTACTTTCCCATGAGTGTAATTCACTCCTCTGTTGAATTGTGTGGAAAATCAAGGCAGGGCATATTAGGGAGAATTTGCTTATGAGGTACACATTTTTTATAAGGTACACATATGAAAAAAACTTTTAAGCTAAGTGTAAGAGGAGGGTGTGAAATTTTTTCTGTAAGTGTTTCTTGATGCAAGATCTGTGAAACATGTAATATATTTGGAATTTGGACATGTATAGTTTGACAATAAAAGTATGGAAATGCAGGAAAACATGGACAAACTAGAGATCACAACCCCATACCTCCCCTCCAAAGCAGGAACTGCTGCTTCACTTTGCTTCTAAAAGTCAGCCCCTGTTTGAAATTAGTGACTGCCCAGCATAGTCCAGAAGTATCTTCCAAAACTTAAAACCTACCAGAGAGGCCGAGGAGCTTACTGAACACCTTAATCAGTGATGGTGCCTTACGAATGCTAAAATACAAAAAAGGCTTCTAAAATAGGAAATATTTATCCAGTATTGCAGAAATCTGTATATTTTTATACATCTTTTCCATGCAAAGTCGTCTTGGACCTCCACCTTATGGATTCTACCACCATGTTATTTTTTTTCTTAGGCTCAATATAGCATGCATTGCTAATAATTAAAAAGCATCAGTGCTTCTTTCTAAAACATCCTCCAATGATTGGATGTATTTCTGAAAAAGAATCATGGAAAGCATGGGAATACCACCACACACATACACAGAGGAAGTAAAGTAGCTGATGCATTCCAGCTTTCTGTGGGAGACGTTCACGGCAGCACTTCTCTGCAGCAAGTGCTCATAGTGAACACTCTGAGCTGTTGCTTTTGGGAAGCCTGAGCACTTGGCTTAGCCACTGTTGATCTGCAAAAACGACTGCTGCTGAGTGTGTAAAATCCTTCCAGCATGACTGCTGCTGGGTGTGTAAAATCCTCCTAGCTCTGCTGGCCATCTGCAAGGTCTCTCAACCTGTGGGGTAGGCTGAAAATGCTGAAAAGCTCTGCGAAGTCATTCATGGTAGAATTCAAAGCTTTGGAAGACCTATGAAGTTTCTTCCTTCAAGCATGCTGATTCCAGTGAAGCAGCTTACAAACTCTATTATACATAGAACAAGTTTATAAAATCCCTGGGATTTGCTCAACTACTTATTTCTCCAGAATGATGGCTCAACTTTGCATTAAAACAATTGTTGGCAGCAGTCATTTAAGACTTCTGATACAATATTTATGACATTTCCAAGATTAACTCATTTTGAAAAATAACTTTATGGCAAAAGGTTAGAATACTTGACAAAATATTAAACTGTCCAATATTTCAAGGTTTTTTTCTCAGAATTACCTTCTTCAATTTACCTCAATCTAAAACACTGCAGGTCGCTGGACATGTACATAACTTTGATTTAAATGAACTTTTCAGAGAAGTTAGAGAAAAGTTAAATACAATGCTAGTAGTGACCTACCTTTAGCTATTGACAGTTTTACAATGTGGTGCTCTTCCCACTAAAAACCCAGACATCTAACTGGATCAGTTTTCCTGAATTTGCAAGATATATATATATATACGCTCCTACAGAGATGCAAGTCAGGTTGACAGCCACTGAACTCTGTAGCATTACATTGGCATAAAACCAGTGCAAGAAAAGCAGAATCAGATCCCTATTTTCCTTTTAACTAAAGGAAATTCATAGTAATTTCAGCATCTCAGCAGTCACCATAATTTGTGCTGTTCTTGCTATGTACTATAGAAACTGTCACTTTTTAAATTTATGGTATCTTTTACAGCTTGGGTTAAAGAACACTTAAAGCACTTTCAGTGTTTTATATACCTCTACTCTAGAAGAATAGAAATGAGATTCCTTTATTAATTTAGATCCAGACTACCAGACTATTCACACTAGCAGTCTCAGAGAATTTTAATGGGATTACCAGCATGTGTAAGAATTTGTATGACAAAAATCAGAAAAGGGAAACTTTTAATGATTTAAAAGTACAAAGATTACAATAGCTAAAACTTCATTGTTGAGTGTATGACTCACAAAGCTACAATTCATTCAATTAATAGTCAACATATATGTGACCAATCAGAGAAGTCCTATAAGGTAATAAAAATCCAAACAATGTCAAATTACTACTTCAATTGTAAACCTACATATTGTTTCTTCCCTGAAAAGTTTCTTTGATAGAAGAAAAATTATTGAATTATGAGCAACCAAATATAAAAAATTAATCTCTCAGTACACATTCATTTACTTTTGCTTCATTTTAATGGCAAGCCATTTGAAATCCCTGTCACATTTTCATTTTGTTTGTCACAGAGGCATATGAAGAGTGAACACTACATGTAAGCAAAGCCATCAAAACCACCGCCTAAAACCAAACAATTGTACAAGTGACCTTTCCCTAAGCCACTGCACACAAGAGACTACTCCATCCTACCCCTCATTTACCTAGTTTAGGAAAAAAAAAATCATTATTTTACTTAGCACTATTTAAATCCAGCCAAATAATGCCATTTGTAATCAACTTTAACTGTCAGGAAGAAAATGGGAATGGCTTACCTTGCAGTATAGCAGTGTTATCCACTTCAGCATGCCTTGCTCCTACAGCACAAACATCGGGAACCAACACGCACTCACTGTCACCAACTGCTTCTCACAAATTACTCAGTTATTGATCACTACACTTATCACTCTTCATTGAACCTCATTCCACATTACTGATTTTTTGCTGCTTCAGCAAATTCTGAGACTTTCACTGCGAGGAGAATTCATACACAAACCAAAGCAGTGATCATTTATACTGGATACTACTTATTATATCAAGCCTTTCTGCAGGGGTCTGCATTTATTTAAGAATGAATCAAATGAAGTGATAATGGTTTTTCAAACTTCCTTGCACAAACTTAAACGTTAATGAGAAAAATGAGCAACAGCCTCTGAGCCCTACAGCCCAAGCAACACCAAGTCACTACATTTCAAATTCTGTTTTGTGCAAAAGTGTCGGGCTCGTGATTGCCAGATGATGGACGTGTGAATGTCACATGCCAGGCATGTGATTGGCATGTGAATAACACATGCCAGGCGTGTGCCTGACACATTTGCCATGTGCTTGCCACGTGCTGGACACCTGAATGCCATGTGATTGCCACCTGGTGTGTGCTTGATTACAGCCAAGTATCACAGCCAGTATCACAATCACCTACTAACAGGAGTTATGGTGGGAAACAAAGAAGCTACCACTCTTCCTGCTGTCACCACTTGAACCATCAAGAAAGAAGGTGGATGGGTCTCCTCTGGGGGCAAGCTGACTAGAAGCACAAGTGCCCCTGTGGAGAACTATCAAATGAAAGAGTGGCCAATACCCAAGGTTTGAGTAAGTTTCACAGTGGCACAATATTTCCTCACAACTGTGAACACAGTACAGGATTTTCTTCTCTTAAGAGAGCATTTTTTCAACAGTGGGATTAGCTGACAAATGATGCCCCGAGAACCTTTTATCCTGCCTGCAGGAGCCTTCTGCTCACCACAGAGATAAAAACCAGCAACCTTGACAAAACGTACAATCAAACATGGTAAATTCTGTTATAAAAAAAATTACAAAACCAGGCTATTCCAACCGTGAGCTTTCCTCTCATTCTGACTTTGCAGAGTTCATCCTTCAGATACGAACTTTTGGGCTCCACTAATTTGCAGAAATAAGGAAGGAAGCAGAGGACCTGAAGGAAGCCACTTGCTCACATTACCTACCTCCATAACCAGTCACAGTTCTGAGCATGTACCAAGAGCTTTCTGTTTTCACAATATGGAACAAGAACCCACTCTATTATCAGTTCATAAATGAAGAATAAGAAAAAAAAATTTTAAAAAAAGGGGGGAGATATAGAGATAATAGAGATAGCTAGCTATATAGATAGATAAGTATATATATATTTGTAATGAAACTAAAGGAAATCCACTTTGATATTGTAGATGTTATCTTGGTAAGGGCTCTGGTGTCCATTTGAATAACAGTAACTGCGTAAATTGTTGGACATCGAGAACTTTAAACCACATTTCAGGATTATGCCAAGGGACAAACAGAAAGGAGAGCATCATAAGACTGACCTTCAGGAAACTCATGAAGTCAAAACTCATATTTTCTTGAGAGTCTCGTGGTTTGTTTCCCTGCAGATACTCATTGTGGTTCTGATTTCTTCTCTCTGAGCAGCTCTGCATTAAACTTGACCACAACATGCAGTCCACATTTTTCACAAAAGTAATGCCCTTAGCTATGCAACACACCAAACATCATTAGTTTCTCACATTTATTTTCACACTCACTTTCACATTTGGTGCTCGCTCTACTTTGACATCATGTGCACTAGGATGATTTGTTTGTCCCAACTTAATGTTCCTAATCACTTACATAAATCTTCCCAGAAAGTACTGCAAAGACAGCTATTTTCTCCTGTGTAAGGAGAACTTATTTCACGTGCACTCCCAGTTCCTCATCTGGAGCTGACTATTTACACTAAGCTGCAGAGCAGTCCTGTCCCATCATGCTTCCAATTACTCCAACAACAACTCCAACTGCTTCCATACTGTGAGACACAATCCTCCTCCTCCAAGGAGATTCACTACACAGAACTTTTCCCCACAGAAACTCTTCATCACACAAAGGTTCCTCCTTTAAAGATGAACAGTCTTGTTAAGACATATTCATAACCTTAAATTTTGTATCAGCACCAGAGGCACAAAAGAAGCAGCAGCAAAAGAATAGTCAGCTAAAATTGCATTATTATGAAGCCCAAAGACTTTTGCCATTGCAAAAGGTATTATTTTCTCAAAATAGACTGAAGGAGACATGCATCATATAAAAAAAGAAAATGGGTTGGAAAGACTGCCTACACACACAAGAGAAACCAAATGTTTCTGAATTTACAAATATTGCAGAAATAAATTAAATTAAATATTAGATTATAAGACCAAGATGTAGATAACATCTACATTTTAGCATTGGAAATAGCAGTAAAGTTGGGAAAATTAATAAATGCCTATTGTATTTTCTTTATTACCTGTAGGAGTAAAAAATAAAAAACACCTTGAAAAAAAAAATCTTACAGAAAAATACTCAGTGCTGCCAGCAGCGACCTTGTTGAAAGCCTTTTACTGTATCTGTAAATCTTTTACAATTCCTGTCTGCATCAGGACAAAAAAACTTCATTCTGTCATGCAGTTGCCAAGTGAAACTTGAATTCATGCTTTCAGGTCTCCTAACTTAGCACAGATTCTAACACTAATGGACAATTCCTCTTCTTTCTTTCCAACCTTCCTCTGCTCTCCTTCTCTTCCTTTTCTACACAACTTCATTTTTTCAGAGGTTATTGTAGTTTAAAAGAAAACTGAAAAATAAAACTTTTGTTGTTTGAATATCAGAGGGATATTTAGTAGCATCATATTGTCTAGCGTGAAGAGAGATTCAGCATTTTTCATAGCCTCTTGTTCCCTTCTGTTTGCTATTTAAAGAGGAAATACATTAGAAGACTATTCAATTTCCTGCCACTTGAGAATTCAGTAGGAAAAAATACCACAAATAGCCCAGAGAAATGGCAGAGATAATTTCATGATCATTGTAATCTAGTGCTTTCTATCTAGGAAGAACAAAAAAATCATAGGAATGCCCCAAAGAAAAAGGGAAGTGCTTATATAATGGTTAATGTTTGAATTTTGGATATAATATTTTAGAAATCGGAAGTACGGCACAGAAGGAAACTCTTCTGAAAAGGTGATTTACTTATCAATTTCTGTGGTCTTTCCCAAGAAACTGCTGAATAATTGCTATGACTAGTATTATTCTGTACAGTGGCTGTATCTGCTGAAGAGAAATTTTTTAGGTCATTAATAAACTTTGACTAGATGGTTGTATTTTTTGTACCATCTCCTCTAAAGGTATAAGATTTTCAAAATTATGCCCAAACTGTGCCTAAAAACAAAAGACCTGCAATTAGCATACACTGTTGATTGTTTTAGTCTAACATATATGGGTATCTCTGCAATTTATAAAAAAAAAATCACTGTATAATAATCAAAGTACTATTCAATCATAAAACATCATTACATAAGGGAAACATGCAAGTACTTGTCAGTAGTCACATGGACTTTCAAAAAAAATCATGTCACTGTTGGCCATTTTGTGGCATGAAGTTCAGCCATTATAAATGTGAAATTACCAGATTAAGACATTTACCCAAATGTATTCACACAATACAATGCGTCTTCTATCTGCTAGAGACTTGAAATCCATATATTGCTACTCTACTGTGTGCTAAGCACAGTCCTCTGCATTGCTGGGAGTATACTTTGTTCTTTAACTTATTCAATTAATTAGCCAATATTTGTTTAGTGCTTTGAGCTGAGTGCTGTTACCAAAAGAAGGCGGGACAGATTTTGGCAGGCTGCAGGTAGATGTATCTTTTCAGACATTTAAAAATTATCCAACAACTGAGAAGTTGGTTGCATTTGAGTTATAGATTGAGTACAGGTATTTTGCAGGAAATGGTTTTCCATGAGAATTATGGTTCAAAATTTAAAAACTAATTAATTTATTTCTTCTAGACTCTTTCCCTGGATTTCTTTTTTTACTGGTTAAATTCAGGAAAATATTGTATAGTGTTTAGGATGGACTGAAACTGACTCTGAATTCTTACAATGTTCTTAAACCTACTGAGGGACAACTGCATTTGTCCTGGCAAGCATAGAAAATGTAGAAAACCTAAATGGTCTGCACATGGACCAAAGTTAAGATCAGGATTTTGTTAGCTCCAGCAGCCCTATGAAAAAGGCAATCCTGAAATTAAAAAAAAAAAAAAAAAAAAACAGTGCCCAGAGAGACTAACCAAAACTCCTGCTGGAACAAATCAGTGGTTGGCACGATCTGTGGCGCCCATGCGTGTCAGTCCTTCCCCACCATGCACCACTGCTGCCCAGGGCAGGAACTGAGTGAGGACTGGTTAGTGGATGAATCATTCCCTGACCACTCAGTCATTTCCATGGTGCACTGAACTCCACTCACAATGCTGTCAACGTCATCTACCAAAGACCAACACACGCTCCCACGCATACATAGATAGCAATAACAACGCCATCAGGAGCTTCCCCAGTCTGAATTACTTTAGGCCTTCAATAGAAAGAAAGTTACTTTTATAAATGAATGCTTATTGTTTGTACTCTAGATTGAAGAAAGTTGAAGTTGAAGAAAGAAGTTCAATTAGGCTCACGTTGATTTTATTTGTACGCAGTATTTCCAGTGTGTGTTGTCTGAACTCTGCATAAATCAATACCACCACTGAATGCATGATCTTGTACAAAAATAGCACCTCTGCTCACTCCTAGAAAGACTGTTTCAAATACTGTTACTTGACAGAAGAGAATGACATGCAGGTTTCCTTGCACAGGCATAAAGCCCAAATCTGCTGGGAGAGGGTGAGAAGAGAGGCACATGGATTTACAGCAGCAAGTGGATAGTCTGACATGCCAGCTTCCTAACTCTAGGTTTTTTAGAACAGAAATACAGCTCATAAGCAAGGACTGAGGAACAAAGGCACTTTTTCAACAGCTCACCACCTACAAAAGTTTATGTAATTCTCCACCTAGAATTCAGTAACCAAATTTTACTGGGTATGTGAAAATCTACAATCAGATCACAGGGGAAAAGCGCAGAACTAGTAAACATCAACCCTCTTCAGAAATTGAAACTCAGAACTTCAGGGTACACCATGTATTTATCTTTAATTTCCATGGGTTCACATCCTCAGAGATTTTATTTGATTTGCATACTTTTTTTCAATTAAAAACATAAAAGAGAAGATAAGGAGAGCCTATTAAATTCAGTCCAGTTCACGAACCTTGTTAAACTTGTGCTTGCCTTGTTTCATGTTGAAATGAAATTAACTTGGTCTAATATTTCATTATCAAAGTCCTTAATAAACTTGCTCTGAATCCAGTAATTTGATTTAAAACATATTAAATCCACACTATTGGCTGTCAAAAAGAAACAAAAGAATTTTAAAGCATGTTGTTCAGATGTTAGAGACATCCAGCATAACCTTACTAAACATCAAATCTTCTATGTCAACAACAGCGATCAGAACATTCATTTTATGCACCTTCATGATCACAAAGAGTACTCTAGCAGGAAGTTTCAAGGACAGATATTTCATTCTCTGCCTTGGCATTGTAGATTTAAGGATCATAACAAGTAAGGGGCCCTTTTCTGCCCTTTTAGAAGGCATTTCCACTAACTATTTACCAACCAATCAAAAAAGCAAGAATGGTTCTTCTCTCAAATCATAAATGAAATCATATTAAATCTGTGACAAAAGCAAACTATAAAAATAAAGAGAAAATTTCTAAACTTTGGGAATATTTAACTGTGTATCACAGTATAATCCTGCAGCTATAGATGGGACATGAGCTCTCCTGCAACTAAGAGTTTGTTTGGTTGTTTCATTCAAGTTTCCTACTGCAAATTTTTGCCGCAAATAATATGGTTACTTGAGACATAGGTCTGGGCTGCATTGTTCCTCTTTCTGGAAATTATTCACAGTTCTTCTTTTTGAGAGAATATGAAGTGACATTGAAGTGGGAATAGCGATCCGCAAAGTACAGTACTAGCCATGTTCCCATACAACACATTCACATAAGGAGTATAAAATTTGTACTAGCACAATACTTCCTGAAGTGTGCTACACCCCACACCTTTTTGGGAAAACTGGTGATTGCATGTAACATTTAATCAAAGATCCACTCGACTGTAAAACATCAATCTCTCTTCAATTTTCCACTTAGCAATTCAAAAACTCTTTTGAATGTCGATGCTGGCAATTTTCGTGCTGGCTACAACTTGGTTGAAATTGGAAAAAAAAAAAAATCATTAGCATGTTAATAACTTAGTGCCTCTAAGGAATATTTAGTTATATTCCGCGAAGGAATATCCTCCATCAGAAAAAAAAAAAAATCTTCTTTTTCAGCCCTATTCTTAAGTACAAAGTAATTATAATTTACCACAATTTCCTAGTTTCCTTCATTTCAATTTGTTGAGAAGGATTTCTCAATGGGCACCATGCAGAACTGTCATAGCTCTAAGGAGAGCAGCTCACTGAGAAATGTTCACACCCATTAAGGTGTAGAAAGGAAAGCTGAGAACATACACATGCAAATAAGAAAGTGGAAATTTTCTAAACAGAACTGTAAGAAAAAGTTGCATGGGCAAAATTAAGTTCCCTGTAATAAAATACAGGTAGGTAGGTGTCGGTAAGCTTTCAGAATTTATAATATATTATAATCAAATCAGATTATTCATCAAATTTCATGCAGTATCTCAGTCTTTTTTCAACCCTAGCAGAATTTAAGACATGAAGAGAAAGAAAACTTACGTCTATATTTTTGCACAAAACAATTTTTGTTCACAGACACATTCGCATGGGCGCCACTTGTCACAAGAAAATCAAAGGCACGTTCGTAATCAAGGTTTTGTTATTACCCAGGTTTGCTATTTTCTGCTATTAAGAAATGCATCACCAAGACCATATCTAAAGGAAGAAAGTGGATATTTAGGACTAATAATGGTGGTTTCAGTGTCTGTTGTTTCATTTGAAGGAACTACATAAAAATGTAGAATTTTGTACAAAACTTCTAACAAGGCAGATTTTAATGTATTGCTGCTTTTTTTTTTTTTTTTTTTTTTGATCCTAATGGAAGATTTTTTAGTAATTTGCAGGTCTTCTGCATTCACACGTTTTCTGGAACAGAAACAAGGTGTTCAAAGGACACTTTCAGTGACATGGACAAGGTTCAACCTGTCACTATGTTTAGGGAGCAGTGTACTGCATCTGTTTCAGCAGCGAATTCATAAATTTAGCTAATATTTGGAGTAGAAAATACTCAGACGCCGCTGAAGTTGCCCACATTCTTCATGACTTTACCCAATGATATGTTCCTGTATTCACGCAATTTGTGCAGTTTACATAACAACATGCACCAGTCATGGAGTTTGGACTCAACCTTAGTACCTCATCTTTACCTCACAAGAAACTGAACTGCTTCTTGTGAACTTGCTCAGCAAGGAAAAATTGAAATACTAAGCACAAATGTATAATCTTTTTTTTACAAAAACTAAGAAAACCAGTCTTGAAAAAGAAAAATGGCCAGGAAAAATGCAAAGAATTAGGGAACCAGACACTGAATTAATCTCCCTAGTTAAATAAACACTATGCTCATTTGCTTCAATAATTGACCTAATTCACATGGGAAAAATTAACAACTAGAGAGAAAGGAATAACTTAATGTGCTCTGCAATCCAAATTTCAAGAGTCCTTTTTGCAGTGGGACATTCAAATGAGGATTTTGAAAACACAAGAATTTGTCCCCAAAGCACTTAGTTCAGACTCTGAAGCCTATGATGGGACAGTCATTTTTGAAACAGGTGCTTGTCTGAAGCAAGGACACTTCTCCAGCTAAGACAGACAGTCCAGGCACAGCAACACCTTACAAGTGTGCACTGCAGGGGGTTTTAGAGCAGTTTACATGTCAGTCCTAGTCTTTTTATAACACTCATATCCCTTTCTCTGAGCCCTCAATGCTTGTAAAGGATTGTGGATCTGAGCCAAGCCACCCCTTTGCCCAGGAGGATCTTCAGCACATCCCTGCACCGACAACAAAAGCAGGCTTGAAAGGAAATAAATAAACCTCTGGGGAGCTCTCCATAGTGATTTGCATTGCCATCACATAGGAGGTACAAATAAGTTTTAATCAGCCTCAGTCTGTGTGGAGAGAATATTTATACAGAGAAAATACAATTAGTGATATTCATAACACTACAACAATCCCATGTCTGTGACTTGATCTGAGAACACCTTCTTAGCAAGAGCACAACAAAATGCTCCTTCACTTGCTGAAAAACTATGAAAGTAGTTGAGCTGAGCTGATGCCTTAGGTTTTAACTTTCATATTTTTCAAATCCTGTACTGCCTAGTGTGTAACTCTGAAGCTTCTTGTAGCCTGTTAACTTCTGCTCTCTCATGCTAGGTAGACATTAACAAAGCATCTCCAGGCCTGCTCTCCAAGGACACTCAGACTGTCCTAGGCCCAAAATGTGTAAACCAAAAGCTTCTGAAGGGGGGGGCAAGCTTGGGGAAACTACATCATTAAAAGCTTTATTTGGAGAATTTATGCTGGTATGCAAATGAACCAAACTTATAAAAATGTGAAGAACTCGTGACCTGTCATTCATCTTGGGGTCCATCTTAGCAGTAGCCTCTGGCTCCCCAGGGTGTACCTTTGAAGGCCTTTCAAATAAATACCTACCTTTATTCCATTATTCTTGTCTAGTCTCTGTTTTTAGGTGGCCTCTCAAGGCATCAGAGCTCTTCCACTACAGAAACTTGCTTATATTCCATAAGCTCTCCTTATCACCACCACTAGTTCGTCTAAATATTACAAGGAAATACTGCAAGTTTCATTTCAGTTCTCCACCATTATGTCCATAAATAACAGCGGGGAAAAAATATTGGAGTCAGAATGAATTTGACCGATATGCAACACTCTTAGGGTACAAATGCCACAAGATTATTGTCTGCTGACAACAAAGCTCTGGAATGGTTAAAAAACCCAACCAAACAAAACAGCAACAACAACAGAAACAAACAAAAAACAGCCAACGAACAAAAAACCCCCAAACAATCCAGCAGTCTGAGTTGTTAGTTTTTGAGAATTCAAAGAGGGCAGATAAATTGTAAGAAAACTAGGAAAGGGCAAATACAAAGTCTGCCTATAAAAGCTAGGACTGAAGGAACTATGGGAAACTATAGAGTTATAGGCAATTTAGTTTAATTTCAATTTGTGGAAAAACACCAAATAATCAAGCTTTGTACCTAAAAAGTATAAAGAAGCTGAATAAGACCCAACATGAAAGTGTCAAAAACAGTTACGTAAAAACACCTCAAGTCCTCTTCTGGCAATGTAAAGGGCCTTATGGGGAGAGGAAAAGCACACACTAACACTCAAAGCCATTTGATGTAATTTTCCATTATTCTTCCTATGCAAATTTTGTAAAAAATACTCTGAGAGAAACTTCTATGAGAATAATTCTTTAGTTATGAAAACAATGACCAAGCTGTAACTGTCAATGCTTTCTCCAAATGAGAAATATGTATTAACAGGCTGTACTGGGGTGTGTTCTCCATCCAACATTTTTCATTAGTTTCATTAACAATTGGATGATAGAATGCAGTATAAACTGGCAGATTAATCAAGAATGAAGGGACAGAAAGCACATCAGAGGAAAAGATTAAATTCAAAATTAAATTGACAAGGTGGAGAAAGGTCCTGTTAAGAAGATCCCATGAGACAGGAATAGAAATCATCACCCATACAAATACAGGATGAGAAAAAACTGGTTAGGCTGACATTTTAGGGCAAAAAATACAAATGTTGGAATAGGTCACAAGATGAACATGTAATTAGCACACTAAATGAAAGAATGATTGTATTTCAGACAGTGCCTAATATGAGAAGAAAACTTTTTTGTTGTTGTTAGTTGCTAACAAAGACCATTTTGCCCTTCTCTGGGGACAGAGACTATATTTGTAGGAATTCCTCACATCACAGTGTAAGCACTTTTTCTTCTATTTCTGTTCCAGCTCAGGGTCACTTAAGTCTCCTTTCTTAAAACTTCTGTCAGAGATCACTAGAACTGGACTATATTATGGGCTATATCTTGAATACATCTCGTTTTATAAATGCTTCCTACCATACTATTAAGGGGTATGTGTTCATTCTCGAGATATCCAAAATTGACTTACCTCCCTTTTCTCTTTGGCGGTCAGTCACTCAAAAAATATACAGCATCAATCAAAAAATCCTTTATATTTCCTTCTTAAGATTTTGTGATAAAAGAGCTTAGCCTTGCACCGAAAACAAAGAATTTGGGAAACAAGAACTCATTCACAGAATGTATGGAATTTAAATCTCTCCCAACAGTTATATTTAATGTAGGACTGTTACACTGAAACAGATTCATGAAGCAAGATAAATTTGACAAGGAAGGTCAAATAAAAATAACAAAATAAAATTAAAAAGAAAAACCACAAAAAAAAACTACAACAAAAACCAAAACACCAAAACCCTCCACCCACATAAAATATTTTTAATGATTGCAAAAAGGTCTTTCCTTTTGTATAATGTTTCTGGTTTTTTAAGGGCTTGCCTCAGCAAGGAAGTCTCACCTTTCTTCTGCATCTTAATAGCACATGCTTTCACCACAGCTGGGTACAAAAATCATACACAGGCATTCAGCAGTGATACAGGTATTGGAAAGTGTAGAGACTCAGCATGACAGCTCCAGCACCAGGATGGGATGAAAAACAGAAGAAAAGAGCAAGGAAAAAAGAAAAATTCAAGACCTGAGGGTGACAGGTAATGTGGGCTACTGCACACCAGGCCTGGAGACCTCCCACTTCTCCAGTGTGTGTTACAGTACTCTCTGCAAGGAGCACCATGCTTGAGCAATAAAAAAGGACATGATAGCATGAACCAGGGATTATGTTTCAATTTAAACTGACAGCTGAGTGACTGGTTTATAATTTTTTTTTTTTTTTTTTTTTTTTTTTTTTTTTTTTTTTTTTTTGGTACTTGTGGATTTTCTGGGTCATGTCCTTGTCTGGCGACTATCTGCATACTTACTCAAAAGTTTTAATGTTGTAAACATAATTAACACCAAAAATAAAAAATTTGGAAAGTGAAAGTGGTTCAGTTTGGGTTACCCAAAACCAAGCTTTCAGTGGTATTTCCAAAATATTGCTTCATATTCTGAATCTGAGGAGAGCTATGCAAGAAATAAATAAAACGCATTTTCAGAGAAACCAATTACTAAGAGCCTGGTGTACAATGCACATACACATTGGATTATTCAGATCCTTTAATACCTCAGCCATGTAGAAGGTATGCTCCAAATTCTATATGAACTGAAGCTACACTAGTCTTAAGTTCCACCAGAGCAATGAGTGCAGAGGAAATCTGACAGAGAAACCCACTGCAGTCTATGAATAAATCAGCTACTCCTCATCAAGGTGGAGAATCCAATACAACTGAGAGTCAACTTAGATGTCATGTAAAGCCAGCTCTTAGAGATATTTGATCATGAGTTTCTCTAGACAGCAAGAACTCCAATCAGTTGTGTGATGTACAAATATCTCTGGGAAAATGATCAAATGACTGAGTGAAAATTTATTTGCAAAATCAAACAATCAAAAATTTTTTTAAAAAATAAATAAAAAAGAAACAAACAAACAAAAAGCCCAAAATCCTGACTACTGAAAAAACTGTTAGAGTTGGCAGGTATACATATCCTATCAACCTATGCAAAGAAGCAGTACTAAAGAAGCATAAAATTAAAATATGAGGCAGCGTGCATTGTGCTTTATCTAGAGATTCATAATATACAGTATTACAGTATTACTACAGTACACAGTTATAATTACAATTTTGCTTGCTGACAGAATCTCTATGCCAAGAACTACATTCACACATTTCTGCAAGAAGGCTGAGGAGTCATCATGCTTGAGCACACTAGCTGAAGGTTTAAGACTTCCAATGAAGCTCCAGTGAATCCAAAAGAGAAGCAAGTATAAAATCTCTCAGGCACTACAGAGTTCCTACTTAGCATTTGCAATTCCTTTTTCAAGGAATTTTTAACAACATCATGGACTATGTGCTTTCTTTTTCCCCTTTCACTCCCCAACATTTGCCAGTATTTTTAAAGATGGAACCTTGAAACTATTCCTGGTACTCCTGGCAATGCAGGCAGATAGATACACATCATTTTGCCTGCAAGAAATAAACACCTATTTTATTATTGTTCTGCTTTCTGCAGGGACGAGTTTAAGTTTGGGAGAAAGGGGCTTCTGGTGAAGAGGTAGTTCAAATATGAACTGCATTTGATCATTTCAAAAATAACTGCTAAGAAATCTTTTTCTTAGGTACTGATCCTAATTTTTCACTTCAACTCTTTCTAACTCACACAGAGTGATCCAATGGTCCTCAATGGGAAATGCACAAGGCTACCACTGATCTGGTAATTTAAAAGGGGCCCATCATATGGTTCATTCAGCATCATTCATATAAATACAACAAAAACACAGTGTTCTTGAAGTGACTTACAGGTTTAAAGCTCAACTTCTGACAGCTAGCCACCTCCTTCAATTTTTATTTTTTTTTCAGTCAGAACAATTTCAGTATTTTTACCCATGTTGTTATTATTCGTTGATCTACGTTTAAAGGAACCTGAAGATGCTGTTATCTGTCAATTCAGGATTTAAATTTCCATTATATATCCCATAAGAAAGTTTCCAAAACCATCCCCTGAAATCTCCACATACCAAAGGTATGGTATTATAAGGTACCAAAATGTAACTGTAAGAAAACTGGCCACAGATGAACACAGGAAATTGAGAAGAGAAGGCTTAGGGGAGATCTCATCAATCTGTATAAATACCTGTCTGGAATGGGGTTGAGGGAGCCTTACAGCCTCAGGTATCCTGGGATTCTGTGAGCTGCAGAACATATTTTGTGTATATAGCAGTATGCTGGATATTCAGAATATAAAATTGATATAACTGAAACCCTTACTGCATTTCAAAATTATTTTTATTCTACTCCTGTGCGGGAGGGCTTACCACAGTGAAATGACTCTCATTAAAGACAACCACGAAATAAAATATTTTGGAAATGGAGTAAAATGTACTTTGAGTCCTGTTTTCAGACGCTGGTTCATTTTACTAACTCACATTACTTTGCAGAAGACACAAGGAATACATAAAGCATTTATATTAAAGCTGGATACAGTAATTACAGGTATCCCAGCCATTTACAAGAATCCATTTGCAATGACATTTTCACCAGCAAATTCAGTAGATTTAAGGCAGACAGATGTTCTAAAATTAAAATGATAAACATCCATGAATAGAATTCCTGTCAAAATATTTCTCTGAGCAGCTAGATCAGTTTAAATTAAAATGCCTAAAATATTCTGTTCAGATTAAATGAACAAAGTAAGAAACGTTCATTGAAAATATTTCATTCATCTATTTTACATTTGTACCTTATACTTGTCTTCTTGCAGAAAAGCTAATATTGAACAGTTTTTGTTGACTAAAACATTGGTTTGCAGCTAAATAAAATTATTACATGAAAACCATAATTTCTTTTTTGTTACAAACCTTCAACATATCTGTCCCTTTTTTATCAAAAATATATGATGCTTCACATGTACTTAGGTTCTCAGTTTGCAAGTGTTATATTAAAACATGCTGAGTATTTGAATTTTCTCATTAGAAGAATATTAAAGACCACTGTCACGCTCCATTTCTCTGCAAGCTGAAATCCTAGAATATCTGAAGTTGAAAGGGATCCACAACAATCATCAAGTCTACCTCCTTGACCCTCACAGGACTACCTAAAACTAAACCATGTGACTAACTGCATCATCCAGATGCTCCTTGAACTGTGACAGGTTTAATGGCATGACCACTTCCTTGGGGAGTCTAGTCCAGAGATCAGTCACTCTCTGGGTGAAGGGTTTTTTCCTAATGTGCAACATGAACTTGTCCTAGCACTGCTTTGCTCCATTTCCTCTTATCCTAAAAACAAATTAGTATCCATGGTATCATCCTCTTTTATGTATCTTCAACTGAAAGAATGAGTAAAGAAAAAAAGCACAAATTACTTATGAATTCCATGAGGCCTAGAAGTCTAAGCATTATACATAAAGATACAAGAAAAATCATTGTATTTGGATTTTGGATCAGTTGGAGGTTTCTTTATTTAAAAAAGAAAAAAAGCAAATCCCATCAGCTTGATAGACTAATGTCCCAAGATATGCAAGAGATTTGCCCAATACCACATCCATGATCCACTGCTCTAATGTTATGTTAGTGCAAAAATAAACCAACTAAATTCTAACAAGGTGCAATTAATATATCCAAGAACCAGGCTTGGTCTTTGAAGGATTAATCTATGTAATTATTTCTGCACATTTATTCAGAGCCTGGGTGGGTGTGGGGAGAAGTACAGCAAGGTGATCACAACAGCAGCTTGCAAGAACAGAATATGTTAGGCATTTACTCTTTCTCTGGTCAACAGCTCAGATTTCTATCTTAAAACATGTAAATATCAGGAGATATTCTGTATGGAAACATTTTCAAACACATAGTTGCAAGTCAGAAGAGCAATTCAAAGATTATCTTGTGTTGAGAACAAGACAGATTTTTGTGATAAACTACTATAGCTTCAGAATGTAATCAATGGGAACATCTAAATACAAGTCTAGTCAATAAAAGCGAATCATATCAAACCTTTTAAGATCATGGGGGGAAAATCATTGAAGTTTTAGTTTAAATAAAGTCTCAAAAACTGGCTTCCTAGAGATATATTTGAATTGAGTAACTTCCCAGTAGATTGTTTTGCTGAAAAAATCTGCACACTCAGAAGTAAAGAATACCTGAAAGTAAGCTTATAACGTTAAAGAGAACGATGCATTGCAAAATAAAAGCAATTTCCTTTTCCATTTATGTATTTATTGTTAATGAAAAATATACAGGTGTATTTGAAAGTGCATCCTTGCTAAATCAATTACATCCCTCTTCACTCGCACACCACTTAAGTGATACAAGCAGATCTCCAAGTACAATACTGACTTAGAGAACAAACCAAAGAGCCAACTGTATTATCTCACGACAGTAATCATTCCAGACCAACTGAATGGCACTTACTCTCTTCATCCTAAAAGGTGTCACAGGAGTGTGGGCAAGATAAAAAAGACGTGGTTTATTTTAGCAGCTTCATTATTATTTGTCTAACCCACACAATCACTTACTCAATTTGGTTAAATTGTCAAGGCAATTTTGAAATCCCCTTCATGCCTGACCAGAAAGCTGTATCCAATCCTCCTCTCCACGTGACACTGCCAAGTGTGGTCATGCAACAGCCACAAATTACCATTCTGAGGGAAAAGCAACACCACCAGAAGGGAAGAGCAGGAACAGATAAATATTACTCTCACACACAACAAGACCTCATGCTTCATTTGTCTTATTTTAAGAACAAAGCTACATAAATTGATGCAGTTTTCAATTCCACCCTTCCCTTCCTCTTCCTAATCCTATTTCACATAATCATTAATTCAAAGATTCAGGATGACTATGGCATCCTTCAGCGGTCAGCAACCACAAACCTGGCATGAAGCAGAACCAGCACAGCTGCTTCAAAGGCACCTCCCTGGATCAGTCTCCTTTAAAATATGTGTCTCTGTGTCTCCATCACCATTTGCCAACAAAGAAGGCCAATTCTTGCGAAAGAACACTCACTTCCTTCATATATAGATGCCATTTATTTAACTACAAAAACAATAAAAATTAAGAAAAAAACATAGCCACACAACACTGTTCCTTCACAGCACTGCATTTGAACTCATAGTGCAGGGATCAGGCAGAGGATAGGAGGTGAAGAAGAGTATATATACATAAAAATTTATGGTTTAACCTGCAAGTGTTTCTGTGCCCCACATTTCCTCCTGTTGTCTAAGACATGTATTGCTCATTATCTACAAAAGAATATTCTAAGGTAGCTAGTATTAAAATACCTTCATTTCAGAAAGGATAGTATATTTAAATCTCTTTAAAATAAATTATTCTTTGTAACTGTACTGTATGGATATATACTTCCCCAATACTCAGCCGAGTTAAAACTTTTATCAACAGAAGATTCAGGTCTACAATACGAGCTGGAGGAAAATTCAGCACATAAATATGGAGAACCTTCATAAACACCGTGAAACTGGTTTGTCAATTTTTACTAAGTAATGTACAGAAATATATCAAAAATTAAAAATGCCTGATAAAAGGCTTTACACCCACTTAAGCCTTTCCCTCCCCCTATCAGCTGCTACTTGCTAATAGCTCAGAAACACATAAAAAGCTTCAATTATAAAAACAGGAATGTTACTTCTGAAACTTTCAGCAGAAGAGTTTTGGCATTTCAGCTCCCTCTATCAAAATTGGCCAAGATCATTCTTGTATAAATACATGAAATGGAAAATATGAAAATGTAAAACCAAAATTTACTGAATATCCAATATTCATCTGACACAAATGGAAAAACCTGAATCATATTCCTGCTATTCACTTCCACAGGAACTTCAGGGTAAATAAATCTTCAGAGCCACAGTAAGTAAGAATGACATAATATACAAAGACGAGAAATAGGAAAAAAAATTAATGTGACCTTTAATACTATGTAAAAGTACTGAATTTTACATTAGTCACCAAGAAAAGTAGAAAAACTAAATTATTCTCTTTTCCATCCTTGTATGATAAGCAGAATCTTAATCATGTATCTCTGGAGTTCTCAATTTTCTCTCAGAACCTGGGAGAAAAACGCCAAACAAGAATTTGAAGAACATTAAAATCAAGAAAGTGGGGAAAATGTGGGCATAGAAATACTGTATTAATGTTGACCTATTTAAAGATAACTTAAAAAAATTAAAAGTCAAGGTTTCCTTGAAGAAAGATGTTATGAGTAGGATGGGTAGCTATCTTTCCTGATTCTATACACTGCACATCAGAACTTGCGTACATCTGTGAAAACAAAAACATACACTGCAACCCCAAATGAGCCAGAAAACAGGAAATTCCAGAAGAAGGCAGGAGACAGCACTGGTTTTCCAGAAACTTCCTTCTCTACACCATGGGACAGGCTATGCACTCAAGTCCAAGTCAGTGTGCCAGATGGCTGGCCTCAGGAAGCCCTATGGGCCCTCTTTCCTTATGCAAGGATTCATGGATAAGACCCTAACCCTATGCCAGATCTCCTTTGAGCGACATGACAGCCCCAGCAGCCTCCTCACTTAATGTTTTTGCAAGTTGTAGATCCGTGCCATTATATACTAAAGAAATCTTTTCTGACGTGCCTTTCCAGATACCAGCTCCTCAAGATTAAAGGGAGGCAAACTCATGAATTATCCAAATTAGCCACACCAAACTATATGCAACTCTCAACAAATCTAACTAAACAAGAGCTGTCAGGTAAGAGTGTGAAATGTGATTACTACACTGTCACTTTTCTGTATTCTAAATTAATGGCAACTGATTACCAAAAAACCCTAAGAGAAAATTCTGGAAATTAGAATTCCTACTTTATGCTAAACTGGAAGCCCAAAAACAATTTTCATACATTATTTGCAACTGAGATTCTTCTTTTATTTGAATTAGTTATTTCATCATAATCTTACTAATCTCACAAAGGTACAATGAGGACAAAAAAATTTTATTTGCCTCTGAAATGAGTACCCTCTTGCAAAGCTGGCAGAAAGCCATGATCAGACCTGTCTTTTCGTACAAATTCAAGCATAATGTACTTGAAACATGGCATAAGAGCTCATTATTGCTGTGATTATAGGCTTAAAAATTATATATACTTCTGATTTCAGTACAAAAAAAACCCCAACAAAATAATTATTTGCTACAATCAGCTCTTCTGTTTATATTACATTTTTTACATATTTAAAATTTCATTATCTGAGAATGCCTATTTATTTTTAAATGAGCTTGCGTCACACACGGCAAATTTGACACACATGAAAGTCTACCTTATAAAAGCAGGAGGTCAAAAGGGTATTTAACTTTTAGCTGCTTTGTGCTACTGCATTAGATGGATGTGTTTGCAGAGCTACTCTGCAGGATTTGTTACAGCTTGCAAAAGGGGATTACCCAACTGCTCTTTCCAATTTATGTGAAAACCACTCAGTTGCACACCAATGTCCATCAGCATGATAAACTCTTGTCTCTGACACATATAAGGCCAATTCATGATTGAAACTGACACAGAGAACTACTTTAATCAACTAATAATCACTCAAAATTACCTCCAGGAAAATCCCTCTAGCTCCAGTATTTAGATTAAGTGTCAAGGCTCAACCTGAACTTCTTATGAAGAATGCAGCTTCTCTTAGAACAAATCTCGGTTAAGTTGATAAGAGTTAATGTACCTGGCAGCTCCTCAGCAGATGGCAGGTTTAGGTGCAGAATGCTGATGACACTGGAGCTTTGCACTACCAACAGAAGTCATTAAGGTGAAAGAACTTTCAAATTAGTCTCTTCTGTAAATTATTAGAAGAAAATTACTCTTTGGATAAAATGTCTTAGCTCAAGAATTAATTTACTTGGAGGATGCTTGATGAAGCACCTTTCGTTTGGTTGTGACATATGTGAAATACATTATTCACCTATGCATTACATTATTTTTCATTAATTTATGCACACAGATAGCTTTTTTACACACTGTAAAAAAAAAAAAGCATTATATCAGTTTTTGCTAGATCTCAGCCAGCTGAATACCAGACCAATCAGCAAAACATTTGATTAATTTAGTAAACTCTCACTTCAAGTACGTAAGTATAAATTTACAGCATCTGTAGATACTAAAAAAGAAAAGGAAAAAAAACCAGAACAATGAAAAATGCCTTGTTTAAACAGGAAACCAAAATAGTACTTTGCTGATCTTCAAAGAAGCCTGTGGAGATGCAACCTTGAAGGGGAAGAGAAGCCTAAATACTGCAGGGTGTAGGGCTAAACTACACAGCTGATGCCAGGTTTGTAGGTATCCACTGTAACAATTCCCCTGCAGACGTCTGCTGACTGCCTGACAATCCTGCCCTCTCCCACTGGCTAAAAGACTTGCTAATAATAGCACTAAAGGATTTTTTGTCTTGTAGGGCCTGACCTTAAAACAACATTCTTATTTCAGAGCCACACTCTGCCCTTTGCCAATTAGAAGGATGCTTATTTATGAAATAAAGCAAGCACAGCTTCCAAGAGTGATAATAAACCACATTTCTTGAACTTAATGCATTTTTTCCTTTATTTTACACAAGTAAGTTAAACCATAACAAGTAAGTTACGCATAAACAAAAGAAGCTGCTGCTCCTGCAGTCACTCGCTTTGTTCTGATTAAATCTTATTTCCAAAGAGTTCACATTGTTCTGAAGATAAGTTTTGGATATGCCAGTACCTATCTGTTGTTTTCATTCAAGCAAGCTATAGACCTAAACTCTTATTCCAAAAATTTTACAGTGACTCTGGCTGAAGAGATTTCCAGCAGAGCTTTTCTCAGGAAGAGATTCATACCCTCCTGCCAACACAGATAATCTGGCGTAACTGTTCATTTAGATTCAACTAAATTAAATCTAGAGCATTTGCATGTTGTGTTAATTGATCTCACCTAAGAAAATAATGTCACTGTGCCAGCAGAAATCCCGTTACTGGAACATGTTGCAACAGCCTAACACTGTGGAGCTACAAAATACCTACAGCAGAGATATTTTACAATGTCAAGTCAAAACATGCCCTGGCAGTAAAAAACTTAGAATTCTGCTTTTCTTGCCCTAAGGTCTGATGACTGGCCTTCCCTTGGCCAGAACTTCTGCACAATTTCAGTCCCTGGTGCTGCCTCATTTGAGCTAAAATCGTGTTTCAGGAAAGAGATATTTCTGACTGAATTTTCCCACCGTATTTATTTCACGGACATTAGACTACTGCTGAGGAAATTATAACATGATTACAAACTTAGTAAAATCCAAAGTTGTATCTAAGAAAGGCAGTGATTCAACCAGAGACGCAACATTCTGTCTTTAACAAGGCACAAGAGCTTACTAAGGGTAACAGAAAGCAGTACAGCTCACATGAGAAAAGGGACACATTATGAGCATTGTGGGAATCATTATTCTGAATTTACTCACTCCATGTGTGTAAATTTCAGCAATAATGTCACATTAATGTAGTTATTCAAATTTAACACACTCATGTTCATGAAAGGAAAAAAAAAGTCACCAGAATGACAAACCATTCTCTGAGTTACACTCCGGGTAAGTAAATGTCAAGCAGCAGGAGAAATTTAAGTTACACAATATCACAGATGTGCACTATAAGCAATTTTTTATTTTGCTTTGTACCATAAAAAAAGCCTCTTGGGAAGGAACCAGTCGGTCCTTTTTATAGCAGAGATGATTTCTATATGCATAGCTCAAGGCACTCAGTAGGAACTTATAAATAACTAAAACACAAAACAGGATCCACTGTCAAATTTTTATCTTAAAATATAACTAACTACTTTTATTTTTTAAAAACTTGCAATGCTGTTTTTGTAGATAAACTGTTTCAATAAATCATGCAGGATCCTAATTCTTTTCATGGGCAAAGTACAGAATACCTCCATGTCCTTTTATTATCACTGGAAGGTGACCGGGCGATTGTGTCTTTTGCACAATCTGCTGGGTTGCCTTCTTGACAACTAGTCCTTGCACCAGAGCTTTGCAAAGAGGCCAGTTTCAACAATGCTATGAGTTCTGTTACTCACACCTGGACATCAGTAACATTGTCAAAATTATTTTCAGAGAATCTCCCTTAAAAAACCTCCTTGAGATCTTTAGGGTTTCCTTGCTACATGCCTCTATGACTTTGCTGGGGGAAACTGAAAGTATTTCTTTTTCCCAGTAACAATTTAAGTGCTATTGAAGAGGTTTCTTTATATATAGTGACAGAGCATGCCAGAAAAAGGGGAAGAAAAATGGCACTATTAAACTCCTTCACCAAGAGTTACCTAAAAGCAGGGATTACACAAATGTAATACATGGAACCACTTGTATTATTAAAAAATACATATACTCTTTAAAATGTATTTGCTTTGCACCATTAAACTGATTGTTTTTACTCCAAAATATATATACAGAAAATTAAACCACAAAGCCATAAAAAAATGCCATAAAGTTCAAACCAGATTTTCATACGAGTAGCAAGACTTTTATCAGTGTTACAAGTGCAAACCAGCTTCCTATCCAAGCATACTACTTTAAACTGAACTGCACTGAATAAAACCTTTAGGTATCATTAGATATGTATATACAGGAATACTTCACCAAGTATTATTTTAAAATAAAATATATTTTAAAATAACTTTCTTCTACCTGCCAATCTGCTAGACCATGAGTCTAAGAGAGAGCCCAAGTCCACCTACGATGTCTACAAGAACAAAAGTCAAATGGAGGGATAGAAGAGTTTCAAAATGGAACAAGTATATAGCATAAATGCCTAGAATATCCTCTGTCTCCAACAGTTTGTGGATTTTCAAGACTGGAATACTGAGGTTTTCTTTGGAGACTTTTTTTTAGTTTGCTTCATTGTTTGGGGGATTTTTGTGTGGGGTTTGTTTTTGTTTTAAAATAGTGCTTCTAAGACTTCTTTCCTTTGAAATTCTTCAACCATAACTTACACCCATGTCAACTTTCATTTGGAGCTTCCTGCAGCAAGTTTGGTTTATGCACTGAACTCTTGTTCTTTTCTTGGATGAGCCAGTGAACATTTCTTCCCTATTAATTTTCTCCATGCCACTTATGATTTTATAGAGTTCTAAAATAAGCTCCCTTTTTCAGGATAGAGAGTCCCAGCCAATTTAGACCCTCCTTACACAGAAGTCACTGCATACCCTTGATCACACTTGCTGCCCTTTATAGAATCCACTCCATTTCTACTTAATGTTTTTTGAGAGATGGAGACCAGAATCAAATACTGAACATGCAGACACACCATGGAATCATTCAGTGTCATCATGATGCTCTGCTTCCTGCTTCTTCCTAAAAATTCTTAACATTCTATAGGATTTTTTAAATAACAGAGCTGGGCAGTCAGCTCCTAAATGACAAGATACTTTGTAAGCTCTAGAGAATGAACCTTCTGGAGGAAAATTCAACAGCTTGTCACTTTCCCTTGGAGTGGCACCGGTCAAATACTGCCTTTTCTCATTCATGTGAGAAATCTTGATTTAATTTATGATGATATTCAAGACATACATTATTTCATTTTATTGGCAGAGTTCCATGGAATAATGCAGTTACTACCCCTAATGAAAAGGTAGTAACAAAGACACAAACATAATACAAGAATATCCCAAATATATTTTCTTGAAAAGTATAACGGTTAATGATTCTATGAGACAATGAAGACATTTTTCTGCAAAAATTAAAGGGAAGTGGGGGGCATTTGCAGACAGGCACTCAAAAAATGCATGCAGTTAAAATATACAGGAGCAATGCATTGCAACATAAAGTATTTCTGACTCACATCCCAGTGATACCAACTAAATATGCAATACCCTGGCAACATGAATGTAAGAAGACTGAAAGGGTGCTGCTGCGTAGTTGTCAGTAAAGAATTTCCATGCACTACTTGTGTCAGGGATATATAAATAATATATTACTAAAATACTAAAAATATTGCACTGTAGCTTACTGTATCTGTGTATTCTCAACAGTTAAATTAGTACTATATAGTGGGATGTTTTCAGGAGAAGGGTGAAGAATGGAAAAATGGAGTAAGGATGACAGCAGAGCAAGGTTTTAATAGAATAAGAGCACTTCAAAACAGTGAGTAGGCAACCAAGGAACTCCAAAATGGTACCAGGCCACGAAGGAATTCAAAAGTGACAAGTTCCTATAATCAATATAGACTCAGCTCTATTTTATGGACAGTCAAACCTATTTCTTAAAATAAATTTTATTACTAGACTCATCAAGCTGTTCTCATCACTGCTATCCTTCTTCAAATTTCCAGCATCATTTGCAATTCTAGCTTTTATTCACGGAATTAAAATATTTATACTTAGTAAATAAACACAAAGAGAAAAATACTATCTCACTTTTCATCTGATTTAATAGCTAACATTTTTCCTGAATGTAGCACTGAAAAAGATAACAAAAATATATTGAATAGGGGAAAAGGGAAAGTAGGTTGTATTGTAATACCTAAGAGAGGAGGGAGAAAAAGTAAGACATATCATTCTGTTAGCTGCCCAAACAAAATGCATGTCTCAAGATGAAAAGGCCTAAATAGCAACCATCCGATTCATTTCAAAAACATTTCTCTGCTATTTGATAGAATGTTAATAATAATTAAGAGTTTACCTTGAATTTTAGGTATACACTTCTTAAGCATTTATCATATTTATAAATTTAAGAAGTACTTAAATAATTTCAGAAGATATTTTAGGTACAACATATACAGAGAGAGATAAGAAAATTCTGGAATTGCTGTCAAAAGTTACCACTGCTTATTTACACTGGCCAAGGCTTTTAAGTGGATCTCTCTTTCAGAACTTCTATTCTACAAGAATAAAATCAGAACAGCCAAAAAACAAAATGTAAAGCCACAACTAAATAAAAGCTGTTTCTCTTCTGAAAACCTGGGAAACCTCAAAAGTCTTGTACGGACATTTGCAAGACTGGATTTACAAAACACAGGAAGGTATGGAATTTTACAATAAGATAGGAAAAATAGTAATAATAATAAAAATTGAGCAGATAATTTTCAAGACAAGCAACCACAAGAGTATCTATATGGCTAAGCACATTTTGCTGGGATGTAAACTTGAATCTTAGTCTCCTTACGCTCCAGAATGAGCCAAGAGCCAGAAGGTAGTAAAAATTAGAATTATAGTTCTCCCCATACATCCCTCTTTACTGTGAGGGTATTTTTCTTCACAGATTAACTACTAAAATGAAAAAAGACATACCTGTTGTTTCAAATAAGTGTCCGTTGGCTGAAATTCTAACTACAAATTGAAGTTTCAGAAAGCTTGCCATTGTTTTTCCCTTAATTCTGTTCCATAACATTGAACACTAATTAATGGATATTTCCCCTAACACATTACAAAAAAAAAAAAAACCAAAAAAAAATTTTGCTTTGTCGTATTTTATTACAAAAGATGTAGCCTACAATTCTTATCTTCACACTAACTGCAGCTATGACATAGTCCATAGCATCTCTTCATTTTCCCAGAATCAGTTCTTACTGTAGTCAGATGCCTTTTTTTCCCTACATGCATTTCCCTTCCTACTGTGATGCATAAGGATACTCCATCTAGCACTGAGGGGAAAAAGAAATCACTGTTTTTCTCCACCACTCTTACCTACTGTTCTCCAGTTTCTTTTGTATTATACCCTGCCACTCTTTTTTTTTCCTTTATAGATTTTTTTTTAATTAACTTGTATTTACTTACCTTCATTTCATCTTTTTTTACGTAAGTTAATTTTCTGGGTTAAAAATCAAGGCACTTCAGGCTTCGTTATTACCTGCAAAATTTTGCCAGGGAAATAAAATACATATCTACCCTCAAATAGCCATTAAAATAGCCCACATAATCAGCTTGCCAAAAGCATGATAACTTAATTAGCAATGGTTTGTCACTTTCACCATGGTTGCTCACTAAATTTGGGATTTGCTGAGAACACAGAGTTCAAAAACATCAGGTTCATCATCAGGCACATAAAATTTGCTATTTTTTTTTAACTTTTTCAACTAATAATCTGACATTTAAAAGCCCAAAAATCAGAATGGAAGGCAAAATTTATGAAGTGCTGTTTGTGAACAACACTACAGGTTAGCCACGATGCAGAGATCTAATTATGTTAATCTATACAACTACAGAAATGACTCCGTTTTGCCAAAGTCTTTTAAAACAGCTAAATTGAGAATTTTAAGTACAGAAAAGAACATAATGGAGATGAAAAGGGAAACAGTGATAGCAGGTCTAGGCACACATATATAGCACAGAAACAATTGCAAGTGTTGTCATAAAACTTAATTACAGAAGGGAAAAAAACCAAACAACAAAAAAAAGAAACCCAAACAAACCCTGAACATTTGCAAATGCCAGGAAAAGCTTTTCCTACTCAAATATCAGGAAAGTCAAAGCCCATTTAATAACGTCAATCAAAATGAAATTTGGGGATAACTAAAGGCAGTTATTTAATGAAATTACCAAGAAATCTCAGGAAGCATCCCAAAGGCATATTGATGAAATGTATTTAAAACTGACTGAAATCTCAGGTGCCCAGAGATGGTGTTGGAGCAGGAAACAGCTGAAATATTGAAAGGGAGCAAATCTTTACCACAATAACCCTGCTGCAAACCATAGTTCAAGAACACTCCCAGCCTTTGTTTTTCAAGGTGACCTTGAACAAACAAGAGCTAACACATTATTTGGTCAAAACTCTTCCATTCCCAAGCAACTGGAGAAGGTACTTCGGTATGCATCATCTGTCACTTCTCATCTTCAGTCTCCAGTTTTCATCAGACTTCTTAAATTATCCTCCTGCACCAATGTGCCACAGAGGAGCACAGTCAGCAATAGGCTGCAGGCAGGTCCAAGGGGGTTCATAGGAGCTGGATGGCCATGGAAGTGGGGGCAGTTCAATGCAAACAGCACCCAGCTTCCTCAGCCTCTCCACAGGTTGATACGGCTTTCCAGAGGACACACTTCAGCCCAGGAAGACAGAAGAGCCATTCAGTTACCCCACTTGGACATAACTGAACAGGTCTGTTTTTGTATTTCCAAGTTCTTATCTCAATTGGAAGAGGGAACGACCCAGTCTGACATAGGCTGAAAGAGCCCATCTAAGATAGGAGTTTTGCACATTGTCAAGACCATCTTTTGGGCTGCTCCAGACACCTCTGAATCCCTCAGCATGATCAAGCTGCATGGCCAGAAAACAACATTCCACAGGGAGAAAGCACTGTAGCAGGCCTACGCACTGTTTTTCTCCATTTAGAACTAAGTAAACAACAGTAAATCTGCCATGCAACCATGATTTTATTTTCAGATAGGCACAGCAAGAAAAGAGAGCAGATAAATATCTGCGGTAACAGAATTTTCCAATGTAGCTACTTGGAAATACGTTGTAAATTTACCTGCTGAATTTATCAGTGATACAAATTCATATAGATATCCCTAATTACTCTGACATCACCTGAAACCAAACTCTGGAACTCGAAGCTTGAAGAGTTCATCTTCATGTGGTGGGTTGAGAGATTTGTCATGCAGTTTAAGAATGCTGTTTGATTCCATTTGCACTATTCTAAAACACCTATAGCTAAATCTGGGTAGATTTGGTAGGGGTAGAATAGTTTTTTTAAAAATTAGCCTAAGAAATAATTTTGTTCCCCTCATCTTTTAGCACCAGCCTTCAAGTAACAGCAGCAGAGAAATGCAGACTGGCAGAAGCATGCAAGAGGCATTAACACTCACATTTCTATTTCCACATGTTTCTACTATTTGGCAGCATCTATAAGATAAACAAGGTCATTTATAATATTTGGAGTAACATCTCCTTTTTGCCATTTAACTCAACTCCAGTGCTTCAATTTTTTCCTAGCAGTCAAGCCAGAGCATAATAAATCCAACTGCATACAGCCTGATGATTGTAGCCCTGTGCAGTATGCCATGCAGAGGCACTTGAGAAGTTACACTCTTCAGCCAGAGAAGGCAACGGGTCACCACTTTGTGCAATATAACCATGGCCCATGGTACAGCCTGTGATAAATGATGCCATCTTTCTGTACCTCTAGAGGAAGGAGTTGGCCACTGAGTGCTTCCATACAGTTGGTCTCTACCACAGCCTAGACACAGAGAACTCACCAAAGCTGCTGAAAGGAAATGTCTGAAAGAAGGCCACTAAGAAAAGTCTTTTTTTTTGTGATAGCTCCTTGACTTTTGACAGAATATCATGGGTAAAATTCATAATTGGATTTGTCACTTAGATCTATTTTCAGAATTTGGTTTCTCAGGTTACTGGATGTCGCTCAAAATCTCAGTAATTTTTTTTTCCACTTCTTAGAGAGGTTTAACACCCTTGGTGCAAGTCAACATTAATGCTACAGCACTATTCAGTACACGTTGAAACCTAATGCACTTTGCTCTAATTATGAGGTCACTATTAGCATGCACAAAGGCATGTAATTGATTAGTAACAACATACTTCTCAATAAATAATGTACTTAAGAAGATGACAACCCAGTAACATGCCATTTAAAAAAAGTTTATTAGTCCATGAATTATAGCTTATCTCAGAAAAAACACTGGTGTTAAACAGTTACAACTCAAGAACGCAAAATATCTAAAAAATAAATCCTAAGTATTTTGTGCAAGAAAATATTTATCAATGTATAATTTATCCATCATAAAGAACAACCACTTTCAGATCTTCCTGGCTTTTGCTAAACATGAGGCCAAATTATTTCAGTCCTGTGATTGCACAACATTGGCAAGTCAACACTTTCAAGTCAGTGATAAGATGCAGCCTCACTACAGAGGACCAAACCTGAGTGAATTTTTTCTTGTCCTTATTCTTTGGGAAGATTAAGTTGTCTAGGATTTTCAGACCTCAAGTTCTCCCACATGCCTGCCTTGTCCTCATTAAGTGGAGTACAACTTCAAGTCTTCGCTCTATGCTGAGGGTCAAGATCTGAGTGCAACAATCTGAGGCAATCTAGCTTCCTTGTTCCCCAAATGTGACTCTCTTGAAAAGCACTTCAATCCCGGGCTAGCCAATTAAAAGAAACCTTCCATTGTCATAATGATACAGGTGTCTGAACTGTACTGTGCTTCCACTTTCCTCTGTGCTACAATAAAATGCCATCTCTTCTCTGAACCCCCCAGGAGTTTTCTGAGGTCAGTCTGCTTGCTAGTGGGCCATCTTCAGAATGAGCACAGCTGAATGCAATCGTACATATTTTTATAGCAAAGGTTAATAATCTAATTACTGTGAATCACAATTCAGGTCTAGATTAAAATTCTAAAATCTCCCTTACATGTCCTTCCCTCAGAATGAGCCACTCCGAGTTAATACTGAAAACCAAAACATTCAGATTGGCAACCTTTACAACCTGATTTGCGCTCACTTGTCACTGTAAACAAAATATATTTGAATGCCACAGTTAAGTTCATTAGATATTAGCAAATGCATATTAAAAGCTCTTCTCCCAGATATAAAATTTCCTATTAATGAAACTCAGCTTAAAAGTCTTAACACATAAATCACAGAAACATTATTCCGCATGTAAATTTTAACTATCACCAATAAAAATAATGCTTATCAAAGGAAGTGTTTGTAGTTGCTACCATTCTTCTCATCTGTTTTACACTAGATTGCCTCAGCAAGAAAAAAGCATCCTCATCACCTCTCCCAATGGAAAATGCAGCAACCAAGGTTGCATATTAAGGCACTCAAGAACAAAAAAGGTGTCTTTAAAAGAAGTTATATATATATACACTAGAACTAAGCAGCCTGCAAAACATAGGCCTTGCTTCAGATTCAAGAACTGAGCTGCAACAGGCAGTCATGCTGCAGGTGAAGAAGGAGATGGTGGGACCTACACCCTGAGTAGGCACAGCATAGCCTACATAACACTTCTATAAATGTTGTGTTAATTCATCTCAGAAGAGCCACTATCAGTCTGATTCCAGTTTAAATATAAGATACTTGATTTGGAGAGAAATTATCACTGGCAGCAGCTTCAGGCACAAACTCTTGCAGCTTTAGACAGGGGTGGGTAATAAACTCCCAGACTTTCAGGCAGCTCTGTCAAGATGCACTTTACAAATCAATAATAGTCCCGCCCTATTACCTAATAATAGCCAATAATACCTACCTACCTATTAGTTTGAGAGGGACTATCTGAGCACACAGCATCCTGCTGCTTCTACCCTAACCTGCAATCACTGAAACCTGAAGTATCAGAAGGAGAGAGGCAGATTTTTCCACATTCATCTTTCTTCACTAATGAACCATCTCAGCCTTTTTTTTTTAAACTCTGTTTCTTATTTTTAAAAGCATAATTAGTCCCCCCATTTACCTAGAGTCATGTGCTCTATGTGCTGAGGAAGGGCTGCAAGTGACCGGAGCAGCTCTCAGCTGTGATCAGGCCGTGGGTATTCCCAGTACAAGGTCCCTGCACAGCCTCTCCAATACCACCCAGCAACCACTCTTCCTAGATATTGGGTATTCCTAGATCCAAAAAACTAGGACATGTGCTTATTCGGCATCCCCAGATTTAACTTCTTCACCACCCTCAGAGGACTAACATCTACTGCACCAGCTAACCCAAAGGACTGTGTTTCCCTTCTTTCGCAGTCCATCTGTTTAAACAAGGCCTGCTGGGTTTGTTTTAATGCTTCTTTTCCTCTTCTTTCTCTTTTTTGTCTGAAAGTCCCATACAAATGAAAATTATTATAAAGCAAAAACCATAACACACCAGATCAAGGATTTTACAGAAGCTCAGAATGGCTAAGGTTGGAAGGGATCTCTGGAGCTCATCTAGTTCAAATTCCCTCTCAAGCAGGGCCACATACAGCCAGTTGCCCAGGACCCTGTTGAGATGACTTTTGAATATATCCAAAGGTGGAGAATCCACAACCTCCCTGGGCAACCTCTTCTGATGCTCCATCACCTTCACAGTGAAGAAGTGTTTCCTGATATCCAGACACAGAACCTTCTGTGTATCAGTTTGTGCCCACTGCCTCTCACCCTGTCACTGGGCACATCTGAAAAGAGCCTGGCTTCACCTTTACATACTCTGGGTATTTATACACACTGGCAAGATATGCCTGAGCTTTCTCTTCTTCAGGCTGAACGGACCCAGTTCTCCTAGCCTTTCCTCATATGAGAGACGCTTGTTAGCCAGGAGAATTTCCCACATCTGAGAAGGGTGCCCCAAAAAAGTGACCTTTTACTATCCTGTTAAATACATAGTGTGGCACCAATGTTTGGCAGTGCAGGACTGTGATGCCTGGATAACAGGAGAAGCTCTGCAATTCGTGTGCAACCAGCACTGCCTTGGAGCAATCAAACCACAGAGATGTAAAAATAAGATAAGAAAGAGCAATACAGTGTAAATTTGGAACAGCACTTTCCAGTGAGGGAGTTTGTTGAGGATAAATGTTATTCTTTACTCATCAAGTACAGTCATTTTCAGGATTAGCCAGAGCTGCACTGCATACTGCTCTCCAGCATGTTTCCATTGGACAGTAAGGTGGGGGGAGCACTCTCAATAGCCCAGCAAGGAACAGATGAGGAGGGAGGATATTCCAATAGAGTCAGATTTCTCACAGCCCTTAGGAGCCCCACTGGTCATATCCAGCTCATTCAGAGGCACAGAGTTTCAGTGATCACAGCTAAGCCCAAAGACAAACTCACATCACTGCCTATGAACAAACCTTTGCTGCATTTTACACTGAGTTCAAAACAGAATCACAGAACATTCTGAGTTGGAAGGGATCACAAGGATCATTGAGTCCAACTGCTAAGTAAATGGCCTGGACAGGGATCAAACCCACAAAATTGCTGTTATTAGTGCTATGCTCTAACCAACTGAGCTAATCTCAGAATCAACACAACCATTGCTGCATTCTAAAGCTATGTCAAAATTGATCCACAAAGATTTGTAAGTAATAAATTGATTTTTTTCCATTTACTGAATGAGAGGAAGAGGAATTTCACATGGCCTTTACTGTATGTGCTCAATTATTTGAACATGAATAAAAACAACCACAGGGGTTCCATACCTAAGGACCCAGGAAAGTGTTTTTGTATTCATACATTCCTTTTCACATAAAAAGGTAATATCTTTGATGGAATATTGTTAAATATTGCATGCAGGAGTCCTTAATGTTTAAAAACAGTAACTTATTTAGATTTCAGTTTTATTTAAAGGCTTCTGATAATTTTAACAGTTGAAATAATGCAAACAAACCATCAACTTGGAGTCATTTGCCTTCCTGTGCTCCCATATACCCTCTAAACAAGATAATCCTCAAGGGACAGTCGTATGCAAATTTATTTTGCAGCTTGGGATTGTGCTAAATAATTACTAACAAAAATGTATTATTTAGCTCCAGGCTATCTCGGTGCATTAGAATTAAATGGCAACTATTTGCTCTTTCACTCGTGGCAAGAACTACTGGGCTGATGTCAGCATCATTTTGAATGCCATTATCGCAGTCTCTGGCTCTTTAGAAGGAGCAGGCAGATTTATTTACAACCTAGTGAGTGTCTCACATTTCTTTGAGCATGACACCATAGAAAATATCCTTCCTAGTCTAGATTACCAGGCGTATATTAGTATTATTAAAAGCTATCCTTTTATTAAGAAGGTTGCTATGACATTCCCATCTCTATGGGAAAATTCATTATCACATACCATTTCAGCACCAGTAGGCAACTGCACATACTTACTGCAAGGGAAATGCCAGAAAGCAGAATACACTTTTGAGTGTTTGCCAAAGAGTCATGTGACACATGCCCAGATCTGGTGTTAAGGGTTGTGGGGGTTTTAATTCCTTTTTTTTTTTTTTTTTTTTTCGAGAAATGCCAATGAAAGAGAGTAACAAGACACTGCACAAGTCTGAATCCCAGCTGTTCTGCTCTTTGGAAAGATCCCAGAAGCATCAGCACTGTACACTCCCACTGACAGGCAGAATAGGCTGAAGAAATAGGAGGGCTGATTGTTTTTCATGGTCAGTGACAAGGTCTAGGACTTGCCACATTTGCAGCACTACTGAATCACATTGGGAATATCCTCTCTGTCTTTCCTTCCAGGGGACAAGTGCTTGCAGCCTCAGCCGTTTGGGCAGAATCTTTCCACAATATCCTACTCCATCTGTGAGCACAATGTCACAATGTGGCCATAAATTACTAGTTTCTAAGGCTTAATTGAGCATATATAAAGACACACACTCCCCTGCCTCTGTCTTAACCAATGCCATCCTCTTTTTTGTGTCCTTTTTAAAGGCCGTATTTATGATGGAAATATTGCAACAATGCATTCAAAACACATTGCAAACTAAATATTCATGAAGTCAAACAAATACTCCTACAGAAATATCCTCATATGGATTCATAGCAAAGGGGGATTTGTTTCAGTGCTTGGCAATATACTTTTTCTGCAAGCAAAAGAGTGCTCAGCCTGCCCCAGCTCAGCCTTGGCTTAGCACCACTCATTCTCTCCACTGTCTCCTTGTTACCAAGGTTTATCTTGACACAGACTGAACCCAAAAGCCCTTTGGCCTAACACTGTCATAAAACCAAAGCATCCAAACTTTGCTCTAACATAAGAATGTAATCCTTTATGGACACTGAGGCAAAAAGTAATCAAAGTTCACGAATCTGAACACCATCTTTAGCAAAGGCTTCCTCAGTCAGAAAGAAGAACAAGATCAGTTTCCTTCTGAAATTTCATTAATAGCTTTGTCATGCCTTTCTGTCTCTGTCCTATTCAACTTAGGAGAGTCACCTGACTCTAAAGTAAAGAACACAGTACAAATACTCCCAGACTTTTTGAATCTGAGTTCAAGTTTAAACTTATGCTCACCCTTCTATCTAGACACATACTACCAAAAAGTGGGGAAAAAATTAGGGCTGTACAATACCATCAAATATTGAAACGTGTCCTTGTATTGTGCATGTTCACTCCCTAGAGAAGGCATGCAAGTAGTATAATATTTAAACCTGAACTACCTCAGGGAGAGGCAAGTGAAGGCTACCACTACTTCAGAACTGAAGTTCCTACCTTTTAAAATTATGGTTTTCCATCTTCCACAGGCCAAAACTCATACTTGCTTTTAGAAGGTGACACACAAAAAGCAATAATCACAGCATTTATCATTCAGCTCCCAGGATTTTTTATTATTTTGACAAATACATGGTCAGCATGTGTTGGTTTTTAGTCAAATACAGATTCTAAGCACATTTTGCTACAACTGATATTAAACCTACTTGAAGCAGATGGGGAGACATCCACTTTCCTACTCATTAGATAAGCAAAGGGAACACATTCATGTTTAGATATCACTACCATCCCAAATATGCCTTCAGACTCCAACTACAAATACTTTATTTTTATTTGGACCAATATTCAGCCAGTTACCATTTCATTTCAAATATTGTCAGGCAACAGACAAGTGAAGAGATGGAGCCATCTAAGAGCTGAAGGCACAACATTTTTTAAGTGGAAATTAAATATTGGTTAAATAATAATTAAAATGCTACTTTATGCTTTTAAATGTGAACCAAACACCAATTAATGTAATAAAGTCCATTGAATTCTCTATCTTAACAAGTTCCCTGACAAAAGGACTGTTTGGTCTCAATGTCCTCAGAGGATGCTTCATCTGACTTTGGTTCCATTGACTAATCCATACAACATTGTAAATGGGAAGCACATAGCAAGCATACCTTACTCCTTAGTTTATTTACCTAAATGGATTTGATCACAGAGCAGAGATACCCCTACAGGTTTGTTACACAGAGAAAGCATTATTAATTAATAAACCTTCAGATAAGCAAATAAATATAAATTCTAATAAGTCTAAAAGAACTGTTTCGTCTTTTTAATATAGTCCAGGCTCAGCAATGCAGCTTGAACATAGTAAATAAGCAAACATAAATGAAACAACATAAGTACAACAAAAGCAGTGGCAAAGCACTGTCTACTTCTCACCAGGAAAAAGACAAATATAAAGATAAAACTACAACAAAGGAAGCAAGTTTTGGCAACTTCATTAGGAGAGAGAATTTTACAATCAAAAGGAAAAGGAAACACAAAATGGCTAAAAAAGGCTTCTCCTGTGAAGACAAGAGAAACAGTTTCACTGCTCCAAGTAGCAGTGCCTATCAACGGTGCAAAGAAAAAGCCCCACACCACTGGTGACCATGTTGCACATGTCAGTGTGCTCTCAGAGACACTTATCCTGAAACAACACTAAATACTAAAAATAGGGTTTCTCCACTGTCAGGATATGTTAAAAAAAAAAAAAAAATCCTACAAAAGGGAAATCCCACTGATATTCCAAGACTGAAAACAGAACTAATCAGCTGAGGAGTCAGGACATTGCTTTCACTCTTGACTAGGTAAAGCAGCAGGCACCAGGGACACCATTTCAAGTGCAGCCCCTTACAGCAAGTACTGCAGCATCTGTTTCTGAGCTTTGTTCCCTCCCTGGTACTCCTGGAGAGGATGCAGCTGCCTCATACTTAACCCTGCATCAAACTGGTAGTATTAAGCAGATCCTCCTACCTCCCCACCTCAAAGATGGTTGTAACCTTAAGTCAAAAACCGTAAACATATGTCACATTTTATTTTCTTAAGTGATTAGTATATTACTAATCAAATTGAGAAGCTGATTAGCAAATTGAATATCTGATTAGCTCCTTCCATGATGCAAAGAATTAGATATTAATCAAAGCTCATGAAGATAAGCACCACCATCCCTACACTCAAACCAAGCACCTGCAATTCAGAAGGGGGCAAATAATGATTATTAAAACCAATGAACTGTGGCTCTTTGATTAGTTTGAGACAGTTTTTCCTCATCAAATCAAGGTAATTATACAATAAATCTTTGAAAGTACATGCTGTATTAACAAAGCAGGCCTGATACATTTGTGTTCCATAAAGACTCTTCCCTCAGTGCTCCTCCAGCTAGCTAATATCCTCTTTTGCAAGATGCCCTACCACTACAAAAATCTATTCCAACAGCTGCTGACTGCTTTACTGATATTGGCACAAACAAGTAACTCATGATGTTGTACAAAAACTGAGTTTCTTCCACAGATGATGGAAGGCAGTTCATAAGGTGGCTTAAAATATGAGGAAAGGAAAGAGGAGAGGGAAAAAGTATCTGTTGGTGTCACGACAATTTTTTGACAGAACTCAGCAGGAGGACAGCTTTCAGCCGATCAGCTGTGCCTTAGTAATTAGAGAGTCATCATAGTCACTGGGACTTGCTTCAAGCTAGTTTCCAAGTTAGAGTTATCAATAACAAACTTTAAATATATTCTACCCAGACTGATCCCAATGCAGGGCTAGGTTGGCGATGCTTAATTGTTTTGAGTCTGAGTTTTGTTTTGTTGGGGTTTTTTAATTTAAACTTGAGTAATCAGTATCTGTCTACATTAAATCTTTTTATCCCTGCAGTATTTTCATTCTATTAATGTTATGTTAACTATAAACAAAGAACTTGGCTTTTATTTCTTAAATGTTTCCAAATAAGCATGCTTATTACTTTCCTGCTTATCGTGAGTTTTTGCAAAGAAAATTGTAGTTAATTTTAACCACGTTATAGATTCTTTCTCAGATAAGAATTAAAAATCTTAATTCCTCTCTGCCTACAGCCAGCAAATATATTTCAACCACCTTTATCATCCTCTGCATCAGCTATTGGATAAAACACATTAGCCATTGCTCAGTTGCTGTATCTTGCCTGCCCAAGAGAGCCAAAAGATTCCATTTCATTCCCACTTAATGAGCTGAATTATCAAAGAAAACAAATGTTAGTCCTCAAATTTGCCTTTAGTTACCATCAGTATTAAAATCTGGGCCATTACAACATTTTCTTCTCTGTTTTTTCCTCTCTTCTTTCTTTTCTCTTTATGCTAGGAAATCCTGCACCCATTAAAATGTGATCACTCGTCAATTTTCCTGTGCTGTCAGAAGTGCATTTGTTTCTGAATGGCTCGAAGCATTGCTGCGAGAATCTTCATAAAATATATCTCAAGTAGACTCTATTAAATTGGGTGCCACAATCCTTTCCATCTTGAATAAAAATAACAAAAACAAGAAGGAATACTAGGAAGTGTTCACCTATTACCGTAACAAAAATCACCATATTTGTATTCAGCTGTGACAATAACATGAATAATTGAACACAAACATACTGACTTGCAAGTGATATAATACACAGGGTTGGGAATGGTGCTTCATACACAATTTTATACATGAAGAAGATGAACAATTTCAGTCCAAATCACTGTTAAATTATCAGAACCGCAAACATCCACATATCCCTTTGGTGTTTTTCTAGACACCAAATTATTACATTCTGCTTTTGAAAACCAAAGGGGGGAAAAAAAAAAAAAGGATGCAATTCCATCCAAATTATGTCTATTCACTTGTATCACATATGTGATACCAAAATCTATTGTGAACTACACACCCCTGAGCAGTGACTAAAGGAAAATAAATCACAGTACCAAAATACAAAAGTCTTTACTACTAGGACAGGATAAATGACTCACTGTCCACTAGTGAAGAACAAGAATGTAGACATATAATTAATGCATTTTTCATAGAAAAGGTACTGTTACACAGAGATACAATTTCAGAATTCTTCAAGCTCTGTTACAGCATTTAAAAAAGCTGTAGCAGCTTCTTCATCTTTGCCTTCTGAAATTTGCCTGGAATAGTTTCATTCCTAAAGAAAAAGGCTGTGGGAGTGCTGCACGTAACATTTCTGAAGCAAACTGGAACAGCTGGTGAGAAACTGCAACTCAAACTGACTGAACACATTAAAACAGTTCACAGGAAGCAGCAAATGCAAGATTTCTCTACTATCTTGTGCTGTTACACAGCAGTCAAATAGAATTTCAGTATGTGCATTCATAAAACACAAGCACACCCACACTTAGTGCTGCAGAGCAGAAAATGCGATGCACTCGCTAAGAGAGTCCACAGCAGGTTAGGCACTTACTGATACTTCCCCAAACACCTAATGTACCTGGCCTGGCTTTGATGCAGTGCCTTTCAAATGTTCTGTTAAAAACAGTGAACTTCAGCATCCTTAAAACAGCTGCCCCTGCTGTGTAAAGTAGCCCAAATGTGGTTCTCATTCAAAACTGTGTCTTTTTTGCTGTGGAACAGACTTCAGTGTATTATACAGCCTCCACTGTGCTGAGATAAAGGATGCTCAAGGAGCACTGGATGACTGGCATCCCATTGCGTCTCTCAAGAAAATAAATTTCTCACCTCAGGAGGCTACTACTTAGAGTAGACTTTAAATACATACACTTCAAAATTATTTCACAGCTGTGCAAGTACCTTTACTCTCTGACCAAACTGAAAGACCAGACAGACTTGTAAGAGTAAAGCCCTGGTATCCAACTGGGCCATAAAAAGCAGGCTTTTGCTGTACTCTCCCATTTTTTTGGAGTCCAAACAATTACTACTACACATTTCAGTCTTTCTTGGTTTATTTTATTTTAAGCTACTGTAGGAACATTTCAGTAGGAGATTAGAAGACAATCAGCATGCCTCCAGACAGCAACTGGAACTTTGTGGAGCTTCTGCCTGGTACCTTTCTTAAATAAGGTACAATTTTCCCCCCACTGCCTCCTTGCCAATGGTTAGGATGACACACCTGTGGAGAGAAGATGCATCCTCCTACTGCCCCATTTTTCTCCAGAGTTTAATAAGTATAATGGTTAAAGTTACAGCAGTTACAGCCAGACTGGATACCGGCTGGAACTTACATCCCTGCAAGGCCCAGAGTACATTTCTGATGGGCCACACAACCTCAAATCATCTTCCTCAACATTTAATGGAGTGGTGCAGGTGACACAAAGGGAAAAAAAGAAAAAAAAAAAAAAAAAAAAAGAAAACACCAAACCATCATTACCATTGCTTAAACCATGATTAAACCATCATTAACTCTTTGCAAAACCTGCCTTCTGAAATTCACTTCACTTGGAGAAACACAAGCAGGTGTCATCCCCATAATCATTCTCTGTGTGCTTCTGTGTGTACGATTCTCATGTTGCTCCTTGAGACCTGTATTTTGCTCGGCTACCCAGTCCTCAAGGCTCTGCTGCCTTTTTGTTTATTTATTTACTTCCAAGAAAGACAGAGCTCAGTTTCTAACCCCGATGCATGGAAGTAAAACCAGCAAGACACAGGGAAACATAGACTGGGGACAACCTGCAACATGGAAAGAATTGCTTCAGTTGTTTCAGTATCTCATACCTAAAGATAACAGTGTAAATGTCAGCACCTTTAATTGTCCATCATTTCTGCAGAAATACTCAGTGCTTATTCTAACACTCCCAAACTGTTTCCAGAATTTCAAATATGCCAGAAATCCCTACTGTTTTCTCCCAGAAGTTCAGAGTTTACTTCTGTTAGTATTTAGGTACTCGGGTATTGTCAAAAAAAAAACCTTTCAACAACTCAAAAACTGAAAATTAATGGGGAACACAAAATAGGACTCAATATCAAAATGGGGAACATCATTAATGTCAGTCTTTATTCTCATTTTGCCTATTTAATTAAAAGCCTAAAAAAAAAGAAAAATACAAAAAGGTAAGCTGCTACAAGAATTTGAATGAACAATATGCTGCACAACCAAATTTTGCCACATAGCTTATATCTAGATTGCTCACCTTCATCAAATTTCAGCTACACCAAGTGAACTGAAATATCAAATTATCAAAACAAACATTTGCTTTATTTCAATATAGTTTAACAAGGAAATTAATACCTGGATAGAAGAGAGAGATCTAACTGAACTCCTGGCTGAATGAAAGGTTGCAGACTGATGTTATCTACTGTCTGCTCTTACTGGTGTGACTGCCAGGGCTCCAAGTGCACCTGCATAGGCAGCAACTGCCCTGAAGAGCCTCACCAAGGATCTCACCTATCCCCCACAAACACTCCGTCCCCAGAATGAAGATATGCCTAGCAAATGAGGCTCTCAAACACAAAAGAATGTCTGAGAACAAATGCAAGGCCTTCCACAGTTTCTGCAGTCATGAAATCAAATATTAAAGAAGGCCTTGTTTAGACAAAAAAAAAAAAATTAGAAAACAGCTTTTTCACCCTTAATTATCTGTGGAAGCAAAGGGTTTCCAAGGAATAATACTTCTTCTAAAGCATACTACTTGCAAGTGCAAGGTATAAAATTACATGCATTCAGATATTAGTACTTTACTTGCACACATCTATAAAGTATCTTTTTCTATAGGTACAGATACACATGTGTTCAGACATATCAGAATTTCAAAATGCAAATTTATATTTAATATTAGGAATCATATTTGCACATCAAGACCACTGCAAAAAGTCTAGGTAATTTGCAAACTCATACATTTACTGCATATCAGAATATCATAAAAACCCGTAAATGAAAGTGACACTTTATATCAGGAAAAATGCATAATAGACTGGATATCCAGTATTTGAAACAGATGTTCTAAATACCTCTAGCTTGATTTTCATCCCACCTCAACAAAAAGCATGCTTCGTGCTGAGACAGAAAGAAAAGGGAATGCTTGTAAATGCTGTTTTATTGCCTACCAGAAGGGCTAAGTATTAATGATGCATAAATGTTTCCAGAAAAAAAGTAATCTTAAAAGCTCGGAGGCCATATGTTATCCTCAGAGCTACACCACAGAATAGAAATATGGCTTTATTTGTGTGTTTACTGGAGTAACAGCCAACTCCACACCTAATTAAGATTTCATTAGTATTTCTGCATTCTCAAAATCTGTCCGAGGCTCTATCTGCTAAGCCTCCCAACAGAAGTTACAGCAGTACTTCTCTATACCGACATATCCTTGTTTACTACCAGCATAATTATAAATATATGTACTTTATATTTTCTGGCACTGAAAAAACTTCAAATCATGTAGCTCAAAGCTACAATGTTCATGGCAGAGAAAGCTCAAATAGTCTCTTCATGTGATTATCTCCTACTGTCACTCAGTCAAGTAATAATTAATACCAAAGCCCAGTGGGCTGAGAGAAAAGAAAATAAGAAAGAGGAAAGGCTTAAGTGATTTCAGTGGGAGAATAGGCACCAGCTACCCCTTGTTCCACTTACTTCAGGTTTGAATATGGCCATTTATTAATGACCTTCAACGATACTAAGAGAAAATGAAAACATCGAATTGGGCAAGAAACAAAATTAACTGTGTCCGCCTAAAAATATATAATGAAGAACCCACAGTCCTTTCTATTGTAGTCAATTGATTTAAACTAAAACCAAAACAAGCAAACCCTCCCTCCCCCAAAAAAAGCCAAAAAAGCCAAAAAAAAACCCCATATGCTAAAATAAAGCTACAGTAGCCATCAGTCTGTCCATTCAGGGAACCTGAAATTGCTGTGCAGTGCAAAAATTCTGATTATACCCAAGTTCTGCAATATTTAATATTTACTTAAAATCTATTTTTCATCATGTTTTCTGAAGATCACCAAAATCTGCAGCTCTTGGGTAAATTAAAGATTCCCAGGCCACCCGGGCATGATCGCAGGGGCAAATTTGTTCACACATATTGAAATTTGAATTGAAGAGTGAAGGTCTCATCTTGTATTACCCAAGAAAATTGCTTGGGTTTATTGTTTTCTGCTTCACCACATGTTACTTAAATTCACTTAGATGGTTTCAAGGTAATGAATAAAATAAAGTTTACTAAGATAGTATAAATTTTAAAAAAGAAGGAAAGTTATTATTATTTTCTTCTTTCCCCAGTAACTGTCATGCCCAAATGGCATTGACAGATTCATCCAATCTGACAGGCGACAGTACAACCAAAACCTTCTGGTGGAGTAAGCTCTCACACACTAACAGACACCAAGTAGCAGGGGATGTCCACGTACCCACTTGCAGCAACACACACAGGGCTCTCATCCCTCCAGAAGAGAAAGCCTACAGGCCACAGCAGCATGACTAACTATGCAGCAGCCTCAGTGAGCTGCAACTTCCCAAAGATTTCAGCTAACATCTGCTGGAAACCCACAGTGCAGCCTCACTATCCTGCAGCAGGCTGACAGTGAAGTCAGTCTGAGATGAGAGACAGAATGAGAATAAACCTCAGAAGAGAAAGGAGAACAGATTCTGAACTCTTTGTATATAAAAATTAGATGTATATAAAAATAAAATGTTCACTGTTCCAAGAGAAAATGAAGAAATATCATAATAGTAGTAGGAGTAGTAGTAATAATAATAATAATAAATGGTAAGTTATAAATGAAACAACACCAGGCAAACCTTTCTCCCTTTGAAATATCACGAGACATGCTGATACCAGAGTAGTGCTATGCCAAGAGAAAATAAGCAGCATGAGGTGTTAATGTTGCTCACTAGCAGTGGGTCGTGCCACAGAGAGCCAACACTGTGTGTGTGTGTGTACATAAACATTTGGTCCATAATTACCTACACCAGAAACCTGGCACATATGCAGTTTTCTGTCATCCATAGTATTGCCACAGGAATATCAGCAAGCTTAATTAGTCATCCAGCTTGCATATCATTTGGAAAAGAAGTAACACTTGTAAGTGTTCTATACGAAAATCTGTGATTTAATAGCCCAACTAAAGCCTGGCTACTAATTCCAGGTCACATTATATAACTGAGTGGAATTAATCAAAACTGTGACAATAGATTTGAGTGCTTACCCAAAATGTAAAATGTTTTCATTTTTGTGCTTTACACAAATGTTAACAAAATGGAAAAGGAAAACAAAGTACAAATGACATCACAAGACACTGGAATCTCAGGCAGCACAAGTTGCTCTGCTAATTGACTTGGAAAACATTTCAAGAAAGATGAGCAAGTGCCATATTACTACCAGGCTTCTCTCTTTAGCAGTCATCCACAGCCCATTACACAAAGGTATTTTTCCTTTGGACTTCAGTGATCTTTAGGTCTGGTTACCTTTCACTGCTCCGTCAAAGGACTTAAGAGACCATTTGACTTTTTTGACTTGAGTGCCAAGAGGTCATCTTTAATACATCTTCTGCAATCCACCATGAAATAATTTCTCTAACTGTTTATTAATGTCCTATCACTACACAACTATTTGCAATTATTATTTTTATAATAATAAGGGAGGGAGACAATACTAATTTACTAATGTGATTAACAAAACCCGTGCTCTCAAAGAGGTAATGAAAGCAACAAGTTGTGCAGCCCAAAAAATGGCTTGGCCTTTAAACCGTAGCTTCACAGGCCTTGATGTTGTCCCAATGGACAATGTTATCGTCACTTTGCTGACAAACTGCCAAGGAATACCTATCCAAAATTTTAGCTGTAGATCTTTGAGTGTGGAATCGACAATTCCCAAACAAATCCATGGCCAACTGCCCAGTTACCCTGAAAAACTTTTATGCAGGGTGCGAAATTAGAATAAATTCAAGCCTACTTTGGTTGAACGGAGAAGAACTGTCACTGCCCTTTCCAGTGCATTTACTGACTCAAAGACAGTTCATCTTGTCTGACCTCCCTGAGGGATGTGAATAAATAACAAACACAAAAAGATGAACAATTTTAAAGAGCTGCATGGCATATTGCCTATGGACATTGTTTCTAGCATGATCATTTTCTAGTTCATTTAATCTAAATGTTAACACTAGTAATAGAATAATCTATTCTATTACTAAGCTTCTAACACTTGTTAAAAATAGTTATAATTGCTCTGACCCCTTACTACTACTCTATGGGTCAACTTGCATTAGTAAGAAAGCAAGCCTAGAAACTGAATAATTTATAACTAAAATATCTCAAATCTTTGCAGCATTTCCGAAAGTACATCAACTTTAGTTTGATTAAGTGCTTGCCTGTCTTTCTCTCCTTTTATGGTGGTACTTACCTACCATATCTTTACTTTTTGCTTTGTATTACAAGAAAGTACATTCCAACAATGACCAGAAGAAAGGGCAATTATTTTTTCAGAACAACTTACAGCTTAAAAGACCAGCATTCACAATCAGATGTTAATAAACAGTATAGAAATTTCAACAACCATTAGTAAACTTAAACACATTTATTTTAGTATAGTCTTTCCTTTTTAAAATTAATTTATCCAAATTTTAATCTCCTCAGATGTCTTCTTGAGGCTCCAGGTAAAAACACCATATGCAGGGAAGAGTGAATAAGTCTCTCTTTGAAATCTATTAAAACAGAGCTTTAATTCATTTATTTGACATTAGAAACTGGAGATACCCTGGAGTAAAAATGTCTACCACAATAATATATTACAAGACATGTAAAAATTCATTGAACTTCATTTTAATATTAGTATGAAAAGTTTAGATTTTTTTTTTGTTATTTATCTTCATTTATTTTTTAAGAGAGAGAAAAAATGACAACTACCACATCTAGAAGTCAGACCAAGAAGAAATGAATTAAAACAGTCCAGTACAGAAATTCAAATGCAATTTACTTTTAGAAAGAATTCAAAAGTCTCAAAAGATTAATAATGGGGGGTTAAGTGCAGAATTTTTCATTGAAAATTGTATGTCAGCCACATAATGCAAACATATTGGTTGTAAAGCCCCCTGTAATAGAGTATTAAAAAGTCAGATGAAAACTGCAACTAATTCAGACAGTAAAATTGCTATTTTAATGGCATTTTGTTCTGATTACCAAATACCAGCACTCTAATCCTAAATCCCTGAGAGTAATTAGTTTCCTAGTCTCCTCTTCCCTATACTTAAATTTGCTCATCTGAACTGTATCTTAGAAAGGAATGGGCCTCCCCGCTGTTTGGGTTTTGGAAAACCATCACGTCCTGACTGTATTCTGGAGATCTGGCCATAAACCCTGGTGCAGAATTAGACATTTTTGAAGGGAAAATGTGGAACAGAAACTAGGTGGATTCTGACAGGGTTAAAGTTTTGGGGTTTTTCCCCCATGTTGTTCAGTTTTCCTACAACAGAATAAATAATAAAAGGACATTATTTTCCTTTGCTCATGCCCGTTTCCCTCTTCCACAGAGGGAGCCTAGTTGGCTACTCTGACCTACAGGCTGAAGCTTTAGCTGCATCAAGAGGACATGAAATTAATCCCTCCCTAACTCATCTGTCTTTACAACCTTCAAAAACCTTTACAACCTCCAACTACTGACCAGGTGAGACAAGGACAAGAAATAAGAGTGTGTTAAGAACAGCTGAAGTAGCACTTGCAGAGATAGTATCTTTTTTCTTGTATCAGCAGATTAGGAGATATTGGAGGAAATAAAAGCTTTTTGACACTCAAAGCCTTTATTAGGCTTAAAAAGCTACAGAAAATGTGAATCTAAGTACCAAATTGAAAACACTGGGTTTATGTAATTGGCTTTGTTCCAGAACAATTAGACAAATTTTAGAAAAGGGGAGCTAGACCTCTATAGAGCAGAAAAAGCTTTTGGCAGGGCTAGAAGCAGTAACTCATAACGTATTTCCCAAGCATGAAGAATAAATACTTTGCACCTAGAGCACAGCTGAGTGTTAGGAGGTGATACTCGGGGAAAACAATATTCTGCCATAACACCTATGTCTCCATTGCACTTAGTATCTAAAGAGATTTCTCTTTTAGCACTGACGTTAATTTTTAAAGGGTTTTTTTACACTTTCTCTTGAAAGACAAGACTATAAGAGGCTTTTTTTCTTAAGGAAAATGTTCCTTTTCTGAGTTATTTTGTCCATTACTCATTGCCTGTGTAAGTTTAGGCTGGTGTATATGTAGATTTTGCCCACTCCAACAGCACTCAATGCACTGAATAAAGCATACTACATGTTGAAATTTTCACATATAGAATCGTCAAATGAGTCCATACAACACTGCAAGTGGAGAGACATCCTACAGTTCTCAGTCCAAAGAAAGTTTTCATCTCAGGATTGGTTTGCAGACATTAGGGAGTAGGAGGAACAGTTAGGAAACTAACAGCTTTTGCAGATGTTAGGGAAGAGTTGGGAAAATTTTTTGAAGAAATGATCTGGTTTATTTGAAGACCAAGTAGCCTACGATATATTGTGTCTGCAAAACAGCATATAGCAGTATCATAGAATGGAAGAAAGGTTCGGGTTGGAAGGGGCCTTAAATATCATCTAGATCCCCACACCTTGGGAAAGAAAATAAAAAAGCAAAACAAAACCAACTACTCATAGTGGGTTGTTTCTTGAAACCAGAGTACATGTACTGGTCACGTTACTCTTTCAAATAAAGAGCCTTTATTTGTTGAGAGCCATCCTTAGACTGGTGAAGTGTTGTGTCTCAGATCACACAGAGATAAATTTGAGAGACTTAGCTTTCTAATGGCTTGAAAATGTGTACTAAAATAAATCAGGACATACAACCAATCCCCAAGCCCTTAAAGCTAAATCCAAAATGTAACACCACATTCTGTGGAAATTATGCTACATACAGCCCTGAACAAGTTTGATAGCATGTCACATAACATCAAGTGGCTAAGCGCCAATTTCCATCTACTCATATATACCAAGAATGTTGGGTGTCAAGTATCCCTCACAGACAACAAAAACATTCCGAGTTTGTAATTTATCTCCCTCTAGATAGGGATCATAATTTCATTAACACTTCATTAACACATTCATAAAGATATTATTACCATAGCCAGCAATTTAGAAAGAGTAGTAAAACAGAAAAAAGAATTATTATACATTAGTTTAATACTATAATTATGATCTCTCCCATTTTCAATTAGTGCCATAAAGTCCTTTGATTCAATTACTGTAGAAAATTTCACTACTATGAGAGATACCTATCTTTTTAAAATATCTTCTTAGGATATATACAGCTTCAATAATAGATAGGAGTGTTTTGGCAGTTATTTGTAATTAATCTCCTGAAGATCACAGAATGGAAAGGCTGGAAAGGACCACGGAGGGTCATCTGGTCCAACCTCCCTCCTCAAGCAGGGTCAGTCTACAGCACATTGCAAAGGAATGTGTCCAGATGGTTCCTGTATATCTCCAGTGAGGGAGACTCTAAAAACTCTCTGGAAAATCTGTTCCAGTGCTCCATCACTCTTATAACAAAGTTCTTCCTCATGTTCAGGTTCACAGGAACTTTCTGTGTCTCAGTTTCTGCCTGTTCCCTCATCTCCTATTGCTTGGCACCACCAAGAAGAGCCTGGCTCCATCCTCTTGGCACTCTCCCTTCAGATACATACATTGATGAGGCCCCTCTCAGTCTTCTTCAGGCTAAACAGGCCCAGCTCAGTCTTTCCCAAGAGAGATGCTCCAGTCCCCTAAACATCACAGTCACTTACCCCAGGAGCTCCATGTCTCTCTTGTACTGAGTAGCCCAGAACTGGTCACAGCACTCCAGATGTGCTCTCTCTAGGAGGCCACTTACGGGTGAGTAGAGGGGCAGGATCACCTCCCTTGACCTGCTGACAGTGCTCTTCCTTATGCACCCCAGGATTCCCTTGGCCTTCTTGGCCACCAGGGCACATTGCTGGCTCAAGGACAGCTTGTTATCCTCCAGGACTACCCGGTCCTTCTCTGCAGAGCTGCTTCCCAGCAGGTCAGGCCCCAACTTTTACCAGTGCATGGGGTCATTCTTCCCTGGGTGCAGAATTCTGCACTTGCCTTTGTTGAACTTCAAAAGGTTTTTCTCTGCCCATCTCTTCAGCCTGTCAAGGTCTTTCTGAAGGGCTACACAACACTCTGGGGTATCGGCCACTTCTCCCAGCATTGTGTCATTGGTGAGCTGCCTGGGGAGGCACTCTATGCCTCTAGCTTGGGATCTACCATTCAGTCAGTTCACAATCCACCTCTGTCCACTCATCCAGTCCACACATCCCGAGTGTGCCTACAAGGATATCATTACAGACAGTGCCAAAAGCCTTGCTGAATTCCAGTTAGACAATACCCATGGCTCTCCTCATCTAGTCAACCAGTTGTCCCATTGTAGAAGGTAATCAGGTTGTTTCAGGCATGATTTCCTTCTTGTGAATCTGTGCTGAATACTTACAATCACCTTCTTGTCTTCCAAGTGCTTAGAGGTGGCTTCCAGGATAAGCTGTTCCATCACCATTCCAAGGACGGGAGTGAGGCTGACTGGCCTGTAGTTCCCTGCATTCCCCTTTCTGCCTTTTTTGGTGATGGGAGTGACATTTGCTTTCTCCCAGTCCTTGAGCACCTCTCCTGACTGCCAAGACCTTTCAAGGATGATTGAGAGCGGCCTAGCAATGATGTCCAACATGTTATGAGTTACTGCTTCTAGCCCTGCCAAATGCTTTTTCTGCTCTATAGACATCTAGCTCCCCTCAGCACTTGTGGGTGCATCCCATCACGACCCACAGACTTCTGGATGTCAAGTTTGACCCTCCTGTTTCAGTCCTGAGAAACTCTTGGGATTACATGTGCAGCTAATCTCCTAGCTTTATCAAAGCAAATGTCTTGCCAAAGTCACAGATTCTCCAAAACACTTAAATACTTTGCAGTGTCCAACATCACACCTATGTATCACCTCTGAAATCAGACTTAACACTAGAGATGAGTTGCAAGGCAGAAAACAACATTAACTAACAGGTAACAATCTAAACTCTTCACAGAAGTCAGAGTAAGGTAGCACATTCCCCTCCACATGATCTTAATTCAGAAATGTTGTGTTTTGGCATTTCTGACTAAATAAACTATTGTCGTATTTCTCAAATCAAAAAATGTGGACATTTTTATTTAACGGAAGATATAAACAGGCAGGCTGTGCACCTACAATCTTTCCATAGAATTACATGCCTAACAACCTCTTCTTGTGATTGACAGTTCTGATAGACTCAGCTGAAGGCTGATTTTCATGAAACCCCATTTTCCAGGGTGAGACCATTATGCTAGAATTATTTTCGTCCTCATCTTAACTTGCAGCACAAAAAGGTCTCTCCTTTTCTCCTCCATCCTTAATATGATTTTAAATTGAAAAACTGAACTCTTTTTACACAAATTGGTCTACTGACTTTCAGTCAGCTTGGCAAAAGATATTTTCTTCAGCTTATGTAAAGCCAGCATGATTGATCATTTTGAATAAAATAGGCCTTGGACAATTTCTAAAATAGACTGCTCTGTTCAAATGAATAGGATATGTCGGTCACAAGACCTGCCATCTAGAAGCATTCAACTTCATATGTCAGATCCAAACAGACATTCCAATCCCAGCAAATCCCAGTTTTCCTCTTTAAAGTGAAGATAAGTTTTAGACAATAACCAATTAGAAAACAAACTCCAAAAGCATTTCAAACCTGCATGAAGTGTAAACCAAGACGGCATTGCACTTCTGAGCCTTCAGGCAGCAACTTCAGAACCAACACTACTGAGTTCACACAGAGACATTAAAAAGCCCAGCATCAGCTAATTGAGTCTTAAGCTCTTTAGATGACATGGCTGTGACACTTCTGCAGAGATTCAGGTGGGAAACAAAGAGTGAGCTGTGTATCCTGAGCCAGCAAACTGGACACATACCCCTGCTGAAATCCCAGGTTACAGAGACCATCAGCTGCCAGGGGTACGGGAGCACATGCAAGAGAACACCAGCTCCCAGGTGCTCAAGGTTTCTGTTGCCTCAGCTGACTGAAAAATTATTTCATCCCAGTGAGCTAAATGGCTGTTTCAGCAAATGGCAAATAATATATTAAAATGCACACAAAGAAGAAGAAGGGCATGAAGCATGCTGAGGCTTAAGATAAATGAGCAGGCTGCTTACCTGTCAGAAGTCATCTTAAAGGAGTCCATGAGGAAATACAGCTGTCTCATTATTAAGGGTGAAATATGACTGATGTCAATGAAACACAAGGACTAAGACACACAACTAGGATTTAAGAAATTATTCTTTACAAACTCCTGTTTATTTATCTGCTATTCATCAAGCAGCCCTTCCCTGAGATTAACCATTTCCTCCAAACCCTTACAAAATGCAGTGCTGCAGGTTCAAGTCTGTCTGTGCACTGTCTTTTGCAGATTAAAACTTCAAAACAAGATTGGAAAAACCTGCACTACAGCTGCATATTGGGCATCGACAGCAGGGATTTGGTAGCAGAGGGTTGCAGAGGTGCCCTGTGTGGCAGGCAGCCCTGACATGGCCACAGCTGGTTCCAGAAGCCTCTGAAACCACCATAAACAGCCCATCACCTCCAAAAACCTCAGGCAGGTTTAAAAGACGTTTAAGCATGCCTGTGCCAGCCACAAGAAGCAGGACACGCAGCACTGGAAATGCAGCTGCGAACACGCTCTGGGCAGGAGGGACTGCAGCCATGGGTGACCCATGCTGAGGCAGCAACACCCCCAAGGGACTGCAGCTGTGGGGAACCCATGCCAGGGTAGCTGCACCCCCAAGGGCACTTTGGCCTGTGGATGCCTCTCTAGAGCAGGAAATGAAGAAAGAGAACAATGGGAACAACAATAAAATGAAGAGGAGCAAAAATACACCTTTATGGCACATGACCCCACCTCCTGCACTTCTCTTCACCTCCCCAAAGGCAGTGGGGAACACTGAACATAATCTGAAGGGAAAATAAGGGAAGCCAAGACTAGGGAGGGGTTAGAATAGGTGTTTGGGCTAAGCTGAGCCTGGGGAAGGAAAGCACTTAACTCTTTTAACTGTTTATATTCTTTCTTTTTGCTTCCCCTTCAATACCCAAATCCATGATCAGAGGTTTTTCCAAATTGATAATTAAATTCAACAAAGGTTCCCAAGTCAAGACTATTTTGCTCATAACAAACCACAATACCAAAGTGACAGAGATTATTTCTCTAGATTTCACACCAAGCATAAAAATAATAGGCCTTAGCCCATTTGCCTCAATACTTGTACAAACCATCACTGGTACAATTATGGCAGTAGCGTATTCAAAAGCCTGGGTAAGTACAAGCAGATTGCAGTAACATCCCACTAGGTTATCTTTCAACGTATGTCTGAGCTAAATAGAGTTGAAAGTTCATCAAAACAGGTTTCTCCAGACTGACCAGAATTAGGTCCATATCACTACCCTACTTAGGAAGTACTGACATTGTAATTACTTCAGGCACCCATCTGGCACAAATCACAACATGATTTCATTTCAGATGGTCTCAGCTTTGTTTTTTCTCTCAGCTAGACTGTGCCACAAATGTGTGAATCTCATAATTTACAACAGGAAAGCATACAATAGTGATTTCTGCCTCATGACTCTGAAAAGCCCTGGCAATTGCTAATGTCAGGAGATTTACTTTAAAATTCAAATCATGTTTTAATTGACAGTGAACTGGACCTGTAATTCTTTGGTTGCTCTTCAGTGACCTCACTCTACCTCATAGGTGTTTCATATTTACTGGTAACAATCGGCACACTGCTTGGTAGATGTAAAATTCTGAATTTAATCCAAAAGGCTGAAGTTCTTAGCTCTCTAAATTAGGTCAACATCTAAAATACTGCAGTGCATTTAGCTTTTTATTTTTTCAAGTTTTTCCACAGGGAGATTATTAGAGTTTTTAAATGTATTATTTTGAAGGACTGGGGAAAAGAAAAAAAAAACAAGCAAGCAATTCTTGAATTACAAACTCTGTAAGGAAAACACTTGATTGAATTCAAAATTTTACCTCGTTTTTACTCAAAGGTGTTAGCTTTCTGACAATTCAGGATAGTAAACCTACACACTATTTTTTCTTCCTAAAAACCAGAGTTACCACATGCTCATTTAAAATTTAGAAGGATAATTTTACTTAAAAAGTTACATAAATGCATACATATCTGAGAGGCATTGCAAAAAACCCTAAAAAATTAGTAGAAGTCATTTGTTTTAAGACATTCAGCAACACAGGTTCTATATCAGATATCTGTAAAAGGCTTTTCCTTTTCTTACAACACAGATTTCTTAAAAATCAGCACACTACTACACACCAGTTTTCCAATGTACATCACACTGCTGAACGTCATTAACTAATCAATTAATTACTGTTCCTCACTGTTATGCAGTTGCATTGTGTTTCACGAGCAAGGAAATGGTTATGAGAACAACAAGGAACTCTATGGGACATAGGAATCAAAAGGTGTATTTTCCAAATTGTCATAGCCCAGCTTTAGCAGTCATCAACAGTTTAAGGCTAGATAAGCTAGAAAGGGTCTGTTGGCCAAATCAACATTCCAGATCTTTGATCGTCCATGGCAACACAAAAACAAACAAACCAGAAAACCTTCCTGTAGGAAACTCCTTCAATCGAAATATTCCATCAACATGAGAGCTGTTTCCTAACCTTGTGCTTGACGTAGTCATTGCCATCTGCTGTGATACTGACATGCAGCTAACTAGTTTTGCTCCAATACATCAAATCACGTGAGATTCCCAGACTTGCTAGAACACAGCTTTCATTAGCCTGCGCCATGGGCTTCTGAGGCCAAAACCAGAAATGAGGTCTTGGTCTTCCCCGGGGCATCCACAGCCTGGCTAAATAGCCTGTATTAACATGGAGCATGAGAGCAGTGAATTCACTTAGGCCAGGATCTTTGCAAACACAGCTCCACTTAAAAGTAACTAGTTCTCTTTCATAGGAGTAAGACTGAATGAGAACTGGAGGTGACAAGGCTGGATGCTTGTAAGCAACAGCTGTTTCTGTCATACATGTCAGATGTATTCTACTGCAATCTGTGTAGTTATATCTGAGAACCCCTTTAATAGACTGGGGAGGCAAAGCTAAAGAGATTTTATTGATGCTACAGACAATGAAAAAGGGTGTTTCTAAAAGGTAGTCCAGATGGCACGTGAATCTGGGTCAGAGCTGCATCATATGCTCCCAGCTGGAATCTAGAGGATAGAAGGCAGGAAAAAGTCTTCCTTAGTGTAAGAAAATTAATGCTCTGCCTTTACATAAACAAGTTATTAGGAACTGATGTCATTAGGAGGAAGCTGCATTTCAGAGAGATGGCCTTAGCATGTTTTTCAAAATAGAAATGTTCCTTAACTGAATATGAACAGTAAAACATAAAATTGCAATAGAGCTGTAGCACAACATGCTTGAAGTCCTGACTGGTCATATATTAGTTCAATAGGTTATAAATCATAAAGTTCAAGTCTCTCCTAGGCAGTAAAATGCTGCAGGACAAATGTGATAGTTCAGTGATCTCTAATTGTCCTCCTGTCCTCATCACAACCCACAGTGCTTAGTTTTCATCATTACAGTCTCCTCAAGAGTTATTTCAGTGTTTCCCCAAATGCCCTTCCTGCATGACCCTGCCTTTTTCAAGGTACTTCCCTCAGCTAATGCACTCTCTTGACCTTCTCCTGGTATTTATTCTAGGGATCAAAACCACGTCTTCTTTACCCTTTATCACTCCTTACAGATGTCTCAGATTCTCAGCAGCTGTTTAAGACTTTTCTCCATAATGGCTGTGCTACTCTGAACTCTTCAAAGACACTCTAAACAAAACTATTTATTTCAGTTAAAGTCTCCATACCAGCATCAATAAATGGTCCATGTCATTTTCCTCCCTCTTGTATCAGATGACTTTCCTATGTCATCTGATGAGCACTTGGGTGATCATAAAGCATTTTCATACAGAGTCCTGGTGCAATAACTGGCATGCTCTGGATTGAAAGAGTGGGTAATAGAGTATATAATATATTGTGAAATTCCACAAACAATCACCACATTGCTCTGAGGCATGCATTCAAAAGGCTTAAATTGCAAAGGAGTAAAAAATATGATATGGCAATGGGAAAAGGAAAATATGGCATAAGCATTGCCTAATGCTCATGCCCTTTTTGCAGCTACAGGATAATGACTTGTCACCTAATGTGGTATGCCTGAAGCAGTCCAAGGGAGTCTAACTGTGGCTGCCAAACCTGCATTTTTGTCCCAACCATGCAGTCCCATTCCCTCTCTGGCATATATCTGACCATGGTATGAATCATTTCATCTTGCTAGACCAGCAGAAAAACAGGAAAACCTTACTTCCAAGAGAGTTTATTCATCTCCATTTTCAGCTCTTCTCCAATCAGCCTTTGTGAGAGATTTCTAATGCCAGAGTGGTCACAGGGTGGCCAAGATTACCCTGATGCCCATTTTTAACTTTTTTCCCACCTGCTTCAAACTTTGTAAGTTATCCCAGCTGTGGTGGGCTGACACTGACTTGATGCCAGATCCCCACCAAAGCTGCTCTATCACTCCCCTCCTCAGCTGGACTGGGAAGAAAAGAATACATCAAAAGGCTCATGGATTGAGCAAAGGACAGGGAGAGATCACTCACCAATTACTGTCATAGTCAAAACAGATTCAGCTCAGGGAAATTAACTAATTTATTATCAATCAGATCAGAGCAGGAAAATGCGAAATAAAACCAAATGTTAAAACACCTTCCACTCAGCCTTGCCTTCTTCCCAGGCTCAATTTCACTCCACATTTTCTCTACCACAGGAGGATGTGGAATGGGAGCTGTGGCCAGTTCACCACACACCATCTCTGCCACTCTTTCCTCCACAGGGGAGGACTCCTCACAGTCTTCCCCTGCTCCAGCATGGGGTCCATCTCATGGGAGACATGAGTCCTTCCCACGGGCTGCAGTTCTTCACAAACTGCTTCAGTGTGGGCCCCTTCCACAGGGTCACAAATCCTGCCACCAAACCTGATCCAGTGTGGGCTTCTCTCTCCACAGATCCACAAGTCCTGCCAGGACCCTGATCCAGAGCAGGCTTCCCATGAGGTCACAGTCCACTCCAGGCACATCCACCTGCTCTTGTGTGGGTTCATTCACAGGCTGCAGGTGGATCTCTGAACGCCCATGGACCTCCATGGGCTGCAGGTGCACAGCTGCCTCACCACAGTCTGCACCATGGGCTGCAGGGAAATCTCAGCTCTGGCACCTGGAGCACCTCCTGCCCCACCCTCTCCACTGACCTTGGTGTCTGCAGAGTTGTTTCATATATTCTCACTTCTCTCTCTGGCTCCTGTTGCCATTGTGCAGCAGGGGTTTTTTCTCTTGATAAATCTGTTACTCCAGAGGCATTACTACCACCTCTGACTGGCTCAGCCTTGGCCAGCTGCGGGTCCATCTTAGGACTGGCTGGCATTGGCTCTATCAAACATAGGGCAAGCTTGTGGCATCTTCTCACAGAAGCCGCCCCTGTAGGCCCTCCACTGCTAACAGGACCTTGACACACAAACCAAATATACCAGCCCTCACTATTATTTCAGTCATCCCTGGAAAATTTCAGTTTTTAATGCAAGTGCAGGGAATAAAATAACAGGAAAAAATTCTTGCTTGCTCTCCTCTCTGTTTGAAGACTACAGATGTCCACTCATTCCACTATCTCAACAGGATTGCTGCTCAACAGTGCCAGAGATTATGAACAACTGGCATGTTTAAGCTCCTTCCAGTGGCGTATCTAGAACGAAGCACTGGGAAAGAAGACGTTTGGCCTAAATCTGCCTTCAGGACACAATGAACTTACTGCGTCTAAGACACATGTTTCAGGCAATGTGGTGCTTTTCTCATACGAGCCTGCTTTTATACTTGAACTTCATCAAACACTCCAGGCACCAAGGCAGCCTGTATTCTGACAGCCCTCCTGTGGTACAGTCTTTGCTTGCTCCCTTGCCTGCTTGTTTGTTTTGAAGTAGCCCTAGTGCTTTAGTGAATTCCTTCATTCATGCTTCCAGATATGCCAAGAATTTTGCATTTCAGTGTTAACATTGCCAGAACACATTTTGTCACTCTCAAGAGAGTCTAGGGCCTCTGGACTACTATAGGTATGAACACAGAAGTAAAAAGCTTGGCAATTTTGAAATTTTATTATTTCAGCTGCATTAATTTCACAACAATTACAACAGCAAGGGAGCAAAAGTGGCTGTGTACCCACACTGAAATAGTGAATGACACACAAACTAATTCAGGTGTAAAGTTATCTCATCTGGGTTAAGAGCAAAACTGCCTGAAGTGGGAGAGTTACTCTGGATACAAACTTTCTACTCAAAGTAGGAACTTACTAGAAGACAGTTGTTCTACTCCCTGGCTGGGCTGTTTTGAAATAAAAAGGAAGATGTAATAAATACATATATTTATTTCATTCAGTTAAAGACAGAGGCCCAAAACAGACTATAAATGGGGCATCTTCATGTCCATGCTGAATTTCCCTGCAAGTAAATATACACAGGGCCAAAAGGAAATCCAATGAATGTTCATCTGTTGTATCTGCATCCTTTTTGAAATCACACAATATCTCAATTTAATTTTTAATTATTATTGCACAAGATCTACACAAAACCTACAAACACTATCAAACACACAATACATTTAAGAGAAAAAAAAATAATGCATTTGTTCCTTTAGACATATTGTCCTTGACTGCCATCTCTAAGTGTGGGCAATGGTCAGACAGAAGTGTATTTTTGTTTTCCATCTATCTTAGTAAGTCCCTTTCTATCAAATGCCTCCTATTAATCCAAGGTGTGAGTGCTAGGCATAATTTGGTCCTTCGAACTTTTGACAATTCTTTAGTCAGAATCCACATGAAAAGATGTCATTACAAGGCACTGTAATAGCCCTGGTAGCACTGCACATCAATGCTGCCATCATTTCCAATCAGGAAAACCCCATTACCAGCTTAGAACTTTGCCAAACTTTGATTGCAAGGACATTTATTTTTGTTCTATGTCTGTCCCAGGTGGAATTTTGTGGGGACATGGCTAAAGACTTTTTGGGAAAATTAGACTAGGAAGACATATTTTTTGCCCACAAATCTGGAAAAGATTACTGGATGCGAATGGCTTAGAAGACAGAGTAGAATAAGAAAACATAGGTGGTACTGAAAGTGTTAATAAGCCTGGGACAACCTGGAGAAGGAAGTTTTGTCAGGGAACCCAGGAAAAGCAGAAATAAGAGGCTGAGATATACACATGGAAGATTGGAATTAATTACTTCCACGTGTTGCCTGCTTTATGGTAGTGCCATGGACTGCAAGAGGCAGTACAGGATCCAGTTCACCTAACCCACTTCCAGTCCTTGTGCTTCTATCTGGCTGTCAAGTAATGTGAGCTGTCACACCATGTCAGCCAGGGATCTGCCATTTAAACCCAGACCACTGGTCTTTTAGGTAGAGCTGTTACCAATTTTACTCTGCTGTAGCTTCCTATGTCTCTGAAGACTCTGCTAGCAAACCCCACCATGTACAGTCGTTACACTGGCGCCTGTTTTGGGGAATTTCCAGAACTATCACAGTGTAGCTAACATTGCTGTTTCCACAAAGGTTTGGAACCACTGACACCCTTAGGATTTACTTTGATCTTCCTTTGGTTTCCCACAAGTGCTACCCTTGCCTTTCATCCTTTCATTTAGACACATGCACTGCCTGGCGTGCCCCACAGAGCTGCTACAACCCGACATCACAGTATTCTACTGCCTCTTCCCTGACTTCTCCTTTCCTTGCAACAAGAACATTACCAGCGACAACATCAACATCTAAGAGTTCCCCTAGTGCCTGGTTCCATTTCCTCTGAAACATCCCAAATGCCAGGCTAATTCCAAAGACATTCTTATTTAGTGATATCTTCTGGCAGATACAAAAAGTTCTAGGTGCAGCCCAACTATCTCTGTGCGAGAATCGTATTTCTGAACTTACAAGAGAAAAAAACAAACAAAACAAAACAAATAAACAAAAAAAAAAAACCCAACACATCTCCCTTTCAGCCTGGACTGCTCAGTAGGTATATTTTTCATGAGTACTGACAGTCACTCTTTGTTCACTACTTGCTCAGTGTTAACTGGGCTATTGAAAGATGCAGGTCTTCTATGGTTTTCTGTTTTCTTACAGATACTACTAAAACAAGTTGCTCATTTAGTTATCCTAGTAGCTAATCTAATGATTTGAACTTTATGTGGGAAAAGCTGCCCTCACTGTTTTCCTCTATGTTTTAAAAAATAGATAAATTCCACAGATATACAAACATGCAACAGTTTCACTTTATGAATTACATTTTTCACAAACCATCGTATTCCTACTGGGAGACCTGTCAGTTTCCATAGGCAGAGATACCCTAAGACTTTCAGTTCAGGATTCTTATTTGCTTCCTGGCTTTGATTAAAGGAAAACTAGAACACTCTCTCTCTGCTGTTTTATTCTGTGATTAGGACATTTGTCAAATACATTTTTCAACTGATGAACTGGAATGATCATTATTGCTGACCACTGTATATTATACACATTTTTGCTTTTTTGGTCCAGTTAAATATTTTCTCTTTTCCACATCTCATTTGTAAATATACTACACTCACATTGTGCAGGCTCAGTTGCAGGATGTTCTGTATCTGGAAATAAAACCTCGTGTGTGAGGCTTTGGTGTCCTAATTCTACTGTTTTGTTACACTCTTTGCTATCACCCTCCTTATCACTGCTATCATATTTATTTCATCACTTAAAAATATTGCACACTTGCTAAAGTAAATTGTTTACTCAAAAAGATATTGATAAGCAATTTCACAAAGTACCAACAACGTTCAAGCCCTATGCATTCAGATTTGATCACATGCTACTTTTCCCCAGAGTACATATATCTTTCTGCACACTCAAAAACCTATTACCTTACCTCAGTAAATTCCTTGGATACCTGTTCCCATTTCTCAGATGCAAATAACCACTGTGCAGACACTGCCTATAGGTCCCTGTATGTTTAAATCATTAAATTCAGCACTTCACTCACTGCCAGAAAACCACTTATAACTGGTTGAGTCAGGCATTGCTGCATCCCCTCTCATATGGAGTTGTGCACATTCTTTTCCACAACAGGCACTCTATTCTTATACATCAATATTTAATTTATACATGGATATAACATATATAAAAAATAATTTATATGTTGTATAGATTTCAAGTTTTTATAGGAATTGTGTTGGTTTCAGTAATAATCTCTCCAAAAATCTCAGGCAGTTTATTTTCAGCTGAAAAAATCTTTACCATCCTTCACCTAAACCAGCAAAAGCATAATTCCAAGCTGATTAAAAGTCAGCTACATGCTGGCATGAACAATGATGGTTATCACTTTTGCCTGAATGTTGAACATAAATGCAACACATCCCCATTTGTTGAACTCCAGCTCAGCTTTGTATTTGCCCATACACATTGCAATTCCCTCCTACCAGAAGATTTTCTTCCGGCCCATGGACCATTTGATGCTATTGTGCACTGGTAGGACCAGCTCAGTCCAAGTGTTCCGCTTCAGTGAGGGACAGATGTGATGTTTTACTCCTACATCAAATAATTTGGCTGTCAAGGCATACAAAATTAATTCTAAGTGCAGGGGAAAAAATATACTCTCTGAAGTGGAAAAGCTTGCCAAAGGGAAAAGTAGCATTAATAAGGAACTTGCACTGCTCATTTACTGCATGCAACTTTTCAATTTGCTTCTCAAAGTTCTGTAACAGCATGTCCAGAGAGAACCAAAAAGGCAGCTGGATGAAACTGTCAGAAACAATGACCCAATAAAGAAGGTTCTTACCATTTGTCAGTGATGAGCACTAATGCAGTCCTTCCCTACCCCCACAAAATCTGTGGGAATGTCCTAAATCAGATTCTCTCTATCAGAAATTTCCAGAGTTCTCTAACTCATGTGTACCCAAAACAACAAAGACCTCTTCCAACAGCAACATCAAGGAAAACAGCAGCTTCCCAAGAGGACAATCATCACCAGCACTTCTCTGTAGATCTCATGTTTGGAGTTTGGGCTTGAAGTGTATAGTTAGGAGCATGGTTTCCTCAGAATCTTCTGTTCTATCTCTAAAGCTATACCCAGAAAGTTTACTATGTTTGATCTTCCTGGAGTTATTGACATAAAACCAAGAGAAAGCAGAGAAAGCATAAATGAAAATTACAGGACTATTATATAAGCAAGTGTGGAATTTGGAGCTCATTGGGCTGACAATTTAGACTCTCATTACAATTGTGAACAAAAAAACGGAATAATTTCACACACATGAAAACCATCACAAATTTCTTTAAGAAAATTAACATTTATATCTCAGCCATATATATATATATATATATATACATATATATATATATATATATAAAATAATTAGAAAACTTTGTAGTGCGCCAGATGGACATTTGAATACACAGGTGACAGGAACACCAAATCCTGAAAAGGAAAGGCAAAGGCTTAAGCAGGAGGGGAAAAACCACATTTAAATTCTTGTGTCTGACAGTGAAGCTCAGATTTAACTGAGGTTATGGGAACTGAATAAAGGGGAAGAATTTTTGGAACAGTAAAAACATGGAAATTAGTGTATCATGAAAAGAAGAGTGAGAGAAAGAAAGAAAATATGGCAGTGTATTTAGAGTATTTCTCCTCCCAATATTAACTACAGGCAGATAGGCTACAATGGGATAATGCCAAAATTATAAGTAAGAATATAAAAACTAAAGGAGAGACACAGCCAGGTAAAATTATTCAAGGAAAGAAAAAAAAGCTTTATTAAATGAAACACGACTGATTACAGCTTATAGTTTGGGCAACGTTTCTTTATTCCACACGCACCGGTTGCACTTCACCTGGGTATGCTCGTCGTTTTGTGTGTATCTCCAACCTTCTATTTTGAATAGTTTTACCATTAATTTGACCTGTAAGATTATTCAGAGGATGGCTTAAAAAGCAAAGAGAAAGGATTTTTCCACTTTGATGGGAAGCAAAATAGATACAGAAATTATGCAGCCAACACGTGTATACAAAACAGTGAAAAAAAACCTCAAATCATGAACAGGCTTTTGCTAAATGCAGCTGTTAAACATATTTTCATTCACTTAACTATAAGGTTTTTGTCGACAGCATTAAAATTATTCAGGAATGGCTTTATTTAGGAATGAAAATTATATCCACAGGTCGAATATTTATTATTTAGATCTTATTTGGAACAGTATGTTATCAACCTCTTGGGAAACAGAATAATTAGTCAAGTTGACATCAAATTCATTTCCTAAAATATTAAGAAGCAGGTAACAAATAAGCCTTTTACTTGCCTTTTTTGAGAGGGAAAAAAATAATAAACATCTCACTTGTTAACAGATGCACCTGAAAATGGCCTGAAACTAGGCAGCTTTATGCTTCAAAGTTATTCACACTTCACAAATAAAATTTTACCTCACCAAGGAGTAAGGAGAGAAACAACAATTCTACTATGTTATAGACTTTTATATCAAGATATTTACTGCCATTCTATCACTGTCAAATCTGATTATAAACCCAGGATCAGCAAACAGGAGATTAAAGGCTCATCTGAGAAGATGGAACAAATTAAATTGATGAAAACTGTCCAGACTGTGTCAGTTTCACAGGAACCACCATCCAGATGGAGGGACTATCAGAATATTGGAATTACAGATACGAGTACTCTCATTCTCTCTCTGCCTTTGAAATGTAAATGAAAACTGCTAGAATTGTTGAATAGAAAGTGCTCATTTTATATATATACCTACATAGATATAGATATATATAAGATACATATCTAGCGTAAGTCTCCTCACATTAACCAGCTTTGTGAAGCACAGGATCAGCATTATATTAAATGGAGATCCTTGCTGATCCTTGGGCTTTCTCTGCTCTTATTGAAGAATTTTTTCTCTATAGGCACTATAGGCATTCAATTTCTGTTCTGTAAGAAAAGGAAGTACTTATTGCTGTGCGGTCTGGCACACAGGTACTTAAGTTGCTCCATGAGCACTAAGGTCATTTGAGTGTTTGTCTAACTGAAGCTGCTTTTGAGAAGCCACAGACCAAAGGAAAGAACTGGCCAGATACAAAAGACTAGAAGTAAAGGTTTATGTACATAATCTCTATTGGATGGATGGCTGAAGGGTTAAAGAACAAGATTTTATTACTCAACAAGAAAAAGGAGTGTGTGCAAGTCTGTCAACCATCCAACTAAAACAAAATAAGTGACAGTCCACTCTTCTGGATGCTACAATGAGATTTGCATTTCCCAATTACTTTTTACTGATACTACAGTTAGCACCCAACTATGTTGTGAATATGCAAGATAAAACCAGATATCCTTCAACTACCTGATGCTCTCTGAGACCACGGTATTTCTGAGCAGGTATAAATCTATTACAGAACATAAAGTTGTTTCAGCCCCTATAAGCAAACAAAGTGATACATTTGAAGTCTCCCCTTCCAAGAATGACGCCTCAGAGACAAGGCAGACACTCACACAGAGGTACTCCATACAGTGCCTAATTCTAATTTGGGGGTACGTGGGCCCAAGTACGTGCCTGTTCCTTCATGCACAAGAGCAGGTGCAAGTACAATCAGGGCACTGTCTCTTACAGCATGCAAGAGTCTCTCCCAGAAATGTGCTGGGTGTAGGAGTAGTGGATCATCAGGACAGAGCAAGTCTAATTTCATTCTCTGTGAACTGCAAATGCAATTTCTTTTGCTGCATCCTGGGAAAAGTACAGCAGCAAAACTATCCTCCCACAGTGGATTTACTAAAGTGATTTTTTAAAAATGAATGGAAAGAGAGAAAAAGAAACCTTATGCAGAATAAAACTCCATTACTTGTATATATTTTCAATTATACTGTCTAAAATGGAAATTCTACTCTGACATCTTAAAAGAATTTATTATCTTTCAGCTATCAGTAAAGATTAAAAAAATAAAAGTTCTGGGGGGATGGGTAGTGTATCACTACACAGAAAGCTAGAATAATCACTTTCCCTGTCCTCCCCATCCTCCCACATTTTCCTTTATGGGTTATTCTGCTTTTACTGCCTACATTCTTCACCTGAAGTCAAACCCTCTGTTTATGGCATCACAGTGGTTGCCGTGGAGGTTATTACGATGTTCAAAGCCAAAAATGATGAGTTCAAGTTTGGAATGAGCAGTAGTATCTCATGAAATGTTTCTAAAGGAGTAGGAGATATTAAAGAAAAAAAAAAAAAAAAGAAATAAAACCAGAGCACATACATTGAAAACAAATTAATTAACTTCCTAAATGACTGTTTGCCATCAACTCTAATTATCACAACTGTTTTCAGATATACTACTCCAATGGTGATAGAGACTAAGTGCTAAACTATACATATGGAAACAAGCACACAACAGGAACAGGCAGCGCTAACACAGATGGCAGCAGAGTTCCCAGCCACGCTGCTCAGGAGTGCCTGCTGTGATTGCTGTCATCTTCTGTAGCAAAAACATACAAACGACAAAGTGTGGTAAACACAGACACGCACTGTGCAGCGCTGCTCTGACAATGAAAGCTCTTCATGGCACCCTTCACACCCTACATTTCTCTGTGCCAGCTTCAAGGCTCCCTAAGTTATGACCAGAGAACACACATTCCTGAAAAAGCTATTAGTTCATTGCAATTCCTTCTACTGTATGGATTGGCTTCACACACCCTTTCTCAAACACAGACACGTTTTAAAAAACAACTGTTGAAGTATGAATGCTAACTCTCAAGAAACATGTAAAATATTAGAAATGGGAGAAATCCATCTTGGGATTTGCATCACAAATTCAGCCACTGCCCAATTTTCACAACTTTGATAGCAGATAGAGTTCTTATTTTTTCCCTACATTAGGAAAATCATAAATTACTTCTATTTACTGAACTAGTTGCTCAACCATCTTTTGCCCCTAGCTTTGACACCTGAAGTATTACCAGGAGTGTAGGCTTCAAGGAAAACCATTGATGAAAGATTTCTGAATCATATCTGCTTACACATCTACTTGTTAAAAACAAAACCTGCGAAAAGCAGTGGGACAAAGATAAAATCAGGTGTCAGATTTAAAGAAAACAAAACAACAAACAAACACTTGAGGACAAGACAAGGAAGAGAAAAAATCCCAAGGTCTTATTAAAATATTATTAAATAAGAAAGTGAGCCTCTAAACAATTTTTTAACATGAGTGCCTTGAGACTGCTGGTAGACCAATGTATCCTATTACATGACTGCAGAAGCATTAACAAATTAATTATACCAAATAGCTGAATTAATTAGGATATGGGAGACAATGGCAGTTAATACCAAAAGTTATAATGTGCTTTGTAAAGAAAAACAGTACTCTTTTATATCAGGAAAATATATTACCAGCAAGGTTGTACTACTGCGTGCAGGCTATGTTGCATGGAACTTTCTTACATAGGAATATTGTTGGAAAATAGTAAAAATCACTTGTAGGCTTGTACAGAAGAAGATACCAGGACATAAAGATGCAGTGGAGCTGCAGGTTCTTTGTCAGATTCCTTAAGCCAGACACAGGGGACACCCAGAGAAACCCACCCACCCTGTGGGCAGGGTGTCAAGTGGAACATCAGAACCAACAGCCACACTACTGCTCCAAAGCTGGGAACCTGTGGGGGGCCAAAAAAAAAACCCAAATCAAAACAAACAAACCCAAAGAGAACAAAACACACACACACACACACCCCCCCCACAGATCACCAAAAACAGTAAAGCATTGTCTTTCAGACTCTTCCCATAATGACCAGAGACTTCTGTGCTATAACGGCACTGGAATATTTCAGTTACTCAGGTTGCCAAGACCCTTCTTGTCACAAAATCTTACCTGCACTTCTGATTTAGGCAGATAGTTGAATGGCCAGATAGCTGGCATACTCTTCTGTATTTCTCAAAAAGTTAACTAAGTTCCTAGGTGAACTCAGATAAGGGGTTGCAAGCCTAGGAATAGTTATAATTCTTTTTATTCAAAACACTATGGATATTAGCAAATTATTAGCTTTCCATGGTATCTTTTCTGGAACATCCTAAAATAAGGCAGCTTGCATTATGTTTTGCAAGTGGTACTTCAGATCATCAGTGGAATCAATTTAGCACCCCTTACACCTGGGCTTATTTCTAGGAAGATAGCCATTACCTAGAACTCACACTTTTCTGAAGTTATCAGGGTCTCTTTGGCATTTTGATGTGAAAAAGTAACCAGTTGCCAGATTTTGTGCATGCCTTCGTTGGATGTTTTCAAGACTGGATTGAAGAAAGCCCTGAGCAACCTGGTCTGATCTCACAGCTGACACAGAGCAGGAAACTGGACTAGAGATCTTCCTCAGGATCCTTCCAACCTGAATCATTCTGCATATTCCTCAGGTTTCCACTGGATATGCTGAATACAATCAGAATTTAATGGATCTAAATATTTTAACTAGATCTTAAAAAAACCCAAAACAAACAAACAAACAAACATAAACCCCCACACCAAAGTCATAATACAATTGTCTAAATATATCAATAAATAATTTTGCCACTTTCCTTTTATGCTGAGAAAATCATGAAATGGAGTTTGAGTTTGCAGAATACAAAAGCCTTGGGCTAAAAATGTCCATCTGCCATCAAACTGGCATTGTGTTGGTGCAGGAATAAGTGGGAAAATAAGCTAGTCAAGGATGTAGCTTCAGCTTAACCCTCCCTGCAATGAAACAACTGCTCAATGCTGCTAAGAACTCTGAAAAACTCTCAGGTGTTACTTAATCATCTCTTCTGTGAGATCATTTGTGTGCTCACTCCCTGGAACAAGTGCCAAAACAGAAGAATTCAGAAAGCCTGAAAAATCAGCTCACTGATCTGGTGCATACAGCAAGCAGCTACAGCCCATGAGATCAAACCCTTCCAAGATCAGAATCTCACTCCAGTCACTACCGTTTCTGTAGGGTGATCTTTTTCCCTCCTTTACATTTGCAACATAGTCCTCTCCCAAAAATTAAAGTAACTGAGCTAGGACTAGCTTTTCAGCCTGGACATTAAGAAAACAAACACTACAACCACAAACAAAACCCCCAACAATATATGCTTCTGTTCTAATCAGATTATTACCACTTCTCAGTGAAAAATAACAAGACATCCTCCACAACTGCACAATGAATAAAAACAGTGGTAAATTCTTTCTTGCTTCATTGGAACTTGCCTTTGTAGGCCAGATGCTCAAAGCAATTTAGGCTGCACCCAGCAGTACCATTAACACAAACAACTGACCATCCCTCAGGCTACTTCAGCGTTAACTGAAATCAATACCTGGACTGGGAGCAGTCCTGCCCTAGAGAATCTACAGAATTCCAACGTCATCAGGACTGGAAAAGACCGTGTTTCCCTAAAACATATATTGTGTTCTATAGAAAACCACTTTCCTTTGGTTTTTAAATGGATTTACATGCTTGAATATCTCTTGGAATTCCAAGTAGCTAGAAAGCCAAAAATTCACACCTCTAAGTTAAAAATTGAATATTGTGTTCCCGTTCCCGCTAATTCGGGTTTGAACATTACAAGCCACTCATTAATGATGTCAGGACTTGATTATGAAGATGTCTTATATTTTAAAATGATGCAGAAGTCTTGAAACATTCTGCCCATCCCAGAATACAGCATCTCATCTGTTCTGCAGTCCTGCTGATATGAATGTTTCGCAGGGGTCCCTTGATCTCTCTGTATACAGCTTCTCATTACAGAACCTCCTCTCACTTACCTCCTAAAAAATTTTACTCACGCCCACTTCTTGTCTAGCAGCAACCATGACGTCCCACATGAAACCACAGCGCCTATCAGCCAAAGAGATGAAACTGATGAGGACATCTGGTTACACTACACAAATTTACTCAACCCAACTTCTGGAGAAGGAGTATCTCTTCTCAACCTCCCATTCCTCCCCCTCACTACAAATGCCAGCAGTTAAGACAGCTCTGTAGTTTCAGAGCTTCAGAGTGATAAGCATTGAACAAAACACTGGAATGGTTTGTACAGCAAAGCGCAATGCAGTCATTGACTATAACAACTCTTTTTTCTTGCTTTTTTTCCACAGGCTCTTGGGTTCATTATCACAAACTACCAATTCTACTTTAATCTGCCTTCAGGAGAAAGTTCTACCCACTAATTCCTACTCCTCGTTTCTACTTTTTGATGCTTTCCACAGGAATGTGGCATCAACACCTCAATGAAAATTGGTCATAAAGAGCACACAAAAATATTCTTAGACATTACAGTGCACAAGACAAGATCACAAGGCCATCTTAAAAAGAACACATTTTACACAGTACTTTGGGCTTATTTATTAAGTAGATCCTTCAGTATTTGCCTTCCAAATGCAACGAAGTTTTTTTCATGGAAATAAGCAAAATACTCTCAATGATACTTACTACTACATAATTAAGGCAAATGCTATTTAATGAGTCAAGGAACTGCCAGTAAATCCCTTTTTAATAAAAGGGCATTTATTTTCAAAATGCTGCTTAAATAGCAACCAGAGTGCTATCTCCAAGCCCACTCACAAGGCAAGAGGTATAAATTTGCGTTTGCTGGCACAGCCTCCCTGCCCTGTAGCCCATGGTGCTTCCTTTGCACCATGTCACTTCTCTAAATTATTCAAAGAATGCCATTATAGTTTTGATTCACTTGCTATTTAATGCTTCAATATTTTAATCAGCACCAATTTAAAATCCATCAACAAAACAGAATATGTCAAAGTGAATGTACAATAACAATATCGTTCAACTGTTACAGGAAATATTACAGCCCCTACACAGTGTCATATGCATGAAGACAGAAAATGAAAGTGCTACCTTACAGTTTCATGAGAAAACAAGTTGAACCCTTAGAGGATAAAGACATTCCAGGTCTGGGGATGGCTTATGCTTCTACTGCTCAGAACAGCACTGGGAATAGCCCAAATTCATATGGGAAAGCTGTCAGGAGTTGCCACAGTTCCAATCAATTATTAAGGCAACATGACAAAACAAATTCAGTGCATAAACAGGCATTCCAACTGTAGTTAATGGTCAAGATGATTCATTGTTTTAACATGGCAAGGCTAAATGGAAAGACAAAGGCAGAGATGTTAAATTGAATACTAGGACTGGAAACTTCCAGAGGCAAGTATTAAATGCCCCTGAGCCAGGGTTATTCAAAACATAAAATATTTCAGAATGTACTGAAATGAGATAGTTTCTATAGTTCTGTCAGAGTAATCATTTCACCTAGCTTCAGAATTTTCAACAGCAAAAGCCAAATGATCAGGAAAGTGATTCTTTTTTTTCCCTTTAAGATCACACCTTGTACTTCCCAGCAAGGTGACTTATGACTCTGTCTGATTAAAACTACCCACATATTCTGTAAAAAGAAAAAAAAGAAGTCAGAAAAGTATATCTGGGTATGAAATGGAAGGGAAGTCTTTGGTTTCCTAACTACATTTCTGTGCCAAAATTAGATCTAAATAAATATCATAAAACTGTATTTGGAGTGTGCTTCTAAGATCTAGTGGGTGGGTTTGTCATTATATCATAAATTCAAATTTAGAATAATCCATGGATTTTTAGCTCTGATTACTTCTCTCTAATTGTGGAAGTTATAATTCTAGGTTTTATCAGTATCATATATATCCTCATCTATGAACGAGGCATCCACTAGTTGTATTACCTTTTTTACAATGAATTAATTTGAAAAACAAAGCAAAAGAAACAAATAAACAATTTTTTTACAAACAAACAGAAACAACCACAGAAAGAGGTAACAGCTAGCACTTACATCAAAGGACAAAGGGAAAGGCTAATCAAGTTAAAACATGTTTGGCAAACCAACCTCTCTTGTTCTCCAGGCCAAAATCCTTACCCATCCAATTGTTTGGAAAGCCATGCCTTCAGAGCAAGGTCTGCATTACACAGTACACTCCCTAACAAGACTCCAAAAGTGGCTGAGGCATCAAAGTGTCAGTAGATGTAAAAAGAAATAATGTCAATGTTCATACATTCCATACAGGCTACAAAAATATTTCAATATTAAAAGTCTACCTGCAGTTTATTCCAGCTGATCACAGAAAACATGTTTTCTTGCTTCAAGAAGAAAACTTCTATTACTTTATATTAAGCACATACACATATATATAAAAACACCTACATTAATTTCACACATTTACTTTCACAAATACTACAATAAGGCACACGTAAAAAGTGAGGTAAGAGAACTACGCCTCGAGCAAAACAGAAGATTTGGTTATGACTACCTCAATACGACCAACAACGTTATTTCCCAGGAGACAGAGAAGGAAGAAAAGGAAAAACCAACAGAAAATACTGAAGCACGTTCTTGAATATTTCAAGAAGAAATGTACAAAGATGAGAATATCTGAAAGTGGAAAGCTCAAGCACAATTTAATTGCCTTACTGTTAACTGTGGAATTAGTCCAGTGCAGGAGCAACCTGGATGTTTGCACATGTGCATGCAACTAAGCTTACACAAGAGGAAAACAATGAACAGGTTTGTGGGGTTTTTTTTCCCTCTCTCTCCATTCTCCCAGCAGTTCAACACAGTTAGAAGAGACCACATCTCTGCAGCAATAATGTGTTGACTTCTACCCTTCCCATACTACAACCTTTCCATCACACCAAGCAAACATGGCAACAACAGCTTTTGTCTTATTCTGTGACAATTCTAGACAGGTAAAGACTAAAATTAGTCAGCAGATCCAGGTAAAAAAGAAGTCTGTGTTGTTAGAGCTCATATTCCTTTATCCAGCCCACCTGGGTATAGTTCAACATATTGGCATAAAAACAACTGAATTCACTGTGCTGGCTGAAGCACAGAGGACTTGTACTTGCCAGTCTAAATATGGCACATTTTGTGAGATATTTTTTAAAAAAAAAGAAAATCAAATAAATAATTGTTTTCTGTCTAAAACTTCACCTACGTGGATACACACACTCCTATACATACATCCAGCACTATTTACTTGTGCTGTTTTTCCCTGGTAACTGTTTTTACCATAGCTTTAAAAGAGTTATAAAACACTGCTTTCTCTCCAGAAGGTATTTCTGGCGGTACCAAGTAATTTAAAACTTATTTCCGTTTCATAGCTTTTAGTCACAAACTTTCCACATCTACTCCTCAAGGGAGTAGGTTTTCTCATACAAGTATTTCAAAGTTTTCTTAAGCAGCACACTAAAATATTACTTTGTTTACGTATTTTTCATTATGTTACTTCATAGCATCTTCTGCCTAAAGAGAATCTGTAATAGAATTCCAGCTGTTGCTGTCCATTCTCAGTTTTCAAGTTCTTTGGAGATTTTACAGGTAAGGTGCCAATGCTAACCCAACATTAAACCATTCAAAAATAAACTTTTTACAAGACTGTTAGTATTCATCATCTCAACAGGATCTCAAACTTTTTGCTGGAATCTTGACAAGACTTCATTTACTGTCTAGATCACAATGGGTGGAAATTCTAGTTCAGCTTTATGGTGCTTTACATGGTATGAAACTACAAAACAAGAACCTTTACACACGAGATCACAGGGCAATTTTCATATTTGTATTTTAAAATAATAGAAAAGAATAAAAAGTCTCCATAATTCCTCATATAAAAGGTGAGAAGAATGTCAAAGCTGGAAAATATTTGTAACTTGACTCAGTTAAATAGCAGGTTTGCTCAGCTGCAACTCAATATGCACCCTGCCAATTTAGACCCTTCAGTGATGCCCAAATAAACATATCTTAATCCTAACATACACAGAAATATTTTGCATGGTCTTCAGATGGTGTCAATCATAACAGTGCTGTTGAGATCCATAGAGCTATGACACTTTTTACCAATGCAGGCTCATGGATCACTGAAGTGGTTTTGCAGCAAAACAGAGATTAAGAAGGAATATTACTTCCCAAATTTGAAAGTATTTCATACAGTTCTTTTGTGAACAGTTCCCACCTAACTTTGATAACTGAATGCACGAGGGTATGAATGAGTCAAACCTGTCAGTCTGTTCGCTTGTTAAAAACTGTTGGCAGTTCACATACTACAATTTTACTTTTAGGTATATCTTACTTGTAACCCCTCTAATGCTTTTGCTGAAACATTTAAGCAAATTCTCTGTTCCTGCATGATGAATTGATCAATACTGCTTACAAAAGCTGAAATTAACTTAAAAGTCCATTGCTGGAAAACAGAGTGTTTCTGTAACTTCAAAAATTTTGCAAGCATACTAAAGTAATACCACTTTTTTGGTTTTCACCCCAAATATTTCCCTATAGCACACAATCAGTATTAGGGACACGCAAATTACTCTAATTTCATTTTCACCTTACATTTGGAGCTGTTAATTGTTAGTCAATGATCTGGTAACTAAGTCTAGTACACTTTGCAAGGACAATATAATGGAGTGCTTATTTTTAAATTACAGTTGAAATCTAATTAGGATGCAAAGTGTACAGGCTTCAGTGTAATTCAGTGTTCTGTGTTGTTGCAGCAATTACTTAAATGTGAATTTAGTGTCATATGATTCTTTAGAAAACAGCTATAAGAAGCAATCCTGATAGACTGAAGCATACTACACCTTTTTCCTTAAGGTAAATTAGAACCAAGTTATTTTAGAACTCCCTAATTTAAATAATTTATGGTAGAGCTATCATGATAATATATTTACCATAGCAGCATATGCAGGGCTATAAACTTTGCCACAACTGCACAGCTGAATTAGTCAAATGTTTTCAGTTTGGCCCGACACCTCACACTACACAGTCTGTTGGTTCAATTCTGGCTCTTCTTAGGTCAGTGGCAAAATTCCCACCAAATTCACTGCATCCAGAATTTTGGTCTATGTGCCTAGCTACTGTATAATACCCACACATAACAGGTATACAGCTTAAAGGAATCCTATCAACTATTTTTATCACGTGATAAAATGACTACCCTATTACCAGCACTACACTTAGCATTAATAGGATAAATATTTACAATTCTTTTTAAACAATCACTTTTATTCTCTAACTGGATAACACTTTTTTTTCCCCACAGTATTTATTTTAGAGGGTTTTTGACAACCACTGACAAAATCTTTGCTCCGACTTTTAGTCTGCTTCCTCTTTTGGCTTGTGAAAGGGGCACAAAGAAGCAAAATGGAAAAGAAGATGTTGCTGCAAAAGCACTCTATCTCAGAAATACCCAGGTGACAGTCAGTGGGAGAAATACTGAGCTTCTATTCGTTTCAGACCTGCATTTGGGTGTATTATTTTCCTTAGCAAGCATCTTCTCAAAATGCCAGCACCTGAGATGTCAGGCTCCCTGTCATCCCAACATCTTTGTCATCAAGAGTACTGCATGAGCTACAGCAATCGGTGGACTTGTAAAGAGCACAAATTACTCCTTCATCCAAATTAGTTTCTCAAGGAAAGACACAAAGTTACTTTGGGGACGAACATATACAACAACAAACAAACGCAAATTGACGCAGAGCTCAAACACAACTTAAGCTGCTACCTTACCCTTGAAGGATTAGGTCAGAGACTTCTGCAAACACACTTACCCGAATAGTGGATTTAAAACTCAAGGGGGAACACACAGCTAGAACAAACTCTAGAGAGATTTCCAGACATTGCAACCAGATCCACAAACAGTTGGGTTTGTTCCTCAAAGCAGAGAACGGTGACAGCCAAGCGGTACAGTAAGGAAACCGTATATGACAGATTTGGCTCTGGGTAAACCGCATTCAGCGTTTAGCACACAAAGGTCATGAACCTCAACACTTGTTTTCAATAGTTCGTGGAACACCACTCCCTTCTATGCTTTCAAAGTCAGGATCTGATTTTGGGAGAACTGTCTGTGTGCTGCTTAGCCTTGGAAGAGAGCATCTGTCTCCCCGAACAAGTAAGGGAGGAGGAGACAAGAGCACACAGGGCAAAATTTTCAACAGTGCTTTCCGGGCATTAAGATCATGAAAGCCAAAAGAGACTCTTCCCAGGGTCACTGGCGTTTGCCAGGTTGCAAATGCTTTCTGCAAAAACAATCAAACAAGCCGTTATCAAAGCAAGATGCCAAAACGCGCGCGAACACTGTTCCTCTCCTTTCGCCTCGGCAAATAAAAGACATAAGGCGCAGCTCGGCGGAATTTGGGAGCAGGGAGCTCCTCTCCCTCCGCACCCGCTGGAAGGGAAAGGAGAAAAGGATCCCCCTGCCCCACAGGAGCCGAACGGGTAAAACAAGTCACAGGCAAGTTGGCCTCGAGGCTGCCCCGCGCGGACCTCGGGGCTCCCGTCCCACCTCGGTGGGCGCCCCGCCGAGCCCCGCCGCGGCCGCCCCCTTACCGTGCCGGGGCTGGGGCTTGGCGCCCGGCGGCTTCTCCTTCCTGCCGCCCGCCGCGCTCCGCATCCGCCAGCACGCCGCCCCCCTGCCCAGCGCGCCGGCCATGCCGCGGGCGGCACCGCGATCCCAGCGGGAGAGCGCGGGGGCGGCGGCGGAGCGCGGGTCCCGCTGCCCGGCGGCGGCGGCGGGCGGGAGCAGCGCGGTCCCCGCGGACCCGCCTCCGCCCGGGCCGGTGTCAATCAGCGCGGGCGGGCAGCGCCCAGCCCGGGCAGCGCCGCCCCGCGCCCCCCGCCTCGCTCTCCGGGGCGCCGGGAGCAACCCTGGGGACGGCGCCCGGCCCCCCCTGCCCGGCCGGGTCTGCGCCGCCAGCCCCCTGCTCGTACCGGAGGGAGGGAGAGCATCGGAGGCGGCGGCGATGGGCTCCTGGGATCAGAAGAATTCCATGCTTGGGAAATGACAGCCCTCAGCACAAACCTCCTTCTGCCCGCCGGCAAGTCCTCCTACAGCACCTTCCCTGAAAAACATGTGTACGTTACCTCCTGCCATCAAAATCATTGGTTGTGCACACTCCTGACTCCATACCGATGAGTAACTCAACCTGAGATTCCCACTTCCCACAAGACCATGTGTGGTGAGACAACAGCCTGCCTCCTTCCCTCTCTCCCTCACCTCCGCGGAGCACCCTCTTCTTCCTCTCTACAGTCCCGGGGACTCGTCCGGCCATCGAGTTCCTCCTCTGGCTTTGGCGAGGGGCCGCCAAAATTTCTGTAGAAGGATTACCGCAGAGTAAGAAACATGACGTGCATAACTTTTGTTTATAATCTTAGTAATAAATCCACTTGCATATCAAATTATCGTAGTCACTGCAGCAGCCTTGAAAAGTTATTCTATGGTTGAGTTATAATTTTTTGCACACATCTATCTATACGTCATCAGCACTTCCACAAAATGTATCCTTCTTTCTATCTGGACAGTGAAATGCAGAGAAAATGTATGCAAAATTTGCACTGATTGAAAGGGGAGGAGGGGGAGGAAGAAAAATAAACCCTTCTTCATGTGCCACTGTGTTCCATCTCTGTTTCCTTGACTTCAAGAAACTTGTGGAGAAAGATAATTAGGATTTGTTATCATAACTTTAAAACTTAATTATTTAGAAACTAACTCAGAACCAGGTTGCGCCTTTTAAATTAATTTTTCATTTTGAAGGACTCTTCAGCTTTGAAACTCAAACAGCCAAGGTGTAAAGGAGCCATAGCTGGCCCACGGCAGCACTGTTTTTTCCTCCAGTCAAAAATTATCCTCCTTCTTTTCCATGCCAATCTCCACCAACAGCCCCTGTTAAGCTCTCGTCCATCGCGAGCCCTGAATGCCCCCCCACCCCAGGCGTTCTGCCTCACCTGTGAATTCTGGCTCGCAGAAGTGAGCCGGGAGTGCCAAAAGTCTGCCGAAGCTGTTGGTGTTCGAACACGCTGCATCAGGGGTGTTTTTCATTAGCACTGAGAATGATTCATGTGAACAAGGATCACTGACCTTGACCTCACATGCACAGATGCGCCCTGTGGTGATGAATGGAATAGAATAAACAGTTAGATACGACTGCTTATTCCCTTCTGCAGTGTGGTTCTTGCCCAACTCTATTGCTCTAGGATACAAATAATGACTCATTTGCTTACCCTCATAATATCATATTTAGAAACCTGCTATTCATCTCCACTTGAAGGGTCCTGAATAAGTATACTCCCAAAATGGCTGATTTAAATCACGTATATTTTTATCACTTGACACTGTTTCTGTTGTTATTGATAAAGACTACACATGTGGGTGTGTGGTGTATCATGTCACTGCTGAGGAAGTTTTTTATAGTGAATGGTCTTTTGTTAAATCTACTTTTGTAAGAGTATTTACACAGGGGAGTAGGAAGAAAGAAAAACAAAAAATACATCTGGGGATATATCTCCTTTTGCTAAGAATAAGAAAATCCTACAGCAATTATTTGGAATGCAAATGAAAAGTAGAGCATAAAAGTGTTTTGTAGAGAGCAATATTTTTAAATGATGTAAAATACGTTGCATATAAAACAAAGTATTAGTGAGGAGGAAAAGTCTGCAGTAGCTGTATGCAGATTTAATATTCCAGAATAGCCTTAATAAATGGGGGGGGGGGGAAGGAAAAAGAAAAAGAAAAATAAGACTTTTACCAATCTTACATACTTAATTCATCATTGTGAAAAGAGGTAACTCTGCAGAAACTTCCACAGCTGAAAAAACATATTTGCAACCCCTCCTTGAAAGATTGATTTTTCTATTGTCAACATGAAATATTTTTCTTTTTCTTTTTTTTAAAGAGTAAAGGGACAGAAGTATTCTTAAATATTATTGTTCAGTGTACTACCTGTGATTTGACAGATTATCACACTTCATCATTTGCCAACAAAAGGTAGAATTGATAGTATGAGAAGCCTCTGTTGAAAAGTGCAGATATAATAAAATGATAATACTGAAGAGTTACTTTTGTGTTTCATACTTTCATTTCTTTAGCATGGCATCATAGGTTTCAAGCTAATTTTTGTTTAGTCTTGTTTATGTTTCCTGCTCATTTAGCATTGAAGATGTACAACTGTCTTCATGTATTAACTCGGGGCTGTTTTTTCCACTGGTAAATGAGTATTTGGGTGTCATATCGCTCTGTTTAGCATGTTCTTTGCACATAAGCACAAAACAGACTGGTGGTTTGAATACATGTTCTAAATTTTGCTTTTGCTGAACAGACTTATTCAGACCTTCACAAATAGGAGCACTGGCATACTTGCTATTTTGCTTAGGCATCTGTTGTTTTACCTAAGAACATTATGGAAGCATTTCCAGTAGTACCAGTTCTCAGTGCTGAAATTATTAAACTTGTTTCCCTCGGAAAGGGAAATACACAGTACATGCTGCCTTGTCAGACTCTCTGAGGGTATGACCTCAAATTGGGAAGGCTTCAGCTCAGACCAAGGTACCAATTCACCTCTAATCCAGAAGCCTTGGATTGTTCTGTCCCTTCCCACCTTCCAGTCCAATAGTTGGTGTCAACATCCTCATAATTTACCATTGGCATGAATTTTCTCTTAGTGTTATTTTTGTTCTGATGACATCTACTTCTCCTAACCTGGTCAAATAGAGAAAAGCTAATTGAATAGAAAAGCAGTTCACAAAATTACACTGATTCCTTGCAGACAACCACTTCACATTCCGTGTGGGAATTTGTGCCCTTCCAGAAGACTCCTCCAGGTTATGAAGCATTACAAGAGATTTTGTACAAACACACAAAAGCTGAATAACAAGCAGCACCTCTCTGCTTTTTGTTTTTTCTTTTTCTTTTTTATTTTTTTACTGCACTAACTTACCTGTCTGCAGCTGCCCTACTCTGCTCTGTGCAGGTGCAAAGCTGCAATAAAGCAGCTGAACTGTCACTCATCCCCCGGCTTGCTCTTTCACAGCAACCTCAGCTGTTTTCATGCATTGTTTTGGGTCATCCAGTGTAGGTTCCTCTTGTGATTCCTGGTGCTGGAGGAATTGGAAAAAGAGCAGGGTGTCTTTGGTTGGAGCTTCAACACAAGGCAAGGAGCAGGAGTTAGGCTGTGGTGGCTCTCACCTTGATAATAGCAGTGTTATTTTATAATACCTACCACAATTTTATAATCTTCTGTATAATCTATCTGAGTCTTATTTCTTTCACGTGCCAGGGGCAGCTATGCAAACACAAGTCTAGCAAGGATACTGTGCCTGCACAGAGGGCAGCAGGGATTCAAAACCATAAGACTGCTGCTGGCCAGGGCTGTTTGAGGCAGACTTCAAGGCTAATCTTAAACAAGTTGTGGTTTTGGCTTCTTCTGCTCATAATTATTTCACAAACCTGGGGGTAGGTTTAAAGGGCTAGATCGAGTCATAAAAAAGAATGTGCGATGATGACAGATCTCAGTACCAGAAGTCTGACAAAAAAAGACAGCCACTAAAATCTTACTTTGAATGAAGCAGAAAGAGTGACTTTTCCTCATATCTACAAAGTTTAATTTTTAGGTTACATATGCAAAAATTAAAGTACACTTGAAGTCTCAGAATCTTTCTTTTAAGTTTAATATTGTTTCTCCTACTAGAAACTAGGGGAAAAAATAGAAAACTCTGAAACAATGTCACACTGCAAAGCAACATTTTTGTTCCCTATGCCCTTGCCTGAGCTTCTTTCTGTGCACCTCTGTTCCTTCAGCTATTACTTGTAACACAGGAAAGTTGTTTTCCAGCAAGTAGAAGTGAAGGGATACAGTTCCAATTGGTAGTACAGAAGATACAAGTCATAAACTGCACCTACGCTTTTCATGCTGCATAGACTTTGATCCAGTTGACTGCAAAAAGCAATCAAGGGTCTGCCCAAAGAATTGGGGATGTTGGAAAGATGCACCAGGTGGATAAATATGGAAATTTAGAAAGCCCATAGGATACAGCCTTGACCTTAGAGCATTTAAGCTACTATTCTAGAAGCTCAAATGTTAAATGATCCTATTACATATTGACCATCCTGCCAAAAGTCTGTTTTTGTCAAACTTTTACTCAAATCTGATCAGAGGGAGTTACTTGAATCACAGTCCTGTCTCTGAAATGTTGTTGCGGGACAGACTTGTCTGCATGTTTGTCTTTTCATCCAATATACAGAAAAACTACAAGGTTTGTATCTCAAATTCATTTATCCCAGTATTAATGCAAAAGATATTTCAATATTTCACTATGTAACTTAAATCAGGTTGGGGAAACTGCATGTACAAATACATCACTAATACAATGAGCAAACATTTAGAGAGCTAAAAGTATGTATTTCCAAGTACCACAACTTAGTAGCTCACAAATAAACAGGGAGGTTTCTGAATGAAATAATAATTGTAAAAGTATAAAGTATAAAATACAAAGTATAAAGAAAAACTTAATATTTACCCCTCTTTCAGGTCAGCCATGTCTCAGTGGCTGAAAAATAAAGCTTATGTAATAGAAATTTCTGTTTTCAAAGTTATGGAATTATTGCAGGGGCCCCTCATGTTAGCTAATTTCATGTTAGAAATGCTACTAAAGAGCTGGAGCAAAAGATAGATAAAATTTAGGATGTGCAAGAGGCAGGATCCCAAGAGGATCAAAGCTATGGAATTATTGCAGAGGTGCCTCTTGGCCCCTCACGTTAGCTAATGAAACAGAAATGCTACTAAAGAGCTGGAGCAAAAGACAGATAAAATTTAGGATATGCAAGAGGCAGGATCCCAAGAGGACACACTGCTCTCAGGTATTTGCTAGGGCTTCTCCTCTGGATACCCTAAGGAATATGATTTTAAATAAATATAAAGCAAAGTTATGCCCAGGGATCTTTGAGAGAAGAATTAGAAGGTCAGTCATAAAAGGCTAAATTCAGCTTTTAATTACCAGAGAATTTAAGAAAGAAATAGCTGTGCTAAGAAAGTGTAAAGAGATCTTCTTTTCTACTTCTTTCCAAAACTAACCTGAATTCAGTTTATATCACTGAATATCACAATAGAATCTGAACTAAGAATTTAGTCCTTACAGTTGTGAGCAGAACTATACATCTCATATCCTAACGAGAATAAAACCTTTGTCCTGCAGTGGGAACCTGCCCTAAAAAAAAAAAAAAAAAAAAAAAAGGCAAGCTCTTTTTCACCTGTCTCCTTCTTAAAAGTCCAGTGAGTCAGACACAGCCTTAGTTTCTATTTGCAGCTCTGTAGGAAACTGCAGAAAACCTAGTGCCAGGGGCTGCAAGAGGAACATGCTGAATGAAGCATTACCTCTCCTGGCTGTGCATCTCCCTGCCAACAGCCACAATATCTGTAGCGTCCCTCCGGCATATGGCAGGCTGCAGGAGCTTGCAGGAAACCTCATACAGGTTTTATAGTACTAGCAGCTGTGAATAGTTGGTTTGTTCTTTCTTTCTATGAGCATAATTCAGGGTTTCATTCTCTATTCCATGGGAGTTATGCTTGAACACGATGTCTGGGATCGAGCTGTAACTGCGGTAGCCGAAAGTGCATCAGACACAGCCTATACTACACACTGAGTAGCATGTTAATGTAACCAAACTCATACAGTTATGGAGCTCTAATCACCCATTAAATTCACCACAACTGCATTATATGGCTTTTCCCTGGCTTTTAGTCAAAAAGAGTTGTTTTGGGTAAAGAGAACAGACTAAGACAGATCTGCAGCTCTTAAAGACTTGTCTCAAATTTATATAACTCGGTCTGTATTTCCCTCTCTACTTCAATAACCACCAAATTCTTGAAAGAACAGCTACATTAATACTTAAAGTGTAAAGAGATATCTAACAACTGCTTTAACAAAACATTCTGTGCACTGCTTCTACGTAACATCTAAGAAGAATATTGAATGAAAATAAGGAAATTCCTTTGGAATTAGGTGTACAGGAGATTCCTGATCATTAGCACTGGTTCTTTTTCCTTTGGTTGGCTCCCTGCTTGTCAGCATATAATTTTTTAAACTTGTAGTTGCCTTCATCATTCCTCAAGTTTCTTTGGTGCTTTCATTAGTCCCTAATGGAACCATTTCTGTTCAGAAGCTATTGTCTATTCCTTTTAATTTTGGACTCATACAGTATCCAGGGATCTTTTAGAGCTGAGGGGATGGACACAGCTCTGTCACATTCAGTAGCAGAATTCCAGAACATTGTCAGGGATGGCCTGACCATCCAACAGAACATGTTGACAAATTCCTAGGTTATTGCAATATTACTTCATGACACGTGTCTTACTGCTTCCTTCTTCTTTGATGTGCTATAGAGAGAACTATCACACTACAATACAATATTTAACCTCCTTTAAACCTATTTGCCCTGAATAATAGAATTTTTGCAACTTTGCTCTTTTGGCCTGCAGAAGAAAAGGTTCAGAGGTGGAAGCATTACTTCAGCCTCTCAGGAGACTGACCAATGTGTCCCCTTTCTCTATGAAAGCTTTTTTTCTTCATATGCATACCAGAAAAGCAATCTCATCTCGGAGTCAGAAGCAGATACTGCTAATGTTCATGATTATGATGCATGTCAGGTCATGTGCTGTCTTGTTGATTGGCACATCTCAAGGCTGACAGAGACCAGAACTGTGTGAAATGCAAGATGAGGGTTGTTGCCAGCACTTCTTCCCTGCTGCCTCTGCAGCAATGGGGGCTTTACCACCAGGCACAGTTCTGATGGATACATTTTGGCCTTACTTATTTGATCTTTCAGTCTTGGTCAAAATCAACATTTCCACAGTACTGCACAAATACAGAAAAGGAAAACAGCATGTATGTCCTGTGTAGGAAATGGGGACAAGAGACAAGAAGCAGCTTCTCACTGCAAAGCTGAGCTGTGTAAGACACTGCTCCCAGGAGCCAGTGCCCTGTTGATGACCACAGGAAAGCAACATTCCTCCCCAGGGTTGATTTAGCCTGTCACAACCAGACTCTGCCTTTCCTACAGACTAGAGATAAAAATATAATTTAATATTTGACACCTTTTGAGTTCTCAACCCATTTTTTTCGAGTTCAGATTTAATAGCCACAGGACTAAGGGGTATGGAAATACATGACGAGTCAGATACACACCATGGAACTATGTGACTTTTAAAAACCAAAAAAACACAAATAGAGTTGGCAATTAAGATGGATGTCTTCCCATTTTTTTCTGTTTAACTACAGCAAAACTAAGAAATGCTATGCACATAACTGTTTCAAAGCTGCCTCTCCTATTTTTATCTCATAATTTTCAACAGGAATACATTGTATCTTTCAGGATTTCATAATCCTGTATCTCTCAGAGGCATTCCCTATATAGATACAGAGTTATATTCATCATGTGTAACTTACTTGGTTCTTAAATAGCTGGTAGTTCGTCTCCAATTTAGTTATTCCTCTGCTTACATTAATAAACCAAACAAGGATTCCTATCAGTAATCAGAGAGTTTAAACTTGTTAAGACAGTTGTTCTTAACAAGTTTTTTTTATCCCATGGGATACCTGTGATGTATGTTAGGTATAATGGCAGAAAAGGACATTCTAGGTCAGTCCAGACCTCAAAATACAGGAATAAAAAGCTAGCTCTGCCAAAACCAAATATATAAAGCATATAAACCAGGCTTTTTTTCTGAATACAAGGCTATACATTTGTTTTCAGAAATCAAACTCAATAAACATTTCAGCACTGCTGCACACACACAAAAGTAAATAAATATTGATATTTTAAGTCTACATAACTAGAGTCCCTCTTCACTTATTGAATAATTCTGCACAGCAGTGCTCTAAGAGACCTGAGACAAAAAGTCTGAATATTAAAAGCTGCAGCAGTTCAACAGAACAATGCAACATCCTCTTAGACTTAGGTGCATCCTGCACTACAATAATTTTTTTCACTTCTACTTAAACAGCAATATTAAGTACTCATTCACAGAGAAGGAAACAATTTCTAAAACATATCATGCTTTGATCTGCATTTACATAATTTGCAATAGGAAAAAAAAAGAAGATATGCAAAATGCTGCACCTGATAAAGTCAAATGACTGCAAAGGATTTGGGAATATTTAAAAAATATTTTGAACAACGTAATACTGAAGTACACTTAACATTAGATGAATAATGGTAAAGGGCCTAGCAAGAATGTGATAAATCCAAGGCACATGAAATATTAGCTAATGTTCCCATCCCCTGGATTGGGCTAATATCTTATATATCATAATATCAAACAGAGAGAAACTCAGTTTTAACCAAAGCTCAACTTAACTTATTTAATTTCTATTCCTGAATCTGTCAACAGGAAACTTGCCTCAGTAAAGACAAAGGATGCACAGGACATATAAAACACAAAGCACAATTACCTAAAATTAGGGAATGCAACGTCTAAATTATAAGCATTTTGCTAGCAAAAGAGTCAGTTATGTCGTGCTATGGGTCTGTGGGCAGACCTGCCTTCAAGGTGGATCAAAGTGGACTCTACTGAGAATTAGAAACCTGGCAGTTCACAAAGCTATTTAGAGACACTTAAATGCAAAATAGATAAATACTGCAGGGAGCAGAAGGAAAAATTGCCATAGGTCTTCCTAATGAAGTGAGGCTGACTTTTTTTCCTATGACATAAATATGACAATTATTTATCATGTAATATATCTTGTAATCATATCTTGTATCATTTATATATCTTGTAATAATTGTAATCTATAATCAGCTGAAATTCTGAAAACATGGTCCATCCTTGGAAAGGTCTTTAGGGTCAATGGCTAATATCCATTCCTAAAATAGATGTGGTTTTAATTCTTAAATGGCAGAAAAGGGTTTTAAACCAGAGTTCACCACTGTCTACAGAAGTATTTTATCCATTATAAGGGCTACGGACTACAGGGGAAATTTCCTTTTTTAGCGTTATTTTAATTTGCAACTAAATTTAAAATAGTGGTCCAAGCTGTATTTCGAAGGCAGACATCTCTTTATTACTCATTAGACGTGCTCCCAAGAGAGTGTTTTTCACAGGGGTTTTTAAACATGCATACTAACTGCATCTGGATTCTGAATGAGCTTAGATACAAACCAGGTGCCAAGTTGGGTGCCTGCACTCTAAGTCCCTGATTTTGCCTGGCTTCCAGTGAAAACTCAGAAAGAACTTCAGGATTTTCAGGTCAACCCTGTAAGCAGTTGTTCTTGCAAGCAAGGGATTTGTGGGAACAGTCCCGTAACTTTTCATGTTCCAAGTTTCAAGTAACAGAAAAATGTAATAGACCATTCTGTGGTTTTGAGATCATTATGAATAAGGGCGGAGTGCCAGCAGTTTTTAAATAATTTCCTTCACTATTAGACATAACAGTGTGGTGGAAGCTTGAACTAAAACTTGTTTCCTTGATTAAGTATTATCCCCTTGCCATTCTGAACTAGAGCCTGTAAGGAAAGCCCTGGAGTACATGCTTAAGCATGCATATAGTCCCTTTAGCTTCAGCGAGCATAATGAGAAAACCAAATGAGAGTTTAGGCTTAAGTTATTATTTTAACATTGTTCAGAAGGACTGAACTATTAAATGTTTCTTTGGAGAGATATATTGAAGGCATTGTTCTCAATCATGGTTTTTTTCAGCAGAGGCAAATTCTGTCAGATTAATGGCAAATTGGGGGTTTTCACAAATATGGGAATTGTTGAAATGACAAATTTATAGGAAGCTGTTGAGGATCTGAGAAAGTTGAAAGGAAAAAATCCTTATGTGTTGATGTATAAACAACATCACATTTAAGTTTTTACTATTAAAAATTCTCTTTCTTATCTGGGAACATTTGAATAAGTAAGAACATGGGTAAAAATGCTTGTAGCCTTAATATTTTGATAGATTCAATAACTGATACCCAGTAAATATTATTTAAAGTGTGGCTTCTTTTTTCACCCTAGGGAAAAAAAGACAGTATTCATTTGCATAGTCTTACGGTATCACGTGATTAATCCTTTACACCATTCCAGAAACACAAGTATAGCAAAACCTCTTCATCTAATTAATTAGAAATGTCATATATACCTGCCAAGGTTAATGAAATGTATACTAGTGACATAATAGAAGAGAAAGCATTGAATTGTTAGGTTTTGATAGGCAATATACTACTGGCTTGTAACTTGTGAAATTACTGTACAGAATTTCATTCAGAAGTCAAACATTTGACCACATGGTAGCAATACAGCTCTCAAAATTATAAGATTAAATGCATCCTTTTAAACCCTTTGGTTTTTCACTTATAGAAAAGACCATACCAGATCAAATTGAAAATTCACATTTTTGTTCTTAGTCATTAAGAAATAGCAAAAGACTCACTTGCTGTCTGTTTTCAGATTTAGCTTCTGATCTAAGAAAATTTTTGGTTTTCCCCTCAAAAAAATTAAGTTGATCATTTACACTGCACATGTTGTATTTAACTGCTAAGTAGTTCTTTCTATGTTATACAGCTAGGTGTGGAAAAAACCTCCGTTTTTTATTATATAACTCCAGACTGCTCTCCAATCAAAACATGTCTTTTGTGCATCTAAGTGGCAAACCTACGGGTATATGTTGCAGCCACACATATAATGGATCATTATTTCAGCTTAAAGACAATTTTCTTGAAAGTGTCAATACTGAAGAAGCAGCTGTTTCGTAGTAGGGAAAAAATATATGTTAGAAATTATTTTAAACAAAATGGTTACCATATTTAGAAAGGATTCTTCTCCCCTCACCACCTCACTTGAGCTTGGGAATCTTAGGCTGTTTGTGCCAACTTTGCCTCAGTGACTCATTCTAATTAGGCTTTTGGATTTGGTGTTTCTGTTGTTCTTTATGTTCCATGCTTCTGTGCCATTTTGAGAGCACAGATTGTATTTTTCTTAATAAAATGGGATGTATAGAGTCCTTCAATCATATAGAATTACTCAGCGTCCCTCTGGTCTTGTACAAAAACCTAAAAGGAACTGTTTAAAAAGTGGGGGTGGATCAAGAAAGCAATTAAATTGGGTTAATTGACATGATTCTGGACTCAGAAGTGTTCACTTGGCTCTGAGTCCTGCAATTAATGAAGTATTTGTTTGCACAATCCATCTGTGTGTAAGTGCTTGAGAAAAAAAAAATGAGAGAAAGTATAAACACAGCTTTTAATAGATCCATTAACAAATAGATAAGTTGACATTTATCTTTGATATGTCAACTACAGATGAATATCATTACTACATTTACACGTGTCCCCATAAATTTCTCTTGAGCACATAAGGCTTTTTTTAATGCACTTGTTGTCTTAGACACAACCTGTCAGTAACAGTACAATCTCCAGCTGTAGAAATAGGAAATCCTCAAACAGGAGAGAAACTGTGAGAAAATTTTCTTACAGCAAAAAAGAAAGAATTTTCCCTCATCTTCTCATGTCTGTTGATAGGCTGCCCTAATGTCAATTGCAAAAATTTTTATCCTTGGATATCCCTATGGAATAAATTCCCTTCTTGGCGGAACGCGTGCTTCATCTTCTCAGTTGTGTGGTTGTGCATATACTCTGGTTGTGCATTCTGCCACATCTGTGAACAATGAAAACCCATATAAAGTGGTGTCCTTGCAAAATATACATTCATGTGGAATATACAAAAGGCACCGAGAAGTGCACATTTTCTTCATTGTCACAGTACCTCACAACAGCAGACTTTTACCAGGCCTTTTAGTTCCCAAAGTCTTTTTCTTGCATGCCACGTCACTTGGGATTCCTTTAGTAGCACCCCTGGAGAGCTGGTGAAAGAATCTAGATAAAATTAGCAGTTTATAAATTCCCCTCATTTTCAGAAACCCTTTTATTCCGTTGAGGGACAGACTTTCATTGCACAGGGGAACTGAGGCTACTTTCACATGGTGCTTCTCACGTAAATCTTTGGTTGCAAAGCTGACTTTAGCCTTCCTGCAAAAAGTCACCTTTTGCAAAAAGGCACCTTTTGCCTTTAGGTGGTCAGTCCAAACATAAATTTCAATATTAGCCATTCTTCCCAGAGCTAGGGATTTTGTCATTCTTTTGGTTCATGATGTGTGTCAACTAAATCTTTAAAGCTCCTGCACAGTAATGTTATTCAGTGCAGTACCTCTATCCTTTTCCTTATTCTAGCCTTTACCTTACCTTGTACAGTTTTCTACAGCTTTAATGCACTGCTCTGTGATCCAGACTAGAGCTCTGTATGCCTTTTGCCTAGTAATTGGGGCTTCCTTTTGCATTAGAATACTCTTTACTTTCCGCAGCCTAAGCCTAGGAGTCACTTCCATGACTTCACAAATACCAGGCTTAATATTGAGTCACCAAGGAGTGTGTTTTGTCCAAGATTCCAGGGGAATGTATGTTCCTTATCAGGCATCCAAGAAACACTCACCTGTAAGTTGTGGGATTTCCATCCAAAATATGCAGTGGGTACCATGTCAAAAACATTTGTGTGTCTGAGCAGCAAGTACGGACACATCCATCTGAACACTCTCAGCTCTTTTGGAATATTCCTAAAACAGGTAACCAGACTTGACTTAAATAGGGCTATACATTAATCTTTCTGTTTACAAGGATGTTTCAATGAGCCTCAACTCACCCAACTTCACTCTTTGCAAATTTCTTCAAGCCAAAGCATGTTTTTCAGCAAAGAGAAACCTCCTCTAGAATGCACTGGCAGAAAGAGAATCTTTTTATGTACAGATTTAAAGGAATCCCTCTGACTTAAAGGGTTTATAGGTTTACACGAGGCCTATAGGACATGAATGTGTTTTAAATTACACTGCACAGTGCAGTTAGCAGTGGTGATGTCCTGCAAAGATCATTTTGCTGTAGGATATGGAAGACATGTATCGGATATGGCTTTGTTCAACAAGAAACAAGATTTTATATAGGTTTTGTAACTTCCTACTTCTTACATATATTCTGAGTATGTAGATGAGCTAGGGCTGAGCTGGTGTCACATCCACTAGCCAGGAGAAATAAGGAATTTGAGACCCAGCCTAGCAACTTATGAGGCTGGATCAAGGCTCAAAGTGGTGCAGCAGTGCTGTGCAAACTGCTTTTGTGCCAGTGTGCTGGTAAAATGCCTCACTGTGCATCTTTATCTGTTCAAACCCACATTGATTCAAGGAGATCTGCATCAGGCTCCAGTGCTCAGGGTTAACATGTCCTTATGGAAAACAGAGATAATTTCATCTGTTCTCCCACTGCTTGTAAAATAAAACTGGAAGAGGTCATACACATGCAGTACAAAACATAGGACCAGAGAAAAAAGGGTTGAGTAGAGAGAGAAAAATGAAAATTACACTTGCTAATGGAGAACAATCTGCAAGCACTGACTATTTAATCAAAATAAATAAACTAATCAAACTAAATAAATGTAAAAAGCAATTTCAAAAAAAGGTTTCTGTGAAAATCCAATCACACAATCTAGTCTATCTTTTCCCAGTGGGTCTTCATTTGCAAGTTAGATGTTTACTGTTAGCTTGGTTGGCTTTTTTCCCCATAATTATCATATTGGACTACATATTCTCCTCTTCACATACAATGTCAAAGTACACCACTTAAGTACTTGATAATGTATGCTATTTATCTTCAAAAACCATGACAATGACAATCATTGCCCTTAAAGTAAAGCAGAAATACTAAAAGGATATTTATTTCGATTTAAAAAAATGCTCTACTTGCAGCTACAGAAATGAGTATAGAATTATCATTATGCAAAAATATGCTGTTGGATGTCACAGATTTTGTGTGTATTTTCACACACACACGTGCACAGAAGAATAACAATTAGAAATGTAGACATTTCTCTTACATTACAACATTTTAGTACTTTTCCATTTTGCATTCCAAAAAAATAAGCATAGTTTGTAAGAATCTCAGTGAGACATTCTCCTAGGATTTTAAAATGAAGTGTGGTCCACACTCTGCACCCTTTAGGCTACATTTTCCTTTAAAAAGAGGTTCTATTACATCAAAGTTTTCACCTCTAAACAAAACTAATATGCTCATGTAAATTACACAGTATTACTAGATGGCCTTTAACTTCTAGCATTTTTATTTCAATATTTGAGACAGCAAACAAGGCATTTAGCTTTGTTAACACCAATTTTGACTACAGATTACTCATCTACATTAGCTGAACTATTTCAAAGCAAAGTCAAAAAGCATTAAGCCAGTGTTCTTTTTTTAGTTTTTTTTTAAATTTAAAAAATCCTATATTTGCTCTGATAGAGAAAAAATAGGCCAGATTTATTTCTAGTATTTTTTTTCACTGAGACCAATGGAAATTGCATCACAGCTGAAATGAGCTCAGATTGAATCTATAACACAGCATCACATCCATGCACACCTTAATGTGTACACTGAAAGCTGATTGTTCCACTTCTGTGCCATATTACAAATCTGACCCTGATGCAGTCATAAGAAAAAAACCCAAACAAACAACACTGGAATACATGACCTAATTTAAAGCAGATATCTCATTGATTTCAGCCTCATGGCCCAAGGGCAGAAGGTTCAGCACTGCTGCCAGTGAAGTCAGTGGCAAAAGTCCTACTGGGTGCAGTGTGAGTTGGTTGGTTATTGTGACAGGCTTGCATCAGAAGGACATTGAGTGAAATACCAGTCCTATCAGTGTCAATGGGATTTTTTCCATTTGCCAAGGAGGAGGACCAAGACTGCATTTGTTACATTGGCAAAACTAGAGCCAATTAATTATTGTCTCCCTTCCTTCTTGGATGGATTTTGCTGGCACTGATTGCTAGCAAGATTTTTCAGAATTCTTTTCTTAAAAATTTTCCTATCTACAAGAGTTACAAGTAACTTTTACTTAATTTTTGTGTATTTATTTTCCCCTCTAAATCTTTTCTGGTCTCTTTTATAGCACAACTTCTTTTCTCAACCTCTTTGACTCCAAGCAGTGTGATTTTGGAGTCACACAGGTAGCACAGATAGATTTATAGTTCAGAGGATTTAAGAAATGGAATGACATTGGGGAAAACTACATATTTCATTATTCAGAGGATAAAATCAAATTAGGAAAATATTTTAAAATGTCCAGAAACTTAATAATGCTTTTGATTAGTTTAGGAGGTAGTTATTAGCTACTGTTATAAGCAATATTTATAATTTTCAGCTCCCCTGTAGGTCTTTTCTGTCCATAGATCTCAGTAGTTTATTATTTCCTTAATATCTTGTTCATTTCTACACCAGTGATAAAAGGATTTTATAAGGATCCCTCAATAGGTTTTAGAGAAGAATTAAGATGCAGTTGTAATATTGGGGCCAATCTCTGCTTTTCCAAAACTTACCATGACTTTCCTATCAAAATCCATGGTATTATGAAATGGCTTGGCATACACTAACACAAGTAAACATATTCAGTAATGAGGCAAGAGACCAAAATATTATATAGTCATGAGATAATGATAAAAGCTTAATAGCTAATGATTCATTATTAATTCTATAGCATGTTTATAATCTCCTTTGTTAAGAATCTGAGGAGAAAAACAGATTTTTGTTTTAAAAAAGATAAATTACTTAAGGATTTAGTGTTCCTGAAACTTCTTTAGTGTTGCTAAAATGACAGGTATGCTGTAAATTTCCCTCCACTCATTAAAAAGTATCCTTTGATCAATGAGTTGGGTTTGTCTGCTTATGGCATTTTAACATATTACTCCATTTAATACTGCATTCTTTTAAAGAGCAAAATGCCAGTAAGGGCCATTTCCTTCTATCTTTCTTCTTTCATGTTGACATCCGTAGGAAGAATGGAAATTAAAAATCAGAAGTCTTACAAGGATTTTAAAACCTTTTCTTAAATGTTGAAATTCACACATTTTCTTAAATGTTGAAATTTCTGGTTCTCTGAAGGCCAAAAACAAAATCAGAAAGATGCCATAATACCCTCTCAATTCTGGCTATGCTGAGATTCTAGTTTCCCGACATAAATAGATTTTTTTAATTGTAATTGCAATCTAAAAAATTTTAAATAAAGTGAAAAGAGTATTTGTACTGTAAGGATGAGTTTTACCCTCATATTACCTCATCACCTGACACCTCAGATACCTATTTAAAGTGGTAGAGTGCAGGATAGAATACATTCTAGGAAGGAGAGAGAAATTAGATGTTCAGTGAAGGAATGAGAACAAAAGGAATTTCTGAACAATTTACAATCCACCAACATTCAAAACTGTCTTGTTTCACATCTAAAGAAAGAGAAGGCATAAGGAGCCACCTCCAAAAACAACTTTCTAGATGGAGAAGAAGTGAGTGACTGAGTAAGACCAACCCTCAGCCTGGCAGTCCAAGCTATCTCTTCTCACCAAAGCTTAGATAAGCAACATCTGTGCAGCATATTTCTACAAGTATAAAGGAAACATCTCTACTTTAACTATCTAAGGTTATTTATATTTCCCTGGCATACCAAGCAGCAAGACTAAAAGCTTTGCTTACTTGGGGATTACCTGGTATTGCAATTTATGATTCAATTGAACAGTCATTTTATGGCCTACAGTTGGTGTTTTTATGTAGAATCATGCATGTATTAGAGGTTTAAGTTTATTATTCATGTAAAAGAGGATTAAAATGTTTGCAGGTGAACAATGTCTTTAAAAAGCTGTTGAGATAGGAAAATGATCAAATACCAGGCAAGACTTTATACCTAGTGAAACACTTTATATCAGCATTTTAATACTTCTGCTCAGCAATAAAGCTGAAAATAGAGTGAAGTAATTCTTAAATTGAGTAGAGTAGAAAAAATGCAATTTTATTCTAGATTCCAGCCCAACATATAATGTCAATGAAACTTATGCAGTTTGAAAACTATACCCAGTCCTGAGTGAAAATAGACAGTTAAATTCATCCCTAATGTTAACGTTGAAATCACTGGAATTATGCCTGCTTACATTAGGTTGGAATTTTTTTAGCTACTATGCCTTAAAGTATTTATTATCAACTTCATAAAACACACCATTTAAGAACATATGGCTTGGCAAAACATCACCCTTTGCTTTAATGTTTCTGGAGTTCGAGTTTATAAAGACTGTTTAACTGCTGAAGGAAGAAAAGAGCTGAAGAGTGAAATCACCAGAACTGTTTGAGATATGAAACCATTCTTACAAGAACTTGCTTTTAAAGGCAGTCAGAGTACTATTAAAAAGACTGGTAACAGCAGCAGCAGCAGCAAGTCAAGCATATACATACCAGTTAATGTCTGCCTGGGTAGTTCACAGTCGTCCACTCATCAAATTAGTGGGGTTTTTTTGCTTTGGTGACTATCGTTCAGTCTTTGTGGCAAAGCTGCCCCTGCATAGGCACATCTTCATTTTCTTCTTCATCCTTGGAGATGAAAAAGTGCACTTTCATGTAAGCTGTTAGGTGCTGGGAAGACATTTGTAAACAATCTCATTTTAAAAGGACAAGTCATGAACCCCAATGCCAACTTTTGTTAAAGCAGTTATTTGATAAGCTTAAAGTGAGATTCAGAGGGACAGAAGAAAGGACACAGTCACTGCTAGGATTTAATTCAGTGCTTAAAAAGGAACTTAGAAGCAGATCACAGCTATAATTCAAGATAATGTTTCATTTCATTTCATAGGGAGTCATTAGAAAATGCTTTGAAGCATAAGAATGTCTGCCTATTGGGCTTCGACTGGTCTAGGAAGGGAAGGTCTCAAACAACTTAATAGAAAGTTATGTAAAGATCCAGATTTCAAGATAAAAATAGCCAACGTACTATGCAGAAAATTATCACCATTTCTGATGCCCTTGGGTTTTACCCTGAAAGTGCTTACTCACTTAAAAAAAAAAAATCTTAATGCCTCCAAGCCCCACTTACTTTCTGATTAGAGTATTATAGCTTACATGAGTAAGCATTTGCAGGATAAGTGCTTTTGCAAACAGTCTGAGAGAGGCTAGCAATGAATGAGCACTGGAATGGAATGATCCATTTTACTGTCCAGGAAGCTTGGGTATACCCGAGTCCTGCCCTGCAGGTAGTAAATTACCTTTCTGTGAGTAAGCAGGGCTTGTAATCAGCAAAGCCTCTTAGACGAGAACTACATTTGCCTGTGCAACTACCATAACTCTAAATAAATAAATAGCTAGCTGTAGGTGTCTGACAGCACTTTGGGGATCTGAAAGTCTCAGGTAGTTAAACATAAGAAAAGTGATGAATTCAACTGGTTTGGACTTGGGAGGTGCAAAGAAGCCTCCACATAAAGCCTGAGGTGTGCTATATCAAGTGGCACCTCAAGAGAGGAAAGGCTGTAGCCTCTGCATCTCCCAGTAAATGCACATCTGTCTCCAAGAATCTGATAATGTCTTTTTCATGCTCAAACTAATCTGCTTGAGAAGCAAAAGAAGAAGAAGAAAATAGCCTTCTGTAGCGATCATCAAGAATATAATGGCAGGTATTTGAAAATCCAGAATTTACTACAGTATATACATATATGACCCGAGAAAGAAGAGGGGAACCGGAACAACAAAAGACTGTAATGTTCCAGTGATGTTAAATTTCTGAGATACCAGAGATTTTTGCTTTCAACCCAAAATCATGAAGTTTGGCATTTCACAGAATCACAGAACAACAGAACAGCTGAAGTTAGAAGGGGACTGAGGAGGTCATCTTGCTCAAACCCCCTGCAGACAGCTTTTGAATATCTCCAAGGATACAGACTCCAAAAACTCCCTAGGCAACCTATGCTGGCACTCCATCACCCTCACAGTGTTTTCTAATGTTCAAAGGGAATCTCTTGGGTTTAAGTCTGTGACCATTGCCTCTTGTCACTGGGCACTTATGAAAAGAACCTAACTCTGCTGTCTTTGTGCCCTCCCTCCAGGTATTTACACACATTTATAAGATGCTCCTAAGCCTTATCCTCTCCAGGATGAACAGTCACAGTTGTCATAGCCTTTACTCATAGGAGAGAAGCTCCAATTCCTTCATCATCTTAGTGACATTTTGATGGATTTTCTCCTGCAGTTCCATCTCTCTGTTGTATTGGAGAACCCAGAACTGGAACCAGCACTGCAGATGCAGCTTCACAACTGCTGAAAAGATAGTATCTTTATTTTAGCTGAAGATACCTTAAAATATATGCCTGGTAGAAAAGGGCTATTTTTCACAATTTACAGATATGTACGTGGGAAATTTTTCAGTACTAAATATAAACTAACAGGAAAGGGGAGAGTCTGTCATTATAAAATTGCTGGCTTGGAGTAATAACTTTAAAAAAACCCACCATGAGAAAAAAAAAAAACAAACAACAGAAAAACAGGTCAAACAAGCAAAACAAAAGCAAAAAAAAGAAAGCTGCCTACGATTGATCTCTTCTAGTTGAAATGTATATTTTTTTATAGGTGGTATCTCTTACAGAGCTGAAGTATCAAACCAAAAGACCGCTGCACATCGGAACAGAGTGTCTCTTACCTGCAGAGAAACCAACAGACACAGCACAAGCTAAATAATGTTGTAAAAAAAAGCTCATCAATTCATGCGGGAGAAAATTATCATTGTCTTGTCGAATATAAGTATTTCCTTCGTCAACATGGGCATTACAGCTTCATCATTTATTATCAGATCAGGCCAAAATCCTCAGGTAGTGAGCCTTAGATGGACCCTCTTATACAATGTTAACATATAAAAAAAGTTCTGCTTAAATTAACTTACAATTTCCTGTTGAAACCAGGGAAGAATGACAACTACATTAAGAGAGGGTTACTGAATTCATTATGATAATTATTCTGAAAACTGTGCAAGAAAATTCTCAATGCACACTGCACTCAGTACCCAAGTTTAGACACAAAATGAGGAATTTCAGAAGCCAGATGCAAAAGCAGTACCACTTGAAGGGGTTTTTTTCTGTATATTTGATACAGAAGTGACTTGTGAATCCAAGCACTTGCTATAAGACATCAAGACACATTTCTCCTTCAGAATACAGCTTTCCAGACTTTTTCTACTTTCCAGTTCATGTTGCACTCTACTCATATCCCTGAAGATGCCGTTGCTTTCAGTGCTATTCGATACATGTAGGGTTTAATTCAGATGGTAGGCACCTTTGTGATTTTCAAGATTTATTCTTGATGGAGCAGCATATGAGTAAAGTGGAAAGTCCTATACATGATCCCTCAGGATTTTACCTTAGTCCTCTCCTACCATGCAACGCTCAGAGACATTGATTTTACAGCTGAAAAAGGAACATTACTTGCTGTCTGTGGAAAATACATGACATTTCAAACACCCAACCTGCTTTTGTTGAGACCAATTCCTACTAAGGAAGCTTTTCACAAGTTCAATCACTATTCATCCTATAGCTTAGTGAACATCTCTTACAAGTAACAGGTTCACTGGGAGAACTTCTGCAAATTGTTGGCTCCCACTCACCATGTAGGATACATAAAAAATCTCAGCTTGGCAGTACCAAGAGTTTGAGGAGAAATCCAGATGCCACGTCTAACAAGAGCCAGAGCTGTTGTGCTCTACAGATCTAAGGAGGTGTGTGATGACTCCACTGAGCCCTTCAAGCCATGCCCGCATCCCCAGATCTGGAAAGATGCAGGGGAAGAGTTCAGGCCCTCCTGCTGACACCAGCACTGTGTTCATCCCACACGGCATCTGCTTAAACTGTACGCAGGGGAAAGATACAAGTTCCTCAGTGTCAACGGCGGACAACATCCACAGCCTTTTTCTCATCCACTGAGAGGGTCACCTTGCCACAGAAGGACATCAGGTTAGTCAAACAGGACCTGTCTTTCATAAACTCGTGCTGGCTGGGCCTGATCCCCTAGTTGTCCTGCACATGTCTCATGGTGGCACTCAAGATTATTTGCTCCATGACTTCCCCAGCACCAAGGTCAGGCTGACAGGCATGTAGGATCTACAGATTATCCTTCTGACTGAAATGAGACTGTGAAGATGGAGAAGGAAAGAAAGATCCATGCCTTTTTTCCTTCCTTTTTTTTTTTTTTTTTTTTTTAGATAAAAACCATAGCTGAGCTCAACCAAAACCATCCTTTTCTCATTCGGTACTGGAAGCAAGACCACAAAAGCAATGCCTTTCATCAAAATTTCTTAACTCGGTATTATTCTGCTTACATAGCTATAAGTAAATAGCCACACTTGTTCAAAAAGTATGACTGCTTATTCACTCTGTCAAGCAGAGTATCTTAATGGACAGCTAGCAGACTGTCTTTCTTAATAAAATGTGGACCAGGAGTCTGGGAGGCATTTTTGAACAAAATCATCTGTTTAACATAGAAAATACGCTGTGAGCTCAGAGAAGTCAATGGATTCAAACTAGATCTGGATTTGTCCCAGTGCTTTCTATCATTTGCAGTGATAATTAACGTGTTTGCAAGGCTGGCTCAAATTCCCCAGCTGACATCAATTATGCCAATAGATTCACAAGTATTAATTCTCTACCATAAATGAGAAAAGGAAAATATAGTTGCCAATATATAAAGGTGCTAACTAAATGGCTTCTAGGATGTATCGTTCTTCAGTGTTGTATAACTAGCCTACTTTGTTATCTATGTCACCAGGGTTAGCTTGCTGCTCAACTAATACAGATGTAAAAGAAACAAATCTTTACAAAAACAGGAGATGCTACAGCTTCAGCAAAGAAAACTGATCTGTTAAGAAGGCTTTTTTCAAATGACTTTCAACAGGCCTTGGGGGCTGCTAAGTTTGGCAAAAATGAACATGTCAGGTTTCATTGAAAATCACTGCCTGGGTAAAATGGGATTTTGAAAGATGAGCCACCTGCTTTATTAATAACACCACAAGATTTTTTGTTTGTTTTATGGACGCAAGTCTGTGTTCCACAGATCATTTTAAAATCTGAACATTTAAAAACAACTGGAGTTATTTTTTAAGGGTCTTCCCCCTCCTGTCATCATAAGTCTCATAAATATACGACTTCTGCAGCAAAGATTTCCCCTTCCTTTTGTTTTGGCTCCAGGGAATATCTACAGAAAAATAAAACTAAATCTACAATATGAGGGAATCAAAACCATAAAATGTGAGCAGCATTACTGGAGAGATTGCTGAAAGACCAGGCACAAATCTCACTGGGGGCAAGATGACAGGTACATTAACTTATCTGCAGACTGTTTTAAAGCCCAGAAAACGCACAGCACAGCGTAGAGGCAGATGGCAGAGGTCCATAAGCTAAAAGGTCACTACTTTAACATTGGTGACACCTGGTAACCTGCACTCCAGTCCAGTCAGTGGCAGGATGCAGTTAACTACAGGGAGGCCTGTGCTGCTTCATTACAGCACACAGCATTTCTTGTCACTTTTGAGGCTTCTGTCCCAAACCCATGAGACACTGAGCAATCAAACTTGGTATAGAAGGACCTTTACCTACCATTCAAAGCAGCTGCCTCTCAGCTGGACCAAAAACAGTTGTTTATGATTGTAGAGCAGCACTGATAGCTTCAGACTGGGAAAAAAGGAGTAATCTTGTGTTCAACTGGGATGCATTTCACAGGCAGGTGTCACAGAGACAATAATGACTGGATGGGGAGTGGCAGGAAAATCACAGGGAATGTTTCCACCTGCACATTTGTTTTCTAAAACCTGTGGAGAACATATTTAAAATCTGTATGAATGTGAATATTAGATGTGGCATGTTCATAGTATGAAACAGAATAATATTGAGAAAAAGCAAAATGGTTGACCTTGCTTTTCGTAATGAAGTTTGGGTCAATTAGTTCTTGTGACTGACTACCATTCACAGCAGTTTTCTTCACTCATTCATGAAATTTTTAAAAAATGCCATTTTCTTACAACTCTTTAAAATATGTAAAACCCAGCAAAATAATATTTCCAGCTACTGCTTTCTTAGAAGAATAATGGACTAAGAAGGAACTATGTTCTACTTTTCCAAATCCCTTCTTGTTTTTCAGTTTCTAAACTGTTAAAAATACTAATTACTTTATGAAGCATTTCTTTGTAATTCCTGCTTATGTCCCTATATATGTATAACCACTGAATTCAAGTCAGTATTGAAGAAAATAATCTGACAGTAAAACAGAAGGAAAACAGCTCCAAACAGACATATGGGAAAAAGCAATGCAGTAAGAGATTTTCCATATTAGTTGGCTTTACCAGCAGAGAAATAAGGTGTGCCCCCAGAGTGACATTCACTCAGCCCTCTGCCCTTCAGAATACCAATATTAGATAACAACATCTTTATTCTGTTTGTCAAGAACAGTTATCTCAACCCTGCAGTACACACAATACAGTGAACAAGACACAGGGCTGTCATCGCCCAGAACACAATGTTTTTATTGGGGTTTGGTTGTGAGGGATGCACCATCCAAATTGGTCAAATTGCACTCAGCTAAACTGTTAGAGTTTAGCAGAAGATAAATAAACTCATCATCTTTAGAACACACTCTAGAAATGCATTAGTTTGGGCTTTCACTTCAGTCAGTACTGGCTGCCAGCAGTGGCACTAATGAATTTAAGTCCAGCAGCCTTTTGACAGATACCAACTTCAGCCTAGCAGAAACTGCATGAATCTAGAATTGCTTTTAAATGTGATGTGTGGTTTGAGGGGTTGAGAGGCTGCTTATTATTGCTTGGAAATTGCTAATTTGTCAGAATTGTTTTATGAAGTCAGAGAGATTCCTGTGAAGCTTGTTCAGAGCTGAGGTAGATTTCAAATACCTCCTGTTTGCCATTTATGGCCCCTGCTCTGCTCCTTTGCAGCATGTCAGAGTACCTGGAATTTGGCAAACTCAGGGTCTCCATCTGGCTGCTTTCCATCTGGCATATCCTGCATATAAAGCTCCTGCCTCTTTCAGGGGAAAGAAAAATTAATGAAACTGAACCTCATAAAAATTCTCTGTAGAGTGAGTTGTGTTTCTGCTTACTGATATCACAAAATATTGTAAAATTAAAACCATTCAGCCTTCAGTTACTGTTAAGGCTGTGGCAGTTTAGTAAGTAAAATAAGCTGGGTGATGACTCAGCATGAGTGACAAAAGAGACCGTAGCTGGGGTGGATGAAGGTCCTTTTCTCTGTAATTCCCCCTTTACCAAGCACCTTGGCAACACTCACTTCAACTGTTTATGTTCTTTATGTCCATCTCCTGTCATCATTTCTGTCTTAACTGGATTATTCTTCTGCCTGAAAAATCTGCACCTGTTCTGGACTTGTTCCCCTTCTCCCCAGCCTTGAGACCTGGTTTGTGGTCCTCTCTCATATTTCCTGTTGATTCTTTGTTCCAGCTTCTTCCCCAGACTGCTCTGTACTCGATTATTATTGCCTGCTGCATGATTACCCTGCCCCACTTTTTTTCCCCGTACACAATAGTAAGAAAGTTGTTTTGTCCACATATATCTCAATCCTCAGACCACCAACTCCTCTAACTTAGCAACTGGCATCCTAAGCATTTTAGGGTCTAGTGGCTTAATCCACAGACCACTAATATGGTCTGGCAACTGCAGTTTGGAACCTTTTGGTGTTGATAATTAACCAAGCTCATCAGCAATGTCAAAAAATAAGGAAAACCTTCCTTTAACTGTCTTTAGTTGACTGATCCCCAAGTGGAGACTGCTGTTGGAACTGCACACTTTCCCACAACTCATCATTCCACTGACAATGTCAGCACGTCTCAGGGACCGACTTTACTCATAAAAAAATAATGTTTGTCCATAAAGAGACAATATAAAAGAGGAACAAGTGTGGTTTTAGCTTCTTCATTTAAAAGCTTCCTGAAACGCAGAAAAATAACCAACCAGATACGCAAAACAAGACACAGAGATCTTGTCTTTTGTTCTATTTTCTTGGCACATAACCAAGTCTTGTTAATAACACCTGGACTTCTAAGGGTTCCTCGGGTTTGTTCCATTGCTATTCCATTTTTTTCTTTATTTCCTGTGTGGCATTGATGTTATACTGCCTCCTGATTTCAGAGAGCAGAGTATAAAACAAGATCTCCTACTGGAAATACCATTTTTGTGATGTTCCCTTGACACTAATAAACTGTTCATATGGACTTTAAAGGTCACTGATATTGCTCTTCTTATTTATTAGTGGTCCACCATGACTAGTAAAAATGCAGGACAAAACCCAAGAAACAAGATGTATTTTGCGGATGTAATATTTTTCTATCATTTTATAGTTACAGTCACAGCTGTGCAACTTACTGAGCTGAAAACTGGGACAGAAGTTTATGATACTCATCATAGTGTAATTGATAAGAACTTAATGGCTATAGGAAAAATATTTTGAGTAGTCACAGCCCATGACAAGGAAAAAAAAGTTGTAATAATTGTCGTGAATTAAACATGGGATTTACATGAAGGAAGACTGACATCTTATTTTGGATTTGATGTGAGTATCATCCTCACATCAAGCCCTTTTATTGTGCATGTGTCTGGCATTTCAGCTGATGACACATTCCATTGAATCCTTTCTTCCTTGTCTTTCTCTAATAGCTCTCATGACAAAATCTGTTTTAGCTGTTTGGAATATGCTATAGTATAGCCTGATGATTAAAACATGACACAACGTGTTTGGATCTTAGAAAGCCTCTGATGGAAGTCTGATGTAACAAGCCCCTCTCATCTGAGAGGTGCTGAGTTGCACTAGAGCAATTAAAATACAGACAAGCTGACACTGTTCATAAGGAAATCTGCCATGAAAAAACAACCAATAATGGCTAGGAGGAGAGTGATTTTATTTGACTCATACCTTATAAATATCTTCACGTTTTTCACAGAAAGCTTATTTCCTCTTGTCACCTAAAAAGTAATTAACAACAAGGTATCTTTCTTCTTAATACCAATTCAGTTTGTTCAGCTTCTCAAGAAAAATCAGAAGAAATGAAACACTAGGAATGAGCTAATCAAAGTAGACTCTGGATAGAGAAGAAGGACCAATAAATACAGGTTTCACCAGGAATATAGTTATGGAAAAATCTAGATCTATTTTACAGCAAATCAACGCAGAGTACTAGCATGTACATAGCAAAAATTAAACAAAAGGAATATAATTAAAAGTAGGAGAATTTCAAGTAAATATTAGTAGCACTAAAAAGGAAAGGAATTAAGTATTCTAACATGAATTATTTGAAACAGGTTTATTTTGCTTTTACTATTCAGGACAAATCTTTCTTCCTATTACATTCAAAGACTTCTAAACAAATTTGTCTCATCTTTTACTATTTAAATTAATTTTATGCTGTTAATTAAAGTGATGGGGAGTGCTATCCGACAACCTACAGGCAAAAAGAACTGTATACACAGTAATTACAGCATCTGGTTACTTCAAAAAAATATCAAGACAAAGCAAGCAATCTATTCCCAAGATGTTAATTAGCCTCCACATAAGAAAAATGACTCATGATGGATTTAAAGGCATGCAATGTGTCAAAGAGGAGAATGGATAGACATATCATCCAGCTGTGGAAAATATGAAACTAAGTCAGACACTCTTCACCCTTGTTTGAAGAAGAGCAATGCAGTAAGCTGCGTCATGTGCATAAACTTGGGATCTCAAAATAGATGGGAATGATGGTATTCAAATTTTAAAAAAAAAGATCTATTGAGAAGGGAAAAAATCCCACAATGCATATGAAGAAAGACCTCAGCTCCTGTGCTCAAAACGTCCCATTGCTTTAGAGGAGAAAAGTTAGAGTTTTGGCAATCTGATGCTTATCTAATTCAGATATCACAGTAAGGCTAAGGCTGATGTAGCATCAAAGATCAGCACACAACAACTGAAGCCATTTTGTAAGAGCACAGGGTCTACAACACTGACAAGTCCTCCAGTTAGACAATCTACAAATGATAATGAAGGCTGATGTGATGGGATTGCCTCACACAAGTGTATTGTTTTTCGCAAGTCCCGTCCCCTGAATAAACATGTTCAAGGAGACCTACAAATTGAGAATTTAAATCAACCAGCATTACAGCAACAAAGAGATTGTAAAAAGCACACACTGGTAGAATACAAGGATAAATGAAACCAGGCACCAGGGAGATTATTTTTATCAGGAGAAAAAAAAAAGCTTATCTGAATTATCACATACTTCAGTACTCTTTCTTGTCATAAAAAGCTTTCAGACATTTGGCCATCTCTTGTGCAACGATCATTTCACTCTTCTGCCTAGACATATCCTGAATGCTTTGCTTAGTCTGACATGCATCCTGTTACTGCTTTGACTGCCTCCACATGAACTTCAGAATAAGTATCAGGAAGGTTTGATTATTCATTCAAACCTGTCCACTTGCATTATTGCCCCTGGTGATGACAGATTATATGAGGGATTCTTCAGCAGTATTTAGAGGATGTAAGAGGTGCACAATGGGCTTAATTCTTAATTGTTTTGTAATGATACGACTGCACTAAATTGTGGTGATGTTGCATAAAACTGTATTGTGGGGTATGCCCAGCCCCTGCCCTGGAAGGACATCTGCTGAGACAAGGAGAGTGCTCAATCTCCCAGCAGGATTCTCCTGGGAAGGCAGCTACTCACAGTTACAGCGAGAAGGCAAACCCAGAATCCTCTGGGAGACCCTATGCAGATCCTTTGTAACCCATTGGCCTTTACCCTCTGACACCCACCCCCTGTATCCCTATAAAGCGAGCCCCCTGCCCCTGGGAGAGCAGAGTTGCTGATCCCTAGGTCCTTTTCGCCGGAGTACGGAGCGACAATAAAGCTCCTTAGTGCGGAACAGCTGCACGGGCCTCTCGTCTCTCTCTCCCTGGTCTGGCCTGGAGGCTGCCCTGCAGGGCTGAGCTGGAATCACGAGCTGATATCACTAAAGAGCTGACAGCCTCTGCAAGGGCCCTCCTGGCCAGCAGCTGAGGGAAGACACCGGGCTGAGGGAAGGCGATTCCTTTCGGGACCATCTCTCCGGACCAGTCACAGCTTCCTCGGTCAGAGCCGCTGACCCCACACCAGCTGCCATACTGTATCATTTTGAATACCTGTGCAATGAAGATTAATAACTAAATTTGCAGTTTTATGCATTCGAGGTGGGGGAAAGACCTACGCTCTTTCTGAAGTCACTCACAAGCCTCTGTAGTCAGGCAGATTTTTGAAAACATTGGCTTAATTAGGTACTGGACCCCTTTTCCTAATTTCAAGGCCAACTAAATGTAGTAAGTAGTAAGAATCAGAATTTTCTCTAGTTTTTGGAATTTTTTCTCTAAGGAGAAAGGAATTCTAAATAATAGATTATATTTTGGCAAAGTTGATGGGAAAAATATTTTGATTCAGCAGCCCTGAACCAAATAATTTATGAAAGATTTGTTGACAAAGATTAATTTTTTGTTTTAAACTTCTATTCAGAACTGCCGCTGCTTGGCAGTTGCTAGCCTTGGTGTTTTTCCAGCTGTCAAATTTCACTAAGAATGAAACCTTTGGCTTAGTTTTTAATCCTTATATTTAATAAATGGCTTCAGTAGTAATCAAACTTGCACTGAACCTGGAAGAAAGCATGAAGAAAATATTAAAAGCCTTTTTTTTATTGCATTATTGGCCTACTAGGGAAGAAGTAGCGTTTGAATAAAAAATAAGTGCTCCAGCAGGACTATGCTTAGTGGAGTCCAAGGATGTTTCCCTACAATGGCCTTTTTACTTGATCCATTCTGTATAATCACTTAATATACAGTTTGACTTAGTCCTCAGGGACACCTGAGACATAATCAAAAAACAGGGCATAAGTAATTCCAACCGCTCTAGCAATCACTGACTTCCCCAAGGGTTCATTAACCCCTCTCCCCGAAGCACATGGCCAGACTTCTATGTAATACAGCTGCAGAAATCTGGGCACCCTCAACACCAGTGCTCATCCACCCACATAGCTCAGAGAGTATGCACACTGAAACAGGATTTGGAGTCTGTCTGACAGTCCTGGTGTAGGGGGTGGCTGCAGCTCCATGATGGGCACACTTTTTGTTATCTGGCAGAGAAAGGCTCAGTGTGTCTCCTGTGCACCTCCATGAGACACATCCATCTGCTTGAAAGGTCAGACATTCCTGCAGTGTAGGACTCAAGGCAAAATTTGCAGATGGAATGAAACAGAGTAGGCATTTCTTTCTACTTTCTTATTTTTTGCCAGCTAAATCATGGTCCTTGCTGTCCGGATTTTGGAGAAATTAATATCTCATCTACAGTAGATGCACGTTCATCAGTAGCAACACAGTTTAATCTAAGTGAAACCATTGAAATCAATGGAGTTAGGGCAGAATTATACCACTCAGTTTGCAAACAGAATCTAGTCCTTAACTTGCTTACTATACTATTTTTATACTGTGACCTATTTTAGTAGTTATCTTTGGAGAGGAATGTTTAAGAACATGGTAAAAAAAATGTGTCTCATTTACATGCTTTACACACCATTTCATTTATTGAACAGACATAAATATGCATTAGTTTAATTTAATAACTATTGTAAGGATTGATAGAAAAACTGCCTAAAAATGCTAAAATTTTAACAAAAAGTTCATTCAGTTTGTAACTGAAGCTTTCAAAAGGGGTTTGGAGATTCTTTTGTATTAAAGTTCAAGCTTGCTTTATCTACCTGACTGCAGCATAATTTAATCCCTACTTACTGTTTCATTTGTAAATTGAAAGCCTTCATATAACTTAGAATATATGAATATATTCATTCAAGACATTCCAAAGAATAGTTCACGTGTGTCAAAATGTGTTGAATAAAACAATTTAAAAAAAAAAAGCTGAATAAAAAAGAGAACCTGGAGAAAGAGATAGGTTTTTATATGTAAATAAATGAAAAAAAAAAACATTAAAAGAAACCGCAAGTATGATACTGTTATATATATTTTAAAACACACACCACCCCCCCTCCCCCCCAATTTATTTAAAGGCTGTGAAGAAAGTGAAATAACATTAAATGCAAAAAAACTTCAATATTCAACCTAATCTGCATAAGCAAGAGGTAGATCAAGTAGGATTTTGGTTTAGTTGCTCTGAAAATTCAGATTGCCTTCACACTTTGTGATATGTCACAGGGGAAAAAATATAGCCTGCACATTTCAATCCTATTTTAAACAGGATCTATGAATAATATCTGGACTCATCCATCCATGTCAGACCTAAGTCTTGTGATTTCTTCCAAAATAGCCCAGTCCACACCAGCATGGTCTCCAGGCCTGCATTTCACAAAACTGCTGCACTCCAGCTGCAATTCTCTCTGCTCAAGTCCTTCCACATACCTGATAACAGCTCTGCCTCTCAGCAGCTAGTTCTGATCATTTCCAAAAGCAAATACAAATAGACACATCTTGGGGGTTTATGTCAACATTTAGCCCATGTCTTCCTGCTCACAATCCATGTTAGTGTCTGATTTTTGTCAGCAGCCCTTGATGCCTCATGTGCACACCTCTGGCAGGCCCTTTACTGTGCCTGCCTGCCAAACTCTTCTCCAGAAGAATGGCATTAACGCATAAAAATCTAATTGATACTCATATGCTCATTTTGCACATCACTGCATTCATTTTCTTACCGAGATTAAAATATTTATCAGAATTTTTAGAGCCAGCTGTATTTGACTGGGTTATGTTTAGAAGCAAGGAGTTTGATCCAGATGTCATTCTTCATAGTCCATCTGCTAGCTCTTCTAAAGGATTTTAAAATATATATGCTTTTCACATTTTAAACAGTGTTTTCAGTTTATTCTTCCCTCACCCAGAATATGTAATGGTCAAGAGATGTTTACAGTTTGCTGGCTCTAAAGAGCATCTCATGCTTCTTTGCTTTGTAAAATGCTCTAATCTTTTATATTATTTTCACAAGTCTGCAGGAGAGCTCCATTTCTAAATCTTTTACACAAAAACATTAAAAGATCTTTTAATCTGCCTTCTTTCCTTCTCATACTAAACTCATACTAAAAATTCTCTTTGTTCTTTGCTAAATGGTTTCTGCATTTCAATAAGGTAGGTACAATCAGAGTTTTTACATTATTGGAAAACAGAACTAAACCTTACAGAATATTGCTCAAGTTTCAGTATCTGACTATTTTTTTAAAGGTGGAAAATAATACAGCCTGAAAAATATTATTTCAAAGTAAGGAAAAAAAGAAACAATGCCTCCATTTCAATTCTAGAAGGGTTCCTTTACAAAATAAACAATGAAAAAAGTATTTCTGTAAATGGAAAGCAAGGATTATCTTGATATTATGAATTGGCTTACTTATTGCTTATTCTTGACCTTGCTAAATATCTAAATACAACTCAAAGTCAATGACTGTTCTTTCAGACTGCTCCCTGATTGTTGTTTCTTGAAGGTGGTGGTTGGAGAGGGGATTAATTTCTTGGGGTTTTCTAACCCACTAAACATGATCAGTTGAACAGATACAGTCCACAATTCAAATATATTTATCTGCTTATAACTTTTCTCCTTTTGGTGGTTATTGAGACAGAATTGTGGAAAAAACCTGATATCTCAAATTATTTGTGCTTTGTGTCTAGGTGGGATCCTTTTTTCCTATATCTCTAGTGATGAAGAAAAGTAGAAGAGCCTCAATTCAGACTGAGTCTGATGCCTTTTGAAATGACTACCCTCTAACATTGTTTAATTGCCTGTGAAGATGCAAACAGGCCTAAAATCCATAATAATTAGCTTAAGATAACTGGCTGAGGTTCAGGCAAATCATCCAATATCAGCATTTCTGGTTACTTTGCAGAGTAAAAAGGAGAAAATTGAGAGGAATAATCTGTGAATGCAGTGGGGGGGGGGGAAGTTTATTTTCTAAGAATATGTGTTTCTAGCACACCTTTTAGCTTTTCCTGTATGCTGCAGACAGTAAACATAAGGACATATAAGTCATAGTCAACATCGACACATTGAAATGCATATTTGCAGGCTAGCTATGAGCCAAAATTTGCACGGAGAGAAAGAAACTAATGAGAAAGACACAAGAAAGACATGCAGAAACAAATAACTCCTGCCTCTCTGTTAGTTAGAAAATATCTGTAGCCTGCAAAATTTGCCACTTTTTTTTTTTTAGGTCAATCTACCCCTTACAGTTTGGTCTGTGTTAAACAGGATCCTTCAAGTGATACCAGTACATTTAATATCACCAGTTGCTGTTACATTTTAGATGACAAGCTAGCTGAAATGGGAGCATCATACTGTTTATCAATTCACCTGAACACACACTTCTCAGGGTTTGAAATTGCTGCTGTTTCACATTGCACCTGGAAATGAACATAAAACCGGAATTTGCTGCATGAAAATAGGTCACAGTAGAAGCACGTACTAGCTAGAAACCTATGCACCTCTTACATGGCATATATGAGGGTTTAATTGAGTCTGTAATTAAAAACTTGTCTTACGCTATGAAATAAAACTGTAGTATAGGAAAAAAACCCAAAACAAAGCAACAACATAACCCCATCAAACTTCAGATAAAGCCTAGACAATATTGTCTCTATTTCTGGCTAACAGGAAAAAGTTGGACCTTTTTATGCTCTTATGTCCTCTCCAACCTGCCTCCAACAAATGAGCTTATGCATATCCAGATGAGATTAAGAATACCCTGGAACCTGTGGTTTATGCAGAAAGATCACAGAAGAAAAAAATACAGTGTAGGAGATAAAACAAATAACAGGTGTACAGGTATATTTATTTCTCTCTTTCATGTCACCACTGTGGACAATAATATTACCTATATGAATGAACATTCTGCTTGGCTGCAAAGAAAAGAAAACAGGTTGAAAGAGTATTGTGAGGAGCAGGTCTTTTAACATTTCTGGAATGTGAGTGTATGCACAGGTGTTTGTATCTCCACACATTTTTTTTATTTCAACATTTCTTTAAAGTTGCTGAAAATATATTTTTTCTGGAACTTTGGTCTTGTAAACACTGATATTAGAAAATATTTTTAACCATCATATAACTCTGAAAAAAAATCCCATTAATTCCTGGCAGTCAGGCCTAAAAACTTGTTAGAGGCTAGGATTAAGATTGAATGTCAAACTTTTCTCACATTCTTCTTCAATGAATTCAGAGAAAAATTAATTTTATCCCAAGCTCTTTAAATTACTGTAACCAAGTACATACACATACACCACAACACACTGTAATATTCTGGTTTCAATAAGACAATTGAAAAACTAGAAACGGTCACATACATATCTGCCTTCCTCAAAAAAATATATAGACGAAAGTTGATTGGAGAAACCACAACAATATCTTTTAAAGTAATGATATCTTTGACTTCTTTCAGAAGTTGTGATTTATTTGGAATGGCAGGGGAATAACTTTTACTATGGCTGAAGTATTGAACTTGTATTCCACTGTTTTAAATTAATTACTTTGCCTGTAAAATTACCATCAATACTGCTTCTACTGAGATTAATGGTAAAACACCCACCATATGAGTATGGCTGCATCTTGGTCATCCCTTAAAATATCTACTATTTATATATCAATTTACGTTTGATTCTTCATAAGAATACAATTATACCCAACAGTGAAATGCTGCTCATTTTTCTCCCTACCCTTCAGAGAAAAGAAAGCACTGACTAAACATCAGGGGGCCACACAAGAAACTTGCAATGAGCTCTCAGTTCTGATCAGTTTTCTCTGAAAATAAACATTTCAAAATCTGTGTATGAAACACACAAAAAATTTCCATTTTTCTGACCATTCCAAATCACAATTCAATATGCATTAGCTGGGCTTCTGTCAACAAAATTGGCCACAGCAGTCAGATTTCCAGAAGGGCTTAACTTTGGCTTTGCCACCAAAACAAATAAGATTATCAGAACAAGCACTGCATACAAGATGCTGACTTCTTTGAGAAATCTGTGCACAAGTGTCATGGTTGGAGCTGCTTAATGCTGGCCTCTTCTGAACATCCGACCTTCATCTAAGTCCCAGAGTGGTGCCAAATCCTCTTCAGAAAGCCCATTTCCCCTGACTGCCTTTTCTCCCTGTTAAAATCCACTCTATCTGCAGGATTAGCAGAATCAAATAGGATACGGAAGGGATACCATATGTACTCCAACCATTTCACTTTTTAACAACTATTCCTGCTGCCTACTGCTTGATTCCATGGGAGTATTTATTTTAATTATTAAAGAGCAGAAAAAACAGAAAAGACCTTCTGAACTAATGTGTCTGCTCTTGTGAATTTCTCAAGATAGCTTAGCCTAGAGAAAGAGCTTCTAGACATCGATGTAATTTCACATTTTGATGGATTTTGTATTGATTGTCAATGTCAATGTGAAAGCACATGTTATTTGGGCCTAAAGAAAGCATTTTCTAAAAACAGGCATCCAGTTGCCTACTAGGCTTGAATTCAGTGTTGACAGAGTATCCTGTTTGATTGCAATTTCTTTTGTTCTACTAAATATATATTATATATTTATGTATTTTCTTTTACTTTTTATTATATCCAGCGACTTCTACAGGTATTCTATCTTCTGCCCATTTTAGAACCATGTAAATACAGTTATATTTTAAAATATAGGACATATTTAGATCAAATTAAGTATTCCATAGAGAGGCTTCATTTTTTACTGATTGTGATCAACATGAACACAAAACTAACGGGTTTGCTCACAGGAACAAAGAAAAATTGGAATTTTATAAGCATCCTCTGTGGCCTTTTAAAAAAGGGAAATCTGAGGATTTTTCAGAACCATGTTCCTTTTTCATTTATTGCCATGTCCCAGTGGGAGAAAGAAGGTGAAAAAGAAGTAATAGAGGCATAGAAGTACATGTGGAATAAGTTTATAATTTAATGGCAGACTATTCACAAATGCCAGAGAGTAGCAGTGTATTAATTTAACATAGCTGTGGCTTCACTGCATCATCAGTATTTCCAGATCAATTGGGTGATGTGACAAAATGAAACTTCTGATGTGATACTTTCTGTAAACAAACATGTGAATCGAACCTTGCTGTTGGAATGATCGACAGTTCCGTGACTTCAGTCATATCAAAATGACCACACTCTATATAAGGGGATTTAAGGCAAGAGGGCACACAAGATTGTCTGAAGATGAAGATCTCGAAGTCCTTCTGGAACATAGGAAGTAAAATATGGTTGCATACAAAATTTATACCAGAGAAGAAAGGATAAGAAATAGGTAAAATCAACCAGAATATCTGGTTGTGCATCAGCGCACTAATCCTTGTTGGAGAGTTTTTCCCCACAGGGAAAGTCTCATTGTCTAATGCTGATTATAACTTGGGATGGATCCTAATACATTGTACAGTATAAAATAATAGCAACATTTTAAATGAGGAATAAAAACACAGCATGGTAAGAGACTTGGAATTTATTATGGTCTTCATTAATTTTGCTATGGTTCAACTTAACTAGATTCTATGCATTGCAAACGTACACCATGGCTTTCCAGATAGGATCCTGGAGAGGAGTGAAACAAAACAGAGACAAGAAAGGAGAAACAATAAGGCAACTAGAGGGAATACACTTTCCAGAGCAGAGGTTTTGCCTGAGCACAGGAAGAATGCAAAAGAATTTCCTCTCTTTCTAAATCACGTTTGCTTGAAAAGGCAACGTCAAGAAGCAGCATTTGAGACTTTGAATGGAATTTATCATTACAACAACTAGCTATCACGCTTTGATAGCAACTAGCAACAAGCAGATTTGTTAAGCATTTTAATGTTGCACTATTTTCTTGATGTGTTTTGCTCTGAGAACTCACTTGTTTGGAAACAGTAAAACACAAATGAAAATTAAATATAGTATTTGATTTTTTGGTAAAGCAAAGCATCCCTCAGTCTGAAATCAACCTACAATTTGGGGCTTTGTTTAAGTTTTGTGGAAAAGAAAAATAAATATACATTTTCTTTTGGTGTTTTCACTTAACATTCTTGGTTTTGTTCCTTGGGCAAGTTCAAATTAAAAAGGAAAAAAAATAAGAGTTGCAGTCACTGACAGAGCTGTACTCCTGCCACAAATTCTTAGGCCATTACTGGTCTGTCAGTGAGGAGATGTTGGCAGGGAAATCACTCTTTCTCAAGTGCTCTTTTAAGAAACTATTTCTGAACCTTCATTTGTGCTCTTTTCTTTTTCAAACATTAAAGGTTTTGCTATGGTTGCTTAAGACAGCAGCATAAAAAAGTTAAGATAGAAGTGTAAAATGTGCTGGATGTCACGATTTATTACATTGTATCATACAGCAAGAGACAGAGCTTCATATCTCAGGCATAATAGTGACAAAACAGTCAAGCAGAAACAAGTATAGAACAACTACAAGTAACTTGCTCTATGCCAGGTGAAATCATGCTGCTCCTGAGATCAGGGATGCTTTTGAAGGCTTTGCCACCAACTGCAGTGGACTAAGTACCCATCTTTATCTCCTACAAGGAATTCCCCCGCCAAAAATCCACAGTTAACCCTAACACAGAGATGAAGAGACTAATCATATCTTGTTTAGCCATATAAATCCCAGTTCAGCCCTTACAACTGTCCTAATTCCGTTATCAAAGGAGTAACTTAATATTGCTGACCCAGTTCAATAAGGTGATAAGAGGTGATAAAGGGAAGTATTCATCACACTTAGGTTAACACACACTTTCAGTGAAACAAAACTGACTTCTGTGGAGATCGCTTGAAGGGACCTAGGCTACTCTTCCATTGTGAATCACCTGTAGCAAAAATGAAGCAGAAGCTCACCTCTCCCTGAGCAAGCTTCCCATTTTCCCCGGCATTCATTGATGTGGGAGAGAGTATCTGTTCTGTGGATACCCCACTGCTCTGTGGGGAGGAAAAAAAAGCTATTACAATGCTCCATACAAATGAACTCTTTCAGTAGTTTAACAGTAATATATATGTAAAATACCTTTAAACTTCTAGGAATGTACTGCAGAAGACAAAAATGCAAAATAGTCAAAATATAGGGAGGCAAAGGTAAAACAAAGAAAGGATAGCTTCAGCCTATCCAAATATTCCTTCACCAGGGTGCTTATTAGATGGCTATTCTAGCTATTTTGTCAAACATTTTCACTCCTTTTCCACACTCTTTTCTTTGTTGTGACTGTTCTTATTGTTTGAGAGTTGAGAAGCATTTCAAATGAAAGAGTCACATTTTCAATAATTCATCAAACATAATCTGAGCACATTGAGATGTGATGGGGCCCACAGCAAATTACATGTTGCAAAGCCTCATCAGCTGAAGCGATTACTTCATTTCTTCAAGTCATTTTAAAAGAGCTAAGAAACTGATGCTATTTACATCATATATATAAATATCATGTATCTCATATTTATATAAAATGTGTGAGATTGGTGAACATTACTCCAAGTGTTCATTTGAATTTTAACTTGAATTCATATTACCAGTGATTGCACAATGGAGACAATGATTGTACCCAACCCCTTTTGAATTTTCTCTCTGCAGGATTTCAATGAGTCTCTGCTTTTTTTGCATGAGCTTTCTCAGAGGCAAGGGCTTGTGATGACAAGTGCAGTCTTTACAGAGAACACTGTTTCAAAAAATCATTACAGGAGTGCTCCTAAAGATCAGCCATTAGAGGACAAAATCATTGTACTATGAAGGGGAAAGGAAAGGGGGAAGGGAAAATCAAAAAGTGAGAAGTTTTCAGTATTTTGTTTGGAGTTTTCTTTGATTTCAGTTAAAATGTACGTATAAGCACTATAAAACTTGAAACCTGGTTTGATAGATTTCAAAAGTGTTTATCAAAGACAAGGAGCACTTGTCAGCAAAGTGTTTCCATCCTGAGATATATCAGAGACATATAAGAGCATATTTTTCTTTTTATGCATGCTAGTACAACTGGTAAAGATAAGTATTTTTGCAAGAAACTGCAGTTAATCATATAACAGCAGATTATATAGCACAGTTGGTTTGGTACATGACAGTGCTCCACATTTTAAGTGGCGACACATCCAAAATCCCACAGAGGGGAAAACAATGAGCCACCCACACAAGGCACTGAAGCACCTCAGAGAAAAGAAGTTTGCTTTGCTAACGAAAGCTTTATAGCCTATTATTCTCACCTACCTGGTATTATTTTACATAGTGTATGGGACAATTCATCACAGGATGCCCTTATTCCCAAAATTCCTCACCAGAGCCCTCAAAGCCAGCAAAGTAACACATCAGAGGGCAGATGTGAGTGTGGATTTCACCTGTGAGGACTCTAGAAGTGCAAGAAAAAACATATTAAAGAGCTATGCTCATTCATTCAGAGAGTGAAAATAACAGTTTTTTGATGACTGGGGAGCTTGGCTATTATTCCAAATACTAATTTTAATTTGCCACCAAAAATTTGCCCACCAAAAGCATACAGAAGGTTTCTCACAAATCCCAGATGGATCAAAAAAGTAGCATGAATGAGCTACTTTTTACAATTGTGTTTACCCCCTAGATTGGACAATGTTTTCCAACTCCTATAATGACATGACTTTACTAAAAAGCCAGTTAAGATTGCTTGTGACTGTCATGACTAAAAACCCCAAAGTCTGAAAGACATAATCATTGTGAAAATTGAGGTGAGTTCCCAAAAGACTATTCCCACAAGTTGACAATGCCATGAGCATTTCCAAAACTATTACAAAATTAATCAGTGAAGTCTCACACTCACTTGACATACAGAGGCATTTCTAGTCACATTAAACACTTTGGAGTCTGGACTTTGAGTCTCCAGAAAGCTGAAGGTCTGCATTTCAAATATGGCTCATATTTTTTGTGTTGTAGTTTGAATTTAATTGGGACTGATGTTTTCAGAGTTTGAGAGTACTACTAGTCTATGACGGACAACCAAATAAAAGATAAATGAATCAGTTTCTGAAAAAACTGGCCTTAAAGAGCTTTTCTGCAGAAAAAAACCAACATGTAAAAATACAGTGAGGCACAGACACTTCTAGTCCAGTAGTTGAGCCCCAAGGCAACCTTTTAGCTAATATGTAAGTGGCAGAAGCAGCTCTGTATAATGGGTTTTTGCAGTTTGGATGCATAATATAACAAAGAAAGTTTTATATTTTAGTTCATGTTTGCCCCTATATAACACTAGCTGAAAGAGCAGTGAGTCTCTGGCACTGTACATCTGAAGACAAGGCTGCAATGGAGTATGGCCCTGGAGCCAATAGGTATTTGGTCCTGCATTCTAAAGGAGTTTTGTGTGGAGAACAGGAGAAAATAGGAAAAAACCCCATAGCTACATTAACTTTGCGTTCCAGCTGTTCCCGTAGTGCATGAAGACAGGAGAAACTTTAACCATGCTAAGATGAGAAGGAAACAAGACCGCAGTATACTCAGAGTCAGGCCAAAACAGTGGTGATTCCAAGGAAGGAAAGAGGTTCTGAGGCCTCTTTGCAAATGAAAATTGGCAATTGGCACCGAGCCACTTTTGCAGTGAGTCAGAGCTGAGGTCGCTACTACAGCCAGCACTTTGCCACTCTTGAGAAATAAGCTTTGTTTGGGGGATGTCAGCTCAATTTGTTATACGTAGACTAAATTTGATTTTCTACTACACTGACAAATTATATACAGACAGGTTTATGAAAACCTTCTCTGCTGTGGGCATACATTTGTTCATATTTCTTATACCCACACTTCAAAAAAAGGCTGAGGGTCACCAGAATTGTTGGATTATTACTGATTATTATTACACTTGTAAGATAACAAAAAAGCAACATAGCAAAAATATACAAGTACTTGGTTTTCATTGTATTCAAAGAACTATCTAAACACTTTAAATACATACTCTATAAAACAACTCAGAAGAGAAAATATTTGGAGTTTACATGCAGGTTCTATAAAAAAAGTACAAATGTTTACAATCCCAATATTAGGCAAGATTTATGTGCTCAGCAGTCAATAGGTTGCTTACTTATTCTCTAACACACTATAAATAGCATCTAAATAAAATAAATTAATAGCCAGGGTAACACCAGGAGCAAAATAGTGACTTTTATAAGTGCCTTTTCACAGGAAAGGAACACGTCAGACAGATTCCCTACAAGACACTGAATCCACCTAAGAATGCTGACTATGGCATATGTACAAAATGCTATATTCAACTAGTCAGTGGGCTTGCAGCTCTCCTCCTCCCCCCAGCCAAATATTCAGCATTCTGAAACATAAAAAATATTCCATTTGCACAAGCTTTCCTGTTAGACTTTTGTCTGTTTTTCCAATGTGATAGCGCTTCTTGTTTGTGCCGACCTACATATTTGCCACCCTCTATACATATTGAGTACACTGATTGATTTGAACTGACTTTGAAAGATGGAGATCAGAAAGACCTGTCAGGTCCTAACAACTTCATGAAAAGTGGAGGAACCCTGGAAATGCCCATATGAGAAGGAAACTCCTCATAAATCCTCATGTTAAGGGAAAGCTTACATTTTCTTAGACAACAGAATCGAAGAAAAAATCATAGAATCATAAGAAAACAGATTTCATTCCTTTTAACAGTTATGGACGATGGCTACAGAGAAGTGTCACTTTCCAGGTCCACAGATACATTAAAGGTGTAGCCTCAGTACAGTCTCTTATAGAAATGTAACTTGGGTCTCATGCGGCTCCATATCACCCTAGTCAATCCATACTACTTCTCCAATCTTTTCCTTTAGCATCAGGTGAACCACTATTTTGTAGAGAGCAGGGAAGTTCATCTACCACAAAGCTCTAGCCAGGTAAAAATTCACTTTGTATCTTTTCAGCAGTTCAAAATAATCCTATCAACCTAAAGGACACACAGTGGTTTTCTTGTCAGGAGTCTCTACCTGAAAAGGCCTCCCTATACTCTTGAGACCTGTGTGCTGATGCTCCTGCTAATTTCTGTAGCTCTACTTAGCTCTGTTCCTCAGGGTCACAGACCTGCAAAAACAGTGACATTTCAAAGGTGTGTGGATAGCCTGGACAAAAGCTTAGGAAAGTCCCAAACGTAAAAACACTTTATGAAAACAGAAATTTTCATCAAAAGGAAAAAAAAAAAAAGCATGTTTTTGGAGTGCTTTCTGGCAGTAAAGCATGTTTTTGAAGTGCTTTCTAGCAGTAAAGCAGCTGCAAATTAGTTATTTTATAATCCCACCTAATCTATGGAAGGAAACAGTGACATAACCTCTAAGGAGATGACAATGTCCTGTGTTTAAACTAAATTATTGCAATGAATGCATAAGCAGGGACTTGTTCCTTTTTCCTTTTATCCCTTTCTCTTTCAATATAGTTTTCTGAAGAAGCTCACTAGCATGGACAGCAAAGTCCTCAAGAGTGAAATGAGGGTATGTGTCTCAATGTCACCACAGGGAAAAAAGTGCATTTTTTGTTGAAAAATCCAAGTGGTGTCTTTATGGATGACTGCTACCATGAAGCAAGGCACAGAGATGTCCCTTTTGCAGAAAACAGAAATTATGAAATGGTGTCATGCCAGAAAAAGACTGAAAGAAGTGTTTTCTGTTTGAGAGAAGAGACTTCTAAGCACACTTTCATGGCAGCTGAAATGGGGGCACTACTATCCTTAACACAGAAAAATTAACAAAAGCAAGTTCTGAGTGTTTTTCACTGAATATCAGTATAGCTGAATATTTTCACTGTAAATGAAGTCAAGGATGTCTGAAGAGGTTTAAAGTATGTACTTACACTACAAGAAAGTAAAAAGTCTTTAAGTTCAAAGCTGACAGCTTAAGAGGAGACTAAAACACAAGCATCTAGCTGCTTCTGTTTCCCCTCTTAACAGGCAGCAGTTCAATGATACTTGTTTCCTGCCTTGCTGTCCTTTTAATTAGACAGCAAGACTGAAATGAAAACCATGTTTGGGAGATTTGAGGTAACTTTCAATGAAAGAACAAGTAGTCAAAGAAATACAAGAAACACATTAAATTGTTCTTTCAGCGTATTTATCTGTAAGATCTTTCTTCACGTCACGTGTGATTGCTTTAAGTATTGGTTTTTTCGAGTATTAAAAATTCTTGAAATACAAGCTTGGTTTCAGTAAAATTCAGGTTCCAAGGTAAAAACTGCTGCTTTACTGCCAGGAGGGACACAAGTCTGCTATAACGCTTGCTCTTAAGGGATTTTCTTTTTACTATCACCTTGCTCTTTTCCAATTGCTATTGCAAGAACTATAATTGCATTCTGAAATAAAATTTTAAATATGCATTGAACACATTTTAAACAGCAACTGAAGTACAGGAACACAGACAATACACACATTTTTCTCTAGATTGATAAAAAAACGTGATGAAAAGTAAGAAATTTGAGACACATTTATACAGAACAATTTCGTCTTCACCTTTCAATAACAAGAGGGGATTTTTGACGTACATGCACAGCAACTAAAGGAGGATAAAAAGTGTTAATTTCCTACTAAAGACTGCCTCTTGTGAGTAGAACATAAAAGGTCAGGAATGGTAGTTTCTATTTATTTTGTTTCATTTAATAATATCTGAATAAATATTTCTGCATGTAAATTTACCTCACCTGCAAAAAAAAGTTTACATTCCTTAACAAATGTTCACTTATGGGAAAACAACTCTCAAATACTTCCAGTCCAAGCACATTTGACCATCTAGAAGTTAGCTTTCTCTTCAGCAAACCACAAGGACAAGTCAGGCTGAACTTTACATCTCCATTAATGTATTAATAACACCATCACTTAATTTATAAGATGGACTTTTATTAATACACCACTTTTTCTCCTTGGAAGACTACTTTGATAGTAGAATTCTAAATCAAGTACTTGCTTTGCAAAGAGCATGCTGAGTTTCTCAGCACATGTATTGTAGTTACATTCTGGATGTACAGAAGTCTTGATGGTGAGACACCTGGAAAAAATACTTGGTTTTCAAAGACACCGGTGCTAGATAATGGAGCTCAGGTGTCCTTATAAAGTATGGGGTCTATTCCCTGTCAGGTACAGGGAGCTCTTTTTAAATCCTAAGCATTTTCAGCAACAGCCTACAATTTAAATATAATTTTCAATTAGATACCTTCCACAGTAAAGGCATTTTAATGGACTACAAAGAACAAATATCATAAGAATATGGGAGGTCTATCTTGGGTGACACAAGTGACACTCAGCCCAGTTCCTAGCATGAGGCTCTAAAACACATTTTCCTTCCTCGACATTAAGAGCATGCTGAATCGCTGTATCAAGAAGAATCAGCTCAACTGCCAGTGCAATTGCCACAGGGAATTGTCTCCATCAATGGAACACAACAGATTTGCCTGGGTATATCACACTAACTAGCTATTTCACTACATTTAGCTGAAGAGACTGCCAAATTACTGTCTAATTCAGTGAAGATACAGATCTAGCAGTCTATTAGAGTCTTTGCTTTGACTTACAGTCTGATTTAAAGCGACAATTCAAATCTGCTCTTGTATAACCATAAAAAAATGAGATTTTAATAATACAGGTTATACATTTCATGTCAAGCTTAATTTTAAGCTTGTTATCAAGATGAAATGAAATATTTAAAAATTAAAGTGAAATGATAAATGAGGAGGCTGGAGAAAGGTAACTAAATCATACAAGTTTTATACTGTCCTTTTCCTGTGTACATTGTCAAACTTTGTTATGGGTAAATGCAGTGGAACAGCCATTTTTTACCCCCAATGTTAAAAATATAATATCCAAGCTATGACAGATCACTCGTACATTTTTTACCCTGTATATTTCAAAGGCAGTGCCAAGCTCTGTGTCCTTCCAAGCCTTGAGAGCAGATGCTGAAATGAAGGCAAGAGTAACAGAGAGATTAGTCAGAATTTGTGCCATCTCTATTTTTAAGTGCTCTGAACCTCCCATACTGGAATATGAAACCTTCATAAAGATATTTATACACTTAAGAAATAGAAGAAGGGGAAATGAATGAGCTTCCCAAAAACAATGAAGGGACAAAAACATGAGAGAGAATTTGGGGGCTGGAAGCCACATTATGATTGAGGTTATCCCTAGCAATATACATGGAAGTATGAATGCAAGCAGCTTGCAAACCCCATTTAAATACAAGTCTTGATTAGAAACTGGAGCCAGAAGTATTCCTTGTGCTAAGAACACCCTCATTTTTCATTTTTCCCAAGTCTATTTGCCAATAAGGAATTTTTCCTGGTCTGTCAATAGATAAACAGACCCAAATCTTTATTATTATACAGGCTGGACTGCCAGTGAAGAAGATTAGACCCAAGAGCATTTATAGGAAGAACCAAGTCAATCCTTAGAGTGGGAGAAGATAGGACTAGTACTACCAGTAATTATCAACCTTCCAGATTCTGCCCTGCTTGAGTCTGACATTGACCTATATGCCTTAATGGTATAAATTTACCTTCTGTAACATGTTAACGGGAAGTTCTAGAAACTGATGAGGGCAGTTCATTCTTTTTCCCCTAAAAAGTGTCCAGACAACTGCATCATTCCTCCTTGATCCTGTTAGAAAGTGAAACTTAATGGGAAATTAAGTTTGAGAAATGAGAATCTTCCATCTGCTAAGAAATACAAATCTTTGTGCTCAACAGCTGTCAGATTGTGAGCCCTGAACTGAGTCGGTTTTTAGACAGCTCCAGTTTTGTTCCACATTATGTACCATGTGGGGATACTTTTTTAATAAGAGAGCATACACTGATGATATCCATGACTACTGGCTATGATTTTTATTAAAGCAGAGTAAATGTTTAATGCAAAACTAATCTTTAAAATCTATGCAAATGAGATTGTGAAGCCCTTGTTGAACAAGGCAAGCTCTCTTTTTCATATTGCAGGCATACATTGTGACTATTGCAAATGTCAGAGCATGAAAGATCTCCTTACAATGCTCAGATTTGAATACATAAAAATTTTCACCACTCTCACTGAATGAGAGCCAATTTAATAAATCACTGAAATTTACTCTCAGAAAGCTGTTTCAAACCTGTCCTGCATAAAGCATCCAGTCAAAGCTGTACGAATAGACTTAATGCATTTGCGAACCTGCACTAGTGAGTTTAACACAATTTATTCAATAGATTCTAAAACATTTCAATACACTTATGCTTTCTAGGCAGGATTTTCCATTCTCTAAACTGGCAAACTCTTAGGTCAAGGAGTTTTCATGACTGATTTTGCAACACTGAATTATTTTAAACCAAGTAGAGTTTTCAAGATGTATGGTTATGATTAAAAGTGGCAATTCCTACAAACTATGTGAAAAGAATATTGCATTTATATAGTCTTATAACCCTCTGCTATTTTATTCTTGTACCATTATAACAACTTCTTTAATTTTTATTAAAAATTTAATACAGCTAGGTGCAATTGTTAGCTTAAGGTGAAATTTTAAAACAAGGGCGGAAATTCCAATGCAAAAGGAACAGACGGTATATCCAGTGCTTTTGTTTAAAACGTATGTAGCAAATAGTGCATCATAAAACATTTCTTTTGTTGCTTTTTTTTGCCTTTCCAGGGGGCTTTCCAGGGTTGTATATTGAAGTTATTTGTTATAGAAATCTGGACAGTGTATTGTTAGCCTATCAAGATTTTAACAACAGAATAAAATTGAAGGAAAGAAATACAGAAAAAGATCAGTCTAAGCCTCCCTATAATGCGAAGCTCCTACTCAACATTAGTAGTATAAACAGCTCCCATATGAAACCTTTGGATAGAAATCAATCATTTACCTAAAGCCTTAATTTCTCTCTACCCCACACTATGCAATAATACCTCTTTGTGAGTACCACCTTTTGTGAAGCAAGCTTCATAAAGGCACTATCATATATCATACAAACAAGCCAAGCTCTGGAGACATAATTGTGTAACTAACTCAAAATTAAGAAACAAATTAGAAACAGAGGTGATAATAGGATACAGGACTTCTGCTTCCTGTGCTTTGGTTTGTGGTGCTCAGTAGAGGTGTGTCCTCATCAACTCATACTGCTCCAGGGATGCACACACGAGTAGATTCTATCTAAAAGAAGTAATCTCAAAATTTCCACTCAAAACACAATGAAACCCTTTCTAGCTGCAAGGAGTTCAACAATGCCCTGCTGATTTCAGTCTTTCATCAGACTTTCTGGAGTCAGGGTGGTCTGGCATGCCAAGCGCTCAAGGGCAGAGGGAGGGGTTTCCTGCTCTCCCTATTCAGATGAAGGAGGTCTAAAGTAGCATTGGACTTTAAGGAGTGTTTCCAAACCAAACTGGGACTTTACCCAGGAACACTTTGCACAGTGCTTCCTGTGCCACCCTCACCTTCCCCACCCCCAAACACCTGGAAACCATTTTACTTCTTCTTATATCCCACTTTTTTGACCTCCATTTTTAACCAGCAGTGCCTTCCTTCAACAGAGATTTTCCATTGCCTCTAAGGAACTGTGCTTCATTCCTAATTTCAGCTTCAAATGTTCTTTTTTTCTGTCCTCATGTTAAACTCTGGTGCTTGTTTGCATCACTATTGGAAAACAGAAGTGCAGAACATTGCAAATATTTCTTTCATCTTCTACTTGGTCATTTTCATAGACATGCTCAATTTACGTTTCAGGCACGGGAGATTCATAGCTGCCAATCACCTTGATGTTTGGCCAACAAGGAACCTTCAGGAGGACTCAGTCAGTTACATCCCTGAGGTTTAGCTACACTGATACAGATATATTGGTATATTTTCCCCCAACAATACAAACATAAAGACTGAACACTGAAATAGAGCAGTTTCCATGCCATTTCCCAGTCTGGAAGAGCCAATTCTTAGACATACATGATATAATAGGAACCCTATATACATTTTTAATATATCTACCACACCCTACAGCAATACAATCTTGGCATCTTCCGGAAGACCTCTGTATACCACCCCACATGATCTAGAAGATGATATTACCTCTCGCTTCTGTCGAGGGACTGGCAGTGAAACTCCTCGTTCTGTTGTTTCCTTCACAGACACATAAAAGACAAAGACAATTCCCCTAATAAGCTACATGTTATTTTTGTTGAAACAACACTATGTAATGAAAAAATTGAAATCCAAATAGGATAAATCAAGGGAGAAGTCAAAAACTATTACATATGTTCTCTAGAGGGAGTGGCATTGGCAGTCTGCAGCTGTGTAACATTTCTGCTTGCTCTGCAAAAGAAAAAAATATTATGTTTATTTTATTTTTAAACAGATTCCCTAAAAGCACTTTTATAATACCTATTTCTGCTAAAATTGAGACAGTGTGAAGCCTCCAATGTTGTTGAAATTAAGGCATCATTAAAACCAGAGAATTAAAAAAACAAAATGGAAGTATATTCTGCCAGACTTCCCTAAAGGTTTTTATTTTTATTATACTTTTATAATACTCTTTTACATGTAATGACTAAGTTTTTGAAAAAATGTTTCTGTCAAAAGATGCTCAGTTATTTTATTTAAGAGCACAGACCTACAAAGTGCCTTCAGGAGAGAAGATACAACCCCAAAACCTTTCCTAATACCAGGACAACATAGCTGCCCTTTCCACGACAAAGGTTAATGGTATCCTGGGCTGCATTAGGAGGAGTGTTGGCAGATGATCCTTCCCTTCTACTCAGCATTGCTGAGACAACTGCAGTGCAGGGTCCTGTAGTGGTCCCCAATACAAGTGAGACCTGCTGGAGGGGCTTAAAAGTGAGGAAGGGACTGAAGCATCTCTACCACGAGGAAAGGCTGAGAAGCTATGACTGTCCAACCTGGAAAATGAAAAGCTCGGGAGCATCTTATCAAAGTGTATAAATACCTGCAGGGAGAGCGCAAAGACAACAGAACCAGGCTCTTGTCTCTGGTGCACAGTGATAAGGAGAAGTAGTGATGGACACAAACCAAAATACAAGAGGTTCCCTTTGAACATTAGATAATAATTTTTCACTGTGAGGGTGAAAATTGGCACACATTGCCCAAGGAGTTCTAGCTTCATAGATATTAAAAGGCCATCCAGCCATGGACCAGAATCAGTTCTAGGCAGACTTGCTTGAGCAAGGAGATTGAGTAAAATGACCTGCAGAGGTCCCTTCCAACCTCGACCATCCTGTGAGTCTGCAATCATGATGTTTCTTTATCATAAAAGGGAATTAAACTCACAAGATCATAAAAAAATCAGCAGTTTGAAAGACATCTTTAGAAGGGGGACTGTGGGATTGCTCTAAATGAAGCTCAACAGCAAGTTCCTAAAAGATAGATAAGACAAATCTCCAAAAGGAAAGCCCTCCCAAGTGACTTGAGCACTGGAGTGAAAACTGTGTTGGCGTCAAGTCTCTAAAGTCCTAAATTCTGTCCCTGTCCTCTTACAAATAGCTTACGAAAGCTTGTTAAAGTAATTTCAACTCTCCAAGTTTCAACTACAACCTTACCTCCTAGGAGTTTTATGCAGAAAAATTCAAGTGTGATGTTTAGACATAGAAATGGGGAGAAAGAAATGCCAGGGTTTATAAGAACAAAAAGAAATACATTGATCAAAGGAACTGCCTTCATTCACTTATTAATACACAATCCAGGATCAGAAAGCCTTTACAGATGCTCCCTGTCCTGCAAACTGATCCTCCACATGCAGCACTTTGATCTCACCGTACAATGCTGAGCTTGTAACAGATGAACTCACAGAACAAACAGCACATCCAGCTCACAAGAGGTGACCTGCATCAGCTTGGCAGAAGGCTAGTGACTTGCCCATGCTGGTGAAGGCTCCACACAGCATAACTTCTTCCTGTGACTTATTCTGTTGTCTTCCATGTAGAGGTGCACAAAGTAAGGACTGGATTGTAATGATGCAAGGCAGAACCTGGATGAAAATGATGAAGGATTCAGTCCAGAAAACCTGAGCCAGAGGTCAGTATACACCACATCTCATACACCATGTGTTCAAGAGATATGATTCAGCTATGGATGTCAGCAGAGCACCATAAAAGTTTGAATGCATAAAAGCCTGTGTTTCAGCTTCCCAAACCTCTTTCTCTGAAGAATTCTGGTGAGAAACACAGCCATACAAATGCTTTAAGAATATGACTTTACATTTCAGTGCTGATGAACTTTTTGTTTTCTTGCTTATCATTTCTGGTTTTGCTACATAGAACAGGTTTCTTTTCTTGGGGTGGGGAACACTATGAGTTAGTGTCCAGGTGGGTCTGTAACACTGAGTTTCTGTGTGCTATTACTAGCCTTTAAGGTCAGCTGCCATGAGGATCTTAGGGAGGCTGTCTGGGTGTCACTTCAAAAAACCCCCAGCATTTAAGCCCATCTCAGGCACACATAAGATAGTTATTGCTCTGTCTCAGTGCCCATTTCTTGGTCAACCACAGCAGCAGAGCTGGGACACTCCTGGAGTCACCCTGTCACAACAATTGAATCATCTTTGACACTACAAGGCTTTGATAATGAGTACATATATATGGCTAGAGAGCTAAAAATTCAGTATGCCTTTGGGAAAAATCACTTTGCATCCCTGTGAGCAAGCTAATGGGAAGACAGGAAAAACTTCAAGACTAACATTTAGAAAATAGTAGAAGCTCTGGAAGGCTATGACAAGAAAATAGATAATCAGTCTGGGAAAAAGTGGCTAAGCCAGCATCGCAATGTGCCAGTCAAACAGCAGGGAAGAACCCATCGGCTCAAACAAATAGAAACCAATGAAAAACACTCTCTCTAATAGCTAAAAAAGCTTGTACACAAGTGAGGCAAAGGAAATCCATTGGGAAGGCACTGTACTGGGCTTATTAAATACTAAGACAGACAATAAGGCTTATAAAACATAACAGAATGCTTAAGAAACGGATAAATTCTCTTAAGTGAAGAAGGTATTAAATTAACCAAAAGAAACCAGATTTCTGGTGGGACAAGAACAGCTCATCCCCCTGTTACAAAAAGACAGAAAATGCAATTTGCAGCTGAGATGGAACAGCAAAATAAGAGAATAATATAGCTGAAGCTCAAGGGGAACCCAGACTCTGAGTTCTTCAGTCTGAACAGAAGGAAAAAAAAAACAACCCCACCATAAAAGAAAAAATTCCCAGTATATTACTAAAAAATCATACAGCATAAGATGAAATCACTAACAGTAAGCTGCTGGAAGATACCGGAGGGCTGTAGCAAATGTTTCTGTAAAATGAAATCAAAGACTGATTTCTCAAAGTATGTCATCAGAATGACCCAGAAAAATATCATGCAGTTAATACACTTTCTAATATAAATTCTCTTGCTCTCTTTTATGACTGAGTTTGTTATTCAATGGACTGATCACTACTAGGATACTCAGGTCAGAGCCATGTGAGCTTCCCCAAAGCTTTACCCTAACCACCAGCTTTCACCAAAGTCCAGGCCATCAGCTGCTGCTATTTACCCCTCCTCATTATTTTTAAGACTTGAAGTTATTGAAACAATGAAAAAAAACACAAAGTATCAGTAAGATTATGTTATTGACGACAAGAATCTTCCACTTGAACTCCACAGAAAAAATGAAAAAGCATGAGACCTAGGACAGCAGGCCCAGACCAAGACAGACTCCTCCCAGTCACAAGATAATAAGGCAGTGAGGGATACAAAAGCTCTGAAGGGGAAAAAAAGACATTTCAGCTCTCTCTGATTTGTGACCCTAGACATCTTCTCAGTAGCAAAGGGATCATGTTTGTATACTACCAACCTGACAGAGCTATGATCTCTAGATGCAATACAGATACAGAAACACAGAAGCAGTAAGCCACTTATGCGTTAATCAGGCTGTAAATGCTGCCTGAATTCCACAAGTAACCACTTCTGCCTGCCTTCTAATTGGAGATAGTTCACAAACAAAAAAAAAGAAGACATCTCTGCCAGGATATTTTAAATGCTTCTTTTAGAGAAAAAATAAGAAGTCTAAGCCTTGGAGAAGTATGTGAAAACTGAAAATGGAGCACCCAAACTAAATAGAAGAATTTCAACCTTCTAAACAGTGCCTTGATTTTGGGCAAATCTCTATAGATCTTTATTGGTGGAAGCAATGTCTTGTCCTGCTGTGAAATAGATATATTTACTTACCCAGCAGATGATACACAGACATTGTTAGATCTCTCTACAGATGTTAAGATGACAAAATGTGTCAAAGGACATAGGACAAATACACAAAAGGGAGGGGAAACCTAGAGGGATGCTGAATCCCTCACTTGAGCAAATAGTTTTAAACTGCCAAGATTGGAATTGAATATGGCACAGCTTAGTCATTAACTATAAAATACTGTCTTGAAAGTGCTCAACTCCACCAGTTCCTAAACCACGTTTTCCCTGAAAGGTCTAGTGGGGCCAGTAACCAAGAGCAGCAGACATTATCTTGGCAAGGAGATATTTCTTCGCCTTAAGCCTTCTAAGAAAGAAGTTTTGTTTTGTAATAAGGAATATTCCCCAAGAACATGGAGTGCTTGTACATCTAGTTTCTCTCTTAAAGACCATTCCTGCTGTGCCACTGAAATTGGTGACAGCACTGTAACTGTCTCTTCCTCAGCACCCGCTGCTTCTGCAAATGCATGCAACATTTCGTGGTTTAGGAGCTTTTTTAGAAAGCTGTACAGGCTGAAGTCTCAACAACAAAAAAATTCCACATAATACAATGCAGGAAGTCATTGAAGAAACACAGGCTTTTAACATAGCAGGTTGCAAGCGTTGCACTTTTAACCTGTTTGAATACTACAGCATAAACTTGAGTTAGGCTTTTGGTCTGCAGACTCTTTACCACCCATAAAGATCATAAAACTCCAGTCTAAAAACAAGCAGGAGGCATTTATAGGGAATATCTGTTCCATCTAATTCTTCAGCTGCCTCAAAGCTGCTGATAGATCCCAGCAGGAGCAACACTAGACCTTCATTAGGTATCACTAACTGAAGGAAGCCAGACTGGGCCATTTCCCCTCTATTTTCTTTCCCTGTTTAGTGCACGCCAAGTATTGAGACAACCAGATCAGTTTCATTCTTGCTCTGACTGCAAGAAACAGCTAAAAAATACATTCAACACAGCCCTTTCCATCTCCTGTATGCTAAGGCTGTCACTCCCATTTCCAGGAAAGTCTTTCGGTGTTATACAGAACAAGCTACCTAAAAACCCACACTCCTTGAGGGACAAACAAAACATCACTGTTGGTGATCCTGTGTCCACAAAGCAAACAAAAAGCTCAGCAGCCACCTAACTGCACAGTCCTGGAGAGATAAAATGTGCTTACACATTCAGCATCATTGCTCTTCAGGGACCTGAATATTTATCTGCTGTGGTCCAAGCATCAGACATAAAGACATTACTTCTCCACTTTGGTCCCTGTAGGATCTCATTGTTTAAGACAACTCACAGCATGCCCACTGCATAAAGACCATCTGCAGTCCAGAACTAAGCATAGCAGTTCAGGAAATTTCCATTAAATTCATAATGACTTTAATACTCTCTTTTTACTGGTGCCTTTACCCAGGAATCAAAAGTTCCCTCTTCAGCCCAGCCTTAACACCACAGAGTGCTTACTTTTGGTGGGGAGATAATTTCACTTCACTTTAAACATCTGCCTAAACTTTTCAGTTAATGGTGCTAAAAGTAACATCTGAAATAGGTCAGAAACTATGAGATAAAAGTCCTTGTTCCATTCCTTGACCATATAGGGGGGTCTAGACAAATAACCAATATTATGATCCCATGTAGATTTTTATGATTTAGCTATCAGAGCTCTGGCATGAGGGCCCCTCAGCTTCATTGTTCTCTGGCTCTGGTTGTGACAGGAGTTTTTAGATCTTCTCCTGCATAATGTTTTCTACCAGATCAGATTTTTGCAGCACCTATGATTTTCTATGTGCTATAACGAGTCTGGCAAGGTCAGGTGGCAGCAGATCATTTATTGGAGAAAGTATGCCAGCCTAAGTTGCAGAGGACATTGTGAATTCTGTTAATGCCCACCCCTGATTTTTCCCCTACTGCTATTGAACCTGTTAAAGGTGAAGGAGGAGACTATAGTATTAAATTCACTCCCTTAATACCTTTTGAGATCTTCAGATGAAATGCCTAATATAAGTGTAGAGGAGCAGTGTCATTATGGCCCTTTCAAGTATAAATTATAACCTTTTCAGAAAAAGTTTCACATCTTTTTATATATCTTTATATCTGTTCCTAGTTGTAAATCTTCTTCTTTGACTTGATCTGTCTTCAGGCGGTAATCAGGTGACCTTTCTGAGGTGTCCTTTTAAGGCAGATGCCACTAAGCTGAGGGGAAAAAAAGGAAAAGGAAACACCTGAAAAGGAAAGGGGAAAAAATGCAAAGGGAAGAAGAAAGTTGAACTGTAGAATACTATCAATTTCTGCCCTCTTAGTCTCTGCATCCAAGACCATTTTCCATGCTGGGATGATGGGGGTTTTGGGGCAGGGGGAAGGGCGGTTTCTGTGTGTTGTCGCTTGGTTGGCTTTTTTTGTAATTGTTTGGGAATTAGAGACTGGATGAAACTTTGAAATTTCTGCTGAGTAAAAGGCAAATGTAACTTTGCTAACTATGTTTTGGGGAGCTGCTTCAATAGAAACCAGCAGGGTCAGCAACCGCCTTTCTGTGAAGAGTGCTGAAAGAGTGCTGATTTCTCAAGGCAGAAAATTAAGCCTGACCAAGATAAACAAAAATAGGCTTGTAAAATAATTTCAAAAATTGATTTTTTTTCATAATGTTATCAAACTATCTGCTGTTATCAATATCTTCCTGTGTATAAGAGCAGACCCTTCTATATTTGAGTTGTTAAAAGCCCAAGAGGGTCCAAGCCTAGATCATCTTTTTTCAAACAGGAATTTTAATTAGATTTATAAGCACTTTTACATCCCCAAGTGAAAAAGCACTGTGGTTTAGTACGGAATTAAGTCCTGGCATGCTAATTAGGACGTGGGGTTAGGTTGTCTGTGTCAGGTTGGATTATTCCAGGCTACAGATTTTCACTATTTACACTGACCTCCTGACACACAGCAGTTCTAGCACAGACAGTAGGTGTAATGTAATCCTGAGGCTGACCCTAAGAAGCCATTCCCTGATTGAGAGATGCCTCTGAAATGAATGTCAAGTCTGATGCAGTAGAGATATCAAATCTACGGTTCTAAATAACCTTGTTATGTTCAATTAATCAAAGTAAGTAACTCTACTTGGTTAAAAAAATAAGTTCAAGAAAAAAAAAGAAAAGAAAGACTAATGTTCCAAATGGATCCTTAACCACTCCACTTAGTTTTCGCTTCTGGTTTGGCCCTTAAATGTGACTGATGCCGACTAGTAAGCTTTTTCCAACCCAACCTGCCACCAGTTGGGCACCATCTTCAAGGTCCAGTCCCACAGACAGACAGATTCTTCCAAAAGTATCTAAAGATATTTGACTGCCCAGCTCCCACAAGATTCCAATTTTTATCTTCTTCCTGTGCAAAGACAAGACACAAAACAACCCCACAACAGCATATTCTCAGGTGTAGATGGCACATCTGCAACTGCCTGTGTGTCTGTCTGTCTACAAATTTGATGTCAAGGGAAAGGAGAGATTGGGAATGCATTTTGGCTTACATACAGCAACATACAAATGAATAAAAAGTGTACCAACATTTCATTTTTAAATTACTTCAAACCCACAGCCATCTTCATCAGAGCTCATGACAAACAACTCTGCTAAAATAGATTTTTTTCACTTTTCATTTCTCCATGCTCTATCCAGCTGCAGTGTCCAATTAGTGGATATGATGGGGGGAAAATTCTCAAAATTCTGAAAAGTGCAGTATGTAAAACTTAGGAGAAAGCATCCCTTTCAAAGAGGAATGCTTAATGTTTCCTAGTATGTGAAATGTTATTTCAGCAAAGAACCATTCTGAGCCACACACCAGTGATACAAATTTACCAGTTAGGATATCTTCCAGCAATGAAATCAGACAGGATATTGGTGTCCTGCAGAGCCAGGAGCCTTCATTAAGTTGAAATTCCTACTAAATTGTTCTAAGAGCAGTCACTGGCTTGAAGACTTCAAGCTACTTTCATGCCCATTCTATATTTGCTTAACATAAAGCAATAAAACCCACAGTACTTTCAGCTCACAAGAGCTCACATTCCCTCCTGTGTTGCAAGGGGCTGGTACCTTCTGCCACAGATGTCAACAGCAACTTTTTCTAAGGTTTTTAGCTCTCCTCAGCACCACTAAAACAAACTGAAACTGATTTAAAGACAACGGAGACAGAACAGCTGTAACATTTCAGCTCCAGGAACTTTCCTTTGAATGTCCTGCATTCTTCATTTTATGTGGATTCTCAAGTGACAAATGAAGGAGAAGGGAAAGAGGCCAGGATAACAGAGTGAGAAAGCCTATACCGAAAAGGACTTCCAGAAACAGCCTGTTGTTTATAAGTGGCCTCGGATACTGAAATTACTTACACATGAGTTTTCTGGAAAGCAACATCTTCTGGCAGAAACTACCTTTTCAGAGCAGGGGTTCCAGGACCACAGCCCATGGGTCAGTTTGCAGACCACAAAGCATTGCCATATCCATGTTGCAACCTTTTCACAGAGCTGTTTCTGATGGACGCAGAGCTATAGCAACTCAAGAGTCTGTGTCCACTGTGCTAGGACCAAGATTTACATCTAGAGACTCCAGGAGATAATGCCTGGAGACGTGACCCAAGGAAAAGTCATCCCACCAGACTCTGGACTGCACCCAGCCATTCAACCAGGTCCTGTATACTCCCCAGTTACACCTATTACTTCACTTGGCAGGGAGAAGCTGTTGCATTGAACTTTTCCAGGAGTATTTATGTCTTTGGGAAAAAATGGAGCTTCTGCCTCTGCAAGGGCAGAAGAGAAGCAGTCCTTTCATGACATACACACAGGAAAATGGACTGAGGAATTTTTCTTCTCCTCTAAACTAACTTTTATGATTTGCTCCTGACTGATAAAGTTCTAGGTGGTGATCATGTTTCTTTTCCAGTAAAAAAGAACTATTTACTTACAGGGGAGTTGGACTCTGCTATAAAGTACTGGCACACCGGCCTTTAAATTTGCAAACATTACCTCCTTGATCCCTTTGTGCCACTGCTTGCTATCAACAAGTAACCATGCAAACAGCCTTTTACTCACTACTTTTCCCAGAATATTGGTATGACCCTTGTTTGGGACAGCTTCCCTGCCTTGCTGGTACTGAATGCTTTAACTAGAAGCACAATAAAAAATCATCTACAAGGAAGAATTGTGTTGACTCACAAGGTATCTCTGAGACATGACTGTCTGAAAAAATCTGAAACTTTTTCATCCTTAACAAGTGGTACATATTGTGTAAAAATAGCTTATCTCAAGTTTATCTATCAAGCTGAATTGCATAAAATTGGCCCTTGAACAGAGGTACATCACCTGTCACTGAACTTAATCAATGAAAATTCTTCAAGCATCCAGTTGCTTCGTATTTTCCAACCCTCTTAAATGCCTGCATCTTAAGTTCCCTTATTCATATCTGTTAATAACAATATAAATTCTTCTTTCAGCTGTGCATCATTGGGATTATCCCAGAACCAGAAACCTTTTGAACCTACGGTGGAGCTCCTGGACCCTGCCAGAGACAGCAGCTCAGGCTGATCACATGCAAAGCCTTACTGAGAGTGGTCCAAGACAGACCTTGAAGTCAGATTACCCATATTTTCTAGATTTTTATTGTGATATTACTTTAAATCACAAAGGAAAAAGAAACCTGGAATTTAGCGTTTGTTGCATTTTGCATCACAAAGATGAACACGAGCAAAGATTAGGTGAAGATAACCTGTACAGTTAACACAATCTAGTACCGGGTTACACAAGTAGGAGATGAAAGCCAGTTACTTTTTAGTGTAATGGGGCTTAATAATAAAACAATAAGATATCTGGAAAACAATTCAGATTTTGGGCCACCAGAATTTTGCAAACATACAAAGCAAAAGGACAGGAGAATATAATTTTTGTACTTAAAGATTTATATATCTCACAAGACTTCTGCTTCCTGAACTCTGTCTCCTGCTTTGTTCCAACACATATTCCAATGTGTAACTGAGCATGCAGAGTCTGAACTCTCTGCTGTCATACTGTATTACCCTATTAGATTTGCTCTGTATTAGATGTGACACCTTGTCTTTTCAAGTTAAAGATATCCCTACACAGTGCTCCTCATAATTATACTGCTGTTTGATATCACTACAGAAGGAAATGAAAGCTACATCCTGTAGGATTATTTGTGACATATTTCCTTAGTTATGCAGATATATACACTACACAGAAAAACAATTTGTGCTGATACAGCCTGGAAACAAATATTTTCTCAAGACTCAAGGACATGAATATGCTTATGAGACATCTATGGCTATCCAGCAAAACAATATATTTTAACAGAAGGGTCTTCTGCTAAGATGGACCCATACCAAAAAATAATTTAGGACAACATACATTTCTTGTACATGGTAATATGAAAGTTAAACCAGAAATATCATAATTTCCCTTTGTCCTATGCCCTTTATAGTAATAAAGCCATACAAAATGCAACTTTGCCAGTATTATTTGCTGCAGCTGAACACTACAGACAAGCTGTAAAATTTGTACAATAATTAGTATCTGTATGCTGTATCTTCTTGATAAAGATTTAATTCCTCTTTATTTATTTATTTAGAATTATTTTTCTATAGGGAAAATAAGCAGAACATTGGGAAAAATATTTTCTCTTATGTTCTTTCCTTATGTGCAAAATGAAATTAGGTAAGAAAAATATAATTTCCTTGGGAAAGAAGTCTGCAAGTGAAAGGTATGAAAGAAAGAAATCATATTTTAAAAATTTAAATTTTATTTCAACTGCTTCTGAAATATGTTCTGGGCTCATATCAGTTCCCATTTTACTAGACTGGGACTGTGTCTTATTTATGTATAACAGAATCCTCATAAACATGAAAATAAGTGCTACAATGTTATACTGAATACAAAGTCATCACTATGTTGCTCTAATGCAACACAGCTGAAGTCGACATAATGTCTACTAATGGTTGCAATAGGAGAAGGGCTAATCAGAGAGACAAATGTCAATGTACAAGGCAGAATTTCCTGCTACAAGCCATCTCCTTGGAAAGAGCAGAGCCCTTTGTGAGGTACTGCCCTGCCCCATGCAGGCAGGTGACAGAGCATCACCAAGGGCTGGAGAGATGCCTTTCTTGCAATGAGATTTTATGTTCTCTAAAATCAATAGCAATTCAGCTGCAAGAGTACAATCCAGTTATGTTCTATCATCTTCCCTTATTACCGTCATTCTTGAGAGAACCTAAAGTTTTTCTTGGTCTTGTGTTTGACATCTGGCTAAAAGAATAAGCAAGAGAGCTCCTGCAGGCAGAAAAATTAGTCCCTCCAGCATTGCTCAGACACTGAAATAGGACACACACACACCAACTTTATTTCTTGTCTTGTTGGAACCAAGATAAATAAGGAAGCCCTTTTAAATGAATGAGAGGAATACTTTGAGCATCTTTTCATATTCTGGAACAAATATGGGAGTTTTACATCATTTCCCAGCAGTTGGTACATTATCATTTTTACATAATTTTTGAGTAGTTGCAACATAAATTGGAAGGGGTACCCCAAGCAGCAGCACTCATCTCTGCATTGCAGACTACATTTAGCATTAAACACGTGATAAAGACACATAGCATATTTTCCTTCTGGGTATGTGAAAGTAAAAAAAAGCACACAAGGGAAAAAATTGACTTTTCATTGCCCTCTGGTCTTACAATTTTACTGCTCTGCATTTTATGGATATTAATATACAGCAGAGAAAAAAATTGACTAACTTGAAAAGAAGAACAAAAAACAGAAAAGAAATTATAAAAGCATATACAGTATGTTTTGTCACACTTTTCATGGGTTTCATTTCCTCTTCAGCCCTGTGTCCATCTGTGGTCACTCACTTCTCAGATCTGCTGAAATTTGTCTTACAAATTTCAGACCTTTTAAATGCAGCCACCAATAATTCTGTGTTCTGGAGCCCAAACTTGATTATGAACCACAGTTAAAAATCCAGAGGCTTTATTAAAAAATAATAAAATTAGGCATGAAAACTCAAGAAGAGTGAGAAGTCTATTTGCACCCTGGGCCATGCAACATCTCCCCTCTTTATCAAATTCTCTCAGATTCACACTCAAATTTGAAGGTCTTAAGTTGACCAAAACATAACAAAAACTCCAAATCCACAAAAAAAACCAGAAAAATTTCTCTTGTGCAATAAAACCAAAGAATGTTAATGGACTGTGCTTATCTTTACACCCCTACTGATTTGAAATAACTGAACCTTAAAATTTTATAGATTTTTTGATATTTCTAATATATATATATTCATTTGAAACAAACATTTAAAATTAAAAGCATCATGACAAAATCTACAGCTTCTTCCCTAAAGAGAAGGCACATTTTGCATATCCTTCTTCCACTCACAAAAAGCAAGTTTAGTATTTTCATTCTTCAGTGCCCCGACTCATTGTATAACTAACTTTGTGATCAGCTTTTGACTGCATTTTTCTCTGGACTGAACTCTGTCACCTCAATCAGGTTGACATTTTCAGCCACAGAGAGCTAGAGATACTAACTGATATTGCCATCAGGTACGGGAAAAGAAGAACTGAACAAAGCAAAATCTGAAAATTGTCACATTCCAACAATATTTGTTTTGTATTTAACTTTTCATACATTCTTAAATGCTTAAAGAATTTCAGCAAATGGTTAGTAATGTGAAACTGGCTTAAGCATGGGGAAAAATTCCTCTCTGTAAGTCAGACGTCTTTTATGAAGTCTAGTCCATTGCAAAATCAATGAAAAAATTCTCATTATCTTTTTGGCATTAGGATCCATTATCCTATACTTTGTCTATTCCTTAATTACCTGTAATTAATTTCCACTGAAACTTCCCTCACACAAGTACTGCTTTATTGACATGCTCTCCAACTGATGTAAATAGCCAGATATGTTTCAACTTGTAAATTTAAAAACCAGATAGATATACAATTTTAAATGTTTTCAGCAAATACCTCAAAACCAAATATTAATGTTTGCTTTGCTTGAAGCTCATTATCTTCTCTCCAGGGCACTTCCATTAGTAAAATTTGAGCACTTGAATATTCACATGATGAATATAAAGGATCGCTGTACTGGAGTAGTGGGATTCTGCTGGCCAGCCCATGAAGAGATTACATAGATATCCATCTAAAGCTGCTAAAGCTGTGCCAATTCACTGCAGCAGGCAGTCATAACCACACAAGATAGATGAAGAGATAATATCTAGTCTTTAGAAAATGGGCAATGAAGATCTATAATAGAAAAGGCCTGCAAGAAAGTCTTTGAAACAACCAAAGCTCAGGAAAGAGAATTAGGTAAAAAACCCCTCAAATAATGTGAAATCCTAGAGAAAAAGGAGAAATTATGTTTTCACTATGGATGTGCTCCTGCTTATCTAGCACTTACTGTTTAATGGTTAGGTATCAGATCTAATTCAAACATGTCTGTGAAGCCAATGGATTGAAAGACAATTCCACAGAATATGATTAATTTTAAGACTAGGTGAGCAGAGTCCCCCCAGCCAGGGCCTGTCCACCACCCTGAGCTGTGGAGCAGGACAGATCCCGACACAATAGCCAGGTCCAACCAAGGGTCCAAGTCATGAGGCAATGCCATGGCAATCAGGCAGGTCCAAGTTCAAGCCAAGCTGCCAGTGCAGAGGTTGACCCCTGCAAAAAGGGAATCTGTGGGCAAGCAGGGCATCCCTGCAGCTGTGCTAGAGGCCAGTGCTCCCCCAGTGTATCCCAGGGCAGGAGGCTAACACCCTAGTGGGTGAAAGTTTCAGGTAAGGCTGATCACTAAGATCTGTCAGTGCCCTCAGGGCCCCAGCACAAATATAGCCTTCCACAGATTTAAACAGACCTGAATTTCAGCCAGTAATCCATTTCAACACACACTAATGATTAAGGAGGTAAGGCATTATCTCTTAGTGATTGTACCTTTAAGCAAATCTTGTCCCAGCAGTAAGAATAATCTCAACATTGCCAAGTAGTCTAATAGTTAGATCATGTTTTGCATGATCAAGGTTTTTGACAGAACAGTTCCCCATTTCTCCTTCCATTTCTGGCTACTCAAGCCTAGCTGTGCATTAAATCAGCTTGACTCTTTTTCTTTCTATTCCAAGTTTGAGGCAGTGTGGGGAAATTGGCTCAGATGTTTGTCAAGTTGTTCTATAATAATTAAACAGAACAAGACTTTATTGATCATATGACTTACCTGAGCGATGAGTCCCAATTGAATTACACAAGAAAAAATAATCACAGTGCTCTCTTGAAGTTATAATTTTCTGGTTTTCTAAACTGACATGAATTTTCTAAATCTTTCAGTGTAGACTGGAATTTGTTCTCATTTTTAAGTTCCAAAAACAAAGACTCAAGTATTTATTTTTTCTTTTTAGGTGAGGACACCGATTTTCCTAACCCAAAATACATCTGCGTAAGTTTTCCAACATGTTTCATCTGACAACCAAAACATTGCTGCATACCTTGTGGTCAGCCAAGTTCTGGTGTCATTTTCCCTTCCTTACATTCCCAGAAAGTCCAGTGGGTTTTCATGTATAAACAGGAGAACTATTTGCTGTAAGTGGCATATTCAAAACCAGTAAAATTACATTCAAACAGTGATAAAATGTGAATGTTAGTTTCAGGCAAAGATACCTGTATTAATTTTAGTTTATTATTTGCCTCCCATCAGTGTCAGCAATAGGCCATTTACTTACCAAATATAGAGGTTATCCCACCCTTGTATTTCAAGGAGACATTTCCATTCAGTTAATTACACTGAGCTTAATTATCTAATCCATTCTTGTTCTGAATAATGTCCTCCATGTAGGTACGGTTTACAACAACAAGCTTATTTGTTTTATTACTATAATCACTCCTAAGTCTATCAGGAAAAGAGAGTGAGAGTCTCAAGGATATTTTTAAGACTAGGAACTACAAATGAAATGCTTTCAACCAGCATAAAGGCAGTTGAAGAAACAGTTCTGTCAAGTCTTTTTAAATATTCTGATCTAACCCAAAGTGTATTTTAATAGTCTTTGGTCAACCAAAACCTTGTTTAAATATGACAGTAATTAACTAAGACATTTCAGTGAAGAATAACTCCAAATTACTGAAGTTACCGGCATTTAAAGGAATTTCTGGGCTTTTGTTTCAGTGAATTGCATGAATGGAATTTACCTAAAGATAAAAGAAATTTCCATACAGTCTTTCATCTATAAAACTAATGAACTTCCAGAGATTGAAAAAAAAAGAGCTGTAGAAATGAAGCATGTAACATTGTAACATGAAGTTACAACACTCGGCCTGGTCATGACTCAGATCCTCATTAGAGTCTAATCCTGACACCATGACAACCCTGAAGTACAATTTTCAGTGCTATCTAAAGAAGTATTTACAATATCTAAAGTGAAATAAAAACAAGGGTTGGTTTGTCAGCTGTTATTTTCAGCACTTGGGCTGGGGAACAGTGGAAAGATAAGGACTGGTAAAGCAAAATGACTCCTGCAAAACACATTGTAGTGAATTGCAGCCTCAATAATAATTTCTCCTTATCCTTTTGAATCTTCCTTTTGGATATAATTTCTTACAAGTGTTTAGCCTATTCTTTCTTCTAAATAATTTCGATGTGTTGAGTAGAAGAGTCACAGGGAAAACGGACTCTTCTAGGCAACGGTTCTCCTCAGACACCTGACACATCTACTTTGGGCTACTCCTTTTCTATTCACACTTTGTGGAATAAAGACTAGAAGAAATGGCTCTAGTTCATTCAGAGGAACAAATACCTCAGGCTGAGTCCCAATAAGTGTGACAACCAATCCGTAGAAACTCAATCTCAAATATTTTGAGGTTTTCCTCAGACCTTGGAGCCTACTTTCAGAATGCCAGTATATCCAGGAAAGCAAGAATGCTGTAACTGCATATCTTGCAGCAGAGCAAGAAGAGCAACAGGAGCTGAAAACTGCAGAGACAGTTGTTATTGAGAGGGAAAGGTTGAGCCAGGAGGACACAGACATCCTGGACGCAGTTCACAGCCTTGCTGCCGGCTTCCTGCCAGGGGTGAGGCAAATCAGCAAAATGCCATAGCCCAGTTCCCCACCTACACAACAGGGTCATTTCTTCCCTTCTCCCACGCACATTCTGTTTCCCTCAGTAACAGCTGATGGCTCAGCTGCAGCGCTGCTCCTGCCACAAAACCCTTCTGCACCAGCCTTCCTGGTGGGGGGACCAGGGACCTACACATGTGGATGGAGGGACCATGACCTGAAAACAGTGAAAAACATCTGTGCCATGAGATAGCACATGCAAAGTCTCCCAGGAACTGGTAAACTGAAGACAAGAGGCTGATGATAACCTGGACCACGTCAGAAGAGGAAATGGGCTGCTGCATGCAGAGAAATACTACAGCTGTGACACACACCTCCTGATTAAAGGTACCTCAAAGGAGTTTCCAAACACCTCTCTAGAAAATACAGCTGTACCCAGGATGACCATCCACTTCTGAGTAAGTGTATGGCAGGGTTGGTCTCTCACTGCTGCTCCAGCTGTGTGTAGATGTGTGACCTGTACAAAAGAGTAAGTGAATTATTAGAAGAAATAGCTTTCTGCCATTAACATCTCAAGTCTACTAATAAAAAACAAATTTATAAGAGGTGTTCTAACAAGTCTGGTTGTGCTGTGTTCCCACACCAGACTTGATCCCCTTTCAGGGAAATTCACAACACTTCCTCAGGTGTATTTGAAGTATGTAACACAATATGGTCACAGCTCTTTCAAGACCCCAAGAAGCTAGTTTTACCTTGTAGTCACTGTATTATTACTATTTTTATTATTATTATTATTCTCAGTAGCAAGAAAATATTTTAGTTCAGAAAAAAGAAGTAGTCTCAGCTTCAATTTACTATCTTAATTTATACTGAGTGTAATCTACTTCACTTGTAAACAAGGGCTTTTATACAAGGGCAGTGAAATACTATAAACCAGTATCATGATGCAGACAAATAGAAGAACAGAACTGGGTTGAACAAGCATTTCCAAATTGATGAATTGTGCAATTTGCAACCTTATTGCTCCTTTAACAAATGAGCTTGAGCCATTACAGTTACATTAAAGACTTCCCTTCATTTCCTTAAAAAAAAAAAAATCATATGGGGGTATTCTTTGTAACAGGTATTAAATCTCCATTTTTCAAGAGATTTGAGGAAGTTTAAATTTATTGCACTGATGCCAGGGATTGAAACCAATTAATACTAAAATAAAAATCTAGTAAGGGAGAAGACATTCATTTTGATGAACCTACCTTTATAATGCAGGTCTCTCAGACAGCAGCTTGTCCTTGGCCTGTCCTGAGGTGTCCAGGCAAGATCAGCAAGGGAAGTGAGAATAGCAAAAGGAGCAGCTGGAGTTTTGGAGGTAGATCTGAAACCTTGTTCATCTATAGAATTGCATGCTGATCTATCCAATTCACATACGTGAAATCATAAAATAACAAAGATTCACATTTGACACTTCATGCTTTGGGTATATTCATGAGCTAAAAGTACTTTTTAAATCAACAGTAAAAACGTGCATTTGTTTCAGATAACAAAACCTTTTTTACTTTTGTAAGCCAGTAAGAAGCTGATGGTTTAGATAGGAGTTCCTGAAGTAACTTAATGCCCAAAAGTACTTCCAAGGTTCTCGTAGTCCGGGAGAGAATTCTGCAATACAAGTAAAAATTGCATACATCAAACAAAACGTTGTATCTTCAAAAAATAAGTTTGGTTCTGATGTACAATTCCAGATTTTCGGGGGGAATAATTCCCACTGCTCCCCCACCTCCACCAACTAATGCCATTCACAAAGTACATCAGGACAATTGACTCCGAAACCTGATTTCAGTTTTCATTCCTTCGCTGGTATTTTCATATTTAGGTCAAAGGATTATGCTAATGCAAAATCATGGCAGAGAAATTAAATACAGGAAGTAATTTTAACAAGTAGCAATGCAGCTCCCCAGGTTCTCTGCCTTACTGACACAATGAACAGCTAATATCTGTACTTAAAAATGCCTCTAGTGTCACTTATCTACAGCAGCGGGAGGAATTTCCTGGTTTCTTTACACTCACAACCATATATGCTATCAGGCTGCCTCCTCATAGTGCTCACATGGGTTTGATTATAATTATAGATCATAATGTCCAACTTCTAAGTAACATTTTTCAGCAGTGGATTTCAAAGCATATCAGAAAGGCAGACAGCATTTTTATTCTCCTTTTATATGTGGGAGAAGAGATTCAGAATAGAAAAGTGACTTATACCAGGATTCTTCACCCACCAGCAAAGCACTCAAAATAGTACAGAGTCCATAAAGCAAAGTTTTACCGTAACTGCTAATCCATTATCAATGATTGTTAAAAATCACAGTGAAAAACACTTGCATATTGTAAAGAGTTAAATATTTGCTCTTTTCTGACAGCAGGAGAAGTATTTTTGTGTCTTTGTCCACCGAGCTGATATAAGAGATTGCCTAGCTAAGGGCAGCAGCATTTTTTAACCAGCAGACAGATTATCTGACAGGGGTCTCTGTACTGTTCCCTTTAAAAGTAAATTGGAAGAGAAAATGGGAAGTTTTAGCACTACAGAGACAGATAAAGCCTGGAAAAAACAGGCAGATGAAGCAAAAAAGAAAACAGTATGATCAGCAACACCAAAGAGCAATATGAATCATAAGACAATGGAGAAATCAATTCAGCCATGAGACTGTCCAACGAGGCACATTTCCCTGATAAGTGGGGTCAAATAGGAAAGCTCCAATTTCAGACTCTCCCCCAGGGAACTTCTCTCAGCACCAGGGCCAGCCATGCTCTGGTGGGGCTTGGCCAAGACCATGATTTGGTCCTTGAGCCTCTAACATTCAATAATACCAGAGCAGACCACCATAAAGCCTGATTCATCCATTATCTTTCATACAACTGCCTGGATTCCTGGATTTTCAAAACATTCCTTTTTTTTTTTTTTTTTTTTTTTAATGTAGAAGTGTAGAAAGTGCCAGTGATGGGGCCACCAAGCATGTCAAGGCTCAGGTAATGAGTCCAAAGAGACCATCCAGAAATCAGTTCCTGTCTGAATGAACCAGAAACTCAAATTTAGGGGCAGTGAGGATCACCCAGATCTGGTCCACAACACCTGTAAATTACACAAAAACATGCACATCTGGCCTGAGGAAAATAAATGAAAAGCAGAGCTGGCTGCAAAAGAAAAGAAAAATCCCACATTACATGCCTGAGGGGAGAAACAGAGTGAATTATACAAGTGGTGGTGGGCATCTCTTGCATGTAGTACTAAGGCAGGAGGCAAGTAGGAGTGGTGTTTTTCTAAATGCTGTTGTCACAGCTCATCCTCCCAGGGAGTCAGGTACCAGCGCAGTAACTAAAGGAGTAGTGGGCTGAACACACCGGCCCTGATTTGAAATCTGATTACATCAATAAAAGCATTGCATCTGGCATCAAGAGTTTTTGGATTACACCCAATATCAACAGCAGCTTTGAAATGGAACAAACTTTCATCGTTACACAGATCTTCTTGGGCTCCATCCTTTCCAGTTTTATTTAACACAGAATGACAGCCTCCTTTGCAAATTAAACAGCTGGGGAACAAATTAGCCAAATCTACTTACAGTGTAGAAAATTAAGAATACAAGTTAGCTTTTTGCAGTATCAGTGAGAAAGCTCTGGAAGTTCCCAAATTAAATTAAAGTTAAAAGTCACCCAGTGAGCCAGGCTCACTGGTTTGCTCAGTGTGTTCACACCTCCCAGCACACTGATCTCTAGGCATAGCAGGAGTACAGAGCACAGACCAGCGGTGCCCCTTGAATCTGCAGGGGTTTGTTCCAGTTGATGCCACATACACACAATAACATTTCCCAAAGGCATAAACTAATTTAAGAGAGCACAGAAAAAGTCAGTTTAGTAAAAAGATAGAGGGAAAGGATGGAGAACACATGAGGCAAGTAAGAGTGAAAGGAACATTTATTTTCACAGAGGAGCTGCACACAAAATTATCATGCTCACATGTATTTGCTGAAATACAAATATGGGAGGAATACCAACTATATTTTTGTCAGATTTTTTTGCTAGATAGCATCCTCCAAAAGACCTTTCTAACATCTTTACTTCACCTATTAACACAGTCTTTAAAAACTGTGCGCATCTTTAATTGAAATAAAGAAGCTGAACCCCCACTGGAAATTCCAAAATGCATGGCAGCGCAAAGGACCTGCAAGACAAAAGTATGGGAGGGAGACACCTGACTTTGGCCACAGTCTGGGAGGGTTCCCCTTAACCCCTCCTCCAAAAGTTTACTTCCAAACATATTCTCATCCAGAAATCAGTTCTCTACACCTTAAGAAGAGTACGCATAAAACGTGATGTGGATTTTGTCTTTTTCGTTCCTTAGAGTTTCATTTTTCTTGGCCAACAGCAAGAAGAAGATATAAGACAGCAGGGTGTAAACAAAAGAAGACAGAGACATTCAGGAGTGAAGGTGAAGTAAAAATGTGAGGGAAGGAAATGTTAGGGATGGGGTGGAAATGAGAAATCTGGAAGGATAAAGCAAAGAATTACTGGGTGAGAAAACTGTATCTGGAAAGACAAATGTGATAAGAGAGACTCAGTAAGGAAAGACAATACCAGGAGAGAAGAAGACAGTACGTGAAAAAACCAGTACATTATGCCTTCAAAATTTTCATAACCTATACACAGAGCAGGACTGAATTGAAGAATCACTACCAATGTTCATTGTATCATTGCCTAATCTGTTTTTTGGCTGGTGCTTAACTTTGCAACCTTCATGTCCTTTTAATGTTGTTTTTGAGTTCTTGTAACACCTTATTTGAGAGACAGAGACTTACCCATCACAATTGCAGTTTTCAGATTTAAATGCTTCTGAAGCAACCAGAGCATGAAAGTGTGTCAAAACAATCCTTTTTCACGCCCAGCACACTTGGAGCTAAAATGCTCTTCTTTGAAATCCTTTGAAAAAACCTCACTTCTGAGAGTAGAACAAGCATGAAGAATTGCACACCAAGAAGTGATTTGGGGGGATGTTATAAACCATGTGTAGAGGGTTTGGTTTGTAACTGGGCAGAAACACCAATTTAGTGTAGTGGTTTGGTCTAAAATACTCATTACTGTTTATCTTCTGTGAGATAAGAATTAGGAGAAAAGCAAAGCAGGCACAAAACTTGAAAGAATATAAAGAAGTTTATTAACAAACCTAAAAGAAGAAAGGGGAAAAAAAAAATCATACCACACCTTCAGAACACTTATCCTCCCTGCCACCTTTTTCCCTTCTCCCACTGACAATGTAAAAAACAACCCTTAAGATGTTCAGTCTGTTTATCACTTCCATAATAACCTTGTTCAGTTCATTTAGGAAGAGCAGTCTCTCTTGCCTGTGCTATGAACACATTATTACAGCGAGACAGCTGCCTGCGTTGGTTCTCTGCTCACATGTGAGTCCCTTCCCATGACTTGCAGCTTCTCCCACAACTGCTTTTGAGGGTCCACTCTTGAATTCCTGGGGTACAATTTTAAGGCTGAGCCGTTCAGAAACAAATGTTCTCTTCACCCATCTCTGCGAGAATTTCATCTCTAAGAACTGAGGCCCTCCTCCTTCCCTGGGAACAAAGGGTCCTCCTCATCATCTCTAGGACTGCCTCTGGGAGCATCTTTAGGAACTGAGGTCTTCTCCTTTTGCATTTGGAGCAAAAGTCCTCATCACTTCCATCTCTCCCTGTTCAAACTTCTCATCAAATTACAGCTGCTTCAGCATCTGCCTATCTCAGCACAGGTGCTTCTGCTCACAAGTGCAAGTTGAACACTCCACCCCCCATGCCTTCATGAAATTACAATGGGTACTCTGATACATCATAGCTTTACAACAGAATTTCAGCTTTAAGCATCTCCTCTTTCTCCTCCCTCGGGTTTTCAGCTCTTCACAGCACTAAAAGGGTTAATCTCACCTGGGCCTTGCAGCTGGAATGTGGCTTATCGCTGTTGGTCACAGGATCTTTGCTGGACAGCGGTGCAGCTTCAGCTGAATCTTGGCCGCACTGGAGATGGGGGGAGAGCCGAGCCACTCTGGCTGCCCACAGCAGGACTGTGGGGGTGATTCCATGGCTGGAACAGGTCCATGGCTCCAGGATGGCCGTGGCCCAGCCCAGCCTGGCCCAAGCAGCACCTGGGCTGGGCCCACTGGCCCCCACACGGGGCCTGCAGCCACCTGTCCCAGCACTGGAAACGAGAGAGAGCTCTGCCCGGGGTTTGTTTTATTCTTAAATGTGGATCACAGAGGCGGTCACAATTTAAGTGGCTAAAAAACATGTCCATATTCAAACTGGCCAGCTGATAGGTTCTGTTAGGTCATATAGGAGCTGTAAGAACTCCTTTGCAAGAACATCACTTCTGGGACTATGTTTTGCTAACCCATGACACCATGTAAAAGACAAATTAGAATGAAAGCGACGTCCTTTCTGTGACATCTAAATTGTGTAGTACCCCCATAAATACAATGTGTTTACCAGTAATCCTCAGGGAAGACACCTCCAACAACATTTTTCACTTAAAAGGTTTAAAGAGAACTTTCATGATGCAATCCATGGTTTGGAAGTCTTAAAACTTAGGAATTGCACAACATCCCTTTTTATGGATGGCATCCAAACATGAGGCATCTTACTTAGCATCAAAGATCTCCAGTGCTTGGTATGGTTGGATGCATTCCTGGATGTATCTCTGCACATGCCTTTGAAGGATGCTGTGGCTGAAAAACTGCTGCAAATAATTTGGGTGCTAAGCAGCTTTAAGCATTGCCTCCTGTGAAAGCATTTAAAACTTGAAAAAGATGCAAAGACTTTAAGTAGGCCATATCATTATTTATTTATTTCAACTTATCTTTATAGGTTTGACAATGTAGACAAGAGTTTCCAAAGTCAGCTTATAAAACAGTCTTATATGATGGCCTTTGAGATATTTTCTTGGAATTACATATGATCTATTTTGCTTGATTTTCAGCATCCTAAACATATATTATTCATAACACTAGATCTTTGATGCTAAGTAAGATGCTTCATGTTTGGATGCCATCCATAAAAAGGGATGTTGTATAATTCCTAAGAATTCCAAACCATGGATCCCACGTCCCAAGTGACAGAGCAGATAACAAATTTTCAGAATAGGTGAGAGCACTGAGCAATGCATGATGAGCAGCCTTGGCACAAACAGCCTTTGATAACCTTTGAGATCCTTTTTGAGAGCCCTGTCCTTTGAAATATGGCCAGTAGCTACCTAATTATAGCCATTAGGTAACACCCTAGGCATTGCTCTAATAAAACTGATGGAGCAAGAACGGTAGCAGTTCCCTAGTTTAGACTATAACCTAATATCTGTAGCCCCTCTGTTTTAATTATTCTAAATCCTACCTTCATGTATTTTTAACATTCAATAAATAAGTGCAATCCAATGCTTTCATTGCCACAATCCTTAATCATTACCCTGGAAGAAATTGCACAACTAAATATTTAGCTTTATTTAAAGGTTTGTTTAATACAGGCCTTCTTGGTTTAGCCAATATAAACTATGTCACTCAGTGTCACCAAGAGTAGGCATTCAGTGGATAAACAGCATCTGTTACTTATGTGAGTAAAGGTTTTCCTTTGCTGCTTTTAATAAACTTCTGCATTGTAGGCATCTCAGACTATTGCTGGAGCTTTCTGCCACATCTGCTCTCCATGAGATACAAGACAAGAATCCACAAATAGAACCTTTTAAAGAGCTTTTATGTCATGCTTTTAATTTCATTTTTGCTAGCTCAGATAATTTTAAAATTGTTTCGTTCTAGCATTTCAGCAGCCAAAAGGGGAGATGCAAAATAAGCCCTTTGAATTTTCATGCTATTAAAAAGCAGCTTGTCAGGATTGGCTGGAGAGATTTACATTAGAAGAAGCATGTGTACCTTAATGAGATATTACCAATATTGCCCCAGCAGCACACCCAAATAGATGGGATTCTCTGTGTTTTATCACTTTCAGTCATCTCCAAATCCTACATTCTCTTGGGAAAGATTCATGGCTCAGTCTGATACATTGCTGCCTCTGCAAAATTGCAATTCAGCCAAACAGCAGCATCAGTAAATGTAATGTCCCATTCAATTCATTGTTCCAGATACGACTTTCAAAACCTAGCAGGGCTACTTATAAAACAATGATATTAAAAAGCCATTTTTATCTTTCTCCATATATTTGTATTTACTAGGAAAAGGAAAATAACTATGAAAACCACTAGTGCTATTTTGAAGAGTAATAAATTAGGTCCTAAAATACAGGAAATGAAAATACTGTGATCCTCCTAGTATCAATGACTCTGAGTACAGAATAATACTGGCTGCATATTTAAATAATTCAACTGATAATTAAAGCTACCACATATGGTAGCGGAAGTAAGGCAGTCTATCAAAATGAAAACAGACTACCTTGTTTCTTCATTTTCTGGTTCTTTTTCTGTATATCTATTTGTAAGCTTGAAGTTTCCTTGGTATACATTTTAGTTTTAACATCTGTGCATGAACATAGATAAAGCATAAAAATGCATACATATCTATATTTAATATTTTATATATTTCTGAAGGAAAGCATATACAGAGTACTAATAATGCTGTTTCTTTCCCAGAAAGACCTGTGAGTTCCAGGAGTCTGGTCATATCTCAAGGATGACATATTTCAGCCTCTTAGGTGAAAAGAGGCAAGGAGGTAGCCAGCTGGCTCATGTGAAGTTAAATCTTCTATGCCAGCTGGACAAGCAATAGCATTGCTGTTAGCTTTGGAGGCTGCTGCCTGCCTACTAACTACAGGAAGACCAGAAGAGTTAAGAAGCAAAACCTACATGCAAACAATTTTCCATCCCATATGGAGTTGTCATTATCCCTCTGAGCGTAATTAGGTTTGCCAGATTTACAGTACTGTATGCAGCAATACCCTGAGTCAGACTGCTCAGCTGCTTGCCACTCACACAGCATTTCCAAGTCAGGCCTCGTTACCCTCCTGGCAGTGAACAATGAGGATAAGGCTGCACATTAGTGCTCCTGGTCCTAGAGGGAAGCTGAAAAACTCTTGGAAGAAGAAAGGAATAAGGCACTCAACAAAAGTGGAATATGGACCTGCTCCTAACCCTTCTGATTCCTAAACCCTGGATAACTGGTTATAGTCTTTCAGTTCAGGTACAGGCAGCATGTCTGCCACAAGATAAGACTTTCAGCAAATAACCTTAAAAAACCCATTTTCACTGACTCTCAGCTGCTGAACTTGATGGAACATACAGAATATATTTAATTTCTTTTATCTTTCACTGACTTTCTATAATAATTACCACATCTTTGCAACATTGCCACATACACCTGAATATGTCACTTAGTTTGAAACCCCTGAGGCAGAGGCCGTGGCTGAACTCAAATTGTAAGTTGCCAGGGACTGTTAAATTGATTATGTGTGTGTAAGTTTTATAGACAAAGAAACTAAAGGGCAGAGTCTGACTCACACTTATTCTGCAGATCTGTGGCAGGAACGAGAACAGAGCACAAATGCCTTGACCTCAATCTTGTGTGTAAGCCAAATGCACTGTCTCTTGATTTAACCTGTAAATTTAGTGAAGAGAGAGCTGCTGGAGTTATGGTGTCTCCTGTTAACTAAGACCACTAACCCACTGGGTATTTGGAGCAGCTCTTTCCACAGTTATGCAGGAAATACTAAGTGTAATCTCCAAGGAAGAAGTCAGCTTGTTCAAAAGAAGTAATCTTAATTCTGAATCTTTGTACCAAATGTAAACAGACACTGCCAAAAAATGCCACCTGTACCATCTTCTATTACTCCAATTGAGCCCAGAAACACAGAGGAAAAAACAGAAAATATATTGACTAAGCTAGATTTAAAATTATTTCATATCAAACCAGCAATAACAGAGAACTACTTCACTCAATGTTTCAGCCATACTTCTGATTCATGAAGATGGGACCACCTATTTAAATCATATCAAGCTCCTTACTGTTGTGAACATAAAAAACTGTACTGCTGACACAATAGGGCAACTTTACAAACATGGAGAACGTGAGATAAATTCAATAAAACTGATAAAAGAATTCACATAATAAGCATAGGCATTCCAGACTCTGCAGCCTACAGCCCTGACCCATGACATTCAAGAACATGACCGAAGTGCACTGCATCTCTTCCTGCCTATCCACTAGGGCTCTCTCTCCTTTCAGCTGGGAAAGGAAAGGCAACTTTAGGTCTCATCAGAGATCAAAGTCTTGGCACATAAAAAAGCTTTCTACCGAAGGCTACCAAGGGATGTAGATCATAGATTTAATCCCAGAGTTTAGTAGCTGGAAATGCCTGGTAAGACAGATTTCAATGACCATGAACCATAAATATAGACATAAAAAAGACAAATGCAATGCTATGACATCACACATGGAAGAAGTCATCAAAGCACTGTGTATTACTTAGAATTCATTTAGAATTAAGCTTGCAAATTTCAGTTACATGTTTTATGATGCATTAGGACTACTTCAGCTCAAAGAAGGGCTAAGATGATCAGAGGAATGAATGTTATCTCACATAAAAAGCACAAAATCCAGAAAAAAGAGAAAAATGCCAGCAGTCTTTGGACAGCTGTAAATGAATTCACTGGGTGAACACTGGAACACTGGAAGGAGAAAACAGCTGTTGAAATGCAGTGCAGACTCAAGAGTCAATGTATATAACCTGGCTATAAATAAGTATAGAGTGGACCCACCATAAGACGAGTGCACATCCAGAATGTTCTGCCGATGCAGGTAAGAGGAGAAGACATCTTAACCAATTTTGGTGTAGCTGGTGCATTTAAAAATAGGTCAATATGCCAATATGCTTAGTACAGCAGTTTGGATTTGATGATCTATGGAATCCTTTTCACTTCTGTCATCACATCTTTTGCTAAGTGATTATTGTAGTGATTGAATCAGGAAAATTCATGTATCACTACAAAAAAAAAAAAAACATCATGGGCTGATGCTGAACAAAACAGACAATTTCAGAATATTTATACTGTTTTACTGGGGGGGAATAGATGAGTTGTGTGTCGAAAAATCTTAATTTTTCTTAACTATATAAGGCTGACCCCGAAAAAATACTGGTTTTACTCAGACTTTACCAGGTTGATAAGCTTTATCCCTTGGTCTCTAACCCAGTCTAATACCTGTCCCATGAAAAGCTGGATGATATCAGAATATATCATTTTACTGTTTGAGGTCATTTATAACAGCACCAACCATCTGCCCTTAGAGTGGCATAACACAAGACATGAATGCAAATTGAAGGTGAGACATTTGTCACCACAGTAGGAAGAATTTCATTCCAGATAACATGTGTGATATACAACCATTCCTCATATTTTAGTTTTCCTTGTTTGGCTTTATTTATGGGCCATAAAACTGTAATTCAGCAGTGAAGAATGAAACCCTTTATTGAACTTCTATACAGTATTTACACTTCTTGCATCAGTTGTCACTTTTTCTTGGTAATGGGACATATTGGGAATCCCAAAGCCATGAAGATTTATGGACCTCTGGACTGCACTGGTAGAAATACAGAGCACTATGAGCAGGCTCTCACAATAAGCCCCAACCAGTAAACTTTCATGTTAATTAGAAATCTCTGTAGGATTTATGGGTAACAGCTCAAGTTAATGGGAACTTCATTCTCTGTCATCCATCATTCTTGTATGGACAGTAATAATGTAGGAAAATAAAAAAAGAATTTAAAATAAAGACAGTGTCTGACAAAGGAGTTGAAATGTTTAAATACTTTTAATTTACAGGTTTTTACCAGAAGTTGGGCCTCCCAGAATTCATTATCAAGTCAGTTTGTAAAACTTTTTTTTATGGCAATGATATTTCTAAGAGAAAGAACAATTTTAATTTTAAATAAATAAATAACAATAAAGGAAACAATAAAGAGGCAGGGAACTGATAAGTAAGAAATTAGTTGCTTGCAGAATATTGTCAGTGGTTCAGGTCAAACTTCAGCCAGTTTCTTGTGGGAATTTGGGTATAACCTTACCCTTTATGCTTGGGCACCTCCATTCAGGACAGCAAGGCCACTTGAGATGAGTCAGATTAAGTCCAGGCCTGTATTTCTAGGGGGAAACAGCCTTAGCTATACACCAGAAAAAAGATTCATGATTTTAGAGAGGAGTCAGAGTATTAAGTCCATCACCTGCACTGAGCTTAGTTCTGACAGATGGAAGCAATGGCAAAAAAGTGCCTCCAGACACAACTGCCAAATCACCACAAAAACATAGATGACTGCTCACAGCAGGTGGTTTTAGCCAATGCTAGGTGAAACTATCACAATTTAAAAATACATTTAGGAGTAAGACTTTGGGAATCATCACCAAATTTATCAGAGATTGATAAATCATACCTAGATTCTCAAGAGAGTCACCAAGAAATTAATTTCTATGCTCCACTTCAAAAATTGTTAGTACTTCATTTTATCCCTCTGTTTTAGTAAAAAAGGACAATCCCTGTGCAAAATTTCATGTCATGTCAGTTCTGTGAGAGAACCCATTTGCTCAGATGAAAACTCTAAGTTTTAGTTGTACTGTTTCAAGAGTCACAGAACATGAGAATGTATTATGTGGATGTGTCTTAAAGTAACTACATCTGTACATATCCAACTGAAATTGCTTCATGAAGAAAAATCCAAGCTGTTTGACTTTCCAAGCCAGGTGCCACATAGTGTCATTTTGATGTATCTATCCATTATCAATACAGAGTAACAGGAGTGAATAAAAAAACTCAGAGAAGTTAGCTCATTATCCTGTTAACAACCTTTCCTCCAGAATCAAGCTCCATGAGATTTGGACTCTTTCCAGGGCAGCAGATTAAGATAGGGAGCATATGTCAGGAGCAGCTGAAACAAAACCAAGTTGTGTTTTACCTAGAGCCATCTCAGCACACCAGAAGCAGTGGTAAACATTTGTTTGGCTGGCCCAGCTTGCCTCACTTCTGTTGAACGACTTATGATGATGGCAAAACAAAAAACTTTGTCGGTTATTAAAGCATGAGTGTATTTGTTTCCTTTTACCATGAGAGCCCTGTGAGAGACAAAAAGCAAGCTGTGACGTAATAGAGGCAAAATGAGCAACAATAGATCAATTTAGAGATCTAAATATTTCAAAGCTATGTGGATCATAGCTTATGGTAACACCATTGCAGATAAACTTCAATTACTTGAGCCTTGCTCACTCAGTCTGTTCACAGAGGAATAGTTTCCTAAGGATTTACGCTGAGAATTACTTAATTTGTTTTTCTAGATGAGCTATTAGGACCAGAATTATATTCATATAATTAAGCATCAAGGAATTGTGTCCAGATTACCAAGAAGTGCCTAGAGAAACGAGACACAGCTGGACAAGTGTTAACAATTGTCTCTCAAGAAAAGCTCTCGGATGGGATCATCATGAAATTTGGTTGTACAACTCAGAAAATTACACAATTAAAAGGAAGCAAAATTATCAGTTAAACAGTAATTAAATATGATTGCTGTGGTACTTCTAAGAAATAACAACCAGCTTCTAAAAAATAACAGCTACCTAATATAGACCTTTTTCCCCAAGGAAACCTTTAGTTACAAATGGGACCTCTCACAATGAGGTTAATATCAGCCCCAAGGTTTTTAATTCTTCAAATTGAAACATGTTTTAGGGTGCATCTTAGGTTAAATAAACTTTTAGAGATAGGAAATGAAATCTCACTAACCTGTGGAACATGTCTTCATTTATTATAGAAAGCCTAATAAATTTTACATAGCAAATATCTGTGGTGTATCTGAGTGGTGCCTGGTGATATGTCAGTCCTATGACATCAGATAAAAGTGTATCTGAATTTATGGGAGAGACAGCCATCCATTAATAAGCTTACTACACTCCAATGAAGCCTTATTATTTGTCCAAAATCTCAGTTTGAACTACAATGCCTCTATAGGGCCATGTTTTAAGCAAATTTACTTTATGCAGGTTTTATCACTGCTACAAGGTACGATCACTTTTGAATTTTCACTTACTACAATATGTTAAAATTTTGACTCAGTTTCCTGGTGGGTTTTAATAATTTCAATCAGGACAATATGGTCATTGCTGTGCTGGGAAGGTATGAGTTTGTTGTCAACCTTCATGCCGTATTGTGGAATCTATTATTTCTGGGCTTTCATACCTGTCTGCTTGCTGCTTCCTTGCACAGGGAAACAGGATATTCATCTTCAGCTCATGAATAAGTAGTCTATTAGTGCTCAGACAGAGTGATTTATCAATATCATTGTAGCAGTAACTTCTCAGAGCATCTTTAGAGTTCCTCTTGCAGTGCTAAACAGGAGGTATTTCTGAAATATCCTTCAGATTCATCAAATTTAATAAGAATCAATACTGTTTCAAATAAAGGCTTATTCCTTCTGCTCTTAAGCTTCTCGAGCTCTCCAAACTTAACTACTTCTTAAAGGGTTCCTTGAATTTGAATATGACATCATAACTTACAATTAGACCTTAGAGAGGTACTTCCTTAAGTTTCTCACAGAAATTTATGAGGCTTTGTCAGATCAATTCACTCCACAAAATATATGTTCAAATTACTTTCTGTATTAGTAACTAGTTGTGACATGACATACCCTACTGTACTGTACCTAGCTCCTCTCACTATTCATGTGAGGAGCAAAGAGAAGTATCGTGTGACGGTTCCTATTAAAATATGTTTGCAATGCAGGTCCAATACAGGAAATCCATCTTGACTGGAAGTGTGCTTAATCATTTTCTACAATTCACTGCAGTCAAGGGAACATAAATATGTGCCTTAAGTGCTTTCCCAAATGGAGGTGGACTGTTAGCTAAAGCTTACCAATGACTTAAGTCATTGCCAAGCAAAGTTTATTGTGGCTGAAGTATTTGCCTTGACTGGAGAGTGCTCAGTATGAAATACTTAAAAACACTTGATAAATTACTTTGAAAATATGCAGTAATTTTCTTTATTATTCCCTTATCTTGGTCAGTGTATCAGCTTTCAAAGCACAAATAAAAAGCCTCTCAAAAAACTGCAAAATTATAAAAGAAAAAAAAAAGTAGCAAGGGTGGAAAAGCACCTTGTTGCATCGGCAAGTCTTTTGGTGCCTTGGTTTCTCAGGAACTTCAGTTTTCCATACCAATTAGGAGACAATCATGGAACAAACAGGAATAAAGTGAGGACGGAGATTTGACAAAGAAGTTTTGTTGGAGCATACAAGTACAAAAATGTAACACTCAGCTGTAACAGGCTTAAAACACACGGCTTTGCCAGCAGCCACCAAGGCTATGAAAGAAATTCCTGTAAGGGCAAAGGATTATTAAAAATGGCATAAATTCTCACTCCAAATGCAAATCACTCTTTTTCTATCTTGCTTCTCTTAAGCAGGTAACAATCTTACCAAAACAAAGGGAAGGGATGAGGCAAATACAACAGGTGCTAGTCACCTCATGTACCCTAAACTTGCAAGGTACTCATATACTTCCCAATGAAAGCAGAATGAGAACCTACATAAAATAGAATGGCATACAAGAGCAGGGCAGGAGGAGACTGACAAGGGTATCATTACTGGGAAAGCAGGATACAAAAAAAGCTACTGAAGACATGCTGCTGCAGCTGAATTATGTAGAGCTCTGAAAGAGAACAAGCTCGAATTTAACACACTGATTTATTCCCTGTTTCTTTTTCCTCTCTTATGACGTAATCATTAATCAGCTACTTTTACAGTGAGAAAAACTGGTTTTTGATTAAATTAATCATGAATACAGTCCAGCAATAGCTCCCTGCAAGTATTCTTTTGAGCAAACACTTCACTCCCACAGCTTTTCAGAAAAAGCTCCACAGCTGATAAAATAAGTACAAACATGATCTAAGCAAAACTCTATTTAGTAATTGTCAAAACACTAGTAAGTAGATTTCCTCATTATTCACCCATCTCTGCTGGTATCTTCCCAGTCAGGGTACGGATGAGAACCCTATGCTGCAAAGCAACAAAAGCAGGAGGAAGAGAAAAATTTCTAGCTGTGCTGGAAATCTCTCTCCTCACCTTGGCGCTAGGTACGTCTGAAATTCAGGGCCAGAATTGTTTCTGGCCGCTCTCAAGCAGCAAAGAGGGAGACTGCAAGCCAAAGAATGGCTTTTGAAACAAGAACAGAGCTCCTGCAAAAGCCATTTCCTTGCCTACAATCACTCTTTCATCTCGGGCCATCTGTCTGATGGAAGCTGCCTGACCTATCAATACTAAATAACATTACAAGGGCAGTTCTGTTCAGTGAGACTTAACGGTTTCAGCTTGTCTCTAGATTAAAATCACTCTTCTGGAAGGACTTGTGAACAAAACTAGGAACAGGAATCACGTGCCCAGAGAATATAAATGTGTTACCCTCTGAGCTGAAATTGTAGCTCCTTAGTGCAAGAGACTCTGCCACTGGACTAACATTAAAGCTCATTACTCTAATTGCACGTTCAGATAAAACACCTGGTTTATAAACACAATGCCAACATGTTATATGTGTTTAAAAGCAGGAACAAAGCCCACTGACTGAAAGATCTGAGGATTTGCCTAGAGGCTTGTGTATAACAGCCACTTTGAACAATTCTAAATTTAACCAATATGCCATAAAAATAAAATGCACAGCACTTCATACACTTGTCACTAGCACTAATTTAAACCACACTGTGGAATAAGCTATTTAAATGGGCTTGTTGACCTACTTTTTAATCCCAGCTTTTGGGGAAGAAGTTAAGCAATAACTTAGAAAATTGTTATTTCCTATAAATCATATTTTTGTATGACTCTTACCATGCAGTATTTCATTTTATGAGGATTATTTATTTTCAACTGAATGCAGGTATAGATTAAGCTGCAGAATGTTAGGAGACAGAAAGTATTTTTATTCATTATCGCCTTGAAGTGATCCTCCTTGTATGGCATTTTGGAAATCTTTTTGCCTATAATCAGTTTTTTTTCTCTGTCCTCTCTTTCACTTCCATGTGAAAAGAATGAGACCATCTTGAACAAGAAAAGGATCTTGTCACCATACTAAACCATTTACAAAGAGGGATAAAGGGACTTTAGTTCTTTTTCATAAAATTTTTTCCTCAAGATCATTCCAAAAAATTATTCACTTCTCTTTAATGTTTGTCCCAAGAATGTATTTTTAGGTTCTCCACTGTTCTGTTATACACTCTACGTGTAAGCTCAATTTCAAGACATTTTTTCTTTGGAAAGTAATTGTTCTGTATATTTTTCAATAGTGTCCAAGTTACATAGTAAACTAAAATAGGTCAGAAAAAGAAAAATCTACAGTGCATTTCTTGCCAATACCTTTTATGTGGAAGCTGATGAACCAAGGTAACAGAACAACTTATGGGTGAAAGAAAGCATTTGTATTTTTACAGGTATGTGACTAGAAACTAACTGCAAAAGTGGGTCTCTATGACTCAGCTTTTGTACCAGAAAAGCAAAAGATCCAAAATGAGCAAAAATACATCAGGTTTCTGATAAGGGAACGCTGTACATCTGACATGTCTCGCTGGCATCTGTAGGCATCTCTCAGCAGGAAACTGAACAATAAAGTCCATCCACAAACTGGATGCACATGAAAAACATACAAAATCTAGCATGTTTATAACTTGGTTTGATGTGCAAGAGACCATAACATTCCTGGGAGCTAGAAGAAAAATGTCTTTGCACTACTTATTCTGTTGGGCATTTAGCTATGGTAAGCTGGGCTTTGCCATGTCCTCACAGACCACGCTTCAGGATGTTCACCCACTGCTCTAGGTGACACAAATTACAAAAAGACATCAAAAGACCTACCAGAGTAGAATAATCATTTTCCTTTGAGGGATAGGCAGAAAGAGAAGGAACTTAAAAATAAGGGGGAAAAAAAAGGTGAAAGCAATTTAAGCGTTCTGGTGTCATGCACATCAAATGTAACTGTTAACACCTCTATAGAAGAGGCCACTGGACCTATGCACATTCACAAAAATGAAGGCTTCATCTGAGTAATAAATAACATGTTGTCAATCTAAATTTTTCTAGAAACTCATATTCTGTAAGGAAGGAACATGTCCTGCTTTCCCTGGGACATGCGAATTTCTTAGTGGTGTGTGTGCTTGCACTTGACAGGAATAGAGAATTGTGAAGACAAGCTTATTTCACTCAACATTACAAGAGTGGTACTTGTTGCTTTAATCACAGTGAAGCAGCAGTAAAGACATCAAAAAAGCAAGAGGTACAGAAATGATAGGTTTTAATCAATAAACATTAATAAAACTAGGAAAATCACGGCACAAAACAATGTATGTAAGAGCTGGCAAGGAAAGATGGAATGAGGGAAATTTATACCTTTTTCTTTTGCATAGTCTCTAAATGGAAGAAAAGAAAAAGTGCCAATAATCACACAGCAGCAGAAATGCTGTAGAAAACAAAATGTATAAATAGTAAGGTGACTTCATGTAAAGCCTGAAGAATGTAAACCATACTTATGCATGCAAAGAAGTCAAAATTCATCACTTGAAAAGTTCACTTGAAGAGATACAAATATGAGACACACGTAGACAGAATAGGTAACTGGAGAAAACAGTACAAATGTAGACTTCTAGTTCCATATAAGAGGAGGCAGATGGGAATATATAGACAATTAGGAACTGTACAATCACAAACCTACAAACCAAACAACTCCCTTGATATTTAGTAGTGGTTAAACTATAATAAGATATTTAAAGAGAAGCCTACTGACCCAGCATCCTTGATTTTCATGGTCTGCAAAGCTTTAGTTAGTTGAAGACCCAGTAACACCTCCTGTTCTTAGGGAGGCAGGTAAAAAGAGAAGAAAAACTATTCTAAGTCAGATTCATTTCAGTTAACCATAGTCTGACATATCACCTTGCCAGCATATCCTTTTCTGACTGAATGATGGGGTTGTCTTTGGATTTTTGGACACTTGTGATATTAAAATCATAAACAAAAACCTGACAAGAAACACAAAACAGATCTTCTACCTATGTTTCAAGAAATATACTGTGGTTCAAGGTACATATTCAAAGTTAAGGGGACAATTTAAATGGGTAAAAACTGCATGCAAAAGCAATTGAGATTACTTTCCAAGAACCTAGTAACAGCCAAAGCCTGGAAAACCTGTAAGTACTCCTTAGAAGAAAGATGGCACTGAGAATTAAAAGGAATGTTTAGAGAACAGATGGACTTATATTGTGGGTTTATTAGTATCTAACATAAGGTATCTTTCAGAAGGCTTTCAGATCATCAGCTAGCTTTAAAATGCATGTCAACATTTTAGCCACCATCTCTATGCATCAATAAACCCAGAGCACAGACCATTTTCTTTCCAGCAGGCAGTATGTCTCACTTTATTGCAGAGCTCTGGAGAGCAGAGCAGATCCAGTGGCTCTTCTGGTTTTCTTTTGGCATAAGGTACTTCCATGTGCCTCTGGCTACAGAGAAAAAGGCTTCTTCAATAAAACCAAACACTACCAAGGACAGTGGAGAGAAATACAAAGGGGAAGTGGAAGGTTTATGGTGCAGAGTTTGAGGCTGTGTCTCCTTCCCTCTCTGCTCTATGACTGCTCCATGTGGCACATGCTCCACCTCACCTACAAGGCTACAGAGTCACCCTTTCTTTCAACTCACTGCTTAGGTGTGCCCTCTCCATGGGACATTGCTGACATCAGGTCCAAAATGTGCGGCATTTTCCAGAAGATTCATATTTAGTGAACAGAAGTTATAAATCTGAAGCCCAAAAGGCTCCTCGGGGCCTTTGAGCTCCTGCCTGATTTCTCTCTTTGGAGCCATCCTTCAGGGGATGAAATATGTGTAATTGCCCTCAGCCAAGGCTCATGCAACGTAAAGGCTTACCTTTCTTCAAAATGCTTGTGCTTGTTTTAACACATCTCAGTCAGATGATTACCACATTATTGCCAGCTGAACCGCCCAACACCACATACACTTACCATCTTATATTTCTTTAAAATAATATGGGTGGGGATCATGAAGTGACCCAATACTCAATTGGTATTCCAAGGTACTCCCAGGACAAATTATCTTTACAGTTTTAATGGAAAGGTTTATAACCATAAAGAGGTATCATGATGGATCAGATAAGTTTCTAAAATACATATGCATGGTAGTTTTAATATTCATTTTTCACAGCATTCCTTTGTTAAGGTTTTTCTAAAGTCTGAAGGCCATCCTCAAAGCTAGTGGAGGATAGAAAAACTTAGTGCCTTTAAGGCTATATTTTCTCAACCTAGGCAGAAAAAGCCTGAATCTACAACTAGAAACACAGATTTGACTTTGTCCAAATCCTCCACATATCCCAAATCAAAACCTTACAGCAATACAAAAACAACCCAGAGAGTGCAAGGAAAGTGAAGGTAAAGGAAATCACACAAGTCATGAGTTCATCCAGAGGACTTAGTGAGTCAAAGGGCTGGAGACCTGATTGGTATTTCTCTTGTCAGGGAAGGGAGTTAATGCAGAGGACATCATTTTGTCTTTGACCTGTGTCAAGCAGTACAAGTTGTTTAAGTTTTCCTGCTGAAATTAAGGATTGATAATTGACAAAAGGGTCAAGTCAGGAGAGTTAATGTTTAACCATATGGGCAGTGAGCCCAGACAGGGACAGCCAGGTCTCAGAGCAGTTTATAGCTCTCCTCAAAGATTATGAAAATCCCAGGATGCAAAGCAAGTAGGCACTGACTTTGGGATTTTCTGCAGGAGTTCACACAATTATCGAAGTGTAGATTTTAGACAGAACTATTAGCTAGTTCCCAAGTAAGTCGATAAAAATCATGACATAACTTCACCATCTTCCCTTACTCTGGTGTTTTTACCTCGGGCCAGATCATATATGCCCCCTTCTAAAGTTGAGAAAACACAGACAACTGATTTTTTTTTCATGAAGTCAAAATGCTATGTAATAACGAGAACAGATTTCACTGACACTGAGAGTACAGGTGCAAAGTAGGAAGACACATAGCAGAGAGCACATTTAAATCTAATCTAAAAAAAATTTCCAAACAAGATTAAAATACTGTACTGTTGCACCTCTAAACAGTAAATCTTTCATGCAGTATGAACTTTTAACGCACTCACCACACAACCGTACCTGCCCACTTTACATGTTCCGATTGCTGTATGCTGCATTTCCTTTTGGCAACCATGCCTAACCTACTTCCAAAAGAGAACTAAGGCTGTACGCCCAGTTAAGAGCAGCACAGTGTTGATCAGAGAAGCCTATCACACGAGGAAAAGATATGGTTTATAATATGAAAACAGAGAGAAGCACTAGAGTGCAATTCTAGAGCTATAGCTTTTAAGGTTGTGTACTTTTTTGATATATTTTACCTCTTGTGGATGAAATCAATGGGCCTGCACTGTTTTTCAAAATCTAAAATAGACAAGTCCCTTTTTTTATGGCTTAAAAACATAATTTAGCCTTTGCTGAGCAGACTTATTTCTACACACAAAGCATGTCAGTCAATTACATTGAAACAATTTCTTTCAGGTCACTAAACATCAGTAGGTAGCATGATTTAGTGCCAGCAGTGTATTATACAAAAGCACAGCAATTTTGAGGTTTGGAATTGAAATGGAAATTGCAATGTGGATGAATATTGATGGTAAGAACATACAGCAGCAGGGAGCATCCTGCACTTACCACATGACCAACCCAACATGGAATCCTTCTCCCACACCATAAAACAGCAGAGTTGTATTTTCTTAATTCAAGTTAATTTCTAGCATTTGCATGCAAACTCATGTACAAGTGCACAAGTCATATGTATCAAGGAAGTTAAAAAAAAAAAGAGGTTATTACAATTTGTTTCATAGCTCTAGATTCATGAAAGCTATTTTATTTCCTTGCATAATTGAACATTTTTATTTAAAACTGACATTTTACAATATTAGATATTCCTGGCTGTGCTTTTTCTCTGAGAAAGAACTAGGAGTGGTGATGACTTATGTTTATTGATCCAAAATTTCTAACTTCTTTGCTAACTTAGTGAAATATATTGTTGTTTGCCCACTGTTTATAAAGGCCAAATTTCTAATACATGTCAGAAGAAGGATTTTGACATTTTCTTACACATATTAACAAAATGTACATCAGCTTCTTCCAATTAGAAGCAATTTTAATTGCCTATTTTTTTTAAGGGCATGTAGTTGTAGGACATAGGGTGATGATTTTAAAATGAGAGTAGATTCAGATCTACTGATTCAGATGTTAGGAAGGAATTCTTTACTGTGAGGCTGGGGAGGTACCGGAACAGGTTGCTCAGAGAAGTTGTGGATGTCCCATCCCTGGAAGTGTTAAGGCCAGGTTGGATGGGGCTCTGAGCAACCTGGGCCAGTCGAAGGGGTCATTGCCCACAGCAGGGTGGTAGAAACACATAATTTTTAAGATCCCTTCCAACCTAAACCATATTAATTACTTAATTAAAGAAAACTGACCTGAAGTCATATCCTCTGTAATACACAGTATGATTCTGTAAACACTATGGGGATCCTACTACCAACGTTGAAAAATGAGTTCTAATTAAAAAGTAAACAAACGAACAAAAAACAGCTGTCTCAACCACCACTACTTATCTAATTCAAAACTGGCATGCTTTGTTGACCAGGAGGGAGCAGATAATTCTTCCAACTACTGCATTTCTCTGTTCAAAGCAACAATTTATTATTATTATTATTTATATTAATAAAAAAACCCCTCATCATCTCCAAGGATGAGGGCTATTTCTTAGCTGTGATTATTATCTCTTGGCTCATATACTTTGACAACCAGAGGTATTACACTATGAAATTCTTTTTCCACATGATGGATTTCATCAATTGCTCTCTAGTAGTATCTAAACTACCATCAAGTTGCACCAACCAAAGATCATCTTTACTCTGAAAGATTTGGAACTATGAAAAATTTGGCATAATTTTAAAAAGTGGTTAAATGCAGTCCACTGCCTTCACACTGCTGCTTTTTTCCTCTACACACTGATAACACAGGATCACAGGTTCACGTTCAAAGGCCAAAAATCAAAGAACAAAACACTTCCCAATTTTATTCTTTTATCAGAATTTCAAAGGGGAAAACAAATGGCCCGCATCTTGGGGAACATGGAGTGAAACCAAAAGGAACAACTGCAGCCTGCTCCCAAAAGCAGTGACTTTCCTAAGTTGAAACCAGCACAAATCCTTTGTGTGTTAAATGGAGCGGAATTACAAAAATATTTCTTTCACAACTCCTTGTTAACCTAAATCACACACTTTCCTAAATCTGTTCTTCATTAGGAATGGAAAACAAAGAAAAGACGCTACAAAATCTAAACAAGGTTGTTAGAAAGCTCATTCTGCAGATATAGAAAGACAGTTAGATGGATACGTCTTTGGTTTACTAACAGAAGTCTCTGATGGCAAACAGTTAATCAAGATAAAACCCACATCATATCAATCACTGAAGAGCTTTAGGCAGTTGCATCCAAAACAAGTGTCACAAATTGTGACGATGAATGTTCCAGTAGAGGCTTTTATCATCACCATCTTGAGCCTTGCACAGCAAAAGCATATTTTACAAACTAGAATATATTCTACTAGTTTATAATATATAGCAAATCAAAGAGAAGTATGTATTCCCTGACTGTAAGTAACTACGCCCTCCTTATACCTGTGAAATAGCATGCTGGATAATCTTAGAAAGTCTGAAGGTATATACTCAGAGGGCCTGATTCTGCTCTTTTTCCATGAAGTTTGAATTAGACAATGTTCCTGCCTTTGAGAATTAAGGAGTAAAGCAGGCAAAACGCATCTCTTAATGCAGTAACAAAAGTTTCAGTCAAGTAAAAAAAACCAAAAACCAAGAAATCAAAACAAAACAACCAAAAATCACATTAATGTGGGCGCTTAGCAACGCTTTAATATAGACACAAAATTTACAAATCATAACACTTAAATAATGACTCATCAGTGGACACACATAAGCAAAATCAGTTAATATTTTAACCCTGCAAAACATAAGAGTTCAGTTGGGTTCTTTTGGTTTTATTGCAATAACATTATTTCTGGGGTCAAATATAGTAGCTTAAAAAAACTTTCAATCTGCCTAGACATTTACCTATACTATTAATTTCTAAAACTGATTTTCAATTCAGTAACACGTCCACTTACTAGGAACATATTTGATTATACAACTGCATTCCTAAACATTCCCAAAACAAGACACAGACTTTCATGCATGGTTTTAAAAGCAGGAAGTTTCATGGTATTATGACTCTGAAGTGTAGGAGCTGACTACAAGAACATGCCTGACCAGCAGCACAGTGTTGATATTTCTACAGGCACACACTATTGAGAGCTGATTAGATATTAGATTTGATTTCTGTTTGGTGGAGCTTTTCTTGTATTTTGTTTTATAATCTACAGAAATCTGAGTCTGCACTACTTACTCGTAACAGTCTCACAGCAAAAAAGGAACTGGACGAGGGAAAAAAAGAAGAGGAAAATGGTACACTCCACGTTCCAACCTCACCCTGACAGAAAATGGGATGCTTTAAAGATCAATTATTTTTTTACCTAAGGATTCTCTCCATCATGAAATCTGCCATAGGGTAAAGGAGAGAAACAGTCTGAGGAAACTGAAGAAACAAAGCCAAAAATTGTAGTCCAGTAACACACAATAGGTACTTGAACTGAAGATCAATGGATCAATAAAAAAGTTTTTAGTAATACACATCTTCCCTATAAGCTCTAAACAAAATTAAAATGTATCTACTTGCCCTCCCCAGAAGACAAAACTCCCTCTTATTTTGCCACTTAAACAATTTCTGCTGTGTTGGCTTGATTTTACCATTCTGTTTGGTATAGTGTTTCTGTTACTGTTTCAAGTAAATGTGGCTTTTCCAACAGGGAAATTATCAGGGTAACAAGGCTGTCAGGGCCTCCCAGTATGCCAGGGGCACTTTGCAGACTGACAAAGCAGCTAAGAAAAAGGAACAGAAATAATCTTCAAGTCCTGACATGTCTGAGATACAACACATCACATGTCAGATGCAAATGAGGACTGTACACTTGAATTAGCTTTTATTCTGTTGCAGGGGAAGAGATAGTAAAAATAAATAAATTTCTTTCTACAGGCACCCTGAGGCACTTGGACAAGCTGTTACTAACCATTCCTTTCTCTGCTTTCCCACACCCCAACATGCTATATATTCTCTAATTTTAAGCACATATTTTAAATTGATTTGTCATTGCAGCTACTACACAGGATAGACTAGGATCCTTCATAAGACCTTTTCATTTACTGAACAATCAAACAAAATGAAAGGTTAATAGTTCAAGAATAGCTACAAGGAAAATGGACGAAAAGTCTTTCCTAGTATAACCTAATTGACTTCATAGACTCAGCTTTTACTGCCTGTTTTTTACATAGCATCTCTGAAGTAAACAAAGCATAAGGGCTTTCAGAAGATGTTATACATTAGAATGAAATATATCAGAAAAATTACTTGGTTTAAGCACATTCCTGTCTCAACTTCATGATTTAAATAGGACAGAGTAAAGAGTAAATAATATCTTACAAGAGTAGTAGTCTGGCTTGCTTCCTTTAAGCACAGGTGGCATAAGGTTAATTGGTTTTAATGTTGGGGTGAAATTTTTCTATTAACTTCTTTTCTTGTTGTTGGTATTATATCCCTGCATTTACTGTAATACAATTTACTGAATTAAGAAAACTGTTTAAAAAAATCTGAATTAGCTAGATTTTCCTGTGTGGGAAGAGGAAGGTCAAAAACATACCAAGTGATGCTGCAAGCCTTCAGGGCAGCCAGGAAAAGAAGCTGCATTCCATTATGACAAAACAAAACAAAAGTAGAGGAAAACAAAACAAAACAAAACAAAACCCCCAAACAACACTGTGGGCAAGCTATGCAGCTCTGTGAAAGGATAAGAGATAGCTGGAGTCAGACCTTGCTTGCCAGCAGGCAAAGTTCAAGTGCTCACTGATGTAAGGGCACATTGAAATAGATTGCATTTGAGATGGAGTCTTCAGTGATTTAGTTGAACTTTATGTTCCAGATGTCTTCATGTAAAGGTGCACTTCTGTAGCATTTACGAGCTGTGACAGATATGTTTTATAACCCCTGTGTTTCTGTAAAGGCCCTTACAGGAAAGGATTTAGCACAGTGCAGATTTTTTCCATATTTTCACTTTTGCTGTAGAATTGCTCTTAGACATATTTATTCACTAAGCAGGTACACCTGTTACATTTAAATGCAAAAAATCTGGGTTTATTTCCAGGAACCCCCTGTGCTGACAAAAAGTTAGTTACACAAAACAGTTTGACAAATACCAAAACTTATGAAGCCTGATGTCCTTTGCATAATGCCCTGTATGGTGTGTTTCATTCTTACAAGGTACTGGAGATGGGATGAGCACTTTTGTGACATTCAGTCGGTCAATACATTTCAGAAGGGAAAGATGGGCAAGAAATGGTCAGATAATATTATTTACAAGGATGTATCACAAGAAACTTCTCCCAAACATGTTGTCTCTGAGAGGCACAGGTTGTGGTTCCTGACCAATTCTTACAAAACACTGCTGTTATTAACACTTATGAAGCCTTTATTTATTAGCAACTGAGGCCTTTGGGCATCTGCACTTCAGCAGCTCTTACTCAGGCAAAAATTTATTAACTTCAGTGTGCAGCATCCTAGCATCTCTCTGGTAGTCCTTACAGGAGCAGTACTATCACAATCTCTCATCATGCAGGTACTTTGATCAGGATATCACCACATGGAGGATATAGACACAAAACCATAAAATATTTTCTCTTCTAGATGGAGAAGGTCAGGAGGTATTACAAATGTGAGATATTAAAATGAAGGATATCTACCCAAAACCCCTTTGTTGTAGTTTTCATTACAAAGCATGTGAGGAATAATGAAAAGACAGCTATATTTCTTTGGTCTGTGGACATAAACAGTAAAGAAGGATAGGAATTTTATAAAGCAGGGTAATTTGTAGGGTACTTAACTATGTTAATGAAAATAAATTAAAAGTAGGAAATTTTAGTTTAAATATTGTAAAACACTGGAAGTTGGTCATATCTGTTTTACAGAGAACTTCATCATTTGGGACATGTAATCTAGCACACCAAGGCCATCAAGAATTTTTGGAAACACAAGTATGAATTACATTCTTTAATATTTTTAGAATCGTCTCAATTCTTAGACCACGCGAAAATTAAAACGGGGCCCAGTTAGCCCAGTTAGCAATGTTTCTAATATTTGCCATTCTTTTTGCAACCAGCTCAGTCTGGAAAGTTGCAGTCCTCTGAATACAGACAACACTATTAATCATATATTGTACCTTGAGATGGATATCCATCCCTTCTCTCCTTCACACAGGTTGAGAAACCATTAAAGAGAACAAAGCAGAAAGGCACAGCCTGTCAAACTGCACAGCACTAGAAAGGATATCACACTACTGTTGCAGGCTGCTGTCTTTTCCAGCCTGTATGACAGATGAAAAATTTCATTTTTGTGACAAAAGTGGTAATGAGGATAAGAAATGGCACAATATGAATCCAGCTTTCTGACGGGGCTTATAATGAAAATCAGAATTGTGCAAAGCAAAGTTAATGTAATCCCCTCACAGCATTAGAACTCAGCTCACAGGGGAATTGTTTATACCTATAGTTTCCTATATGTTCTCTCAGGAGCACAAAGCTTATGTGGAAAAAAGACATAAGAGCAGCATTTTGGAACTAAAAAGGGCTGCACTATCTTAAAATAATGTGAAGACTCTGATAGAAGATCAGCTTCAAGCCTCATCATTGTAAATGCTGCTGATTGCACCCTCATAAGTGAATGCATACTAGCACAAATATTTTTTTCACATACGCAAGTGATGAAACACACTTGAAAGGTAGATTTCCTCTGATCCAGAAAATGGACTGTATACTAACTTTACCATTTGAAGACAGACATGTACTGGTATCCATTTAGTGACTTTGTCCCTGTTAGACAGCAATGCTGTGTGGTATTCCTTAAATAACAATATATTATTATTTAATTATTATTTTTAAAGTTATATGAACTTTCCAGCTTATTTTTAAGTTTTTAGAAACTGTTTTCAGAACTATCACAATCTTTTTTTTTTTTTTAATCAACTGTTGTAAATGAGATCTCAAAATGTTAAGTACATAAAATCTAGATCTCTAAACAATGTTTAGTTTCTAGGACTTGAAGAGTATAGTTTCTAAATAGTGTATAGAGAAAACAGTGTATAGAGACACATCACTAAGCCTAGAAATGTTCTTATTTTGGAGGATAGTCCCAATTATCACTGAAGGAATTTTGTCTCATATGCATCTCCCAACATGGGCACCTTGTGCTTCAGATATGTAAAAATACCTAGGATAAAATACTCTCCCTCTCAGTACTTTCCCTCAGTCTCATTATTCAACTGATACCGAAAACACACGTGGGATTACAAATTAATCCCTTCTTAGTTAAAAAAAAGGAGGCAGAAAATTAGGTTTACCCTGCATCCTAATGAGCTGCATCAGGCAGAGGTAGATATTAGTAAGTCTACACAACAAAACAGGTAGCAAGCAAAGTTTGACTCCTGCAGTCAAAAGTAATTTATTAAACTGGACTGAAAGCTGCACAGATTCACCCAGTTCCTCAGAAAGAAACCACACAGGGCTTGTTTGGAAGCATAAGTGGGCCACTTCCACTCAGCACTTCCTTCATATGTGAAAGGAGTTGCTACTTCAATGGATTGCAAAATTCTAAGTGTAATTATTGAAATATATATTTTTACAGAAAATTAAAAAAAAATAAAAGTTCTTTAAGATGGGACTGAGAGGATATATGCTGGAACAAATCTAAACATTTGGAGGCATATATGTAAGACAAGACCTTTCATGACTAAATTATGACAAGACCAAGCATAACTCATTGTTTCATGACCAAGCATAATTCATGTTTCCATATTTTATTTTTGCAAAAATTAGCACTATACAGATAAAATGCTGTTGAAGAAAGCATTTAACTTAATGCAGAAGATTTAGTCTAGGGGATATATTGTTAGGGAAAGATTTTTAAATCCTTTATTTGCGTACTGTGACATTCACTGAAGTAAACATCACATATGCTTTCAAAGTCTAGTAAGGCTTTCCTCTTGTAAGAGCACCATGTCCCTCATGCAAGGTAATACTTATTTTCTTCAGAGAATAAAATTTCTCCAAATATAAAATACAAAAGAAAGGCCCAAAGTCCCATACTTTCAGTTATTTTTCTCTACTTCAGAAGACACTGTTTCGGTGACTCCTCCCTGAACCGTAGTCATTCATACTGTTATCAGAAAAGCCAACTCATTGGCACAAAACATCTTTACATACAAGATGGATTCAAATTCTCTTAGAAATATAAAAACTGATTTTAAAGTTATGGCAGATGTAGCCTTGAGAAATAGTAGGGTGCAAAAGAGTGACAGCAATTGGCTTAATTACAACCCTACTGTAAGGGTAACAAAGTCTTCTCTCAACTGTATTGTCAAGGTTTTGAGCATCTCATTAATTATTGCAGCAGTAGAAGGTTCAAAAAATAATAAAAGTACCAGACAAGGAAGGAGGAACTTAAGTGCCAATGACATTATGTGTGTTATTAACATCTCTCTGAAGACAAGAAGCCAGCTGCAGTCACATGGCTGAGAAGACACAGGTGCAGGGGAAATCTCACGAGAAACCATAAGGAGAAGATGCCTGACCTAGCATCCCATCAAACCACTACTTCAGTTAGTGGAGAACCAAGCTATACAGTACCATTTACAACCGTTTTAAAGTTTATTTGCCTCCTTACATATTTTGCTTGCACTTGTACAATCAAGGAGCTGGACTCTTACTTTCTAGGACATAGTGGTGGCAGGGAGGTGATTTGTTTAAAATTTTTAGATAAAAGAATGATAAAGTTAGCTTTAACAAGCATGAGGAGTGCTATTTTTTTTTCCACATGAACTCATTTGAAGTGCAGGAAAAGTCTTTAGATACCTTTAATAAGTTTGTTGAACTCATTAGTCCTATGAAGGGACTGCAGGAAAAGCGTTTCATATGGAAATGAAAGTGGAGTAATTAAAGCCTGGAAGCAACAGTTTCCAGGGCATGAAAGAGTCTGTAATCAGTAATAGTATTGGTCTTGGAGCAAGAGGCAAGCACTGAAAAGAAAACCTGTATCACTCTTCAGTGCTTCCAGAGGTTTACAATAAGCACGTGGTACAGTACCAGTGTAACAAAAGAAATCTTCAAATACCCTACCCTAAACACATGAGTAAAAATTTTTTTTTTGCCTTCCAAGATATTAATCAACTGCTCATTGTAGCAAGATCTCATCCTGTAGGATTCCTGCACCAGTTCAGTGGTATTTTTGCATGACAGAATACTACACGCTGAGCAAAGTAAACTTATATTAAAAAGGTAAGAGCTATAGTGTAGATATACACAAAACTGGAGACCTCTATTTAGTGTTACTCAGATTCTTTCATTATTATTTAGTTAGTTCAAGAGGAAAACACAACAGTTTGGGGTGAAAGGGGGAGTATGTAAGCTCCACATCATATGTGTCCTGGACATCCTCAGGCTTGGCATTTCACTGTGGAGTGAATGGTAGAACACACACAGCTTCCCTGACACAACCACACTGGGACAGTTGCCAGCCAAGCCAGGTGGTGAATGGTGCCCCAGCCCTAAATTCCAGGTAAAGCTCCACACCTCCACACCATGTATTTTCATGCTGTTCTGCAATTGTCTGGTTGCCATTTTTTAAAATCATACCCATGCAAACTCAAAATATACTGACCATTCTCTTTTAGGACCAGGAAATATTTGTAAGTACAAAAAAATACACAGTGATAAATACAAAAAATTCTTGTTCTGCTAAATAAGTTCATATAAAGTGTCATCTGTGCATACATACACAAATGCAAAGGTAAAAATTAAATTTCTAAAATTGTAGGTATAGAGTGTATGAGATATCCTTTAATAAGTGTGATGCATTAATAAAAGCATAAATTCAAGTATCCAACCATCATGGGCACCTCCACACACACTTTCCAATGTCGCTTAAGAGCCCCTAAAAATGTCCAGAGAAGGTGGGTTGATGCAGAAATTCAAACACAGGGGTTGGATAAGAAGAGCAAACAAGTGAAAACATATCTGAGGCTTATAGGGCCCATCCTAGGGGACCCACACGGGGCACCCTGCCATATGTGCAAGGGGGAGGACAGTCCTGGGAGCTGGGCAGAGACCTCATCCTGTGGTCCTTGCCACAAAGAACGACCCTGCAGTACAATCACTGCACGCAAGGGGAACCAGGAACAAAAAACGCAGTTTCAGAAGAACACGTGCATGAACCGGTCAAGGAAAACTGTAGAGGATTTTAAAAAACATACAGCTGCATACAGGCTTAGAAAGAGTGGTGGGTTGTGCTATACTTGTTTTCGAACAAGTTCTTAGACTGATGTCTTCTTCCACATATAGTGAAGTCAAAAGCAATGAACAATAGTAATTTCTGATGATAATTGTGCTCCTGGAACACCACATATAGAAGCCAGCATAACATTCAATCAACTTATTTCTTCCAGTTTTCATGATGCACTATGCAATAAAATATGAAAACTCAGTAACTCAAGCACATATATTTTTGAGCAGTTTAGGTTACGTGCATATGGTTTAGTGATGGGAAATGGAATAATTCTTAGAATAAATTCCACCTTTTCCTAGAAGTAAATATTCAATATATATGAAAAGCATCTGAAAACTTCACTTTGCCAGTCGTTGAAGACAATGGGAACAACACCATGTAATGTACCAGCATACAAACCTAGAGTAACTCATCTGGCCTCAGTGCTTTTTACTGCAGCTCTTCCCATGATCCTTGACTACAAATCCAGCCTAAAAGCACTCACTTTTAATTTTTTTTTTTTTGGTGGCAAATAAATGAGACTTTGAACAGCACTAAAACCCAAATGGTACTATATCCCTAAATACTTTAACCTTGGTCTCATATGTTGGCAGGCTAATTGAAAACAAATTTCTTCCCCTGCTTGTCATAAACCAAATTGCTCACCTCATTATCTTTACTTCTGCTACTTAGTATCATATTTGACTTCAAAAGAGACAGTGAGTCCATGGGCTGTTTCTGACCATCTGCTACTAGACTACATTAAAAGCAAGTGTTCACTAATTTTGGTCTCCTGCCCAAAATCTCTCTTAAAAAAATCACAGAACACACAGAAGCTCTTAGTTTGAGTAAATTTGCAAAGCTAACATGAATGTTCATTCGTGCTCCCGAATGAACCTTTATATAAACAATTTATGCTTGCTCAATACAAAATTAATTTGTGAAGGAATAGGAAGGTTTAGGATTAGGGAGAGGAAGGAAGATGAAGGCTTGGGATAGGGAACGTAAGAGAAAAACAGCTGCCTTTACAGGAGCACCTTCCTTCTCCCTCTGGTTTCTGCTGCCCTTCTACGCTTTAAGGAGGATGGCCCTGCTGATTTGCCTCACTTGTCTCTTCAGGTTTATATCATTCCCTATACTGAATCTCTTGGCATGGGACAATATGACTGAAGTACTTTTGGAGACCTCCCCAACCACTACACCAGTGCCTGCTCCATTAAGCAGTGGATGTCACACCCACAAGAAAGGCTAACATTTTCACAACAAGAATCAGAAGCAAATAAAGTCTTATTAAGCTTCTCCTCCCTCAAGGTTACTATCTCAAGCTAATGACAATATATGAGATAAGTACTGTCAACCCCTGCTGGACACATTAAATTCCAGTTAAATACAGATTAGATGAGTATTGCAAAAATCATAGTTATAAAAGGTACATCCCTCTATCTGGCATCCACTGCAAGGCCAGAGCAACAGCAGGTGCTTCTGTTAAAAGATGTACAGCAGCAGGCAAGGTTTAGGTGAAGGTCACATTTCTCACAGTATCCTTTCAGAGGGAGAAAAATACAGATTGGATGACTTTAAGAGCCAAGAAACAACAACAACAAAAAACCAAAATAAAACAAAAAAACCCCACAAAACAAAAAACTATGAGATACAGAAAACAGTTGAATAAGATGAATGCTTTATAGAGAGGGACAAGAGAAATTATATTAAATAGTCTTTATATTCAACTGTTATAATTTTCTGCAAGTACAACTGGGCATAACCCACAGTTGCCACAACTGTGATGGATTCTTCAGAGTGTACTGCTGGGGGAGTGGATGGAGAGTCACTTACTCTGCAAAGGCAGCGAGAAAAATATTGGACAAGTAAGCTTCCTGAACACACTTAATACTGGTGAGATAAGTAAGCCTGAACACAGGAGTGATGAGTGTCTGTACTACTATCTGTCTGTAAAAGGAAAACATGTTATTGGTCAGAATTGGTGATTGAAGTGCTCAGACTGGCAGCAGGGTCTTAGAGAAAAACATGCAACAAAAAAATTTTATGTACTCACCTTAGTTGAAGGTTTCCTTTTGTTCCAGGGCATAAATTGCCACTAAAAAGTCCAAACTCTATGGTGCACACACGTTAGAAAAGTGTTCTGAGAAACATGAAGACAGTATGCATGGAAAAACTTACAGGGAAGATATAGCATCACCAACACAAATACAGTTAATTCCTTTCTATAAGGCCACTGTACATTTTTAGCACAGAAACTGAAATATGTTCAGAAAATCCAAATATTGTCTATATAGCCATTTTAAGATAATTTTACTTGATACCTGTACTTGCATTTTTCGACGCATTCTGCTCTTCCATTTTTCTTTTTGGGAAAAGTGAGGGAGAAAGATATATTGGAGCACCAGTATTTTGTTCTCCTTTCCCCTCACTCCATACCCACTGTGCTCCTCATTCAACAACACACAAAAGCAGATGGTCCATTTCTGCCAAATAATATATTACTACTAAGTCCATTCATCAACCACACGATGCTCAAGACAACAACTCTCTGTTATTAACTAACCAGCTTCTATCAAATGATTTTACTAGAATTGCTAAATTCAATCTGATTTTCTTTCACATGGGAGACAATGTCAGCAACTAACAACAACACGCCTTCTGGTGAAACTGCTCTTGAGGAGAGAGGACCATCCACCTCTAGAGCAACAGTGCCACTCATGCACCACAAGGCAACAACTCAGTTAAAAAAATGCTCAGAAGAGACAAATCCTCACATGCAGTAATTAATCTGCAGCTGGTAACATATTTAGAGCATTAAAATCACTGACTTCCATAGAAAAACTCCAACTAGGGCACAAGAATCCCCCAAATAGTTTAAACATACTAACTAAATCCTCCACTGCTGCTGAGGTTTCTGTAAAGATTTCCTTCCTATCCCACTCATAATCCTAGAAAGTCATAGACAGGTTAGACTTGTAACATGACCAAGACTATAGATACAGCTTCTCTGTTGTAATTTATAACCCCACATAGAATTATGTAAAATTATATAGAACTTTAAACCTGCCTGAACTCTTCAGACACCTCAGTTTGAAATGGAAAAAGAGGGAAAGTAACTTCATTAGTGTGCCAGTTTACAGGTATGTAATTTTATTTCAAATAACTGCATAGATCTGCAGCAGAAGACACGTGGAAGCTATAGAGACTGGCACTGATCTGGTCTTTGGAGCACATCTGTACATTTAAGGTACAATATAAAAAAGCCAAGAGTGTGCATCAAACCAGGAAATAAACAGCAATAATTCATCACAAAATGGCATGTCATATTCCTCTTCTCCCTACTATTTCCCCCCCCATTCCCCACAAAGAACTACACTCACAAAAAAAGGAGTTAACAGCTTTTCACACCATTAAACAAAATTTGATCCAGCTTATGGGTCTCTACTTTTTCATACTGAGGATAAGAAAAACCAAATCCTTTTGCTAACTGAAAAAGTTCCAGGGACATTTATGGACCTGTAGGTAAAACCCAGCATCTTGAACTGCATCCAGAAAACTCTCAGGCTCCACAGGTATCAAAGTAATTTTTCATCAGCTTGAGGCTGATTTAAAAGGTTTAGTCCAGAGCACAGCATGTGCATTACATTAATCAAATCTGGACATGAGAGGCAAGCATTTGAGTTTAGGCTTGTGAGCAGAAGGAATCCTTTCCTCGTCCTTATTTCAGAGGAAGAAAGGCAGGTTTCAGTGGCCACTGGAGGGCCAACCAGGACCTTGGGATAGGACCATGCTTTCTCATATCACCCTTACTAAAAGAAACCTGGGCGGTACCTATCTCTCAACACGTTCACTAAGAAGTGAATATAAAAGGAATACTTTCGTTTTATTTTCAGGAAACAAAATGGTATTGGACTGAAATCAGACTTTTAAGTGGAAACTGTAGGTGTTTTGGAAGATTACTCAATTTATGTTACAAAAGAATCAAGCATAACTTTGTCTTAGGCAAATTCCCAACAAAAGACAGTTGATTCCACCACTTGTACAAATAGCATCAGTTTGGACATTTATGCAGCCTGCTATAGCTCAGGACAATCCCCTGATGGCTGTGGAGACAGTGAGCACTGTTAGAAGTGGTGGTACTTCCATTATATTCTGTGGGTGGTCCCATCACAGCTAAAGCAGAGAGAGAATCAAGAAAACTGGTACAGACATGAGCCTGGGCTGGCACCAGGTTTGATGATGAGAACCAAGAATCAAGAAGCAAAGAGTTGGTGTATCTGCTTACAATGTCCTTAAGTGTTAAAGCACAAGCTTAATGCAACTGAAAAGTCGGTATCTCTTCTTGTAGCTGTTTTGGCTACAGATGTTACCAGCCTCACTTCTAATTTTTTTTTTTTTTTTTTTAAGCCTGAAATAATCTTTACCTCGGTTGCATCCCACATGAGCTAGTTTCATTCTGCCAATAGGTCTTGGCAACTATACTAGATTGCATTGCTGCAAGCATGGACTAACTGTGGTAACAAATGGTTTGTTGTATTCTTTACGATAATTTAGCTAGGAATAAGTTTTCCAATTTTTTCAGTGTAATAGAACTGTTCTTGCCAGTTTAAGCTGCTTTTATCAACATCATCTTATAAGAATTAATTTCTAGGGTTGCTGCCCGAAAGTAACCTTTTTCTGCCCGTGAAAGGATACTGTGGGAACTGTGACCTTCATCTGAACTAGAAGTGAACTAGATTCTGGAATTATGGGGTAAACCCAGGAGCTAGGCAAAGCCTGTTTTTCATTTAAAAAGCCTATATCTTACTGCCAGCTCTCTTATGTATACCAAACAGTACCTTATGTTACCCATTATTGTTAATATATTTCCCTGCATTCTAAGTTTTCTTTTAGATTTGCTCTCTTTTGTAAAAACGTATCAATAGTACATTTTTGTACTTGCTGCTCTTTTCCGCCCCTTACCACTACTGTATTTTTAGGACAAATGTCCTAAACTTGTCCAATGTACTGAGACAGAGGTGTTAGCCATGAACTAGTCAGTCAAAGGAAAATTCTGAAGCAAAAAAATTGGGGCATTAAAAGATTTTGATTTTGTAGCAATGGACATGGATGGATGGATGGATAGATGGCATAATAATTTTCCTTCAAAGACCTTTCTTACACATTCACCTTATCCACATACCATCTTAAAAATCCACTTGAAATTCTCCTGATAAACTGATTCACACATATATATACAACTTATCATTTGAAAAAGCAATATCAGATTCCAGTTTTGAGTCATCTTTCTCTTCAAATAAACTTTTTGGTGTTTTTCTGAGTTTTTATATAAGTCATTCATACAGAGAAAATGAGCAGTAACGCACAGAAGAGCTCTTCCCTTACCATTTTTATAATTACACAACAGGCTTTCAGAAACATTTTGTTACCCTTTCTGATCAGAAAAAACAAAACAAAACAAAACAAAACATGAAAGGGCTTAGACAATTATTTCATATAAGATCGCAAAAGTGCAATGAAATTGAATCTATGTGGTACAATCCTCTTTACTGACACAACCAGAGTTTTGCTTTCTGAGATCAGAAAAGCACTGAAATAGTGTCCCTACTGCATTTTCACACATCCTTTAGCCAGTCTAACTGAAAAGTCCTTTCTCTAATCTTCCAGGCATCTGCAATACTGCTATTGAGGGGTTTATTTCTCCATTTCAGTGATCCAGAGACATCCATCTGCATTTTGGAAATGGATACTATTTCAAGCTTATTGTTTCCTTTAAAGAAGGACTCAAGTTACCTCAAATGAAAAATTCTCATGTATCTGGTAGAAATTCAATGCGATATAAAGCTTTAAAATGCTAGAAGAAAATAAGTGCAGCACAAATTTGGGATGGCCTTGTGGGATACCGTAAATCAGACTGAGTCTCATATCAGGTCACCTTTTACTTGGTAGCAGTTCCACGCTCCCAACCTGGAAGTCCTAAAAAGCATAGCATATGTCTAACTTTCCCCAGTATGTCTGAACTGTAGAGTGAAAAAGGCAAGGTTTCAGAAAGCCTTTCCACTTGTTTGAACACTGTAACAGTGAGATAAGATATATCATAATACTAAACCAGGGCCAAGCATCTTTACAGAATAGCTTTTACAACTTCTATTTAAATATTAAGCCCATTTTTCTTGAGAAAATACTGTCTCCAAAAAGCCTGGTATACTGCTGCTCACACTCCTTACATAATTTCAAGATACGGCCACCTGGAGCAGAGTAGTTTGAAGTAAGAGCTGATGAAGTATGGCTCCAGGTTACAAGCATAATTCGCAGCAGATCCTGCATAACTCTCCTGTAGCACAGGCTGTGTAAATTACTTGTTAAATTAGCTCCTCTCATTTCTTGCACTAACTGGAGCACTTCAGAAAACTGTGGCCAGAAGAGGTCATCTCAGAACATGAGACCAGCCACCAGCCCTCCCAGTGCTTTTTTTGGGTTCTCATAAAACATTTAAAGGCTCAGGTACGCAGCCCATGTTTTGCACAGCAGAGCAGAACTAAACCCAGAGTTGTTCTAAACCACCTTCCATGCTCCCCATGATGTTGCCTGAAGCCTGGACCAGTGCTGCCAAAGCTGTGTATTAAACGAACCTGACTACTGTTACATTTATGCAGCAGTTCTGGGTCCCTAGGAATGTCCCTCACTTGAGCACACAACCTACATGTGATTGCACTGCTTCACAACTTCCTCAGAATTCACACTGGAGTGCTTCCTCAGAAAAGAAAATTCTTGGATACAAGACTGTAAAGAGTATGGATTCAAGGAGAAACCATATATTCCCTTCCCCTTGGCACCCACTGCAGTGCTAAAGTCAGCACAGTCAACTGATTAGATAGGTAAGTGGAAGCGAAGCGTTTCCTTGAATTAAAATGTCATCCTTCCACACTTTTCAAATATTATTTTCCAAGGAATCATTGTAAAGAAAGACTGGCAGTTTTTCCTTATTGAGGTCCTTGAAGATAGCAGAAAGAGCAATATTTTTTGGTCCATAGGGAGCTTAAACACCAATCCGCTTTCTGTATATACAGTCTCACAGATTGAAGTGCCAAACAGATGAAAGTAAATTTCTGATAAGGCCCTGTTCCTCAGTCCCTCTTGGACTTTCTGAACTGCCCAGCTGTGCACCTCATGGAAAGATGCAGAATACAGATTTGACTTTAAAGGCTGACTTTGCTGGAAGCCAAAGTCACAGATCTTCAGTCTTTTGTTGTTTAATTTTTTCTTAATATTCCTGAGTGGCCTCTGAAGAGTAATTTCAAAGACACAGAATTTATGCTTTCACGTACTAAACAAATATGGAAGAGTGAGTATTAAATGTCAGCTTTGCTGTTTTCAATTGCACGTACTGCAAAGAAACATTAGACCAGAATGCAGCATCCGTATAGTGCAGCGTGTTACTGCAAAGGGCATTTGAAGCAGTTGACATTACTCAGCAGCTGACAGCAGGAGATTTGTATCACATGTGAACAGGCTCTAAATGTTCAAAAGTAAAGTGCTTCCACTGGACAGATATTGTTTAAGAGTTTAAAACAAATATAAAAAGCTGTGCTAATATTTCATGTGCTATGAAGTTGGATTAATGCAGGGTACTCACTGTATTTGCCATTATGCATAACCCAACATACACTTCTTGGACCAAGCTACTTCTGCTGGGGTCACTGCTGCTAAAATAATCTACAGCTACAGAAATAAAAGGTGTAAATGTGGTTTTGACAGAGTAATACAACACTAAGCTTTCTGTGACAGGAACTGGAGATGTTGAATATGTCTTAATATATTGAAAGGGATTTTGATCACTGGATCTGCAATGGTGCTCACTTATTATTAAATGATAGTCATGAAAGCTTTATATCTCCTTGAGTTTTATTCATTATGAAGCATAGCTTCATTTGGTTCAGGGTTTCTTGGGAACCGGTTTTTACTTTATATACTTACCTTGAACCAAAACTGGCATTAACTTCATTAATTTTCTGGAAACAAAACCAAAACTTTTATTTGTCTGCACTTTTACCTACTTCATTTATGGAGAATGAAATATTTGCTCCTTCAGTCAAGAGACCAAAATATGTAAGTGGGTTTTATTATTTCAGATGTCTTGAGACATATTACATCAGATATAATAAGACCACCACATACCCTATTTCACTCTGCTACTAGAAATCAATAATTTAATAAATTCTATAGATTACAGCAACTTTTTTTCAGCATATTAGCAAAATATGAAGTACAAGGACTTCAAGTATATCAGAAGCACAATTCCTTCAGTACATGATGAACTTGTCCTAATGATCTGTACTGCTCTGTACCTACTATTTTGACTATCAGAGCTCCAGTTTTCTCTGTCGCATCAGCACAGATGATGCCAGGAATAAAAATAATTCTGGGAGGGAAGAGGATTAAAATGGGTAACCCTCTTGCCAGACAGCAGAACATGCATGAACAAACATACAGTGGCCACAGTCCTTAATTTCTAGGCTGAGTCCAGGAACATTCCTCTTCAGCTCTTGGCAAAGGGCATCACAAAAGTGACCTCTCCTCAGGCACTGTGAAGAGGATTTGTAATAGAGAAGTTCTATCCCTCTCTCCTACATCTGCCAAGTGGTTTTTTGGCACACTCAAAAATGAAATTGCCAAACCAAGTTCAAATCAGAATGCTTCATCCTGAAAGTATTCCTCATTAATAATACTTATAGTAAAAAAGGTGGGCCTGCTTCTCCGATCACTTATGCATGTGAGTAGTCTCAAAAGTCCAAAAAGAAGGAAGAGGTAGTAATCAAGGGTTTCCATTGCAGGCTTGGTTTACCAGCTGACTAACAGCATAGGGATAAATCTTGGCTGAGTGTTGGACCCCACAGATATTCTCTCTCCAAAACGATATTAAATTATCTTCTCCCAACCAACCTCACTTTGAAAGGTTCATGGTGCAACATGCCTTCCTAGGACTTTTTGTTTGATTTTGTTGTTTTACTTCTTTTAAGTCAGGTTATATTACACACCCTTCATTTCCTGTCTTCATTAGCAGTTAGAGATCCTTACTCTGAGGAGTAGAATTTTTCTGAAAACAAGACTCTTATTGCAATTTTCCCCTGCAGGCAGTAAGAACATTTTACAGCAAGTTAGTCAAGTCTGAAGCTATACCAATTTTTCCTCTGTGATATTTTTCCCCTTCCAAAGCAGAAATCCATTTTTTAAATGATGTGTAGTTCCATGTTTTGGATCAGCTGTGATTCTGTCCACTAATCTGCGATCATGCTGCATTCATACACTGTATATTTTGTATGTTGCTGTAAAAACAAAGATGTTATGTTAGACTACTAGGATTTCCAGTTCATGTTTCATTTAGATGAAGATCTGTTTATGGATCTCACTGCAACTTAGCTACTGTCCAGACAATTTGTTCAGATGTAGTCCCTTCCCATCTCTTGGTCCAAAGGTACTTCCACTGTACTCTTACCCCTACTAACTCAAGGACAGAGTAAATAGCATTTAAAATCTTATTTTTTAAGTAGTCCTACAGTCCTACAAAGGACTCGTTGTTAGATGTGTGTAGTTATAAACAGATGCCAGAGAAGTGTATACCTAGGAAAGGAACAGTCTGTACAAAAGATTGAACTGTGTGGACATCTGTCCAAGTGATTAATGCTTTAGGTTTGTTTTTCAAATAGAATAGCATTAGAAACAGAAAAAAATGTCCAATGCTGTTAATATGTGATACAGAAAAAGTATATAAACCCTTTTTAATGAACATGTTGAATACTAATAAGCTATGCTTACTACTCAAGCTCTTTACACACATGCACTATGCAGCTTCTGTCTGGAAGATACACGTGCTTTGTTTGCCATGGGCCAGTTAACCTTCACACCTAATTCTTCAAACAGGCACCATAATACAACGATGGACCCAGGAACAGGTCATGTCATTTGGTCTCTTGTTTTTTGACCTCGTAGATGCCCAGAAACAATAGAGGTGTTTGTGTAGGGCTGCTCTGCAAGGTTTCAGTGTAGAGAATTGATTACACATCTATACTGCTCCAGAACAGCAGTTTGCTGGTAGCTGGCAGATTCTGCATCTGCTTTGCCTTCCCTGCTGAGCTCCACCAGTGCTCCCCAAATTACCACAGAGCATTGCCCAGATGTTGTCACCTATCTGTGTAAGCAAGGAATACACCCATTTACTTTCCCAACCCCTTGAAGCTTGGATTTGAAGACAAACTATTTGTAGATGCTGCTGAATCCCAGTGGTGGCCACCACCAAGGAAAATATGGACTTTTCAAACAAGTCAGAATTCCAGTCTGAGACAGACTTCACAAGCACAAACACCATTGCCGATCCCCTCAAGACCTATCAGAAGAAAGGGGATTAGTCTTCCTCGTCACAACACTTCATTTTCCATAGAGAGTCTGCACAGGCAACACAGGCAAAACAAATCTCAGCTTGAGGCACATCTTCCACATGGACCTGCCATGCCCATGCTAATGCCTAAGAGACAGGCTACAGAATATTGTTTCTTCTTTCAGCTTCTAGAGGTTTACACCACCATCTTGCCCTTAATAATCAGTCCATCACTTCTGCAGTACAATTTCTTAGGAAAAATGGCACTTTTTTCCCTCTTAGTGGCTAGTGTAACAGGTACATGTTTTTCTCAACATTGTCTCAGTTATGCTTAACAAAACGCATTATATTTATCTTGGTTTATGCTTTACAAACTGTATTTCTGCAACCAGAGTCCCAGTGCTTAAGAGCAGTGCATGACCTCATCTCCCAGGGAGCACAGGAACAAGGCCTTAATAGATCGAGGTATTTTGGAAAGACCCAAGAAAACGCCAAGAGATGAACAGTGCCACACAGCTCTCAATTACCCAAATAAATTTGGATGCTTCTGCACAGAACTATTTGTGACTAAGCTGAGTGCCTACGTTTACTGCTCAGTGCTGTGCATGTCCCACAGTCCCTTAAAAGTTGTGTTTTCTAAAGAAAGAAAAGTGTACTATAGAAAAAAAAAACACCAGCGAAAAACATGGATTCAAGGGGCTGTGTAATAAGCAATAACAAGGTTCTGTGTAAGTCATTCTGAAAGCATTTAAGGCAGCACAACATCTATAACTGTCAAGCTGTTGAATAGGAACGTCTTAGGCTGTAGCAAAAAAAGACTCTTTTCTCAACACTTTATGCTATGTTCCATTATCTTTACTCCCCACCCTCCCCATCTTCCCTTCCACATCTTTGGTAATCAGCTTCTAGCTCATTTTCCAGCCTGAAGTGCTATCATCACAAATGAAAAAGAAAAGGACATTTAGATGACTTATGTTCCCAGTTTTATTTTTGGCTTTCTTGACCTTCTGGCAAGTTGTTTTACCATGAAAATTTCATTAAAGTCTCTATTAAATTCAGAATGGAAGACGTCAAGGAGGATAGAAACTATTTTAAGGGCATTAATAACTATAGAGAAGGCAATGCATTAATGCTATATCAAAACAGCAAAGGCAATAATAGCTTTCTGCATTATGTAGCGTCTCTTCTCCCTTACTTAAGGGAGAGTGCTCTCTTCGATTATTAATAATTTCTTCATATGTAAAATTAATCTACAATGATTCCACTGAGCCAAAGAGGTACAATGTTATGAAAATAAGATCTTGGCATAAAATCCTTGAAACCATAGCATATAGAGAAATGAGTACTTATCACATGGTCCGATCAACTGTAAAAAGAAAATAGCTGAAATTTGTGCTTTTACTCCTGTTTCTACCTCTGCAGAGACTACTTCTCTTTTCAGAATTAAAAAAGGGAACATTTCTGACCAACCTGTCACAGTTATATACATTTTTTCCATATGTCTTATCTCAAGACTTCCCACAGCCATGCAGCAATTTCCAATTGCCTTTCACATTAAACAGGTATGAAACTGCAAATTCTCCATAAGACTCCTTGAAGTCTTACTTTTCCTTTCCAAATCAAAACATTGTCTGAGACGCTTTTCTATCTTGGTCTTATGGGGAAGGTCTGTAGGGAGTAAGTGCAGACAGGAACATGAAATTCCAAGACCACAGTAGCAAAACCACTGTCCTGTACATGTTACACAGTAAAAGAAAACACTTGCAGCACCACATAGTGCACTACAATACTACCAAATCAAGGTTGCACAAAAAGTGATCTCTGTGCCCACTTTCAGGAAACAAACAGAAGCCATGCCTACTCTAGTGAGCAAGACGGCACTGATCCTGCTCTGCACCTGAGGAAAAGTCTCCCAGTGCAGCTTGCATCCATGCAGTCAAACCGTGCTCTCTTTTCAGTAGGACAGCTTTGTCCACAGAGCGTAGTTAGTTTATTAATCTAGACACAGCCCTAAAGGCCAGAACGTCAGTGGAGCACATATTGTAATATACAGGGCATATGTCAGTAAAAGTGACATTTGCAAGGTCAGGGTTGCAGAACACAGAGACACTCCATTTCAAACAAAGTAGAATTTATAAGTGGAAAACAATAATGAGAATGACATACAAAATAACTCCCAATCTTTTGGCTGTTCTAACGGAATCTGGCAAAAATTGCTGAGATAAGATGCTCAATGTTTTATTAAAAAGGCTGCACTTCAACATTTTAAATAGTAATATACTATTTTAAAGTGTATTAAAAAAAATCTAAGAAAAGCTGAAGACCAAAAAGAGCCGACTGAGTTCAGGGATTTTGATTAAGAGAAGAAAATGAGCCACTACAAATCCCTCCAAAAAACCCCCCAAATAAATCAATCCCAAAACCTACCCCCACCCCACCCCCAAAGAAAAAAAGGGAAAGAGAGAGAAAGAAAAGGCTAGAGAAAAGGGTTGTTCAGAAGGGTTATTCTAGGTAGTTGGTAGAACTGGCACTCCGATAATGCAACAGTGATCAAAGGTTATATAAATGGGACAGTTGCAATGTACATATGACAAAGATTTCATTTTGATCATGAGTTCATACATCAAGTGGCAAGTTTAAAAAGTCATTGTGTACAGCACATGAGCTGTTTATATAAAGTGACGCTGTTATGGGAGCAGCAAAGCAGACATAATGTTCCATTAATGGGCAGAGAAGGTTATCCATGCATTTGCACCCAGAAGTCAAGGTCACAAATTTTCCAGAAATAAAAAGGATATCAGCTCTTTACAGGGGAGGAAGGAGATGGGGGAAGGATGTAAAATTCCCTGCCATTTTGTTTCTTTTTAATGTCTATTATCAACCACGGAATACATAGTGCTATTTTCACATGTGAAAGCTGTTTATTACACTCAAACTGAAGTTAGTGTACTAAACCATGTTCCACTGGCCAAACTTGATATCTGTAGACCCTGGGCTCAACACTACCACTTTGTTCCTTGAGTTATTGATCATGGACACAAGGCTAACCAGGCAGCATGTAGACTGAGCAGGACACATGGCATAGCAGGCCAATCGACATGACGATTACTAAGCAGAAACAGTTACTGGATCAATGAATTTAAGTTGTCCACATTTTATTTTAAAATTTTGAAGGGAGGTCAACACTGAAAGCTTCATAAATTACTGAAGTCTAGAGAACAGTATGATTATTTCAGAGATAAATATTTCACAGCAAACAAGGGGTGAGGGGGAGAGAAATCTTTCCCAAGATTTTGTGGAAAGGGAACAAAGGAAAGTTTAAATTACTGACAAAACTAGAGATAAAGGTTGATGAACAAATGAGTTAATGAAAAATAAATTAATTCTCATAAGTAATAGTCCTCCAACTCAGAGTCAGGAGAACAAGCAAGGAAAAACCTTAAGAGGCAATTTTACTGTGGAAGAGATTGTGTCTTTGGACCAGTCGCTAATTAAAAATCAAGACCACCCAAAATATTCTAAATTCATAAGACTGCTTTTGGGAAAAGAAAGCAAAAAAAAAAAAAGCATCCAAAGTAAGTGAGCATGAATTTTCCAAACAAGAAGGTCTTTGTGTGTTTAATATCACTTCCTCAGTTATCTCTACCCAGGAAAAAGCTGTTGACCATATAAAGACCAATTCCTGAAGACCCAGCTGACTAACTCCCCTGCACAAAAACCATCAACACAAAAAGCAAACAACACGCATCTGTAACAACATAACCTCAGGTAATACTAATTGGAGGATTTAATTGAAAGCATGTTAAGAAAAACAAAAAAATTTAAAAATTAGACTTCCAACTTCTGTGACACTAGAAACAACGTAGCAGTACTAAAATGTTTTCAGTTTTAAAAAACTCTTACTTCATCACTTCCCTCTATCTGTGAGCTCAGCCAGACAGGCGAAACAGAGTAGAACAATTTGTCTACCCCCATTTTTAAGAGGTTTGTTTGTTTGTTTGTTTTCCCAGAAACCAAGTAGTCCCTCTGGGGAATTTCCACAGAGTAAAATTTCCCAAAATCACGTTTTGGCCAGAAGTTCCAAAACTACATAAGTAGAAATAAGCAACTTTGTCACAGAAGATAATTACATGTGTTTGGACCATCAGGACTCAAATTGTAAAAAACTAAATTGAAACTAGGCTGATCCAGTGTGGAAGCCATATACAGGGCACATCCAGAAGCCAGGATGTTTTTTAGTTTTATAATATGTGTGTAATATTTAGAAGCATTCAAACTTTGAGGCATAAATGTTTCAAAAATGGATACAGTGAATGTTTGAGATGTGAAAACATGAAACCAATAGTATGTCCTGACATTCTGTCGATAGCAAAGCACTTAGCCTAGAGGGAAAGGAATACCAGCTTATTTTGGAAGGTTTCCCTGAAAAGCTTGAGAGCACTCTTGTGGCAACCAAGCCCTGTAGCGTGTCTAAAGAGCTAGAGCATTTTAAAATTGGTTAGAAAGTACCAGAGCAGTTATTTTTTCTGGATAAGCTTTGTTATGTGGCCAGGGCTGTATCTAGGTTCAGAGTATTCCCTTGAGCATGCTCTAACCCAGCACCTGACGACTCCAGGAGAGCCTCCAAGAATCCCATGGTATCATGAGCAGTAGCAAAGCCAATAGAAATAAGCAAGCCATAGGCTGCCACGCTGGTTAGGAAAAGACTGAGAGCAAAGAATTTTAATGACCAATATAGTGCTATACAGCATATATATGACAATTAATGTTCTGGTATTTCAAAGGATCAAATTAGACAACCACACAGATGAAGTACCATATTTTGTGTCATGCAGGAGTATCACCTATTAAGGGATAACTACTTTTCTTTAGGAATCTATTCTGAAGCAGCTAAATCTTCCTCCTGAGATTGTTTTAAGACGACACAGAGACGCAAACAAAATCCTGGTGTAGACCAGATGACTTAAAAAAGATAAACTGCCTTTTCTCAGATTTGCAGAAACTACTCTTCAATGGCTAATAAATATGGCCACAAGACTACAGACAGCTTTTTAGGTGTGTGTAACCATTCCTTCAGAACAGTACTTTTCATAAAAGAAAAATTTTATCTTCTCTGTTAGAGTCTCTTTCTGCCATCAAGTTCACTCAGAAATCTGTCCTTAGCATATATTTTTCTCTAATTAGAAATACTATTTCAGTAAACTATTAGGCTAATTTCCCTACCTAATAACTTCTCAAAAGCAACGCATTTTATTTAAAACTTCCTTCTTAAGTCAGGTCAGCCCAAGTCATATACCTGGGTCAAAACTTGGGAGCTTTCTGAGAGGTCAAAAACCCCCAATTCTCCTAGAATAAGAACTCAGTATTTTAGGTCAAAGCTATAAGTTTAATTATCTGTAAGACTTATTGTTAGATTTTTCCTAAACCTATTGGCATTCTTTTGACCTCTGCCTCATGTTTAAGATTCAAACTCTCAGCAGCAGGTTTTAAATTAGATGGTGGGGAAAAGTGAGACTTTCTGTATAAGAACCTGAGAACTCCTATTCATTGTCTGTATTGAGTATCTGACTCTGAAGGCAATACTGAAAGAAGATAAACCTCTGACTGATAAGGTTGCTAGTGGAATAGATCAGATAAATCACTTGACCTGAAATACTGCCCTGGACACTATCTCCAGTGTAGAAAGCTAAGAAAATTACTCATGACTGCACATAGTTTAGTAGAAACTCAGAGAAGGAGACCCTGCATAAAGAGTGCTGCTGGATGAAAACAAAAGGAGAAATTCACAACCAAGTTAAGTTTCCTCCTTTGGTATTACTCAAACATATTTACACATATGGGGGTAGTGGAAATTTTCACAATAAAAAAAAGGGAAAATTGGCCTTTGATGTCTAAATTTGTTTGCCTTATCTTGCAAGTAATATCATTATGCAACTGGCTTATTAATCTGATAATATAAACTTAGAGAAAATACTATAAACTTATAAAAACATTGACTCCACTGAAATGCTTCACTGAAGTGTTTATAGAATAGGACAATGGTATGAAATTGTTCTGAAAAAAAAAAAAAATCAATAAAATTATTTTCACTTAGAAGGGGGAAAAAAGAGTTTTACCCGTAGCACATTAAGCAGCACCAGGTCTGTGCTTCTTGCTTATTGTTACTTCTTGCAATGAACATCAAATCCTCCTTGCTCAAACCAGCAGTCCTTTCAAAACTAGTGGAGTGACAGTGTTTTCCTACATCCAGCTTATGAGACATAGTCCTTGATTGCAAGAGGGCAGGGGAAGAGCAATGCTCATCACCAGATGCCACATTACAGTGACCATGACCAAAGGTGGCAAATCTCAGCAGCAGTTGCATTGGGCAAGGAGAGAACAGAGCAGAAAAGCAGAAGGTAATACCGAGTTGTGTCTCTGAGGTGATCTGGATGAAGTTGCTGAACAGCTACCAAGAGAGATTTTTGTTCCTATTTCATCACCTGGAGCATCTAGTCTTAAAGACTTCGCAGACTGGAAATAAAGTAAATGGAGAAATGGCATTTGGCAGGGACTTGATGGCCAGGAGGGGCTTGAAGGAAAGAAACTGGCACCTGAGACTCCACTTGTGTTACTTCTATGCACTTCACACATACTCTGCAGCATTGTACTCATAGTAGATGTGGCTTTCCCAGGGGGGTGGTTTCCTGCTTTTTCTACTAAATTAATCATGTTATAAACTAGGATAGTTACACAAACTTCTATTCATCTGGCTGTTTTTCTTTTTTTAACCAATGGTTTGTTTTGAAAAAAAGAGGAAGTAGTGCAGTTTCAGGATTTCATGAACTAGATTTTCTCTCTCTGGCTTGTAAATTATCAAGAGAAATTCCATCTAGAAGGACAATTTCTGGGCAATATTGCCCATTCTTGGATAAAAGTCTGATCTTAAGAAACAGGGCAAAGAATTCTCAACAAATTAAATCCTATTAAGTTTTAGTGGGTCTAAATACCTAATTCCCCTTTGTCACCATTTACTTCATTTTCTTTTTGAAATTTAATATTTTTAGTGCATTTTAAGTTAGCAGCTGTTAGTAAAAAGCGCTGTGAATTAAACAGTGGGAATTTGAATATGCTTCCGGAAAAACCCTTAGCAGGGTCATCATCCTACATTAGAGGATAAGTTGTGCAACTACACACACTTGCCTTACAGTGTTTATAAGATTGCTTGAGTGCTATTTTTGTCAAGAAAATTGGAAAGATTAAGCCTATTAAACGGACAGTATTTCCCTCAAGAAGCGCTAATTCAATAAAATGTACATAACCAAAAATCTAGAGGGACAAAATTACAAACAGGATTAAGTAGAGCATGCCATGGACTTAAGTTAGAGAGGCAGAGCTGATAAGTTCCTTAGAAAGGCAATAAGCAGCACTTTCACACCAATTCCCTCGTTTGAGAACACCCATTTCCTGTCACTGAGCAGCAAGAACTATTCTGCAACTAATAGTAGCCTGTCTGAGCAAAACTATCTCATCCCTCAATCTCAGACTGGCCAGTTTTCATGGTCTGGATGATGCAGTTTTGCAACTCCTCTTTGAAGGAAATATCAATCCTGTTTTTGCTGCAAAAATCATCCAGTAACAAAATAGAGTATCATGCTTTAAAAAAAGAAGAAAAAAAGAAGAGCTAAGCCTGTTGCTATCTGCTGTTTGCCTTTGGGTTAGTTTCAGGGCAGCTTTCCTTTTAGACAGCTTCAGGTTAGAAAGTCCTACAAGAACTATTAAATGTGGAGAAATGCATACAACCTTTGACTTGGTGAGTCCCTAAGCCACAGATTGCTGAAAGCGATTGACAGGGTGGGAAAAGCTTCAGTTTATGCCTGCCTACTCTCATATTCTTTCCCTAAATATCAAGAACTGGAAGCCCTCCAAACCACAAGAAGCTTGGCCCACTAAAGTGAGATATATACACTTATGATGTCCTCTTCCACTCTTATATTTCTTAATTCAAATATTTTATGCTATCAAGCATGTAAAAATCAATAAAACTATGATTTCTCAGGTAATGCATAAGGAAAGTTAATATTAAAGCTCTACACTAATGAACCATTTCTGCAGCATATTTTCAAAGTAAAATCTCTTAAATCTCACAGTTTCTTATATTTTATCACCCGTGAATTTAATACCTTGTTCCCTAAATATAATGAAGGGTTTACTTCATTGTATTTAGCTTGATCAGGTGGAAAAATATACGTATGTGAGAAGTGGCTGTTAGAATAGCCATTTTTTAAGCATTAAACAAAAAAAACCCATATCAACTTTATACTTTTCTCTAGGGCTCATCACTACAGAGTATTTATTGTCCTTGAGAGTATTGGTCATTTACACAAAGCAAGTCTATACATCAGGTAATATAGGCAAGTCACTTCAGAAAATTACTGTTTCAGAGATGCATTATCAAAGAAATAAGAAAATTAAAGAGTCATCAAAGAACCCAGTACTTTTAAATACAAAATTGTCCCTTCCCCTGCCTAAATATATGGCTGCCTTTGGACTACAAATCTTCAGACGGGGTTTTTTGGTGCAAAAAGTATAACTGGAAAATGTTGAAGACTTCCCTTGTGCAGTTTAAGTTCCTGCATGTTTCAACTGTTGGTCATATATTCCTATCAGAAGCATAGGAGCCCTAGCAGGGATAGTCCCAGCTGTAGCCAAGAGAATATCTGAGATGCTTTACTTTGTTAAAAAGCCAGCTCCCAAGAAAAGGCTAAGTTTGCTTTATGTAAAGCACAGACTCTGTCTGAAGAGCAGCTTCAGAAAGGATTTTTGCTTACTCTATAAAAAGATAAATTTATGAAAAAATCTTACCAGTCAAGGAATTAAGCAAGTATTCGTCAGCATGCAGGTTAGGAATAGCTCTTTGTAATTCCATCTGTATTAGAATGTTTAATGGCTCATATGACAAAGTTAGGTACATATCTTGAGCACAACATCCAGAATCAGACCTGAATTTCCAGACTAAAAGAAACTGAGCTTGTTCCCCAGCTTAACTGCAGTCACTCTCAAGGAGAGTCATCTATTATATATTTTTATACCGTCTAATACCTGAAATAGATAAAGACTGCTAGAGAAAATATATGTCTAAAAAGAACATGCGTGGCTTCTTCCTGGAATAGGATGTTTAGCAATGCATGGACAGGATTCAATCTGGCTGCATTTTGCTACTTTTGACTCCTATTTTTTGGATTTTAACAAGAAATCCAAAACAGAAACAATTAAAAGTAATGTTAGCTAAACTATGAAGCTCAGATTATCTGGAGCAAGCAACAAAAAATCCATCTCTTGCCAGAACTTTTGCAAGTGTGAGAGCTACACATTTCCAAAAGAAAACTAGCTCTTGGGAGAAGTTACACAGAAGAAATTATAACCCATTGGGAAGGGAACTCATCAGTGAATTGGAAGAAGCAAAAAGAAAGAGCCCTCGTTTCCAAGAGAGTCCATTCAGCAGGCTTGAGCTCCAACAGTTCCGCCCTGGCTCAGATAACACTGGCTGTTAGGGAGTTTGTTATGGGATGCCTTTCCAGATGAGTTGAGTCAGACTGTCTCTCACGAGCCTGTATCAAAAAGAGGAGGAACAGCCTAAGAGTCACCACTGAGTTTCAGATTAATCCCTTCTCCAAGAGAGGAGAAGCACCTGCCTTCAGTCTAGCAGGAGCAGAGCATGCAAAGGGCCATTAAACCTGAGCAACTCTGTGCTGCAAAATCCATTTTGTCCAAATCTACAAAGTATGAGGAAAAGATCTGTTATCCTTTAACATCCTGCCACTTACAATATAGTTGCCAATACCTTCAGTTTATGCCTCAAATCTGTAAGAGTTCAGGATATTAAAGGATGAAAACATTTGGCAGATGGTACCAGAAAGGTCACTCACAGTCTAGGAGGGAGGATGACTCTCTCCTCTCTTCTGGGAGCAGAGTAGAGCTACAGCTAAACTCAAGATACAAGGTCTTCAGAAGAACATCTTCCTGAACAGCAAGCTACAAATTACATTACAGACAGCTTTGCTGCCTTTCTTTAATGAACAAGTAAATAGGTGTCAGTGAAACTCCTCATGACCTCAAATGTTAGAAGCTATACAATGAAAATCAAAAAAATCAAAGTCATCTAAAAATCTGGATTTTAGTACATGCTATGATCTTGGCTATAGCCATTAATTTTGTTCATTAACAAATGAATAAAAGTCAGAAAAGGACCTGTTAAGCTCATCTAAAGCAAAGCAGCAAGCTTGTAGACGTTTTATGCTGCTTCTGAAGATCACTTCATCTTTTCAATAATTTTTTATTCATTTTACAAATCAATAATGTTAAATTGAGTGAGCCACCTCTCTTTGCCACTCTCACTGCCAGTCAATCCCCTAAAATTTAATTGAAATCTTTTTTTTTAAACGGAGTTTAGTAGGTATTAAATTCACAATTAATCCACGTATCCCTCTTCAAGAAACAAATAATTAAAATATACATTTTTTAATCAGAGGAATTACCAAAATATATTTCAAGAATTTTAGTCAAGAAAGGTACTTCAACCAAAGATTATTACATAATAAAAAAAAAAAAATCTTTTGTTTAACATATTATGAAAAAACTATTTAAAAGAAAAGCTTCCAGCTTTCTCCAAATGAAACAAGGAATGCAAATGTTACTGGATTTTCCCCTGAACATTTTTCAAGAATGCACTATTTCTCCTGATTGAAAAAACTGAGATTTTTCAGCAAGGACTTGATGATATCAACTTTATTCCTCCTCACCCCCCCAGTGACATCTAGTGAAACACCTGTGGAAACAAACCTTTGCATCAGATTTATTCCAGTCATGTTTGACATCTCTCTAGAATTCTAGGATTTCAAGGGAGAAATATAATACTTTACATTTTCCTATAGTCTTCGAACTAAATTAATAAACAGTTATGCTCCAGACTGTAAACTTCATGTTTTGGTGGTTTCAGCAAACAGTGAGGATGCCGGTCTCTGGGTAACATGACTCCTTACAAAGTTTAAATATTTACAGTTCCAAATAGATAATCTTAAACCTAGATTACTGGATAATTACTGAAAAAATCAAAATACAGCACACCAAGCCCAAAGTCTCACATCTGCAGTTAGATATGAAGAAGAAACGATAAAAAAATGCAAGTACTACATTTATAGTTCCATGCCTCAAGTACACTTCCTTTCCTCAGCTGCATGGATTCCAAAGTATGACAAATGACATAGTGCACCCTTGGTGAGACTGCTGGGGATACTGAACTGGGAGGTGCTGTTGACTCCCTGGATAGACAATATGCCTTACAGAGGGATATAGAGAGATTTGGGCAATCATTAACAGTATGAAATTTAATAAGTGCAAATGCTGGATTCTGCGCATGGGACAGTAGTGCAAGGCACAATTCGAAATTGGGAGATGAGTGGCTGGAGAGCAGCCCTGCAGGAAAGGATCTGGGGTTGGTGGTTGGCAGTGGACCCTGTCAGCCCAGAGGGCAAACCCCATCCTGGGGTGCAGCAGACACAGCATCACCAGCCAGTCAGAGGTGATCATCCCACTGTACTCAGCATTGGTGTGGCCTCCCCACAGACACTGTGTGCAATTCTGGGTCCCACCATTGAAGAAGGATGTAAAGGTCCTTGAATGCATCCAGAGGAGTGCAACAAAGCTGGTGACAGGGCTGGAAAGGATGTCCTGTGAGAAGCAGCTGAGGACTTTGGGATTGTCTAATTGGAAAGCTGGAGGCCGAGGAGGCTCTCTGCAGCTTCCTGAGGAGGGGAAGTAGGGAGAGAGTAGCTGATAGACACATGGGAATGTGTCTGCATCTGCTATCTGCATCAGGAGAGGTTCAGACTGGACATGAAAAAGTAGTCATTTAATGAGAGGGTGGTCAAACACTGGAACAGGTTTTCTAGAGAGGTGGTTGATGCTCCATGCCAGTCAGTGTTTAACAGGCACTGGGAAAATTACTTTAATACTGTGCTTTAACTTCCAGTCAGCCCTGAAATAGTCAGGCAGTTGGACTAAGTGACCATTGTAGGTCTCATCCAACTGGATCTACTCTATTAGATCAATTAAAATATCATTTAATAATAATAATTTTTTTAAAAAGTCAGCCAGTGACTTAGACGCTAGAAAACACCCGAGTTTTTCCCATGCAGACCTAACTTTGACCTCTAGGTCTATGCACTGTACAACATGATTAATTTGCCTGAACACACATTGTATAAGATGAAAGGGATCATGGTCCTGTTGCAGAATGGAGGAAGTAAGGAGGAGCATTGTTTTTTTAAAGCTATGACCTCTTCCTCATTCAGGATTAAATCATTCTGTCTAATCAGTGATTCAGAAAGGAACATGTAACCAAAGGAAAGATCCTCATATTTACAAGACACTCAGCTATTCAGGAAAAGACTCTATCTAATTATAGTCGGCCCTTTGACATATCCAGGATAAGAAAGGAGATCATGAAGCACAGTGAAATGTTAGTCATTCACACACACATCTCTTTTTCTGAATACATCTAATCATTTTTCCTATTTTTCCTGCATGCATTGACCCTCCATACATTTACCCATTTTTCTTGCTGCCTGCTACTCTGGTTTTTGCTATTTAAGTGTCTTTTAAAAAAATCATGTTCTGCAGTAAAATCTGACAGCAAAACAGCAGCCAAGAAAGTCTGAGGGACCAGTGATGTAGTCAATGGTGACAGAGGCAAAAGGAAACTGCTCCTTGCTGTTTCCCAACTACTGCAGAGGTGCAACAGATGCACCTGAAGGTTTCACCAGAGTAACTGAACTGACAGAGAGAAGCTGCTGAGTAACTTGTCCAGTGGAAAAGGATGTTCTACTGCCTGGCAGTGGTAGGACCAACAGACAGGAAGCTCAGCAGTGGTGGTGGCTTGATGCACAGAGCATACAGTAGAGTTCAGACCTGTTAGCTAAAGTGTACTTTGCTGCCACAAAGCAAAAGCGACTCAGACCCAGAGAGAATGATTTCAAAAGCAGCAAAGTCAGAGGTTTGGAAAGAAGAGTTTTGAGCATCTTTCAGTTACTGAAATCAAAACTGTAAGATTAGATACCTAAGACAAAATACAATGCATGGAAACGAAGAACAAGTTTTGCATGGCCTGCTAGAACAAAACACACTCAACAAAAGAGAGATTACTTTCACTTCTATTTAAGGTCTTTTTTGTTTAAATCAGGAGTTTCTGGCCTTTCACTGACAGAACACTAGAGTACTGAAAACTGAACCCTCTTTTACTGAATGGAATAACATGGACTATTCTGGAAGAATTAAGACAACAAAAACCTCATATATACTCCAGTGACACTATGTTAAAAATCAAGCATTTGGCGAATTGGCTGATAACAGAGGCCAAAATATTTCTCTTGAATAGCATGCAGGAGGAAAGGGTTGGACAATATTAATCTAATTTTTTATTCACAGGCAGCTGGAGGCACTGAGCCAGATCCTCTGTCCACATAAGTTTCAGTAGTGTTGTGGTCAACTACTGTTCTGTGCCATAAAAGTTTCAAGTCTCTGATGAATGGCAATAAAATAATTATAAGCAGGCCACTATTTTTCATTACCTAATATCCATATTTGCCATAAAGCATAAAGGATTTAAGCATGAATTCACTGCAAATGAATAGTCATGCAAAGGAGGACTCCCTAGTGCCTCAGTGTCTCAAAGGTGGATCAAATAGAGATATATTACAGCCCACATGGTCAAGGAAATAAATCCTTAGTTATGCACTCTTTTTCTGTTGATGTTTCCCATTCTGCTGTTTCAAAAGCAAGTAGACCTCTTAAAAAGCACACCTCCAGCCTTTCTCATCTTGCTCTCACACCCTGTACTGCACAGGGCTTGCTTGTTTAAGAACCTATCCAACACCAAACGGAGACAACATTGGTTTGATTCCTGAAGCTGATTCTGTAGTCAAACATCAAACCTGACCAGCCTTTAAGATTTCCTCTCCTTATACCACTGTGCACTACTGGCATGGTCCAAACAATATCGGCATTCCCATTCCTCCTGATCTACACCAGCATTCACATCAGCCTCTTCATAGTGACCTACCAGATGTGATAGGACTATTCCATCAAGAAGTATACCTGGATCTTGGTTAAAGGTCAGGCTGTCACCCTCATTCTAGCTTTGGAAAAAGATGTTTTCCTGGCCCAGTTGAAAGCAACACCCTTGTATTTCTAGGTTAGGGAATTCATAGAAATAAGTCTCAGGTCTAAAACTAGACCAACCCTTAGATTCCCACATGGCCACTTTAAATTTAGTTCTGTAAAAGAACTCCACAAGCTCGCAAGGATTCCTGAAGCAATTAGCAATATTATTTACCTATACAAAGTATATCTACCAGTAAGTATTTATAGGTCCGAAGGATATTTTATTGACAAAGTTAATTTATTTTAGTTTATGTCTTCACTGACTAAGATTCCTGTGCAGAGAACTTAGAAAATATTTAGTTGCTAAATTCCTTGCTTGAAATATATAGTCCTGTAACATTCAGGACTCCATTAAAAATGTCAGACCCTGGAATTCACAAGTGTCAGGAAAATGTTGCCAAACACCATTAAGCCAGTAAAGATTCTTTAGAGTTAAAAAGGTTTAGGCTAGATTTCTTGAAATGATCCTGTTGATCTGATGAGATAGCACACCTTTTACAGCCATAAACCAAAAAAATTAATACTTTGTCTACCTATAATGCAATACCTTCCTCAAGCACTTTCAGACAAGAGGAGTTCACCTGCAGACCTTTAGTCTAAAGTTCATGATAAACCTGTTTTGCACAAATCAAGATGTTTGATGTCAGTCAAACTAAGCAAATGCTTATGTTCTGTAAGACAGGTAATCACATTTACAGCACTTCATACTGTAAAATACCAGTTAAGATAATGTCTACTAAAACAAATGCAGGTTTCAGGGGAAGGTAAGAGGTACTTTTTAGCTCTAAGAGAATTTCTTTTATTTTTTTTCCCTTGCAATAGATGGAACACACTTGTTTTTAAGGTCTCGTTTTTACACTTACAGCACAAAATCCTAGCAGACCACTTCACATGGATGTGACAGATTTAGATCCTGTAATCACACTAGATACAGCTCTCCTTATTGGCATCAAGGAAGACACTTTTTCCTCCCCACACCTTGGGATCACCATTTGTAAAACAGACTTACAATATTTGCCTCCATTATAAATTACTGAGAGCTGTTGACAGAAAAGTAGTATGTAAGAATACAGCAATATTTTTAGGAAGAAATTAAAGTATGTTCTTTTTAAAGTGCAAACTATGTGCATCAGATTTTTTTTAAATACTGATTTTAAAATAAATACCCTTCTTCTTTTCTTGGCTTTCAATCTTGTCAGACTATAATGAAATGAGACTTGGTCACTCAGTAGTGACATTTCAGCGTGTACAAGAAACACAACCCAAAAGCAGATTTGGCTTTCTTTTTTAAAAATGACTGCCAAAGTTCCCCTGTAAATTTTAACACCACTCACATAAAAAGTTCATTTCCTCTTTTACCTTCCAGATCCCAATAGCTATGATCCCTCTAATATTAGATGATGAGGATGGCTACCTCCAGAGACAGATTTATTTCCTATTTGCTGCTGAACACACCATCATTTTCAAACATGAAAAACTGGGGCTTGAACACAAAGCCACATAGGACGAAAGAAGGAGCTTATTTCTGAAAACCTGTGTTGAAGAAGGTCCCTTCACAGCAGTAAAGCTTACACCAGGTAATAACTAGCTTCATAACCAAATCTCCAAAGCAACGATCTCATTCTGAAAGGCTGTGCTTCTCATTGCCAGGTCTGGGGTTCAGCCATCCATGTTCATGAATTGTACCAAAAAAAACATCCTGCAGAATACAGCTTTTTAAAGGCTGCTGTAGATGCTAGGTTTTTCTGACCGTACTAACAGCATTTACAAAGAGTTTCATGTTATGTTTCTCCTATCCATGGGATGAAACACCTGCAGACTCCAGCACATTTGGCAGGCTCTCACAAGATCCTGTCTTCAGTGTTAAAGTGACAACACACCAGTAAGTCTTTCCATATACCAATGTCCATGGGCACAACTGACCATTTGACTTAGGCACTGAACTAATAGACCTTAATAGAAACCCTTTGATTTATGCAGAAATAAATTCAAAAGACAAATAGGAACACAGGTTGCTGCATCACTCCATCCTCCTTAGATCCTGAAGGAAAAAACCCATTATCCTGGCTGACCAAAATGGCATGACTCTTGAGAAGAACAGATTAGGGTACAACAGAGTCACTGCTCTCAGAGCCCTGACCTAGACATGAGAAGGCGCAGTCCTCCTCTCCCAGGAAAATTACCATTTAAAACCAGCTGACAGCTGCCACAGAAAAATAAAAGCAAAAAGTTTGAATTTGAAAACTTTTCAAATAGCCTGTGAACAGGACTTATATAAGTTGCAGGCAGCCAGTCCTGAGCTTCAGACATACACATGCAGTGTTTTGTACCGCTGCTCTGAAGGAAGACTGCTGAGCCAAAGTAAATGTCTCCAATGATAATGCTGGAACTTTGTAGTTTAATCTCCAGGTCCACACTCTCTGGGAGAATTCAAGCTGCACACTAACAAAATCATGTGCAAAATAGTTTAGAAGCATCTTACTGTTTGATCCCTAATGAAGTCTACTACTAATGTGACCTCTAATAAATCAGGCTGCAAACAAGTTCCAGCTGGCCCTCCGAGACAGTCATATCTGGTTGCTACACCAGCACAAATCCAATGACTCCAGACATACTTAAAACAGTGTGCAGAATCTCTTCCAGAAAGTTGAGGAATCTCTATCAAGACTGTGACATTTCCAAGATTATTATTCACCAGTAACCACCAAGAGACTAGCAATGAGCAGTCAGAAGATAACAAACTGAGTGCTATGGGTAAACTCACTCAGAAATTGTTTCACAATACAAAAATATGAACCTTGTTAAAGAAATTAACATAAAGAACTTCTGAAGTGTTTTCCAGATGTTTGCATTAATAAACAGAAAATCTCTTGTGTTCTATTAAGGAAAAAAACTGCATGATATGAATAATTTCCTTTGTTTAAAGTGAAAGAGGAGAAAACATCCAAGAACTGTCTAAGTTTAAAATAGGTACAAAGGCTAATTTTATCACTTTAAGAAGCCAGAGACTGATTATCTGTATGCACATGAATTTACATATTTATAAATGCTCACCAAAAAAGTAAATTCAAGGGGAAAAAAATCCAAAAAACCCCATCAGAATGGATAGTCACCAAATACCTTCAGCATTTTAAAGTACTTTCAAAGAAAAACGGAAGGAAAACCGATGAAAAACTGAGACTGGTATTAAGATTTCCCACATAAAATTTCATCTTCACAATTTGAAGATTTTTCTCCCAAGTAGATCTGTTTGTGGTCTTTTTTTTTTTTTTAAGGTTAAAATGGCTGAGTCATCTCAAAACAGAGGAAAATATTACATCATCAATAGAATAATAATAATAACAGACACTCACTGGCATAGGATGCTGCCCAGGGCCAGACAGTATATGACAACTGCATTAACAACTGCAGCAGCACCAAGGGACTGCCAAATCCCCAAGCTCTGTGTGAGTTCTTTCTCCTCTTCCTCCTCTCATGAGTCAACCTTTTGCAAAAGCTATGAGGAGAACATGAGTTAACCCTGCATTTCTCTCTCCTGTGCCTGAATACGAAGGATCTTACCCGAGGGCTGCCTCCTTCCTTCACCTAGCTAGCACTTTACTCTGCAAGGATTCCCATTAAAACCTCAGGAGGCTTTTCAGCAATTAACACAGTGGGAATGGTAGTAATCAGCCTGCAATGGGGTCGTGCAGCAGCCTATTTGCCCACAGTAACACAATGCAATTGCAATCATTAGTAGAAAGCTTTGGAAAAAGCTTGAAAGCTTTCCAAGTCACTCATAATGCTGTGATTGTGTGCAGCTCCTGGCTAGGAATCCCTACAAAGCTGCATAGCACCTGAGCTGGCCTGTTAAAGCACCATGAGGAGCAAACATGAAACACAATAACCTCCAAAGCACTGGCTGCAAACAATTACCAAGAGGCTCTCATTGCCTTTAAGAGACCTCATGCAAACCCAAGTTTCCCCATGTCTGTTTTCATCTATATCAGCATTAAAGAAGTTAGCCTCTGGCATGTATTTTATCCTCAGTCTTTGTTTGCAAACACCACATTTTGTACAAGACCTCATCATGTGGTGGGATTTATACTTTTTTTTTTCCGTTTTTTCTTAGCAGCTTCCTAAACCAAGCCCCGAAGAAACACTTGGACGTGGGGGGTTTTAGCACAGATGTCCCAATACTGAAAATATTTATTAGAAAGTTTTCAATACTGGAATAACAAGAAAATAGTTGCCTAGTACCTACCAATTCAAAGTTTTGGAAAATAGGAAAGGTATTTTTTAAACTGATTTGAAAGGGAATATAAATCATAATTGTTTCAAAGGGAGGAGAAAAAGATTGTATTTCCCAAAGTCAGGCGTATTGATTAGACTTCTAAGTACATTATAGAGCTAAAAGCTGTATCCAACAGCTTCCACACATTTGCTGACTCTGCAGGTCATTTCAGACAGCGCTGCTTATATCTTTACCATAGAAGTGCCCATTTTCAAGGTCACTGAAACTACTTTTGCTGAACTTTAATAGTGCATCTGCACGTGCTAAATCCTGGATATTACACTATTGACTTAAAGAAAAATTACTTTTCAGCTTGACTACATCACGTTCACTGAAATTTATGTCTTCTGCTGAGGTGCCCTTATTGGAGCTACTCAGCAAGGTGAAAGTTTTGGATGAGTTTTGAAAGCATCTACTTGTACAATCAAGCACAACTTCCCTCATGTGTATTCCAGCTGCTTTTCTGTGCCAACTAAGGAATTATCAGAGCAAAGCTGTTTCACGAGGTCACTCCCAAGCTTGACTCCCTGCTGTCCCTAAGGGCAACAGAGAGGGACAGATTTTTGCCAGGCAGTGCTACACTTAAAACAGAAATGAGGTTGTTACTGTTACCTGAGGAACTCAAGTGGCTGGCTCCACCACATTCCACCTTTGAAGAGAACTGGAGCAAACCCACAGGGAGCTATAACTACTCCCTGCATTTCCCCGTGTCTGCAGCACTCGCAGGAATAAAGGACTGTCTAACCAGAATTTTTCCGCAATACAAACCTCCCTATGACTAAATACAATTTAAATCCAAGCACCTGTTTTTGTCAGGGCCCTGAGGATGCCTGCAGGCTGTCATTGCCCTGAGTGGCTTCAACTGGGGGCCACCACCCACTCGCGCCCTGCTCACCACCCAGGGCTCCTTTTAAACTCAAACACAGCAGCCAGGTCTGGCCTGGGTTGTGTTATAGATGTGCCTGTCTCCTGCCTGGACCATGTTCTCCCCATCCAGAGCTGTCAATAACTCCAGTCACAGCAACCAGTTCCACCCTGCATGTGTGTAGCCCCCTGACTAATTTAGAGGGGGAAAAAAAAAAAGCTTGTATTCTAAACATTAAAACTCAGTCTCTTTAATCAGCTGAAGTGAAGTGTCACGACCAATGTCACTGCTTTATGTGAATGCTTAAAGACTGATCAAATAAATTCTTTTTGATAGCCACACAGAGTGACTTTTTGAGACCTTTTACTTTAATAATTCTGCCTAGACCTTCATAACAGGAGCTATCATGGACTTCAGAAATAGAAACATATGTTCCTCCCTGGAGGAGATGAAGAAAGATTAAAAAGCTTGCTATGAGGAGAACTTTCAACAAAATTACGCACAGGCTTTTCCTCCATTATCTGCTCCATTCCCGTGAGCTAGTACAATCTCCTGTGGACAGGTACAATCAGGATTTTTCTTTTCAGCTCCACAGTGTAAATGAAGGGGTAGAAATGGGCTGTATGTTGACTTAGAAACACTAAGATTTGTCCAGACACACAATCTGCACAACACCAAATGGCCCTCAACATGCTCCCTGTTCCCTAGCTCAAAATTGCATTTGCACCTATCCTGTACAGACATTTCCCAGTGCCTAAGATATTTTATATCACTGGCTGATACATAATGTACTGTCAAATGGCAGCAATTTGGCTATTTTGCCTGAAGTCAAGTTGGTTACAAAGATTGCTCTGCTTCAGAAAATTCTTGACACACCAATTTACTATCTCATTATGTTTCTACTCTTTAGAGATAATACAGTCACATTAAATGCTCATTAACATTGAGATTAAGGAAAAAAAAATTAACCCCACATGCTACATTTTTCTCTCTGCTTCTTAAATGGCTCATGTCCTAAACATTTTGATTTTTATCTCATGTACATGTCAACTAATCATCTTTGCTCGAGTAGTAAGGAGTACTGAACAATGTATCTGATAAAGCTTATTAAACAGGGCTTTCCCTTGGGAGATAAATCATAGAAATACTTTATAAAAAGTACCTTTTATTTAATAAGAAGAAAAGTATGGAAGGGGAGCAGGGAAAAAAAATAACAGCATTAGGAAAAGAATTAGTGATCATCCATGTGCCTAGTTTTCCAACAGAACTGAGACTAATAGCACTACAAGGGCCACAAGCTTCATTTCTTCATGGTTTTCATGTGGATACTGGTCACATGTACATGTGTATTTTTTGTTACCAAGAGACACACATAGCCCTGGCCAGAAGCTACAGCAGGTTGATTTGAGTTTGGGAGGGAGATTTGAGGAAAACTCTGCATACATATGCTTATATAGCTTCTCTTCTTCATGCCAAGGAACTTCGTCAACTTAGTCACCTCATTTCCAATGTACCAACCAATCTTTCCTAGTAAATACTAAGTACTCTTTCAAAAGTTTATATACTGGAGGTGTCTTTTATGCTTTGCCAGGTTGTGAGCCTTAAAATCCTTAATACAGCAGAGCACAAACATGTGTTTAACTTTATGTACAAGAAGTGAAAATTAGCATTATTTTTAGGATATTTTGGAAACAGTGTGTGAGGGAGGTGTGGTAAAGAAAAGCCATTTGCACAGTTCCTAGTTGCTTTGCACTGCACTGGGTTAATAACTCAAAAAATTATTGTATAGAAAAGCATAACCATCAGGTTTTAAATAGAACAACATCAGGAACTCTAGTATGAGCTCTAATCGACTTGAAATAGTACATTGTCTTCCCAGAATTTATTTTTTGCCTACCAAAAGACTGCCTACATGATGAATGTCCTGAAGCCGCTTTATTCCTTAACTGACTGCTCAATGCCCAAGGACGCTGTGCCTTTGAGACAGACCCGGGGCCATGGGACCAAGTGTGGGGCAGTTTAACAGCTGTGCCCAAAGGCTCGGGGGCTCTGGGGCTCGGAAGGGAGTGTGCCAGGAGCGCTGTGCTGCTCTTTGGGTTTCTTTTGTGTTCCAGCTAGCTGGAAAAGGTTCTGTTGGGTTTTGTCCTTGTTCTTTTTCCCTTCCCTTCCCCTTGCCTCACTGCCTCCCTTCCCTCCTCGCCGGTCCGGGGAGCCTGCAGGGGTGGTCCCGGCTGGTCCGAGCCCGCGTGTCTGTTCCCTCTCTGGGAATTTGTTGTATTTTGAGGTGGTTTTTTTAAAATCCTGTTCTACCCTGTTTTGTTTGTGTGTTAATAAACAGTTTGGTTTCTTTTCCCCACTTTCAGTCCTTGTGACCCATTTGTCTCATTGACAGAGGAAAAGGGGACGAACACTCATTCCGGAGTGTTTTCTCCTGAAGTTTTGTCTCAAAAACCAAAACAATGGATTACACACACAATGAGGAATAAAACTGTATAAACATAACCATCTATCCAAAGAGCACTCAAACACATGAAAAACCTCAACATGAAGTATTGAGCAGTTTGATTTTCCAAAGTCTTCATTTTGGAGGAAAAAACCCCCCACCACCTAATCAGACAGTAAGCTCACTGCTATTGAAGGAAGAAGTGCTGGAGTTAAGTTCTCACGGTATTTGCTTATAAAAGCCTGGGGATGGGGAAGAGGGGAATGATGGAAAAAGTTCCCTCTGGACTAAATAGTAGGAGCATCTGCCTAAGTAATAGAAGTTTGTATTTGTAACAACAATTGCTGCCCAAGATTAGCACTCAGGAGCAAGTAGTTAATCAAGCTGCCCTTACCAGTTCGGTATTTCACAGCAGCAGAAGCTACAAGCAGAGTAAACCAGCACTAAAGGGCCAAATTCTTCTGGAAGCACATATCAGGACGCTTCCAGAATAACTCAACATGATCTTCAGCCAGGCGCAATGTAGCAGGAAGGGAAATGTGGCCCCTGTCACTGAGTACAGACATACAGATACTTTTACCTGAGCTGCAGTTCTGGCTCGTGTTATTGAGGAAGGGTTCATGGACAAGTCTCAGAGCATCCACTCCCAGTCTTTTCAGGCATAGTATATTTTATAGTAGGCCACAGACACAAATAAGCCAAACAGGGAGATTAGAAAGCAACTTATCTGTTTGGCACAGATTTTCACTGGTGTGAGGCCCTGAGGACCAGCAAGGATTCGCCACAATAGGCTGCTGACAGCTTTTCTTCTGCAGTATATTGTCCTGGGGTCAGACTGAATGCCTTTTTGCTGCCTTTCTGCTTCTCCTGGGGAGCAATTGCTTAGAAAAATATCCCTTTACTTGACAGGTTTGTAACACAAACAAAAAAATCCATCCTCGTTGTGCTTATTGAACTGACTTCTTGGGAATCAAACAGTGTAAGACTAATAGTGTCACAGAGCCACCAACCACACCAATGTAAACTTAAGAGCACATGAGTGATAGCTGAGTGGGGATAGCCTGGTGCAATAAATGAATGAAGCTTACTTCTTTTTTTTTTTTTTTAATCTTATGCAGACACTTAATTTTACAATTAGCAGTTAATTCCTTCTCCATGCAGAAAGCAGGCCAGGATAACTAACTTTAAGAATTTCATTTGCACACCCCTGTATGCTAAACCTCAAGTCATTCTGCAGAACAACATCTGCAGCGAATGTGATGGAAAAGGAGACAGTTGCTTGGAGATTTTAAAACTGTTGACAAATTACACCTGTCTTTGTACATTCTCAAGATGGGTGGACACTCACTTTAAGGTGGACACTTTTGTGTATACAATAAAAGGGGACGATGTGGGAGAAGTACTGACACACCAAGGCTAAGAAAGAACATAACTTTTTATTAAAATAGTCCCCATAGACATGGCAACCCCCTTTTAGGATTCATCTGGAAACAAGAGAGAATGCACATTCCTAATTTAAAATCAATCTACTAGATACAGAACTTTCACAGAGGCCTTCCCTAATGCTCTGGTCTCTTGTGCTCAAGAGGATGATACAACCCACATGGCTGTCTGCTCCATACAAGATGTCTCCTGAGCAAGCAGCCGTGCCCTCAGCATGGCTGTCCGTATGTCTAGACATCAGGGCTTCAAAAATATCACAAATCAACTGTGCTCAAATACAGTGAATTTTCTGAGATCTCCAGAACAAACCCTGTGCTCTAGTCCCACAAGTGTACATGAATTACCCTTTTAATCTGTATGTGCTTTACTTATACACCATCAAGCAAAACATCAATTTGGCCATTACTATAAGTATCCTATATATATTTTTACATATATATTATTACTAGCAGGCTGACAGAGAAGGCTATATAGCATACCTGAAGCAGCAGCCCACTTTCCCTGAAGGTCCATCTCACCATGCACTGGCTTGCCTCCCCAAAAAAGCCTTTACAGTACGTCATGGTGTTGGTGATGAAGGCTGTTCTCACTGAAGCTGCAGAGCTTAAACAGCACACCTGATCTCCTGAAGGACACGTACCCAAGGCAATCTTGCAGGATGGGATTAGGGGGTGTGACAGGACATGCTGCCCCACCAGCCATGACAGTCTCGTGTGGACTCTGGGTAGGGTCAGCTCCATTGTCTTCCCAACCTGCTCCTGAAACCACGGGGAGGTCTAAGAGGATAAGGGATGCTTGCTCACATCTTAGCCACGACTGGCCCTAGACCCTTTCAGGCTCAGTGTAGCAGATTGAGCAAAGCCTGCAGGGGAGGTGCAGTGGCAGCAGCACGGCAGCAGCACTCCTTGAGAGACAAGGAAGCAGCAGAGGCAAGAGCCAGGGTGCAGGAGGAGGGACTTGGGGCACACCACACTGTCATACCACACCATGGGGCTTGCCCACAAAGAGCCAGTTGGGAGCCCATGAGGAAGGTCATCTGCATAATCTACAGTCCCAGAGGTGTTTTTCCTGAGGAGACCTGTCTTCAGTTTTAAATACCATTAAATTTGTAATAAAAGATATTGCCAAAAGGACTTCTGCCACATCTATCTCCTTAAGCAGGGTCACACAGTCTATTATATCCTACTGTATTTTCCAGGATGCAAAATGAAGTTAATTAAAGAAAGATGAATGTTAGCCTCTTTACTCACATTTAAAATCGTCTCTTTGACAGAGCTCCCGCTATTGATACCCAATGTCAATAACAGAATTAGGACATGAATATAAAAACATCATCTTTGCAAATGCATGTCAGCTTTGCTTCTCTTCTTGTTTTCTTGTATTAATGACAAACATGCTGCAGATGCTGTTTCAGAGCTGAACACTCAAATGCTATTGTTATTTCCCCATGAAAGCAAGGGTATAGGCAATTTATGATTATTCATGTATTTTTATTAGATAAAGAGGACTGTTTATATTAAATTGGTTGATCTACATTTTTGTTTTTAATGTCTCCATAATGCTACTATTCCTAAATGTTTTACAAGCTGTTTACAGAAAGCAAAGTACAAGCCCATAAAACCTAGCATTTAGCTTGGTGAAATTTAGAGGAAACTAATCCATGCAATCTAGTTATAGTGAACTGAAAACAAAAACTGAGTGCAAAGCAGTCAACATAAACGTATGTGAAAGATCTTAATAGATGTACTCATATTTACTTGATTCAAATTATTCAACCAAATATTATCAGTTTACCTACATTAAATATATTTAGAGGTTTACACTGGGTGTATATTGATCTCTGGTTTTCACAAAAAACAGAAAATACAGGAAAACAAGAGCACTATGCAGTGGGAGTATATGGCTGTATATTATCTCTTCCTGGTATGAGAAGAAAAAAGGAATCTAGGAAGCTGGCCAAAATACACGTCCATCATAAATACTCTGCTAACATGCTTTCAATTATGCACTCCCAAAGGGATCAGAAGGTCCTAATTACAAGAATGAAAAACAAACCTGAGCAAAATACCAATGAGGGCGGCAGCTCAGCCTCTGTTTCTGAGAGATGCTGACCCTCATGCTCAGGGGAACAGCAGATGCTCAGCACAGCTCACTGCTGGGCCTTCAATGAACAGGATTTCTTTTCCTGGTATTTTTCTGGGCTTCAGAAAATTTAACAGGTTTTGGATTCATCTTACTGGTTTACACAAGAATGCCCATGGAAATTCCCTGTCTCAGACTACCAGCAGTGCTGTATTTGGAAATAATGTGAGGGCATCTCCTACCCATTTGAGTGGCCAAGCAAGGCTTCATGGTGAATCATTACTTCAAATAATAGTCTGCAGAGGTCCCAGGCAATAAAAATAAGGAAAAGGGGCCTTACAAGAAGGGCACTTTTTTTGCACCACCTGGTCTAAACCAAGCACAGATAAGATGCCCCAAACTGTTGCCCATTTTCTACAGCACCATCATTTCCAGGCTGCACTGGCAAAGGCAGCATAAACACAAGGGTCAGAGTAGTCACCACCAGAATCACCAAGGGTCAACTGAAAGTCTCTCTAAGAGCCAAGTTGCTCCTACAATACTCAGCCACAAAATTAATAGGTTTGAAACTTAGTTCCCACCTCACCATGACCATATCTGACTAAAAAAATGGGTTTCAGCACAGTCATAAGGTCTGAAAGAAGTGCACACTGACATCTTATATTTTCAGTGACACTTAAGAGTAGATATTGGCATCCCCAAATTAATCTGTCCTAAGTCAATAATCATCAGCTGCAGTTATCCATTTCCCCAGTTCTGTTTTATACTTATTTGTAAGCAACCCATGTCGCTGTTAGAATTTCTAGTTCATTCCACTCTCTTCCCCCCTCCTCCCACTTTTTTATTTTAGATCTGCAGATGTTTTCACAGACAGGGAAAATTTTATTCTATTCTTCCTCTAGATGACCTTCCACAATTCTAGCTTATCAGATGGTGTGCACACTTACATACCAAAAGAAAACATGCAAATGTAGATCTTGTTTTAAATACTAATTAAATGCATTACAGTAACTCTGTAAATTTTGTGGTCTAACTTGCATGATTTCAAAGCAACTTTAAGCTGGTACCTGACTACTTCCACAAAACTACCAGCATAATGCATTCTTCACTTACTAACCACTGACTCACACTGGGATTGCAAGTGGTAGGAAAGGACAATGGGAACATTTACTCCTTGTTGAACAAACTTTTCCATAAATTAAAATCTATTCTTGTTCATATAATAGAAACAAGTTTAATTAAAGGAAATGTATTGGAGGAAAGAATCTTTAAGTTAATAAGAAACTCCAGCCTAATGAAGGAAAATTCAGCCTGAAAGGTTAAATTGAAATTTCTTCAGTCAAGATGGATATCCACAAAATTTGACCATGACTTTATAGAGTCAGCTTGTGTTGGTCATTAACAAACACTATATTAGCAAGAAACACAATATCAGAATAAATACTAAAATTAAAAATAAGATTTAATATTACCATTTAAAACTTGTCATGTTTTTGATTAGGGCACTGATCTTTGGGTAGAGATGTTGAGCAACAAGTCTCAGCAGCAAAAAATGCAGCCTAAAGATAGTGGTGGTGACAATGGAGTGACATAAGGTGCAGTCCCTTGCAAGCAGTAAATTACCTCAGAAGCAGGATTCTTTATTCCTATCCAAAGAAAACCTTCTGACATGCCTCAGCTAAGCCACAAAAACTCTCTAGACACCAAACTTTGATTGCAATTACCTATGACAATCAATATTGCTTAGGTTATGTCAGCTTGTCACAAAAGGGAAGCTCTGTCTCACTCACTGTAGCAGCAGCAAGGCAGAAAATCACCAGTTTCCACATGCCCCTGGACCCTGCAGAAAGAGCAGAGGAGCAGGAGGAAAGGAACATGTCTCCAGGCAAGAGAAGGGAGAGCAAAAACCACTGCAGAAAACAGGGAAAATTATGAAATCCAGCTCTGATATGCCCAAAGCACAGCTGGTAAGATTTTGTAGTAAGTAACAAAAATATATTTTCCTTACTGTCTTCTTGTATAAGAGTGTGCTGTCTGGGGATAATAGCAAAAGCTCATGCTTACTTGCTCATGCTTACATACTTTCTGTCTCCACTTTTCCATTGTCCAGTTGTTTAAGAACAGAAATAGTACAATTTCACAACCGTTAAGCCAGTTACATCCCCACTGCATGAAAGAATAGGATTTGGTTCTAATTAATTAATTATTATAATAAATTATAAAATAGTTTGAATTATTGATTATCCAGATACAAATATTCCAGATGCAAAAAGTAGCTGACAACAGTGAAGACTTGCTTACACAGAAAGGAGTTATAAGTATATTTATATTATAATTTATTCTATTTATTATTTATTTTATTATTTCTTCTATTATATAGAATAATTACTTACAGACCACAGACCTTCATTTTGGAATAAAACTGAGAAGGCCATGCCTGAAGTTACCTAGAAGTCCAGTCAGAACTCTGAACTCGATCACTCTATTCCTCTGAATTAGTTCTCTAGTGAACACAAGGTTGTACAGTTAAACCATAACTCAAGGAAGGCAGGAAAAAGTGCCAAAATTGTTCCTTAAGGAATTACCATGGCCTTTTTTTGTTGTGTTTTTGTACTTAGGTTAACATTAATCTAACTATACATAACTCTCATAATAAGCATTTCATCAACTAATCCCATCACCCAACACTTTTTCTGTCCCCTTTCCAGAAGGCTGGGTTCCTCTTTTCTCTTATCTGACAAGCAGCTTTGTACACTCGATTAAATTTAGTGTCAATGGAGCCTGGTTCAAATTCCCCACGCTTAATTCAGTCACCTTCAAACAGTTACATGATGGTTCATTGCACCTAAAAATCAGTACAAAGTCTGCAGCAGAAAATTGTCATGACTCTTCAGTTTACAGATTTCCAGAAGCCCATTGCTCAATACGTCGGCGTTTGCTCCAGGGCCATTTAATTTACTCCCCAGCGGAATGCTTCTTCTGAGAACCAGCACTCCAGATCTGAGCTCCAGAGGTGACAGCTGAGAGAAGGTCATTCTGCCCCCTGACAGGGACCATGACAGGGTTTCTGCTGTGTGCACTCTTTCCTCAGACTGGGCACACAGTTGGAAGTAGAAGCAGCCATCTTTCTTTTTCTGAGACACTACCCCTGGCAAAACAGGCTGAAGAAGTGCATTGCTATCCCTAAGGATAATGGTAGAGAAACCCCCAGAGGAGAGATTGTGTCCCAACTCAGGTTCCAGGTGGAACAAGAACAAGTAGGCATGAAACTAGTTATAAATAAATTTGGGATGAAAGTTAGAAGGTGGGTCTTTAGCCAGTATAGCATCTAACATTCTAGAGAGAGTAGGGGGCACACAAGACTCAATCTCTTTCTGATTGCGTGGCAGAACTGATAATGGAACAGGAGTTTCTTTCAAGAATTCAAAAAGTCTTTTCTAATCTTCCATTGATTTGATGAAAATCAAGAAGTTATTTATCCTTTGGACAATTCTAAGTCCCTCATCCTAGGCCATAAGGTTTTACTTTGAAACAAGAGATTGTTATATAAAAAACACCACTCGTTATTTTAGAGGTGGGCAAAGAACAGCAAGGAGAAAAGAGCACTCCACTTTTCCAAGGATACCTTTTAAGTTGTGAATGCTGTAATTTGTAAAAAGTTCCAGTTCCAGAAATAAATTTCCTGTCTTATGCAAGCAAGTTCTTGCCAACTAACCCCCATAATACTGTCCTGGAGATTCATTTAATTTAGCTCTGGGTACCCACCTGATCTTTTGCAAATGACAGTATGGCTCTTCATATTAATCTAATGACATCTAGTTTAAAAAAACATCCATGTCAGGAACGCCTAATGCATATGCAAGTGAAATTTGGGTATGGTAGACAGCGTAGATTAGGATAGACTCAGACCAATCACAACATTGACCACAAATGCAGAGAAATATTCCTGACATTCATTAGAATCAAATAGCCTTTAATTTTAACAAAAGTCCTTGGTCATATTGAATATTAATGTCCATGGCTAGAACTGGCAAGCCAGAGACAGTCACCATTTCTCTTTGGGCTGCTTATATTGGATTCATTAGCAATTTATTATCAATGTAAAGGCAAAATTCAATTCCATCTGTGATCTGCAACAGATGTAAGACTTGATGTACCTGATGAATTGCAGATAAGCAAGAACTAGATATGCCATAATAGAGGTTAAAGGCCTCTGAAAGCTGCAACAATCTTATGATATTATGCAATTTAGATAATAATTATAATCATCAAAGGTAGAGTTTAAATAACTCCTCAGAGAAAACAGTCACATAAACTTGGAACCACGTTAAGTTTCTAAATCTCAAATATCACATTATAGGAGTCTTTCAGGGACTTCTAACCACTTCAGACATGACTCATTTAGAATTTTTGGGCTTCAATTTGATATTATCCAGTTCCTATTTCTTCCTAAACGTGAACCACTTAAGTGGAAGCATTGGGCCGTGCTGGGATACCTGAACAATGTTAAACATTGTTTAGGGCCAGAGAAACCAGCAAGGCAATCAGACAAGAAAGGCAACCCATGATGCAAGTAGCAGGGGATCAGCCTGGCCCATTATAGGCAGAACTGTAGGTTAAGTCTTAGGCATTTCCCTGCTTTGCTTACACACAGAGGGGTTTAATAGCACAAAGGCAATCCATTCACCCTCCTCCTTTGTGCAACAAACATTATGTGAAAGACTTGTGACAAATAGCTTTCCTAGCAGGCTGTCCCTGTAAGATTGCAGAAGATGGTGTGGCACCACACTGTCTAGAATTAGGTAGAGATAGTCCCTCTTACTAAATAATAGCAGACTCTGACTTATTATCTGATCCCATCTATTATTACATGCTTTGATGCCTAGAGTAGGCATCTGGAAATCATTTGAGGAGAGTAACAGTAGGGGATAGGAATAAATTAATCAGACATACCACTGTTAATCCACCTTCTTAGAAAATCTCCGTGTAAGTACTTATTTCTCACCATTATATTACAATTTAAAACAACTAAATACAATGGACAAGCTTTTCACACATAGTCAGAGAGACAATACCACGTGCAATGTAACAGGGAAAAGGAAATGCAAAATACTAACTCAAGCTCATGATCCACAGTTAAATTTGTGTGCAATAAAAGGAAATGTCATGTGTGATCATGGTGTCTCTATGTGTGTACGTACACTGATTTCTGAACTTTGCAAAGCATTAGTGATTCCTTTAAACTAAACTGGGAACTAAAGCTGGAGTTGTATAAAGGTCACTGAAGTGTAAAGATGCTTACCACTCTAGAGCTTGACCCTATGCAAAAATAAGGAGTGAAAAGCCAAATTCAACTGAATTAATTACAAAAAGCATTTCATGTACTATTTTTCTCTTTGGAAATTACTGTTACATTATCAGCCACTGAATAAATACCTTATGCAGAGTTTCGTGAAATTAATGTTAAAGAAACAACACAACGTACTTTACATACACTGGAAACAAGAAACATAAAAATTTGACAGCGAAGGAATCACAAAGTTACCAGTGGCAGGACCAGAAAGCAGGTGCTATCCCCTCCACAACTCCTGTCTCTCTTCCTCCCTCTTCCACTACCCCCACTGAACTTTTATTCATACATTAGTCTTTCAAATATCCTCACATAGAAGTCAGATATTAAGCAAGACATAAATAAGGGTTTCGTGTTTAAGCATCAGTTTCAAAAGAAAGTCTCAAGGTGATGCTTCACATCCTACTAGCAGTGTATTTCAAGTGGAAAGGAAACATTGCTCCAAATGGAGAGGATGGACTGTCGTGGAAGATGGGAAGAAATTTGTGTTTAATACCACAGGTGTGAATACAACTAATAGAAAAGTTCAAAGCTGTGAGAGACCTTAGAAGTAAGGAGAGGGGAAAAAAAAAGAAAAAAAAGAAAACCTTAAATACAACACAGTTATATTCTACCCTCTGAATGACAGAGGAGAAAAATAATTTTAGCAGCTGCAGTTTTGAATGCAATGGAAGTGAGCAGAAAGGAGTAGAATGCTGTCATTGAGAGGGTAGATGAGAGTTTATTTGTGTTAGACTGAATCAAACCCTGAAGTCTTTTTTCTTCCATTCCCAGAGAACCACATTGAGTCAAAAGTGTTCTTCAATCCAGCACTGTTATCTGAGTTATATCTCAGTTATATTACCAGTGATTGGCCACTCATTAAACCTTTTCTGTGAGATGTAAGCAAAAAGATGCAAGGATAGTAATCATTTTAAATATAAATGAGGTACAAAAGCTAATGTAAGACTTGCAAATGATTAAAAGCTGAAAAGGAAAAAATAAAAATAATAAAAAAATAATGAACAGAAAAACTCAAGCCCATCTGGGAATTATTTAGAATTAGAACAAGTGATTATAAAAGCATCCAGAGAGTAAGTATATGCCACCACTTTCAAAAACAAAAACAAAGCAGTAATGGACCTATAGGACGTGTGACAGACAGAGAAAAACTGTCAAGTAATAATGGATTTTCAGACTGTGTTATGTAAACAAAAAATGTTCTACTTTAATTTTTCTCTTTGAAGAGAAATGTGGCTTCTTTTTTTTTTTTTTTTTAAGTAGAATCACCATACTTCCTTGATTCATAGTGTTCTAGTGTCCTCCAATGGATACTTTTGAAAATACTTGCTCTGTACAAGGGTATTAGAATTACAGTTGTGCCTCACTTAATTGTTTTGGTATGGCATTTATTCCAAGATATTAGGAAGAGAAGACCATATAAGATCTTACAGACTCCTCATCTTTCTTCCTATATTTAAATAGACATTGGCACTGCTGGGTATTTCATCTTCAAAAGAGGAAAGAAGTGTGATCTTCTGTCAAGTTTTAGCAGTGCCACCTGACAAGTCACTGAGTCCAATGACCTTAGTCATTCATTCTTCTCATGAACACACAAAAGGATCAAAGCAGTAGAATAATGAGAGTGTAGGCAGCCCTCAGCAGCTATGTATAGAACAAAGATCCCAAAGCAAGATATAGCAGTCTCTGGAGATGTATGGCACAGCTGACAGTGAATCTCTGGAGCCAGTTTCTCCAGCTGGTAATTCTGAATAAAACATCACTAAAGAAACATTCAATACTTTTCATAGCTAAGTGAGAAAAAAACTCGACTCAGCACTCATTTACATTGATTTAGTTGATGACATGCTGCTGTTATTTGGAGAAGTAGCAAAAATGGGGGTGGTTTCATTTCTTTTAGTTTTTCAAAAATCTAGATTATAAAACTAACTCTTCCAGTTTATAATCTGGAAGAATGATGTTCTAAACAGTTTCTCTGGGTACATGGTTTTCCTTCAGTCATTTAAGGCTTCTTTAGATGGCAAAGTTAATGCATAGTCAGTTGGCACAGCAAGTTTCTCTCCCTGACTCAGTTGACAGCTCCCAAAGTCATGGACTTCCTCTACTCCTGGTCAATGATCCTTATAATAGTCAGTGTCTTCTACCAGTGGCAGCTGTGTTAGCCCTGCCTGTCCCACTCCCTAATCCAGCCCTTGCATCAGACATCTTCTCCTGGCTACGTTCACCTTTTCCAAATACTTTCAAGCATCATCTTTCTTAGGGTAAGCTTAAAAGCCATGGATACATGGAATGAAATAAGTGTACCTTAGTCCCTACTTACGTGGAAACAAAAGATTCTTTGTGCAACATGGATTATCCTACTTCTAACAAAAACAAAGGTACTGGGCACACCTAATATGCACTAGGAATACAGAGTCATAGAATACTTTGGGTTGAAAGGGACCTTTAGAAATTGCCTTGTCCAAATCCCCTGCCATGGGCAGAGACACCTTCTACTAGATCACATTGCTCAAAGCCCCATCCAACCAAAGCACTTCTAAGGATGTGGCATTCACAGCTTCTCTGGGCAACCTTTTTCAGTGTCTCTCTCCGTCTCTCTTATAAGCCCCCTTTAAGTATTGAAAGGCCACAATCAAATCTCCCTGGAGCCTTCTCCTCTCCAGGCTGAAGAGCCCTCACTCTCTCAGTCTGCCTGCACAGGAGGTGCTCCAGCCCTCTGATCATTTTTGTGGCCCTCAGCCCAAGAGGTCCACGTCCTTCTTATGTTGGGGACCCCAGAGCTGATGCAGTGCTCCAGGTGGGGTCTCAGAGAGCAGAGCAGTGGGGGATAACCTCACCTCCCTCACCCTGCTGGTCACACTGCTTTTGAGGCGGCCCATGACACAGTTGGCATTCTGGGATACAAACACACACAGCCACCACATATCCAACGAGTGTTTGTGAATCCGCCAATATTCCCAAGTCCTTCTCCTCACAGCTGCTCCCAGTCCATTCACCCCTCTCTACTGTACTGGTATTGGGGATTGCCCCAGTACACCTGCAGGACATGGCTTTGTTGAATTTCTTGATGTTCACACTGGCCCGCTTCTCAAGTCTGTCAAGGTCCCTCCGGAAGGTGTCACTTCCCCCAGATATACCAAAAAGTGTAAAAAAGCAATTGGCATGGAGTAGATGGTACACTATAAATTCACAACCTAGTTTATTTTGTGCCAGTCTACCTGTCAGACACAGCTTTCAAAATCCAAATTCAGCCAAAGCAAGTCAAATGTCATCATCCCACCCGCTCTTGTCTCCAGGGGTTTGTGGTCCTCCAAACTGAAGATAACCCTTAATTTCCTTTAGACAACATCATTATATGCATCCCTATGTGGGTCCTAAGCAGAGAAAAAAGTGAGAAAAAGCTAAAGAACTTCAACTGTTGCATATTGCTGGCAGCAAGCATGTGACTGAGGATCTGTGCCAAACTTAGAGGAGTTAAGGGCTTTAACTTACCCTGAGGTCCTGTGTTCTTTTACACTTCTCAGCTTCCTCCTACAACACAGAATCTCTTGTATTTTTCTCTCTCACACCATCTTTCCAGAAATTTTCTTGAAATATGATAAGAATATCCTTAACACTAACAACCTTAGTGTAGACTACAGCTCAGTAGTATGATCAGTGCCCAACAGTCTAACAGACTTCTAATAGCTTAACATGAAAACACAGCTGCCATTGTAGAAAATCAAGGCTCAACTAAATACACAGAAATTTTAAAGAGCAGAAACCATTTAAAGTTGAAGACCACGGCAACACTCTTAACTCAGCACTTTGAGCAGTCATGGCTGTTTCATCACCATTTGATGGATTTCAAACACTAAGTGATACAAAATTCTGTATATCCTATTGACTGATACATTCAGTCACCATCTTTTGAGCCTTCTCCATAAATATCATGTTGCTATTATACATAAAAAGGAAGACTTATTATGCTTCTTTACTGTAAATTTAGTAACTGCAGATCTTTCACTACTTCTCTGTGTGCTTTGAAGTTCTCTTTCACACAAAGCTATGCAGCATCCTTTAATTCTTTAAAGTACAAAGCTTAGTAGTGTACTTCAAAGACCCCTTATACAAAGAGATGTCTGACACATTCTCAAATTCCCTGAAACAAAGATCTGTACTTTTGTGTCCAGCTCCTTTAAATGAGAGTGTCCAATACTTTCACATTCCATTAAAAAACTGGGGGAAGGGTTATATGCTATAACATCTGCTACTCTGACAGAAAACTTTATAGTTTCAGGATTATTTAAACAGTTCTTTACTGCAGTTTGAATTCCCTCCTGTCTTTCACATCATTTTTTTTTTATCTGAGCAAAATCAATTTCTGAATTTGTGGGATTTGAGTTTTTTGTTTATTATGGGGAGGGGATTTTGTTTGATGAGATTTTTATGATCTGTTAGTAAACCCAAAGTCAGATAGAAACACTGTTACAAATTTAGATGGTTTTGGAGGTACTGCCTAAAGAACCAAACTCCCAGAACTGTTGACTTTTCAAACCCTCTGGTATTAGGATTTTCAAAAGCCCACAGTCACATAAAAACTTTTACAGAAGAGAGCAAAATCCCGTTTTGGGGGCACAGAGCCCTATTAAAGTGAGAGTAGGTTCCTACTGGAAAAGTGTCTGCCCCAGTTCCCTCACTTGCTTTTACAGGTCTCTTCTTAGAGGTAGCAATTAGCAGCCCTCCAAACTTCCAACATTGTATCTTTTAAGTCCTATTTTAAAAACCTTCCTCCACAGAGGATAGAAGGAAGCTCCCACTATTCCCCCAGTTCTATTTTCAGGTGGTGCAGAGAAGGGGGTTATGCTCAGAGAATCTTTTCTCCTTTTCCCTTTTTGCAAAGCTGCGGGAACATAAGGGTTGGTCAGCACAGCCCAAACAAGGGCATCACTCAGGGCTCAGGGCTTGCTGCTTCCCTTACTGCTTAACACTGAAATCCTGGTGGCTTGAAACCACTGGGAAAGCTTATACCTGATCTTACCAACTCATCCCATCCAAGTCAAACAACAGAGAACCATTCTGGTTTCATCATTTTCTCACAGAATTTTCCAACCAGCTTTAGGGGTGGCCTTGGCAAGAAGCCCTGGGCCCTGTGAGGTTAACAGGAGGCACCAGAAGTGACTGCCAGACCCAGTAAAGGGCAGAGTACCAGATCATAGGACTTCCAGACTGACAGAAATGTTAATGTAGATCCATTCCTGCTGAATAGCCTGCGGATCTCAATTAAAGGGCAGAAAGGAAGGAAAGAAATGGCAGCACCAGAGGAAGAGACAACTAAAACCAATATACTGTGACCTGTGATAGCTCACTAAGTCCTCCAGTGTCAAAAGACAATCTTCCCTCTAACTCATAAGCTCAAATGTAGGCAGCTTTACTGAAAAAATATTTTTAAAACTTAGCCTAGTGATGCTCTGTTTAAATGAATGGGTTTCGTTTTTTATATTTAGAGGAAGCAACAGTTCTAGATCAATAGTCCCCAACCAGGACTGAATGTCTATGTACAGCTTCATCAGAGAATTTACAACAAAACAATTCTCAAAAATTTTCAACACACCATAACCTCAGCTAAGTTCTACCTCTGTATATATTTATCTAAAGAGCACACACACATGCATACATAGAAAAACATTTTTATTCACTGCAGCTGGAGAAGAGAAACACATGTAGAGCCTTCGCTTCAAATTTTCTGAAATTTTCTATGGCTGCATTAAACATCCAAGACTTAGTCTGAAGTGAATGATTTCTGTGTGCCAAGCAGGTAGAGTTCTTTGCAATTGCAGAAAATTGCCACCTTGAAAAAAATCTATCAAAGATGTTCAGCACTATTCTAATCTTATTCCCACTCAGTGGCAAAAGGGTGTCACTGAAGTTGAAAAGAGCAAAATTAAGATAAATGCCACACTTTTTTGAATCAACTCTCTGATGATTTCTGTCAGTGACTAGAAAGTTGTGCCTTTAAAGATTTAAAAAAACACAACAAACCTCTAGAGACCTCTCCTGTTCACAGTACATTTTTCTGTATAGCTGCAGATTATTCAACATAATAGAATCATTCCCAGATGAGCTATCACTATCTTTTTCTTTCCTGTTGCCACTAGACCTGCAAGTACATTAAGAAAGACTTGGCATAAACTGATTACTTTAAAATTCATTCCATGACTCTGCACCAGCAATAGCTGATTGCTCCAGGCCGTGAAAGAATGGCAGATTTACAGGCTGTCTGTAGTAACTGCCTGTTTTACCTACATCAGTTTAGACAGATATATAGAATAAGTAGTTTAAATATGCTCAACGCAAAAAACATGACTCATCTTTGTAGAAGACTTAGTATCACAGAGAAGAGCTCTTTGTGCAGTTTAAAAGATTATGTATCAAGAGTCTGGGATGTGCAAGGAGTACATTAAGACTACAAAAGAGATGTCCCTCGAGAAGCTTTGGAATTGACTGGTGTAGAGATACAAAATGCTTTGGAAGGAAAGTTATCTTCTCTTTCAGTTACGAGAAAGGATGCAAATCTGTGCTTAAAGATTGGCACTTTGTACTTATGTAATGTAATGTCATGCAAACAAGGAGCTGCATTATGCTTGGATGGTGTGCAGAGAGAGAGACAAAGGACTCCACATGTGCTGGACTAACCATAAATGTTCATTCTTTAACACATATTCTGTACCTTAGCTAACTAGCATTACATCAAGGTCTTAGAAAAAATTAAGTATTTCTTATCCTTGAAACTGTACTTCTTTTCTTCAGAAAGCATTTTTTCTCATATCAGCTCACAGTGTAGTTGCAAAATAAAAAAAAAAGAGTACTTGGGCTTTCAGGACAAATACATACAAATTCTTGATAGGCAAATCTCAATGTTTTAATAAAAATTAGTTGTGTCAATAAGCAGGAACTTTGGTCAAGAATAAAATTCTTATAAGGAGCAAAATTGTAAAAGCACAACATAATATTTTTCTCTACATTTGTTCAGTGGACAAATTTTACCTCAGCCAAGGTAAGTATAAAAATTCCATTGCACAACCTACTCTAAATCACATCCAGGAGGGTATTAGAAGTGCAGCAGTGAGCTGGATCAGAACAAACTGCTGAAGATTTAGAACAAGCTTACTGTTTACAACCTGAGTCCCCAGGTGACACAAGTTAGAAAATTATCCCTGTGATAAACCACCAGTACTACAGAGCACACAATATTAGAGAGGGGATATATGGACCACTTGTTATAAAAGTTGTAGACACAGAAATACTAAAAATTATTTTCTACTGGAAATCTGATGGAGAAGCATATAACAGAAGTATTCCATATGTTTAAGGAGAGCATTGCAGTCGTTTTGAGCCAGTGAGGGGAAGCTCACATGCAATCATCTCGTTCCCTGGAATGGCTCTGCCAAACAGTGAGCAATCAAACAGCACAACGTATTGTTGCTCTGTAAAAGTCTGTTCATCTGTCATATTTATCAAGCATTGTTTTTGTCACACCTGTTTCTTCCTCAGAAAAAATAGCTGCTTGTAACATCAGCTAAAGCCTCCTGTCCTAGTAAGAGTCAGGCTATCCCCAGAACTCAGCTTTTCAGTGTAGGGGGTAATTTGTTGAGGGCAGGATCTGGGAGCTGTGGCACAGCTTGCAGCCATAGGCCTGTCTGCAGTCACTTACTCCACTATGAACATGCTTGGCATGCTTTCTGTTTTGTATAATCAGCGTTAAATTGTTTTATGGGTGGGCACAGCAAACTTCAAACCACGTATATTCTTCAAGATTGTGATTCTGCAAAATGATGAGCATTTCAATCCCAGTGCTATGAAGTATGTGTGTAATTTCAGGAATGAAAAGAGTACCACTGACTGTTAAGTGTGTGGAGAGACACCTGGAACAGCATCTCTACCTTACGTGCCCGTGAAGTGCTTGGCGTATGGTAAGTAGTTGGTGTGGGCAACAATCGATGCACACAAGAGTTTTTTGTGACTAATTATATCCAAGTGCATTCAGCATCTTCCAGGACTAAACCCTCAGAGGTAGCAAGTGGAAAAGACAGGAGAGGGGGAGATTTTGACAGAGTATCAAAGGAATACAAAGCTGGATTTCTGGAAACTGGAATCACAAAAAGACTAAAGCTGACTGAACAAGGGCTTACTGGAAGTGTTTGAAGAGCACAGTCATAATAGCTGTAATACAGCATTGTTAACTCCTAATTTTGGCATGTCTCTCAGCCTACACAATGTTTTTCTTGAAAACTCTTATTCCAAAAAAGACACAGGAGACTAGGTTTTGAAAAAAGATTGTCGAAGAAAACTCTCTAAGCAGGTTCTTGATAATGACACGAAGGAGGTAGGGGGACTTTGAAAACTTTCCCATTTTGCGAGCTCTCTGTTGGATCTCATTTCTCTGCTAGTTCAAACCAAAGTGCTACGGTGGCTTCCACCTTGCAAATCGTCCTGGTGCAGTTCCAGCTGAGCTTTGAGTCAGACCGCTCAGAGGATTGCAGTCCTAAATGGCACTTCAAAGGGGCAGCTGAAACTCAACCGCATGCTGGAAAAGTGCAAATACCTTCCCTCAGCTCAAAGAAAGGCTGCATGTATTTGAAGTGGAAAAGTACAAGTTTAACGCAAAGCCACTTGAAAATTAGTAAAGAAAGTACGTTTTATTTATGTTTAAAAAGTCTTCTGCATTACTTTTCAGAATATCTTCTGAGTATATATAAACACTAGAAGGAGACAGAGGACACTACCTTGAAAGATAGCTTTCCTAAGGCATTTCATTAAAACAGGATTTACTTCTGGGAGCAAAGCAAGATCTTGTTCCCAGACAAAGAGAAAAATTGCAGACTGAGAAGTTATTTTAAAACCTTTTCTCCCCACAATGCTCCACATGTATTGTATTAGTACTCCACACACTACATCTACTTTAATACATATTTCAGCCTGCAGGGAAGTTAAAGAATACTGCAGCTAGTGGATATCATTCCTACTTCTCACCAGTGATCATAAATATTCTAATCATGTATTGTCTCATCTAGCCTAGGAGATATCAGGGTAGCTCCTCAAATACATTTCTGCTGCCTTACAGATATGGAAGCTATATTCTTTTCATTCTTCTACTGTACACTTTATGCAAGTCTGTTAGGGAATGTACATTTAAAACACTTCTAAATTTCTGGATTTCCCCCCTCTGTCCTCAGGCACATGAATGTGTGGATTAAGGCATCAGAAAAAAAAAAAAATTTGAAAAGGTCTTAAATGTTTCTACCCACAAGATCTAGAGACCACTGGTCACATCTGAAGAGACTCAGACAAGTTATTTAAGATCCATATTTAGAGACCTAAATTTTAAAATGTTTTTCAAATGTTTTGCTTTGCTGTGGGATGTCCTAGACTGGGGATGGAGAGTAGGGGACACAAAGGTGTTGCTAGGTGAAATGAAAAAGGGGGCAAGTCCTAATGACACTTACTTATATTTCTTCGGTTTCTACAGCCAACATTCTGAAGAATAAAAGAAAGGCTGAATAGGAAATTGAGGGGGAAAAAAGTAGATTTTACACTTGAAGAGTGATCATATAAATTTACAATAATTCAGGTTTTCTAGACTGCAAAGAAGGTAACGCCTAATTTTCAGAATGTGAAGAAGTGAAGTAAAACAGAAAATGAAAAAGAAAAAAATCCAACTTCAAGAGAACAAAGACATGATGCTGTATTTCCAAGATCAGTGGGAAACTAGAAAGTAGTACCATGGACACACAGCACCTGCTGGAAGGAATTTTCACTGAAGTCCTCTCAAACTCCCTAAAACTGCTGGAATTCAAGATTTGCAGCAGGCACAGTGCAGTGGCAGGTATGCCAGGCCCTCTGGCTGCACTGCAGCCCTTCTTCAGCATGACTTGTCTCCCAGAGAATGGAGGCCTGAGGGAAAACTCCAGATTTGGTACAGCAAGAAAGCCTTGAATTCACGCTCCTCTCTGAGGATCACAAAAAGCCTTTATAAACATTAATTAAAAAAAAAACGTCTTTGCAAATCCTTCCAGAAGCAGAAGGATGGCTTTTAACAGCCATGAGTTCAGTGGCTGTTGCACACAGCTGCAGTTCTGTACAGCACACAGAAAGGAAGCGTAACTAAAGTGTAAAGAAGTTATTGACCCTGTAGAGGGGATTTCAGTAGAGATTTAGCTTCTTGAGATGGATTGTGTCTGGCAACTGAAGTATTAACACCTTTATTCTTCCAAAAAATGCAATACCAGCTATACTGATCCCAAGAGACCAGTGCCTTTCTCCATAAACCCCCTCTGCAGGTCATTAGCACACTACTATTTATCACAAAGCTGTTTCATTAATGACTTGTTCAAGAGAGTCTGCACAACTCTGCTCATTGAAAGATCCCTCAAGAATTATCACAGCTGAAGACTTGCAGCATGGAACTGAAGACCTTCTTTAATCTCAGCATCATTATGGGCTGCTTAAGTGATCGAAGTAAACAGAAAAGGGGTTTATGAAGTTCTTACATTTTTATGAGAGAGCTATACTGAAAAAGCTTTCTTTCTTTTAATTAGATTAATCTTCCAAGAAACAGAAGCACAAGGCACTTTCCTAGCCAAAATCTCCTCTCTCCTATTCACCATGCAATTCCACCAATGCAAATTCCTGACTAGCTCAGCTGCACAATTTAATCACTTCCAGTTTCTGTAAGGGAATCCTGAGACAAGCTTCCTAACACCTCAAATCTATGGAATTAGGACTACCTTACATGTCTTGGACACACACTACTTTGTGTATTGCTGCAACTTAATACAAAGAGCATGTATTTTAATTGAAAGAAGGTGTGCATTTTACAAAGTTTTTTATTATTTCACTGGAACCCAGCAACGAAGTTGGCATACAATTGATTTTTAAAGTGTACAGCAGTTTACAATTTCTGGTACTTCACACTCATGTTCTACCCTTAGCAATTCAAAATTAGGTAATTTATGACCCATAACTGCTAATTTAGAACCAGTTCCGGGCTATGTTGCTGCGTTTACCATCCCTTTAACCAAATTAACTTACTCGATGTATTTGCTAATATTGCAGCAAATAAGAAAAAAGAAGGCAAGAGTACAAATTTTGCAGGATTCACATTCTAAAGCTTAGTTCCAATCCAAATGTTTGAACCGTATTTAATTTATTACAAGTGAATTTTGCTTACTCACATGCATGGCCAGAAAGATGTAGTAGCTCACACAAGAATCTTGGATTTCTAGAAGTGTTTCCTACTACCACTCTTCCAGCTGAACCTGCAGCAGCAGCAGCTACCCTTGCAGCCATCAAGTGTGTCACATTTCTCAATTGTTTCAGACAGTAATTTCATGAGCTCTTTTTTTCTGTGCTTTAAATCTCAGCAAGGTGAGTCATCCCTGTCAAACAAGTTGAGAAATTTAACATGCTTTAGAGGCAAATGTAAAAATGAAACTATTTGTATAATTAAGACTGTGTCTTGGGGTGACATTATGATGTGTATCCCAGACTGGATGCAACTAATGTCATTTACCTTAACCTTTCCAACAAAAGATTTAAAATAAAACAAAGTCTTTCAGGGTTATTTAAAAAGTTAAAACTTAGATATTTTTTCATCGATATGACCCAGGAGGAAAATAAAACTATTACGGAATACACATTGATCATCAACTTCAGAAGAATGAGATTTGTAGTTTTAACGTATCATGCAGCAAAAACCTGCTGAGTACCTTAAAATAAACTGGTAAGCAGCAGCAATGGCTACTTTAAACTACCTTTTCCTCCTGCAAGACATACCAGACTGCTGTTTCCCTCAGGAAATAGCTGCAGGAAACAATAGCGGCCAGAGAACCCCAAAGCTCTTCAGGCTTCTGCTATGCCAGCACACAGTACCACAACTGAGACCACCAATGGGAGTAATAAAAAGGAAAATGCAGAAGTTCAGCACCACCACAGACTCTGAGATGGTTCCTCCTTTCCCCACAAGCTTATGTGTACCTACAACACAGGACAGGTGCTACAGCTGTGCCAGTTTCACACTTAACCCCATCAACAGCACAGGTACCACAGTGAGAATAAAGGATTATACTTCCTGGGAAGGAGAGGAGGAGTAATAGGCTGACAATAATTCATCAGTAAAGAGAAGTCTGATAACAAAAGGAATTCATCTGAAAAGAAGCCATGAGTCGTGATTTTATTACTGTGAAAGGAGTGAAATCCTGTTTTCAACCAGAAATATTCAGCACAAGACTGCATTTTCAGAAGATGAGGTCCTTGTAGTGCTTTTTCACTCCCATCCCTGCCTCTAACTCAGCACCTTGCTGTGGCCAGCTGTGTCCTCTGAGAGCTGCCAGGTGAGCATCTCCCACAGGCACTTCCTCACACACCTCAGGCAGAGTCTCACAGATCACCTAAAACTGGCGCTTCCAACTGAGGGACAACATGTTTAATGAGCCAGCAGGCTCTGAAAACCTGACTTTAAGAAATGAGTGGCATGGGGGGCCTCTAGCCTCTCTTCCACTCCCTCCTGCAGGTGTACATCTCATTTTTCTTATTTTTCTAGTTCATCAGAACTGATGTTTTAAGTTTACATGCACTATTCAGCCCATATAAAACAGCATGGCCATGGGGAGCAAAACCAGGGACATGCTACCCAGCCAGTACATATCAGTACGGCACAGGAAGGACTTTCACGTTTTGTTTTGTTTTGTTTTGTTTTGTTTTGTTTTGTTTTTTCCCCTCTTAATTAGTCCTACAGGTTGTAGCAGGAGGAGGAGTTGTGAAAACATATCTAAAAAAACAAAGAAAAGCAATAGCCAGGGTTTGCATCAGTTTAAGTAGGTTTGAGATCTTCATGATACCAGTGAGAAAGAGTACGGGGACGACTACAGAACAAATTATGCTCTTACCCATCTGCTACAGAGTTAACAGCAACCTTATCCACACACCCAGGGGAAGACATGTGGCCAAGGTAATCCCAAGAGTTACTTTTCCAGACCTGCTACGCCGGGGAATGAGCTCTCCAGGCTAGTGGTAATTCCTAACATGATACTTGAGCTCCTCCATGTGGCAAGCAGTAGCTCTAATCTTTCCCGTGCGTAACAAAGAACGTCTTTATTCTTCACAGCGTTTTTCCTCTCATTATTCTTTCTTACATAAAATTAAATACTACCAAAGATACAATATTACACTATGGGACAAGAGGATAATGAAAGGAGAACAAAGGCAGCACTACTCTTGTAATTTCTATTAGTCACGAACGGGTACTTTCATAACACGACGTAGTTAATTTGCATGCTCACCAAAAAACCTGTTCGAAGTTCAGATGTAGATCAGCTGTTTTAAACACTCAGCTTTGGACAAAATCATACGTTAATTCAAATAGCCTCTTGGTTAAAGTAGTGCCCTTCCCGTGGTGAAATATCTAGCAAAATGGATTTTATTATATTGAAAATTCACAACTTCTGCTCTGTCAAGCTAGAAATAACAAGACATAGTGCAGGCTTATTCCTTGAAAAATTGATAAAGAGGTTTTTATATTTAACTGCAGCCAAGGGAGAATCTATCTGCCTTTTTTAAGGAGTATCTGGAAATTAAAGATGGCATTTGTTTAAAAGAAAAAGGCTTATGATTCCAAGTACATCAGTACAAGAAAGCTACAAAGAACATTTATTTTTCCCAACCATTTAACATTTCAAGTTGTTTTGCGTGCTGCAGAATGTTGTTCAGTCAGGTTTAATTCTGTGCTGAAGGCCTGTGTCCTCTCCTATTCCTGTGCCTACACAGCACTGCCATTTACTCACACATGACTTAGTTAGCTCACACGCTCATTTTTCCATTGACACTCTGCACAAGCACTGGTGAAACTGCTCACTTTTCAGTTCATCTGGGTTTTGTATACACAGTCACTACTCATGTCATAAATTAAGTTCTTTAATGTGTATTCTCAATAAATATTTCAGTTGATTATGGGTAGAGCTGAGACCTTGGTTTGAAGAAGTTGTTTTTTTTAATGGAAAGCTTAGTTTCTGCATGGTTTTATTTGCTTGTTAGTGAATTGTTGGGGTTTTTTTCCCCCACCCTATCATGAGAAAATCAGCAAGCAGAGGACACACATCTGAGCTGTTTCAGTGGCAACTAGGCCACAGGAAAGAAAGGAGAGGTGGCAGAAAAACTTTCCTGAAATAACTGCATGGAACGTAGAAGCAAAAGAACCATATTTCAGGAGACAGGGAGGCAGAGCTATCTGCCTCCAGCATCTTTCCCAGGGTTTCAGGGATATCCCATTTCCAACGTGCCTCATTTGGCCCATTGGTTCCTCATTTGGCACACAGACTTTGTGAAAGTCTTACACAGTGGACAGCAAGGAAGACAAAGAGAACTAAACTCACCTCATCCCCCTAAAAAGCAAGAACTTAGAAAACCTTGTCCCAAAAAAAGCAAAACAAAAAACCAAAACAAACAAACAAAAAAATCAAACAAACCCACAAACAACAACAAAAAAACAAAACAAAAAGAACCACAGAAAATAAATTCTCACTCTTTGTTTATTCAAAAAAGTATGCATTCACCCCAAAGGTTTTGGCTCTTTGAACTTCATGATTTTTCAGACAATTGTCCAATTATCCACAAATTTTCTCAAGTCTGAAACTGCACAAACTAGAAATAAGTTGCTTTGGCTCTCAGGAAAATGAAGAAAAGCTCACAGAGATTTCTGTTCTTAGTAACTTTAATCTTGACTTGTCTGCAACTCACGAGCAGTCGCACATTCCCCTAAAACCACATCTAAGGATAAATAGTGGTTTCAAATCGGCTCTTCGGCTGCCCTTGCTTTATCAACTCTCACAGACAGAGGGAGCAAACTGCTAATCAGAAAGGACTCCTTTGGAGAAGAAACTCCTCTAAGAGGAATAGTCCGGGTAAGAAAAGGATGGCAACAGACCTGCTCATGACTGTTCTGTGCAGGCTATTTTCTTTAGCCTAAGACCCACGCGGAAATCCAGAGGCAGAGTGTGTTTCCATGTTCAAGCACCATCAGTGAATTGCTTTTGTTTGAGGCATGGGAATGGTCTTGCCCCATTTTTGATAAAAATGTGAGGCAGGAAATGGGAGAAGCAGGGAGAGTTAAAATAACAACAAAAACAAAACAGAAAAAAGGAGCATTCATGTATCATTTAAGCATCATTTAAGCTAATTCCCACATACAGCCATGTGGCTAATTAACATAAATTCTGTGGCATTTGCTGTTTAAAAAATCATCCAATAATTAACTTTCCTTTTAAGTCCATTTAACACAAATTTTGAGTACATTTATTTGCACTATGCATTAGAAATCCTATGTTTATGTTCTTGAAGTTCTCATTTTACACAGAACCAGAGCAATGAGAACTCCCACGTGCCATCCCATTCCCAAGTCATACCCTGGAGGGACTCTTAGCTCACCAAGTCCTTCTCCTGCAGGAACAACGCCTGTGGTGGGCACCAGCTCACAAAGCATTAAGCTGAATCCTTGTGCCTGTTCAGAAAGACCACAAACCACCTAATAAAAAGTAAAAAGCTTTTCTTGTCGCTACAAACCCCACCAGAATTTGAGCTGATGTTGTTTTGTTGTCAGTGTGGTCACGGCATATTTCCCATATGAATCACTGTGCGCAGCCTCCCCTCCTATCACGCACGCACGCGGAGGCGCACACTGCATTCCTCACACTCTGGGCCAACCTTGTTCTGCAAGAGCCCTCAGCATCTCCTCCCTTACACTCCGCACCATCCTCTATCGTCCCCAGGCTCCCTTGTAAAGCTCAGTTTTTAAAAGCTAGTGTACTGCAGTAGTACTCACAGCTTGTGAAACCAGTTAACAAGCAGATAAAGAAGGCAACCGGGATCAAGCTTTCTGAAGGGGTGAGGGTGGGCTCACATGAGATCAAGTTTGTACAAGAAAAAAAGGTGGGGGAAAAGGCTTCGCTTTGGGGAAATCTGAAAATTATTCAATCAAGACCTAGGAGCAAGAAAAGAGGAAATACTGTTTCAGAAAGGGAAAGTTTAGTAGTTTAGGGAACAGTATTTACAATGGTCACAGCGATCACAGACATTACATTCCACAGAATTCCCACAAACCAATTCTATCTATCACCTGCAAAGATTGCACAATGCATTATCTGCCCTCTGTAGCTATTACAGCCCAATTCAAGGCCCCTCCTCTCCAGACTGCTTCCCAATATTTTAGGCTCATTAGCATTAAAGAGCAACCATCTCCTGAATGTAAAGCATCCACTGTAGGCTAACCACCTATCCCCAGGAGTAGTCATCCATAGCCTAACAGCTGACATCACCCTTTAAACAAGAATGTGGAAGTTCACAGTTATTTTATTCTGTTGGCAGAGGAGGAAGGAGGAGAGAAAGTAATTAAGTGCATGAATGCCTAAGAGATCGTTTCTCTTCCAATTTATCTGAAGAACACAGGAGGTTTTAATCTTGATTTGAGGAATTCCAATTCATCCAAGATTCCAGATTAGCCCAACTATCATGTATTTCTCACCACAATTACATGATCACACACCAATATTTGGGTACTCTGGCTCCCTTTCCTCCCAGCCTCACCTCTTACTTTTTTATCCTTCAATACCATTGCCTTTCCCCAGGTCCATCTATGAAAGTCAAGGGATTTACACCCCTTGAAATACAGCAATAGATCATGCACTGAATTTAGCTTGTAAAACTATTCACTGTAACAATAGAGTGGAAATTAATGGCCACATCCTCAGCTGCAACCATCAGCTTAGCTCCATTAAAATCCACCCTGTGGCCTGACCCCTGAGCACTGACCTAACTCTCTGCTGGCTGACACAGTTTTCATGGGCTTTGCAGAAAGCAGGAAATAGCTGGGGTGTGGGAAAGCCCCAGACATTCCTCCTCCTACCCAGTCCGAGCTCCTGCAGAGCCCTTGTGAGGGCTGCACGTCTGGCTGCCTGCCCGCCCCGAGGCCCCTGGACTTGGGGTGCTCCTCCCAGACAGACATCACCATGATGCAGCCAGCCTGGAAGACCTTGCTTTGGAAACTCTTTCCTGCCCACAGTTGTACAAGCAGCCTCAGTTTGGGAGAGTAGCTAAAGAAATAACTTTTAGGGAAAGAGGAGCTTCATTCTGATTCCACAAAAAAAAATTTTTTAGTATGTTTTCAACCAGACTTTAGGGTGAGGAGAATAAGCATGAGGTAAGGCTCCCAGAAAAAGTCGACCAGAATTAAAGGAAGAAGGAACACCAATACCTCAGTCCTGAAGCAGACAAATTGGAAAGTTTCCCTTTCCCTCTTGAAAAAGTCAGTTCTTGCTACCATGTATGTTTTTGTGGAAATACTGAAGTCTATGTACACTATATAATCCTGTAGAAATTTGTTTAAAAATAAAAAGTCTTTAACCTCCAGTACTTTTTATGTATTTTAAATGAGGAAATTATGCTATTTAAAATAAGAATGGGATGCTTAGTGTATTACTGATGTCTTGGAACAAGACTAGTTCATTCCATGTTCTCACTGTACAAGCATTTCATTTTACCTTTCCATCAGAAAGAATAGTACCCATTGTGCAATAATTTCCCTATTTCTATTACTTTTCTTGATGTTCTACCTCTGGCTTAATTTGGACCTTAATACTGAGAAACAAGGAAGAAAAAAAAAATTGTGAACATTCCAGTCTTCCTAATAAAAAAAGCACCAAAATCCTTGAATCAAAGTGTTACTTTATATGCCACCAATTTCCCAGAAGCCCTATTTCTCAATCAGAATTTGAATAATCTTTCCAATTTGTATTCCCCAAAACTCAAATTTAATGAGTTAGTAGGTATAGAAGGAGAAATAACAGCTGCAGCTTATCCCGCTGTGCTATTCAGTAATGACAATGTTATACCACATTAGCAATTGTGACATTAATAAAAAGAAGCCCATAGGATTAGCCAGAGACAGCTGACTTTAGTCAAATGTAGGTCATGCTTTGTTTGCTCAGAGCTGGGTAATAAATTTCCAGGTAAGTGCTCTCATGTGTCATACATATATGCCAGGAGCATAATTTCAGCTATACTAAATGATCCACATTCTTAAATTTCTGTAAGCCGTTTTTGAATTATTGTTAAGCGTTTAATTCCACAGCAGCATCTTACAGGCTACTTAGAGTTATTAACTCATATGACATTATGGCATGTTTTCTTTCTAGTGGCAGTTAATAGCATCTTGATCTGGTTTCCCTTTCACCTTAAAGTAACTGCAACTCTGAATTGCGAGTATTTAACAAAAGATACTTAGCAAGGAATCAAACTGACTACTGCAGAATGCAGCTCTAGCTAAAGGGGAAAACAGTATTTGGAATCAATCCAAGCAGCAGCAAGATACCTTCCACCACAGAAGGGAGGCTTTAAAAAAAAATTTAAAGGAAATAAAAGCATAGCCTTCAATTAATAGTACAAAAGACCCTATCTCGATCTCTGCTACTTTGGCAAGCCCTCAAAATTTGGATTGAAAGCAGACTTTTAAACATATTCATATTTAATCTCAGCACAAGATGTGCATATTGTACACCGAAACTTTAAAGGCCAAATCCTGTGTTCAGTAACACCCTGGCAGACTTCAGTGGGAAAGGGTGAGAGCAGTACAGCAGAAGCTGACCTTGAGGTTGTAATCTCACTTTCACTTTTGTTTTTTTATATATTTTGGTAATAACGAGAGGCACCAAACAAGATCAGGACCTTTTTGTACAAGGCATCATCCTGAGATGCAGAACAGAGAAGGGAATTCTAGTTAAAAGCTCAAATCATACCTTTTTGCAGAGGGGAGACTGATTCACAGGAAGGCTAAATGACAGATTCAGATTCCACCCAAGTCTCTCATCTAGGGGCTGCTATGGCTTCATTCAGCCACTACTCTTGTCCCTAATTTTAGGGGCACCAAGCTGTCTCCTCACAGCCCTGGTGTCATAAGGACTGGCTCAGTCGTGTCTCAGGTGTTCTGGTACAAGTTCCGTGTGAGGAGGTCCATGGCTGTACCTTAGTGCCCATATCAAGGCAGTGCCTTGTCACCTTATTTACAATTAATTAGTCCAATCGTTTCTGAGCAACAGTATTTAATGTCTTGACTCTCTTCTATTTTTACCCATGTCTTTGCTAGAAATGTATTTACACATCAGCCAGTCTTTGGGGGTTTCTGAAGCGTGTCAAGGGGAAGAGCTGACATAGCTATAATTCAGTTGATTCTTGTTTGGTTGTTTTAATGGCATAGAGTCTTGAAATAGAAAATAAAGACCAAGTAAGTAGTTTTTTCTTTAGTAATTTAGAAATCTTGAGATCAAAAGGATTTGTGTGTGTGTGTGTGTGTGTAGGGAACTAAAATGAGAAGGCTTTTCAATCTTTTGGTACAATCCATCAAGTACCAGTTTCTTCAAAGCAATGATATTTTACTGATCTCTTTTTTGAAGGCTGCAGTTGCATCTTTATTACCCTTCATTGTTATCGGTGAAGCAAAATGCCATAGCTACATTTGAGGTGAAAGAAATTGCTTTTGTGAGAGGCAATGATTTCCAGCAGATCCTGAACACCTTTGTGCCTGACTTCAAGGAAGTAAAGGTGGTCAGCATTCTGTGACAAGTCTTGCCAAGACTGTGTATTACAATGTATTAAGAATATAGGATGTTTGAGGAGAAGGAAGGAATTCGGAAGGAAGGAAGGAATTTGGAAGGAAGGAATTCGGAAGGAATTCGGAAGGAATTCGGAAGGAATTCGGAAGGAATTCGGAAGGAAGGAATTCGGAAGGAAGGAATTCGGAAGGAATTCGGAAGGAATTCGGAAGGAATTCGGAAGGAATTCGGAAGGAAGGAAGGAAGGAAGGAAAGAAAGAAAGGAAAGAAAGGAAAGAAAGGAAAGAAAGGAAAGAAAGGAAAGAAAGGAAAGAAAGGAAAGAAAGGAAAGAAAGGAAAGGAAAGAAAGGAAAGAAAGGAAAGAAAGGAAAGAAAGGAAAGAAAGGAAAGAAAGGAAAGAAAGGAAAGAAAGGAAAGAAAGGAAAGAAAGGAAGAAAGGAAGGAAGGAAGGAAGGAAGGAAGGAAGGAAGGAAGGAAGGAAGGAAGGAAGGAAGGAAGGAAGGAAGGAAGGAAGGAAGGAAGGAAGGAAGGAAGGAAGGAAGGAAGGAAGGAAGGAATTCGGAAGGAAGGAAGGAAGGAAGGAAGGAAGGAAGGAAGGAAGGAAGGAAGGAAGGAAGGAAGGAAGGAAGGAAGGAAGAAAGAAAGAAAGAAAGAAAGAAAGAAAGAAAGAAAGAAAGAAAGAAAGAAAGAAAGAAAGAAAGAAAGAAAGAAAGAAAGAAAGAAAGAAAGAAAGAAAGAAAGAAAGAAAGAAAGAAAGAAAGAAAGAAAGAAAGAAAGAAAGAAAGAAAGAAAGAAAGAAAGAAAGAAAGAAAGAAAGAAAGAAAGAAAGAAAGAAAGAGAGAAAGAAAGAGAGAAAGAAAGAGAGAAAGAGAGAAAGGACAGGAGCAAATTTGTCTAAGGGTCAGAACCATGCAACTCCAATAAATATTGCATACATGTATCATCCCAGAGCAGCACTGGCCAGCCTGCTTTTTATTGATGATTTCTACCTGCTCTACAGAAGGACAGAGAATCCAGCTGAACAGCACTCAGCCCTTCATACTTATTAGGCAGATGAAGCTCCCTCACATGCATAAAAATGCACACACCAAGCACAGAAACATCCTTTCTTACAGAAAATGGTCTTAGCAAAACAAAAACATGTAAAGAAAATATTTTGTCTGAAATTGTCTATATTTTTCCTCAAAATACAAATGAAACATTTTCAATGGGATAAGAAAAAAAATAAACAGATCATGTTTGAATAAGTGGGGGGAGGTTGGGTTTTATTTTTCTTTTATTTTTCTTCTTTTTTTTTTTTTTTTTGGCAAAGAGGAAAACAAAGAAGACCTTTTGGTGGGAAAAATCAATCCCTTCACTGATGGGCTGGCTGTCTCCCTGTCTGCACAGGCTGATGGTCCTTTGTTCCCAGCTCTGTTCCCCAGCCTTCCAGCTGAGCTGGTGCCTCAGAGGATGCCTCCTGGCTCCCTCCCACCGAGCACAGCCCAGAAAGGCAGCTCACTGCCCACCCTTCTCACCCACATTGTGACTAACATCTAAAACCCCTCTTCCTACAGGATGCAATGCTAGCAGAAACAGGACTTTCCAAAAACTCAAATTCTCTTCCTTTCCCTGCCTTAAAAATATCAAAGTGAATATTTGGTTATTAATTCACAGCTTTTTTTTCCTCCCTCCTAGAGCCAATCAACCACACAGCACAAGAGCATGGTCAGGGTGGCAGGCAAGAGATGAGTCTTTCTCACCAAATGATTTGCAGTGGCAATCTTTGTTTAGGATAAAAGCTTGAGGCTTGTAGGTGCAGCAAGGCCGAAGGAAGGTAGCTATTTCACGCAAGCAGAGCATGTAGCTCATCCGAGCTGTGGGGTAATAGGGACATTCAACATAGCCAATAGGATGTTCAACAAGGAGGAAGCTGGCTGTAGGGTCCTGTCCCTACCACAAGCCCACAGCAGCTCCAAGTTGTCTTTCTCCCTAGCACAGCCTCAGTGGCACTGGAATCAGTGCAGTCTCCTCAGGGCTGTGCACTCATTTTTGTCTCTAATCTCTTATCCATCCTTCCAAGTCTGTCCCACACACACTGGCATGGGAGGCCACAGGGCTGGGGCACACTGCTGCGGCTCAGGCCACCTCACAGGGCACCCAGGGCCATCCCACACAGTGTCCAGCATTACCATCAGCCACAGGCATTCACCCCCTGCAAACCTCCTGCCACGTAATTACACCATTCCTTTCCAAGACCAAAATTATGTTTGTGCTAGCACAGTTGTATGGCTGAAAGCCCTCTCAGACATCTTGATGGAAACAATGGTCAGCAGAGCCAAATTCTCTGTAAGAACACCCAAAGCTACATTAAACAGCCCAGAAAAGGCACAGAGAGGCACTAAAAACATTTTAAAATAACCCAGCCTCCCTCTGCTGCTATGTTGACAGGTACAAACAGGTTAGAGGCAGGAGGTGCAGTACAGCAGCTTGTCGTCTGTAGCTGTGGACAGTGTGTAACCCTTGCTTTGCTTGTCTCAAACCAAAAGCTGTCACAGAAGTTCATACAAATACCATCAGGATTTTTCTAAGGCATGCATTCATATCTCCACAGATAACAGTAGGATTTTGCTTTTATAAGAAAAGGAAAAAGAAGGGAGAAACTCCTGCTAAGTATTTCAACCTGGGCATTCAGGTGGCTTGGGAATCCCTCTTCAATTTGTGATACACACTTTGGCATTTATGTTCAAAGTCCTACAAATACCAAGAATAAAAAGAGCAGACAGAGGACAACACCAGACAAAATCATCCCCCACCTCTAAACCAAATACCATCTGTAAAATAACTTTTTATACAAGTGAGAAGAAATAAAACAGCGATTTATTAGTTACAAGAATGAGATCTGTCTGTGTCAACTACATATTTGATCAATACCTAGCCATCAAAAGACATAAACTCTCCTCTCCTTTCCTCAAAATAATGAGAAATGGCTGAAGATACTACAAGTAAACTATTTCCAATCACGTTTCCAGATAATTAGATCACCCTGTTACTTTTAAAACCACTTCTGCATCACTGGAAGGACAGATATCTGAGGAGAAAATGGAAAACAGAGGATAAATAAAACCTCCAGATAATTACAGGGAAGATCCTTTAGGCTTTATCACTAGCACTTATTCATTTACAACCTGCAGGGCCATCCCTAAAAAAGTGAAAAAAAAAAAGTCCTTCACTAGAAAAACAAGTTCCAGGGAAGCACCTGAGAGCCAAACTCAGTCCTAAGAGCACAAGACTCAAAGAAAAGCCCACAAATTGCACATATTTGTTGAAAGTAACAAATTAAAGGCTGCAAATAAACCCAAACTAAGAATAATTGGAAATCAGATATTGTACCCATTATCATCAAGTGGTATCGAATATGACTAATGTGCTTATGTTACTATTAAAAGCTTGTGGTAGGCATTAAAAAAACTATGCAAAAAAATGCACTAAGCAATTCTTAGACAAGAACCATGGAACCAGTTTTGGGGTGAGAAAGGGTAACACTAAATTTCAGGGGAAAGAAACAAAAAAAATGTTCTCAGTCAGATACCAACAGACATTTTCTCAAAAACTAGAGGTTCAGAAGAAAAAGTAACTATTATCTCTACTGTCTGCCCAGATCTTGCTTGTGAAATAACCCTTATATTCACACCAACACACAAGTCTTGGGAGGTTGATGAAGGAAAGGAAAAACACAGCTACTATCCTGCAACGCAGAGAAGAGGAAGGATGTCCAATTCCAAGAATATACAAGTCCCGTTATTATGAGGAAGAGAATATAATGAAAAAAAAAATCCCTCTTCACCTTTACAAGATGCACAGTCTCCACTTCGACTGCTGCTCTCCTGAGTCTGCTACATCACACCAACAAGCACACTTTCCATACATGTCCTTTACAGGATTCAGTTGTGGAAACAAGGGAAGAAACAAAACTCTGCTTTGACGAGTGCGTACCTGCAGGCTTGCCAATGGCAGGTGAGGCCCAGTACCGTGTTGGATTGGCATCATTCCCAGTCACCCATGTTTGAAGGTACTCAAATCAATTTTCACTCTGGAATCCTGCTGAGGACAAGCAGAGTACCAAGGCTCAGCAGAACTGGTCTCAGGGATAAAGCCAGTAGGAATTTTAAAAGATGGGAGAACTGTCCTGTATAAGCCAGGCAAATTTGTGACACGCTGATTTCTAGGGATTTGTCAGCATGCCTAACAAAAGCTGGTAATTTGTTGGCTGGTTGGAAAAGTGGAGTAGGAAGCTTTAAGCTATGGAAGTGTAAATGGTCACTGCAAACACACACAACAAAAAAAAACCTGTCCCTTTTCCCTGGTTTTGTAGTAATTTGTGTAACCTTTCTAAAATTCCTAGGGACCTAAATACAATTTTATGCTTTGGGGATGAATTTGGACACCAGTTATCAGATAATACCTGGTATGGCTTCCAGTTTAGCACAGACCTTGAATGTCAGATGTAGGAGAGGAAAGTCATTCTTCTGGGAGTACTGCAGCAATAATTTACAATTTCCTACAAAAATTAGAAAGTATAATTCAGGGAGACCCCTCGATCATTAAAATCTTATGTACAGTGATTGTAGTTAGTTGAGTACAAAATTGTTGGGAAATGATGAGGGGGAAGAAGACTCACATTGCTCATCTCAGGCACACACAGATATTTTTTATACCTTCAGTATAAACCAGCAGAACTTCTGCTGTAAGATGGCTCTAAATATGTGCTGCTGTGCTGTTATCCTGCAATACCAGCTCCTCCAGCACAATGCCTGGAACCGTTTCTACACAAAGTGTCACCACAGCTGCTGCTGCATATTTGGCTTGAAGTTCCACCTCTAGGGAAACCCATGCCAAACTATTTATAATAATGGGCTGCAATTTATGTGAAATGACTTTGTACCCTTCCTACATGAGAAAGATTCAGCATACCAGTCTATTCATTAATGCCTCATTAGTTTAAAGGGTCCTTTATAAAGCAATAATACGGGTACTTTGCTTCTCTATGGTGTCTTTCCGCAAAGAATGTCAAAATGTTTTCCAAACGTAACCAAATATTTAACAGCCTCCAAAATCAGTGCAGAAGATGGGAAAAGATTATTATATACCTAGTATACCTTCACATCACTGATAAAAGGAGGCATTTACTAGTCAAAAGCCTCTGAGTTCTAACCACGGCTCTCCATCCTGGCTTTCACCCTGCACTGCTCCTGGAAAGGAGAGAAAGGCATGGCACAGGCAGAGCTGTACACAAAGTCAGGAAGAAAAGCTCACTCTGTCAGGGGAATCAAGCTCACCAGTGTAAAAACAGTGTGGAATTCTCTACCTCGTATGTGGGTTGTGCCACTAGGGCTTCTTATTTGTGTACTTGATGGATGGCTTGAAAAATATCTCAGGAAAGTTTCAATAAAATCTCAAAAAAATACACAAGTTCAAGTCTATAAGGCACTTAAGCAAGAGATTAGCTTCCAGCATAGGAGTAATTGAAAACAATGCAACATAACCTGTTTTGCCAAGTCAGGGAGAAAAGCAATTTATAAAAAAGCATTTAATGTCTGGTGGGGGACAGTAAAGGCTGACACATAAATACACAATTCTTCCACAAAGCTCACTGTTCGCTGCATTATCTACCTGAAAGTGGCCAAATTTAGACTCTCTCTCAGCTATGAACTCTGTTCTCAGACAGAGGTCATCCCCAGCTCCACAGTTTTGAATGCTGATGCAGTTTGAGTGTTGCCAATTTTCCTGAAAGCTTAGAACAAATTGCTCTCTGTGCTGCCCATCTCTTTCAGTTTTTCCTCCAAGGAATACTGGAGGCTGGTAATAGAAACTTCTGGATGGAAACAAGCTGGGAGTATAGCAAACCTCCACTCTTCTCCCCAAAGGTAGCCCCATTACTTACACTGCTTATTTTTATTCATGCTAAAATAAAGTGGACCACTAAGTAACCTAGTTTCTGTGAGCGAGACAGCCCTGCTGAGCAAACTTACAGCTATCTAATTCAAATCATATATTTTCTCAAAGCCTGCCAGTGACCTCCTACAGAAGCTGCAGAATATCTTGGTTCATCTTTGTCTCAAACTGACAATGATAACTCAAGCTGAGCAGATGATCATTTTTCTGTTCAGGAGACTTCCTATGACATTCCTTCAGCCACATATCTAAGATACTTCCTGCTCTTTCATTCAATATATCTTGATTTCTCTCTTTCTGAAGGTGACATTTACATCCTTAACGTCTTTGGCACCTTCTGGGATGAGATAAGCAATCTTCTATGTTTATTTGCTGTAGTGTACCTAATTAGCTGGCAGACAAAACCCAAAGTAACCAAAACCAAAAAAGCAACCCTACCTCTACCACAGCTGTCTCCTTCCTGTGTAATTTATCTCTTACACACACCCAAAACTCACCCCACTTAGGGTGAATGATTGAAATGATTCATCCAGTGCTTAAGATGAAGGTATGAGGAGACCTGGGCCATCTGTAAAGATCACCAGGAATCTGCTGCAAGCCTCCATCTTGACAATATGCATGTTCCTGACAGCTTAGATAATTGAACACTCTCTGCATACAGGCATCTTCCCTAGGGGGTATGCTGCAGAAAGGAAAAGTACAGCCCCAGACTGTAAACCCTGCCAAGTACAAAGCACTCCACTCATCCATTACTCCACCTTGTCCAATTCTCTACTGCCTCCTCACAGGCAGAGGAGAGAGAAAAATCCTAGGAGGAATATTGAAATCCACAGCTTTACTCTGAATCATCATCCCAGGACTTCTTTCCCTAAATAGGTAGATATCTATGGGTTTTGCTAATTATGTTATTCCCAGCCAACAAATATGTGGCACATTCCCTGTGACTGTCACTGACCACAGGACACTGTCACTCAGCAGTTCCATGAAGGCAATGAGGAATTTGATCTTCTGTGTAATGAAGTCTCCGAATAATCCCAGCCCCCAACAGCAGAACACAGTTGAAAGGATTGTGCTCACAATACAAAAATACTGTTCTTTTTTCCACTTAGCAAACTGTACTGTAAGTAGCATTTTTGCAAAATCGTCCGTAAGTCATTCTCAGCTCCCAACTCACTAAAGTTTATAAAACACGTTAAGTACCATTTATTTTGCTGGAAGCAATCCCATATTTTCAGCTAGGGATATTGCCAAATGCAGGTTGTCAGAAGTTTTGAGTAAAGCACTACAGTCAAAAGTAATAGGTCAGTATTTTCTTAAATATATTTTTTTCCTTGGACTCATTTTCAATCTGTAGTCCAGAACCACAAGGACTACAAAACTGGGTTTAAAGTTGAAGATTTGAACCTCAGTTACCACAACTAAAGCCTTAAGTTCAACACAAAACAGATGAGAGATGGCAATGCTGAGTTAGATAGGCACATGCTTAAGTGATTTGTTTTGTTTCCTTCTTGAAGGGAAGGGGTTTGGAGGAGAGGAGGTCAGAACTTTAACCTCCAACCCTTTCACCTTTGAATCCTTACTCAAAAGCTTCCAAGAAGTAAAAAAGACTTTGCAGCATGTCTGGGCATTTAACAAATCCATGCTCTGGTTAATCAAATAGAGAAGCCCTAGGGCTGTACTAATTCCTAGACCCAATGAGGCCCCTCAGAATAGAAGGAAACTGGGAGCATAATAGGCAGTAGAGCTGCTTGAGTTCATTTACATGACATATCCCTGGCTCCTAAGCTATTCTAATGCTTCTGACTGAATACACGGAAGGAGGTTTCCCCACCCAAAACACTGATCTGGTCCACTCAGGCACAGCTGACTACAGTGACCCCTACATTTGCTGCACTGCAAAGTACACTGTCTATTATGGAATGAGTGAGGATTCAGGAATTTACATATAAATATGAATTATATTTATTAAGCGTGCTGATAGATGTACCAGATCTGACACTGCCTGTACAAAATCAGAGATTCAGTACAAAAACATACAGAGTAGAAAAAAGCTAAACTGCTAATTACAGAAGAATAGACACTTCACAAATGTTTTCTTGCAGTCAGATTTTCTTACTGCTCTCTCAATGGAATGATTTGCTATTATTTCATACCAAACTCAGTTGTAATTAGCCAGCCATCATGTTTTACATCAAGATCTCTTCGGTAGCTGGGTAGTTCGATGCAAGACATCCAGAATTTAGAAAGCAACTTAAGGATCAAATGATTCAGTGTAATGTTTCTGCAACCTGCAATTTAAAGGGCTAGAAGTCTTTCTGCAGCCACCAATGCTTTCAGAGTCACGAGTCTGCTTTTACTCTGTTATTTCACTTGGTAAGAGACTGTAGACATTTAAGGGGATGGCTGATCCTAAAACAGGAGCTCAGTATTTAAAAACTGTTCAGCATACATAGAATTCTGGTTTGCAGAATAAAAAATGAGGGGGGAAGCTTTACTTGATTTTGACTATTGACAATTTCACATATATAAAAAAGAAATTTCTCCAGTTACTGCCAGGCAATCTGCACTGGAGAATGTAGTAATATTTTAAAAAAATTACATAACTAAGATTTACAGACTTTGCAAGAGAGATGAAGTTTCAAGTCTGAAATTTTCTGTAATTTTATTTATCTAAAAAAGATCCTTTCTTGTCTCATAATAAAGAAAAAAAAACTCACTAACTTATTTTCTTCTCTTCAGAAATGTAAGTAGCCAGGAACTCAGAAACTGAACTGAGAAACATAAGGCACCGATTGGACTCATTCTTGTAGGATGGTTCAGTTAAATATTACACTATGTACATAGATTATCTTCTTATCTTTTAGCAAATAGCTTGCTAGTCAGTCTTGACTCTCCCTAATCCCTCTCAGTCTCAGATTTGCTGTATATTTCCAGTTAATTTTCAGCCCATTGTTTATTGCCAATATCTAGGATTTGATAATCATTGCATGTAAGTATCTGGAAAAAGAACTGTAACACTGCAATAATTAGAAATAACTTGCAATTAATTTTTAGGCAACATTTTTGCCACACTTGATGAAGTTTTTTTCATAATCTGCAATATAATGAACCCTTGAACAAAAGCAAACCAGATCTATGCTTTAATTTGCTTAGAAGAAAATTAGGTTTAGTGGGGGAAAAGCCTACTTGTAAAAACAGCTTAATTCAGATGTTCAGTTATTTAGCTAACAGAAGGAAAGGCTGAGTAGCTGAGAGTTTGGTAACAATAAGTGATGACATCATTAAGTTGTTCAACTCCCACCTTACAGCTACTGAAATTTATTGCAGGCTGTGGCTGCTTGATCAAAACATGTATGAAAAGCAGCCTTTAGCTTTTCAACCTCTTATGAGGTATTTGAAACGTGCATGAAAAACCATCAGGATAGCTATGATTAATTTCTGTCTTGCAACCCAGGCAAACATAATTACATTGTCTGCAAGGTATCTCCTCTAAGTGAAGGGAGAGACCCTAACAGCACCAAACCTACATGGTGTTCTAGCATCACTTATTAAATAAACCCACCACCACCACCACCACCAAAAAACTACAATTACATAATATGAGGGAAGATGAAAAAGCTTATAAAATCAAGTCTTTTTCAGCTCAATATCAGTTTCCTCAGATTTCGGGCATTCAAAACCTTCCTGAGGTCATATTTCCATGGTGACTTAGAAGATACGTAGGAGCTAAGGCACCCAAGTCATTAATTTCTTCATCATCATCTGATTATTTCTAATTCCCACCTCTAACTTTAAGCTTTCTGGGTGTTCTGATTTTTAGAGCAGAAGTTGCTTAATTAAATTTATTGCAATAAAAACAGATAAATCATGTCATTTGGATGACAGATTAATTCTCAAAATGGGCAAAGTTGTAGCACACTGTGGGTGGGACACACAGCCACACAGGAAACTGCCATATTTATCCCTTTACCTAGACACCTTCCAAAACCATTCATGAAGACCTAATTATAAATAAATAAAAACCCAAAACCAAATAAATTCTGGAAATTGATCAAGATCCCTTGAGAATATTATGATTGTACTAATCATTTGGAATATCTTCTAGTACATTAAATACTTTGGGGTTTTTTTTTAATACTTTATATATTTTCAACATGAGAATCAACATATCTTGACTTTAAAAAATATGACAAGTGTTTGGGATCCCAAAGAAATGATAAAGCAGAGACTCCATGTAAAGGGGAAAATAAATGAGCTAATTGCTGGCTTTAGCTCCACCCAGCAATTCCAGCAAGAAATATCAGAAAAAAGAATAAAATTTCTTGAACAATTATCTGTTTTCCTTCTTTCTAAATGAATAAAAGAATGAACCAGCTCAGAAAGGTTTTTTCCTAATCCTTATATAAATAGCAATTGTTTTTTTCTCCTTCTTCAGACAGTATCCACTGCTCCCAGGGCTGAGATTTGCCTTCAGCCAGCAGCTGAACTGGTTCTGGGCCATTTCCCAGCGGTGCAGGTTGCTATGCCACACCCGTCAATTATCACATTTCCTGACTTGGGCTGCCGAGTGCTTCAGTAACACCATGATAGAGCACACACGTGCTTCTGTATGCAAATTGCAAACTTACACTTGCATCCTGAATGGCTTATTTTGGATGAAGGGGGAAAAATTATTAGGGGAAAAGTAAATCATTCTGGATTGCTTTCATAATATGCAGCATCAAAGATACTTTCACAAAATGGCACCTATCACTACAGATTCTAGGTACCCTGAAATTTAAAGATCTGATATGCAGGAGACAAAATTCTAACATTGAAACACTATTTATCACACCTTTATTCTGTGATACAAACAGTATTTGGCAGGGTTGTTTCTTCTTTTAAATATGTCAAGACCCAACACCCCTGTTGTGCCCGTACTTGGTGTCTTGCCAAGCCATAAGGGGCACCTGAGCCACTCTGGAATGGAAAGCTCCAGAGTTTTTGGGTGGTTACAGGCCCTCACTGTGCGATGAGAGCTGAAAATGCTACCTCAGTGGCTAGTAACATACAGCTGGAGTAAGGGATGGAGTGAGGCTGTATGCAAATAAATAAAACTCACAAGTAGCTTGAGGATTTCTCTTGGATTAAAACACACGTCTACGCACATGAAGACTAACACTGTCTCAGCTGTGTCCTCTCACAATGCCTGGAGAACCTCAGCCCCTTCCTGGCATGGCAGTATGTCAAGCAGAAAAGGCCTTGGCTCTGTGAAAGCCCTGCTCAGCAATATCAAAAACATCCCTTATTTTTAACAATGTTTTCAGCACAAATCTAAGACATAGCCCCATAGACACTGTGAAGAAAACTGAATCTATCCCAGCCACTTGCCTTACTGTCATTCCCAGACATGAGTTACTTTGATTTTATCCAGATCAGTTTGTGATGCTCTCACTGCCAAGTGGTCGTGCTTTTGTGCCACAGGGAAGAGACCAGTCTGCCAGCCTTCATCCCACCTTCAATCAGAAAAGGGAAGGGTGAAACCAAGCTCAGTCATCCACCAAAGGGGTAAAAGAACTGGCTGTGAATGCCCTTGGGGGGTTTGGTTTAATTTTTGTTTTCCTTTCAAGGGAAAGCTGATACAGCTGTGCTTTTTTTTCCCTCATATATGAAGCTTGTGCAAAAAGGAGAGTTGCTTTAGAGTCAAGCTTCTCACCTCACGTGGGAAATGACAGGCGACAGGAACAGGGAAGGACTGAGCTGCTGTTTTAAGTTTGCAGGGCAAAGTTTTGTTAGTGGGGAGTTACTGGCTACAGGGATAGCTTCCGTGAGAAGCGTCTCACCACTTCCAGTGGAGCCAATGCCAGATGGCTCCAGGATGGATGTGCCTCTGACCAAGGCTGAGCAAATCAGAGATGGCAGTGGCACCTCTGTGATAACAGATTTAAGAAGGAAATAAAGTTGCATTGCAAAGGTAATTGCAGCCAGAGAACAGCAGAGTGAGAATATGTGCGGGGAACAGCTACACAGACACCAAGATCAGTGGAGAAGGAGGGGTGGGAGGTGCTCCAGGTGCCAGAACTGACATTCCCATGCAGCCTGTGGTACAGACCATGGTGATGCAGCTGTGCCCCTACAGCCCACTGAGGTCAGTGGGAGTGCAGGGATCCCCTGCAGCCTGTGGGGGAGACCCACGCCAGAGCAGGTGGATGCCTGAGGAGGCTGTGACCCTGTGGGAAGCCTGTGCCAGACCAGGCTCCTGGTGGGGACCTGCAGACCCATGGAGAGACAAGCCCACGTTGGAACAGATTTCCTGGTAGGACCTGTGCCCCTGTTGGTGACTGAGCAGCCTGTCCTTGAAGGACTGCTGCTGGTGGAAGAGCGACTCATGTTTGCAGCCCTTTTGTGGAGAACTGCTGCCTGTGGGATGAGCTCACACTGGAGGTGTTAATGGAGAATTGTCTTCTGTGGGAGAGACCCCATGGTGCAGCAGGGGAAAGACTCCTCTCCCTGAGCAGTGGCAGGAACAACATGTGAAGAACTGACCATAACCCTCATTCCACATCTCCCTGAGCTGCTGTGGGGGGGAAGAGGTAGAGCCTGGTTAGATAGTTAGCTAGGTAGAGGGTGGGGGGAAGTAGTTTTTAAGGTTTGTTTTACTTCTCAGTATCCTGCTCCAGTTTTGATGGTAATAAGTTCAATTAATTTCCCCAAATTCAGTCTGATTTGCCCATGATGGTAATCAGTGAATGATCTCTCCCTGCTCTTATCTCAGCTCATGAACCTTTCATTATATTTTCTTTACCTTGTCCGCTTGAGGAGGGGAGTGATAGAGAGGCTTTGTGGGCATCTGGCATCCAGACAAGGTCCATCCACCAGAGCTGTGGTAGATATTTGGAAGGGGAAGAGGTGTATTTTTTTAAGAAGGGGAAGTTAGGGTCTCCTTCCTGTTTTCCACATCTCACTGAGGCATAAAGAAAAAGGTAGAAGTCACACAAATGAAAAAATTTTGAGTATGTGTCTTTCCCAATGGGAAATAAGAGAAGTAAGCAAAACATGAGTAACAGAAGCCTGAGCTCTGACGCTTTGGTAAAATCACTTCTATTCTGGAGGGGACTATGTTCCCAAAGTATACTGCTGTTGGCCTTTTCCATAGTTTTGCTGATTTTGTAACCTTCTACTGAAGGCTTCAGCCAGCTATCTTGAGTAATATAATTTAAAACAGACAATATCTATTCTCGTAAAACTTTACTAGAATGAAATTACACACTATTGAGCTCCTTTATCAGAAAACTTATTTTAAAATAAAGTATAGCTTTTCTTAGATTGAGTTAGGAAAACAATGAGTTATTTTTAACATGCTGATCAATTTGTATGGAGACTATGAGTGTCTTCTCATGCTTCTGAGAAGACCTCCCCTGAATACAGGAATGTCGTGTAAAAATGGGTGAATACATTATCTTTCAAATGCTATACAGAATAATAATCTACAGAAACACTTATACATTATAATGATGTGCTATACAGAGTCCTTGGGTAGGTAGGAAGATACGGTGAGGAGCTATAGATAGGAACGTTATTTTCAGTGTAAGATCTTCATTTCATTTCATTCATATTCTCTCTGATGGGATTTTGATCAACTCTCACAATCTTGATTTGTTGGAGGTTTTTATATCATATATCCTTACCAAAGTTGTATTTTATTTTTTTTTAATTTAGATGATATTTACTATTCAAGCAGTCTGTAAACTTCCCAGATCAAATTAATCAACTGAGCAGCTTCTGGAATTTTAAATATGGTCCCTATGGCAATAAATAGGTTTCACTGTTGATTTTGATTTACAAGAAATAAAGAAGATACTTATTTCATTCTACAAATTGATCATGACAGCCAAACTCTACAGTATGGCATTTTGGCACTGTCCTATGACTCTCCTGAATGAAAAACTTATCACATATTATGTACCTTCTAAGATGTTAATGTCTTTGCTATATAGTGTTGCATTGAAATATAATGTTGGGCAGACCTGGGCACAAAACAGCTTGGATTAAATGTCTGGGAAATTAAATCTCTTTGGATGACTGTCAGGGCTAGACTGCCTCCATTATCCCAAGACACAAGCTGGAACATTACTATTTTTACACATAGTTAAATACCCAGACTCTGATTTCATTAATCATTAAGTTAGGGTTGCAAATGTACCATGGAGAGGGCATTCCCTGTCTTCAAATGAAATCCTATTTCGTAAAATACTATAGATGTATTGCATAATATAAATTTCTGACATTTTAGCAATAATAACAGCACTTGAATCAAAGGTGTTTTCCCCTCAGTTCCCCTTTAGCCTGCATACATTTTTATTTCTGCAACTCCTACTCCTCTAACAGAATTACAGAAGCTTTCATAGATCAAATTAGAACAAGAAAAAAAAAACTTTGTTTTTGAGCACTTCACCCCACTTCAGTCACAGGTAGCTCCCAAAATGCAGATCTTTATCCCCATCAAATGCCAAAGAAAAAGTCGTATTTCCTTATAAGCCACAGAGGAAATAAAAAAACCCCCAGTATCTGCAGAATAATAAATGGGATCAGCTTCCAAAAGATGATGCGAAGGGATTAGAACCTCCTGCCTTGCAAAATGGACCCATTTTCATAATAATGGAGACCCCACCTGTTTGGAGTCAAGACCATGATCACACCACAACCCTTCTGTAAAGTGACTGAGCACAAGTGGTCTACTCAGCAATACTCGCTCTTCCTTCAGCACAAACCTGAGCGCTGAAATTTTCCAGCTGAGTCATTTTCAGGCTCATATTTATAACATACACTGTGGTTCATTCCCAATTTGTCTCATCTTGGATTTCATGCCAGAACCAACTGGAAGAGATATGCCCTTCCACTCTTCCAGGATGAATTGCAAAGGGCTGGAAAGACTTTTGGTGTTCTATGTAAGCACCATGCTAATACACAGTGCTGATACTGTGCCACTGTGGTGACATTGTAATATTTTCCATTATTAGCACATGAAATAACTTGTACACTATTTCAGGCAAAATTTTAAATCACATGTTTATTTTCATTTGCATCCTTTATAGAATAAAAAAAAAAAGTGGAAGCAAGTTGTCTCTACAAAATCAGGTCATCACAAGTATAGGTCCTTTATAAGTAGAATCAGGTACTTCAGTGTTTAAATTCAAGGGAAAAATAGTTACAGATAACTGGTGTCATCTGTCAGGGTATTTTCTGAGATCTCATTCCTTGTAGCCAAACTAACATCCAGACTTAGGAAGTGAACTGTTAACTATACACCAGTTTTGGTTTGAGTTTATTATAGTAAAACCATTTCCTGTAAAGGAAAGTTGTATAAAACGCAACTCTGTACTTTGATTAAGGTAATTTCTTGTGATTTTCAGGAAACTAGATCCTGAAATTACACTAAGATGCCAGTCATAACAGAAATAATTTCCTTTTAAAGACAGATTTAGATGATACACACTGTTATCCCGGTCTGTACCTGCCATTATTAAGCAGAACATGACACTTCTGTCCAAACTGGATGAAGAAACAGATATCATTGATAATCCCTCTATGCAGGCATGGAGTTACAGTTTAAGATGGGTCTGGATACTGAGACATACCATATTATTTTCCCACTGAGAGTCTCTCACTCTTCTTTCCTTGGCATTTAGCCTCCTTGTTCAAGAGGAATTACTGATACATAAAATTGACTAACATATTGCAAATAAATTCTACTTAAACAATGTCACTATTTAGAAAAGCAAGGCAAACAGGATTTGGTCCTAGATGTGAGTACAATATTGATCCTGGATTGTGCCTATCTTAACAGGGTAAGGCTTTTGTATGCAGTCACTAAAAAGACCTCAGACAGAGCAGTGGGGTATGAAAATGTCATTTTGCTATCACTGGATGAACACACTAATAGCATTCTCCCTTACCCCTCTCTTTTTCCAGTTTACTGGATGTCCTCTCCCACTAAGTATAGATTTTTTCATCCAGTTATCTCCACCTCCTTTTGAACATTTTCTTCTGCATCACCTAGCTCAGCTAATTGTTTCATGACTTTCCTTCTAATCTAATTCTTTCTCATCTGTTATTCTTTTCTAAATCCTGGCACAATATAATCTTTTTCTCAGATTAATTTCCGTGCTGTTACTTGAGGCTATCCCCATCCTCCAGCATCACAGAACAGGCCCTGTTCAGGCAGCTTGGCAGTAGAACACTAGAATTCCAGGAGTTCATTCATGTTACCAGCAAAATTAAATAAGGCTGTTTAAAAAAATAATTAATTCATTAATTTTGAAAAATAAATTAAAAAAAAAAAAAAAGCAGGTTTCAGATAAAACTTCCCTCACCAAATGCCATTAAGAGCATTGCGTTCTAACACCAGATATTTTTGTGACATAAACGTGACTGTCAGTCCCTTGGTTGATATGTAAAGTAATTATATCAAACCTGCCTGGGTAAATCATTTTTATTCATAAAGAGTAGTACTCAATCAAGTTTTCTGCTTAAAGATGATGCAGAAACATTTTGTAAAACATCTTGTAGCAGCCTACACTGAGCAAGTCAGTGATGGATCCCTGATTTTGAGCTAAATCATGCAGTCTCACTGAAGTCTCTCTTGGCCTGGACTGAGAGATGCTGGGTTTGTTGCAGATAAAAACATATCCCTTTAAAATAAACAAACATTTGAAGTAGTTGAATCTTACTAGTTTTAAAACGTCTGAGCTTTGTATAACCCCAGGGTCTCTCTGTTCTCATCTCCATAAACAATACAAGTCATTATTAAGAACATGAATAATGTGGTGTGCTATCATATTAGTATATAATTAAAAACGAGACAGCAAAGCCTCAAAGCTGTGCTGAACATAACACACATATTGCAGTCTTCTGCATTTGTTCTGAATTAAAATCCTACTTCTTACTCAAAACCTCTTGTCTGTGTTCCTCACACAGCATCTAGTGCCTATTTGAAAAACATTCACTTTTGGCAGAACAGCTGTACCATCAGCTTGGGATTGGGGGGTGGGGGGAGCCAAACAGCCTGCTTCCCCAAGCACCCTTCCTCTCTGGCTGTTGGGGAGGGCTTAGGGAGCCATGGGAGCAGGAAAACTTCGCTCCTCACAGAGCATCCCATCATGTGGCCAGGCTGACAGCTCACCAAAACACCCAGCCCCAGCAGTCTCTCCCCTGGAGGCAGCATATCCACCCCCTCTTTTCCCGGGGTACCAGCTTCCAGACCACAGCAGTCGCATGGGGGCCTCTCCCACAGCAAAAGGACTGAATCTGCAGCTGTGACCATAGCCAGGACTTCCTCAGGACCATTAGGACTTGTATAAAACCAAATCAAGGCACCCACACATTCTTCAGTCGAGCACTCCATTCTCAGAGACAGCTTTCTCTCACTAATCTATTTACCTAACCTCAAATATTATGTTAAAAGCCAAGAATATGTTGGCAGGTGACCTAGTTTTACCCAGCTATCAGCTGACTCAGAGACAGGAGTGATGCCAAGCAAGCACAGCCTGCTGTAGGAGCCAGTGCTTTGTGAGAGCTCCTCTTTCCCCCTTTCCCTGCTGCTGCAGCTGGCTAGGACCACAGAGAAAAGCAAGTAGAGAGCTCTCAACCTGACTAAAGCCTCTGCAAGTGGCCAGTATGCTCTGCCTGCTGATTTTAACTCACAATTCCTTTCTCTTCCACACCTTGAAGAGTAACCAGGCTATCTGCTTTAAGCACTGTCCATAATGCCAACCTAAACCTCTTCAGACTTGTCAGACTATGAAGAAATCACCAGAACTTTGTGGCCTGGAAAAATGGAGGCCCTCAAAGACAAGAAGGAGGTCTAAGAAGTCTTCAGAAAAGAACCTGATGGCTGCCTTTCTTCAGCCAGGAGTCAGAAGAGTTCAGAGGCTTTGGGGATGACCAATAAAACTATCAGTTGAAGTCATTCCAGAAATATGTCTGGAAAAGGTCTTCCCAGGCTTGCCCGGATCATTTTTAAAGCCAGCTATGGACTCATACCAGACCTGAAACACTGGAAACCTGCTGGGCAAGGATGGCAGCTATAAACAGTGTAGGTGCTTTGGTGTCTAGCTTTGTTTTTGTGGTTGTGTCTGAAGAGGCTAGTGAGCTGGTGTAGTTCCAGCTGAAGTGGCTCAGCACACAAGCGTTTAACCAGTCTAAAGGCTAACCTAGCAAGATACAATGACCTATTGGTCCCTTGGGCAGGATTAAGAGCTGTTTAAAGTGAAATATTGTTGGGGGAGAGATATGAGTAATACTGGGAACCCTCAACAGAGAGACTTCTAATGCCTTTGCTTGTGTTCATGGAGTCTTCTCTTTTTTTGTCCAGGCAGTGAAGCTCTAGCTCTTGATTGCCCCAAATACAGCTAGAAGATCAGACTTCAGTCAGGAGCTTTGAGCAACTCCATGAGGAATATCGACAGTAACAAAGCCTCCCCCCACACACTGTGACCTCTGTCAATGAGATGGGGTTTGGTAGGGGGAAGTGGTTGGGTCGTTTTGGGGAGTGGGTTTTGTTCTTTTTCAGTCATCAAAGCTTTAGAATTCTCAGGAATAAAATACAAGGTAAAGTGATGAATTTGTTTTGTCTCCTGACACAGTGTTCTTAGCATGACCTGCAGCTCTGTCAGATTTCAGATCTGGCAAACTGTCAACCTGTGCCATGGCCATTTGGATTCTTGCCAACTCTGAAGAACCTGTAAGCTCTAGCTAAGGAATTCTTTGTCCCTACCTTATGAAGCAGAGATGCCATGGCCACGGCACTATATTCTCACCCTAGGGTCCACTAGAGACAAGCCAATTGCCCATTCAAGCAGAGAGCAAGGCCTGCTTTCAGATATGGCTCTTCAGATGAGGGTAGAGCCAGGTTGTGACAGAGCAGTAAAAACTGACAAGATAAGCTCTTGACAAAGCTTCCTCCGAAGTCTAGAGTGCTGCCATGGAGACCATCCTTGAAAGCAGGTTCAGTGCATCTTTTGCAGAGCTTTCAAGTTTTACCACTGGCAAGAAAAGCGATCTTTAAATTTTGTCCTGTTGCCTGATCTTTTGCTCTATACCTTGCTCCTGCCTCAGCAGGGCAACAACTTACTATCTGTATTGGTTCAGCTAATTATTCTATTAATGATTCAGCTAATACAGTTTAATACAGGAAGTGTAGATGTCATATCATTAAACAATTACTTACGTATTCTAGACCTTTACCATAATCCATCTTGAGATGTGTTAATTTATTTCTCCCCTGGTGTTTATAAGGTATGACATCCTGCAAGCAACTAATTCTGGATCTCCGTTCTCTTTGAGATTTAATCAGCATTTGAGACTTACATCTGGTATTATGCCAGGATAACTAGAAAGCAAGAACAAGCAAGCTTTCCAGCATTTGGCAGTTCCTTTAAAACAAGCAGAATTTTAGATGTTGATGTGAAACCTATAAAAACCTTTCAAAAACTAGCAGATTTTTCTCACATTAAAAAAAAAAATTAAAAACAAGCTTGATTGAAATAGTGCTTAAAAGTTCTTTTAAAAATCTACATTATTATATTCTAGTTTTTTCTCAAATAAAAGGAAAGCTAAGTGAATCTAATTGCTCTCAGTAGCACAACGTAACTGTGGGGCAGTGTGTCCCAGACAGCTCAAAATACGGACCCAGAGAAAACATAACCAGAGATTCCCTTGGCTGAGAAAAAGAGCTTTTCATCTTACATCTCCAGGTAACCAAGGCCATGCAAGTGTTGTGGATGATGTGGTAGAGAGAGTGAGTTCTTTATTCATGTTTTCTTATCTCTTTTATTAGTCACCTTAATTAACACAAAGTTGAATAGCACCATAAACTGAAATCTACATATGACTCAATTCAATTATTTACGAGACAATTGCTAATTAAATAACGTAATTCATTTAGCAATAGTCACATGTATGGAGAGGTTGCTACCACTTTACAATGAAGGGTTCTTTTAAATTTGAGGGACAAAACAAATTAAAGTGAAAAACAAGAAGAAACATCGAGGAAGAGACATGACTTAGAGAGACACAAATGTTGCAAGTGAAGCCAAGCAACAGCGAGTGCAGATTTTGTATTATTCTCTGGTTGAGCTTCTGCTAACAGGACTGGCCTTCACACTCCAGCCTTAAATCATTAGATCCTTTACTTGGCAGTAGAGAAGAATTCATTTGAGTATAAAAGCTCACAGAGCCATTCTGCTCCTTTGAACCTTCACACAAAAATTGTTAATTAACAGGCCTCCTACCTAGATCCTCCCATATCTGTACCTGCAGCTCCAAGTTTGATTTAGCTACATGACCTACCCAGTTATATGTCTTGGTTCACTTTGTACCCCTTGGGAATAAAGCGAAATAGGGCAAAGGTAGCAAGAAAACCTCAAGGGGCCAACCACCATGCTGAAAGCATTTATATATACATATATATATATATATATATGTATGGGGGGGAGTGTGTCTGTATGTCATACAAAAAGAGACCAAAGGATTCAAGTATGGAAGATGTGAGGAAAGGCTGGAAGGCTACTAACATTTTTGAAACTTTAGGCATTAGAGAGGCCACAAGAGGAAGAGGGAGAATGAATGGTGAGTGCTGGGTTAGGGATAATGGCAGTGGCAGGGACATGGGTCTCTGGAGGCTAGGAGGAGGAGAAAATTATGGTGGTAGATCATGTGCAGGATTCAAAGTTGTCTTAATGGAGATAGTGGAGAGAGAGGGAGGGTACTGAACTGTCAAAGAGGAAGCAAAACAGATCTGGAAACAGGCACAGGAGGAGAGACAAGACAGTTAAAAGTTGTGATTGAGGTGGGGACTGTGGTAAGAGTGAGTGGTTGGTTGAACAACAAAATTTTTTGAAAAACAGTAGAAGTGGAGCCCTAGGAGAGCCCTCTGCAACTGGGAGAGCATCACCCCACCTGCAAGGGAGCAGAGATGTAACTCAAAGCTTCCCAGTGCACTCTTCTGTTCTGTAGTGTAAGCTTTCCTATGAAATAGAAGGCATTTGATCTCCACATAAAAGCTTCACCTAAGTCTGATAGTTACAGTTCTGGATAATTATGCCTCAGACAGCTGGCCAAGAAAAAATAAGTGGATTTGGCATAAGCAGGAAAACAAAAGAGGGTCTGTAAGTGTGCTCTACTTGCTTATCCATTCCAGGCAATTTACTAAGGAACAGGACTTCACTGGATCTTTTCAAGATCCACCTTAAGGGAGTAAGCAATCAAAATATCAGAGGTACAATCAGGCTATCATACAACTGCAACATAAAAATTGTAGACACAGATAAAGATCACATGAAGTGCTATTTTACTGTGCATTGTAACTGGTCAGATGCACTAGGGCATGACAGTAGATGACAGTAATCAAGGCTCACTGAAAGCAATTACAGTTACAGGATAAGAAAATATGCAAAGCACATTTAAACCTGAGCCAAATTCAGCATGAAGCAGAAAGCCTTCACCAGTTATCCTATGCAAAGAACAGAATAAATAAGTCAGCACCCAGGAGCACAGAAACTTTTCATTTTGTTTCCAAAAAAACCTCAGCAGAAGCCAACCATTTTCCAAAACAGGAATTTAATGCTAATTACTGGTGTGAAAGTGAGACTACAAAGTAGGTGCTTTATTCCTATAAGCAATCTAATATGCCACCAGACTCTTTTTTCAAACGGGATTTACCTGGCTCAGTGTGAAACAACACATACATTTCATTACTCGCTGTGCTTTATTTGCATATCAACACAGCCATGAACCAGACTACAGTGTTGGCCCACCTCTTTCCAGCACCTGCCCAAACCTCTGCAGCCAACCCTTCTGCATCCTATCACTTGCTAAAACACCAAATGCACAAGCACACCAGTCAGAGGGGAGCTGACAGAGCTACAGGTATTTGGTTTCTTTGTTACTTAGCACAACGCAAACACCCAACACACACACAATTGTTGTGTTTGCAAGTCCTCTCTTCCCACCCATCTCTGGCTCAGATGTGTCTGTCCCAAACAGTCATCCCTAGATAATACATCAAACATAACCCTTTTTTCTTTAAGGGGCAGAAAACTGCTTTCCTGGCTCCAAGGCATTTCTTTGAAATAGGAACTGGAGCTGATCTATTCCTTCATAGTCACAAAAGTCTTTCCTGACCTTAAAATTCACCAAGGATTTATTTGGATAGGTATTTTAAGGCATAATACTAGCTTATAATAGCTATCTTGATCTAACAAACACCATCTAAAAGCTTGGACAAAAGCAAAACCAAATTTTACTTCTTACTGAAATGGCTTGTTTGAAGTTTTGATTTCCCTCTATGGTTTCAGAAGGTTATTATCCTCACTTTGTTTTAATTAGAGCTTCAGATCAGCACTATTTATGCTGAGCAAGCCAGGTCTGGTCCAACTGGGCCACATTTAGCACACAGGTTGTTCCCATTGCAGGGGGGAAGGCAGCATTGCTCTGCCTGCTGGGCTGGCAGCAGGGATCAGGGACCTGCTACAGCCTGAGAAAGAGAAGGCAGTGGCAGCTCCTCACCTGCTCATGCTCTTCACTGCTCAGCCTCATCTGCAGCAGCAGCTGCAGCTTTGGGCTAGAGCCCTACTCTCTGTGTTCCTCAGATGATGGTTGCTGCAGCTGTAAACCCCAGAGGTGCAGAGCAGGGAGAATTAGCAGCAGTGGAATAGCAACCCCACAGCAGATCAGATGATAGGATGGATCTGTATGCTGTTCTGCCAAGAATGAGACAAAAATCAGACATCCTACAAGGGAGGTATTGCAAATCCATCTGAAGGCCCTGCGGCACTTCTCCTTCCCTCCCTGGCTTGCAAACTTATAGGGACTGGAACACTTCATGCCTTCATCCTGTACTCCTGCATCAGCCCATGAGCATTCCCTGAAATCACCATCCTGCCTGCAGCAACAAAGTGCTGAGACCGTCTGGGGCACTTATAACCCCCGTTACACTAAACTTTAGGCTAAAAACTGTTTACAACTGTGTCTCTGCCCTCCAAAAATACTGAATACACCAAACAACTCCAGAATCCATCACTGGAAGTAGCAGCCTGACTGCTCTCCAGCAGTGTAAATCTTCTTCATCTTAATCCTGCCCTGCAAGTGTTCACGCCTATGAAAATTGCGTGTTGTGTAGATTACACAAATTTGCCTGAGGGGTGGCCTGTCTCAAGTACAGCAAGACTATCTAAGTGTTAGTGCTAAATCTTCTGTAGCACACTTTGTTCTACCCTTTTTTTTTTTTAAGTGACTTGAATCCTTTGACAATTTAAAAAGGACACAGAAAGCATAACCTTATGAGCATCTTCAGTCAGACTGCTGCAATTTAATAATATGTTAAATAATAATAATGTGGAGAAGCAGTCTCAGTTTTTCTAGGTTCCTTTTTATCATGTTCTGCAGTCTTCCCACTGCAGGTTGTGAACTCTTTGGCTCTCACAGGGTAATCATGAACAGGTTGAGTTGGCATTTGGATAGGAAATCCACAGGGAGGCCATAGTAGTCATTTAGATTATTCAAATACGGAAAGAACACTTCTCTCTATGTATTTGTAAGAATTTTTCCACATACCTTGAGAGACAACCCTGCTTCTCAGATAAAGATTATCAAGAAGCTGTAGGCCAATGTTTTCAGTTTTTTGGCTCCACTTTTTTTTCCTGTGGAAGTGTACAGCTCTCTATAACGAATAGAAACCTAAAGACATAAGGCTTGCTAAGTCAGCTTCATAGTTATTTTAGCATTCCATAAAAACAAAGGTATTTCTGGACTCAAAGTTTCCCCAAAAAAATCATCATTTCAAGCCACTTGTGTTTCTCAGCCTTCTTTTCAATTTTGGCTCCTCATTCAAATCCAGCTGCTGAAGACCATGTCTTAAAAACATAAGCTTCGAGAGCTGTCAATAAAATCCTGGGTTCTTTTCCCTCTTCCCACATGTGTTATGGGATAGGATAATATTGTTAAGTCCAATTAAACCACTGCCATTTATTTCCCAAAGTAGCTCCCCAGCATAGGCTGCCTTTCAACCATCAGGACTGCCCACCTTTTCTGAGAGTTCCGAATCCAAAGCAACAGAAGGAGGAAAAATGCGGTCTCAAATGGCTCCCCTGTTCAAGGTTTCTGTTCACCTGATGGAAACCTGCAGAGACAGAAGGTAGGTAAAAATATTGGGCTGCTTCTACTCTCTTCGCCAGGGTTACCTGGCTACCAGAATGGGCCTTTGAACAAGTCATAACTCTGCTAATTGGCTTCCTCATTGCTTGAGAATGTAGCTCTAGTTTACACCAGCTTCCTATAGCAGGCCAGAAGGTAGAAATAAACTCTAATGCAAATGTGTATTGGTCATAGTCTTTTCTAAAGCCAAAACTCCTACACCAGTAACCAAGATAAAGGAATAAAGTAGCTGCCATCATGGAAGTCAAGAATCTTCTAAGTAGATTGCCTATTTTAGGGTTGCTTTATTCTAAAAGAGCAGAGCAAAATCAGACCCAGCAGAATAGAGAATGAGAACCTGTTCATTTCAAATATTGTTAATATGGAATATTCAGGAAAGAAATGATGCAAAATGCAAAGGAGTTATTTGCCTGGGTTCGGTACAATGCTGAATAAAAATAAAATTCTTACACTCATTCATCATTGAAATGAACAATCACTGTCAATTAGTACTTGCATTAAATATTTAGTGAAATTATTTTACAGTACTCTCAATCTTCAGTATTACTACTAATGTTATTTTGTTTAATGTATACATCATCTCATTCAAATTCTGCCACTTCTGTTAAGTGCTTTTTATGAGTTATTGATGCTCCATTGTTTTGCATGTACTTCATTCTTCACCATCAGTGACAAGATTTTTAATCTTTATACAGAAGAAACCAGGCTCAAGCAAGAATGACCTGTCAAGAATTCTTATGGCTTTGTGGTTAGCTCTCTCCTGAGTGCAATTTAATCGATGTGGTGCTGCCTGACAGCATACAAGATTCAGTAACATAATAAAATCTGGATGTTAACCATTTGAGACCATCAAAGAGAGAGGTATAGATGATTGGGGATTTGCAATAGCACAAAACCCAAGTCATCTGGGACATCCAAGTTTCTTCTTTAACAAGTGGTTTGAAGTGTGTTTTATTTAGATGGGGCAACTGCATGTTTGCATTTTATTGCTGCTTGATTTTTTGTATTAGTGTTATACAGACTATGGACACCAACGCCAAAGATGTCCAAGTGCAGTTCTGTCACTGGGCCTTATCTTTATGTGAAGATCAGTTTAAGCTACATTTTCTGGCAGTCTTTGACCTCACTATTGAGCAAACTTGGCACTTGCTGCAATGTACATTTACCTGGTATGAAGTGCACTAGTGCCACCAAACCATATATAACCTAGAAGACAGCACTTGGACACCATTCCAATACATATTTCAGGATAGACACTGTAGGAGGGAGACTCAGGAGGACTATTAGTGTGGAGCCATGATATGAAGAGAGGTGGGCTACTGTAGTGATGAGGGATAGGTGACTAAGGTCTAGGTAAGAAACCTTCTGCAGTGCTTATGGACTAATCTTCCAGACTTTTATTCTGCTCCAGTGGATAAGCACTCATCCCAGGGTCTATCCCTGAAAGCTGCACGTCTCCTCTCCCATCAGTCTGCTCCACCTGGCCACAGGTCTACGCTTTCCCTAATATGCTGGTGCTGACCTTGCTAAGTCAGCTGGAACACTTCAGATGTTTAAATCCATTTTAAATGAGTCCAGTAGCTCTCCTTTATCCACCACATTAGATTTAAATTGTCTGCTCTCACCTTTAGTGCCCCACATAACTGCACGCTTTCTGTGTATAGAGGTTTGCTCTCTCCACTTACCAGTGACATCAGTCTTGATGTCCCACTTACCTACCTCTCCAGCAAGCTTTTCCATCTCATGATGCCTGGTTTGTGAGATGCAATGCTGATTCTGGTTCACTGAATTTGAACTTTTCATTCAAATCCCTCCCTTTGAGTTCATTTTTGTGGTGCCTACAATTACTGGCTCACTGATCATAATTATTTTAAATAAACCATTTAGTTAAGCAATCGAGGTGTTTACAAGCCCCAACAGCTTAACAGCTTGATCTTACTGCTGTAATGTGTGAGGTAGTTCCTCACTCCATCTCCTCCTGCTGTTTATTACTCTCTTTTTAATCTAAAGTTAGATAGTAAATTCTTCAGGGAAGTGATTATATTTTTCTTTTGTTCAGTGCAATGCCTGCCATGTTTTAGGGCACAATGAAATGTAACACAGAATGTGCACAAACTGATACCTGTAATCCAACGTAGACTCAAACCCACTAATACAATTAAGAAAAAGTAAGTCTTAAAACCCAAATGTCACAGTGTGTTTCCAGTGACCAATAAAAACAGCAGAAATCCTTATTAGGATAACCATCTTAGGTGAAAGGCTTCATTTACAAGTCTCCTTAAAGAAGCAATGCCACACTTCAGGAAAATGGGAAAAACATTCAAGCAAATAGTTCTACAGAGGTGCTTAAAACTCAGTAGACTGAATGAGTGAGAATGGCCTATTTCAGTCTATGTAAGCAGGCAAGAATGTCTGTCTAGAAACAGTTTTCCAGGACATAGCTGTCACATGCTTCAGATGAATGTTGTGCTTGCTTCTAGTACAGCTGAAGTCTATGACTTAATCTTATCTGTTTAAGATCCAAGATTCCAGTTTTAGATTTTTGGCAGCAAGCATATGCTCCCCCTGTGGCAACTGCATAATAACATAATAGAGTTTAAAAAATCCAGATCCTTTAAGGCTCAATTACCTCATGAAACTATTTTAAAATTCAGGGTGAACAAAACTGCAGTATTTCAGTTTACAAGCATCATTTTAGTTTACAGCTGTTTTAAAGGACCCATTCTAATGTTTTATGTCTTCCACCACCTGCAGAACTGAATGAAACTACTTATTCTATTTTGCAGAGGGCTATCAGAACCAGAAAAGCAGACCTGAGTGAGAAAGAATAAGGTATTTTAAAATAAAGATAAGATCCAGTATAGCTGACTTTATTACCACTCTGTAACACTGTAGATAGTTTAAAAATCTTGCAAGGCCAGAATAAAAACAACCTACAGGCAAGCAAGAATCTTTAAAATGGTCTATTACCTAAACTAGTATTTATATTAATACTTATAATCCTGATACAACCAAATCAGCTTTTTAATAATTTTAATTACTGTTTTGAACACTGCAGGTTTATAAAAGGATGTGTCTCTTTAACCTGTGGAATTAATTCATCTGCATTCTAAATTCTTTGGGTAGGAACTCTCCTTTCAGTGATTATTAATACCAGCTGGAGGCTCCACTGTAATATAAAATAAAGAAAAAAAAAATGGGATATATTATAAAGAATAAGCCAGACCTTGAAACAGCACTAGCTGGGGCCAGGAAAGACATCCTCCTCCCCGAAATAGCAAAGGCTAAAGAGAAAAGCTATGAATCACAAAAACTAAAAAAGAAGTGAAGCAGGTAAAAGAACAAGGTGAGGGCTGCAGGAGGGGAATAGTGGAGAGTGAAGAGAGGAAAGATGATGGAGTTGAAAGGAATCAGTCTCTTTGGTTTGAGGTTAACCAAAGGGTTAACCAAAGGAATTATGCTACCACTGGAGGAAAGGGAGTTGAAGGTTTAAATAAACGTCCTGGTCCAGGACGCCAAGCAGAAACCCCAGGCAGTGCCAGCTTTTCTGCAGAAGAGTTGAAGGATTCAGTGAGCTCTGCCCAGATGCAGGAGAGAATTAGGACTGGAAAGAGTGAGTCTCCTTCCTCACCTTTCTCTTTGTGAGCAGTTAAGGGATGCTAAAAGGTACTGCATGCTAGCTTTGCTCTGACAGCGCAGCAGGTACAGGTGTTGCCCTTCACACCAGAAAGTTCGTGCTGCTATACTAATGTTTATTAACTGCAGCTCATACCAGAGGGGCCAATTCTATTACAAAGTGGGCAGGCAAGTGTCCATGTCCTTTTGTCCTCTGCAAAGATGGCCCCAAGGTAGTACGTGTGGTTTCACACCAGTGTACCTATTTACTAGGAACCAATATGAGGCCATATACACACTTCATTCAGAACAGCTGTCTGGCTGCAAGGCTTTCAGCAGAGCTGGGAAAATGATGGGCAGGGGGGAGGGAAATTCTCTATGAATTATGGAGCTGGTCAAACGCCAGAAAAACTGGTCTGTCAAATAAATGATTTGAGGAAAACCAGCCACATTCACTGAACAGTGAAGAGTTTCTTCACATTAGAGCATATCCATCTACATTTTCAAGCTGATTCTGAACCAGACATAATTTCCATTCCTTCATGTCTCTTCATGGCAGGCACTGATAATCTTTTCATAAATAGTTTTAGACCAAGAATTATTATGTGAAGAAATGTATGAATAACTTTGAATTACAAGTAAGGTAAAGGGTTTCACAGTCTGTCCATGAACTATGTACTAGTGAGGAAAAGCAGCTATCTTCATTGAATAAATAATTTGTTCAAAATTACTTGCTTAGTCCAGACTTACAGGCTTACCAATTTGGCCTGGATTCAAGCCAGTCATTAAGTGAAAAACTGTTTCCTGAAACTCATCCAACAAGAAAGGTCCATTTTCACAAACCTTATATGTATTTAGTCACTCTAGGTAAAACATGATTTTTTGTAACTAGTTCATCAGCACCACAGGTCTGAGCAGTGATGTCTGCCTGCCTCTGCAGACAATCCGGATCATTAACTTTGGGAAACGTGAGGCACACCATGAATGTCAATAATGTGTGAACAAAGTGCTCTGGGGATCCTGTCAACAGCCCCTCGAGAGGAGCATGGATGTGACAAGCACAGTGGCAGGTCCCAGCCAGTCGCTCTAGAGAGTGTAAGGACTGGAAGGCTTATCTACAAGCTTCCCTCCTTTCAGGTGCTCTTCTCCAGGCAAAAGCCTGCTGCTACAGCAGGGAACTGTGAAAGTAGCTTCTTGCTACTCCTGCTGCACAAAAGTGAAGAGGGTACCCCTTGCCCCTCTTCATATACCATGGCAAGGCCATGGTATAGCTGTCCACAGCGTGGATGCTATTTTGTAAGCGAAGTTCACTTCTTTTGGCAGCTATGGCAGCTTAGGTAATTCTTGCTTCTTGTTCCTTTAGCATCGTCTCACTTGGGTTATGCAAAGGTCTGTCTGGCTGTATAGCGAATCATATCATGGACTAACCAGAAGCTAATATGACCTTGTAAATAAAAGTTATTTTTAACCAAGATGAGAGGGAATGGGGCAAAAGAGCTTTCAGTAACCAATAGCTCACTGCCTGGCTTCTGGAGTTAGCAAGAAATCAGTGTCTACATCCTTCCTCGGTGCCCACAGAAACATACTTGGGTGTGCTATGGTAGAGCTATCCTCAAAAGCACAAAGACAGGGACAGAGGCCCTTCAGTTTCTCATTATCCACCTCCTCAACTCACTCCTGAACCATTTATCTATGCTGGAGATACAGTTCATTGCTGGGTTTTGTATAACTGTGTTTGACTGGATTTTCTTTTTATTTGTTTATTGTTCTCCATTCATTTATATGTTTGCTCAACAATTTAAGGAGGTTACTTAAAGTATGTTTTTATTTACATATGAACTGTAAAATATTCAGGACAACTATGCTGAAATAATTTGAGACAAAGTGATAAGAAGATCAAGCATGTGGTTGACAGCTGGGGAAAAGGAACAATGTTAGAGGTACATTTTAGCAAAAAACAGTATTAATGTATCATATCTTTATTGTACACTGCAAACACTTAAACACTTGATTAAACCTGCTTCTATTTAAACCAAGGAAGCTACACCCACGCAGAAAGCAAAAGGATGCACATGAACGTGGTGGATTAGGTCTAAGCTGATGTGTAGTAGCACATAACACTTTAATAGATTTACCCAAACAAGAGCTATGAGTGGAAAAATAATATTAACATCAGAATAACAAACACTGCACTAATTAACTCCAGTTTTAGATTATCCCTAGATATATCTCATAAAGAGACAGTGGGATTTCCCAAGTCTCAGAAACACAAAATGGCCTCTGCAGCATTTAAAAATGAGATTACACTCTTCAGCTTTTTTGTTTGTATTTTTTAAAGGTTGTACAACTAGCAAAGAGACCTGCTAATAATTATGCAAATTATTTTACTCAGTATGAACTTCTTTGTTTAATATGTACCATGCTGTTATGCCTATGATAATGCTTAACATTAAGGTGTTGAAGCAATAGGGGAAAATCTTATTCTTAATGAATTTGAACACTGCCATTCATCATACTTTTTAAAAAGAAAAACAATTAAGGACACCTTTCCCTAGCCCAGGTTGCTCAAACTGCCATCCAACCTGGCTTTGAACACTTCCAGGGACGGGGCATCCACAACTTCTCTGGGCACCCAGCTCCAGTGCCTCACCACCCTCACAGTACAGAATTTCTTCATACTAGCCAATCTAAATCTACCTTATATGCATTTTCCCTAAATGAGCTACCATCCAGATGTCATCAAAAGAAGTTTGTGTGAAGCACTTGTTGCCCTTAGCACCAGCAGGAAGCCTACAGTTCAATTCCTCATCACCTGCTCCTCATATACCAATCACAAATGTGGCCCAGGAGGCTGAAGGGTAGGACAGCAGATGAAGGCAATAGTGTATAAAGCAGTTACAGGGTAAAAACAAAGAAACAGAAGAGAATAGAAAGATTTGCCAGTCTCAACTCCAGTATAACTTCACTATGCACCAAGTGTTCCTGCTAGTGCCAGAGAGCACAACCAATTAACAGGATATTTCTAAGACCATTGCACTGTTTCTGCAAACCATCACTTGTAGGATGCACGTATACAGACACCTTTTCTCCAAGACTCATCTCCCCTACAGGTGTGAGTCATTTCTGCACCAGGTAGTTTCATTCCAGGTGTAATAGTATCATAGGACTATTCTCTGCCAGGTTTCTTTCCATAGGGTATAACTACGTTACCAGCTATTGACTTATGTCATCTCTGAGCTATGTCATAAATTCATAGGCAGGAAATAAAAACCACTCAACTGAAAGCAATCCTTTGTGTGACTCTATCTTTTTCCTGTAAGAAATATGTGCATTTTTAAAACAATCAGAATAAAGGTATCACAGTCCCTCAGCTTGGTATGTAGTTTTCAAGAGCATGGAAGAAGCATTATTACAAAACTTCTAGGTCTTTCTGGAAGAAATAGTAGACATCTGAAGGTAGGAAAGGTGAAAACCTCTGAACCAGCCAGTTGAAAACCCACAGTGAACCCCGAGGACTCAAAAAATACTCTGAACTCCTGGCTGGAATGAGCTCCAAATTTTCATAGATGTTTTATGTGAATCATTGTGTTGGAATAGCAGCCTCCTCAAATCGAAGTCATGGATACTGACTGAACACCGGCAAAGGTAAATTTTTGCAAACCCCGAGATAGGATTATGTCAACAAAACCCTGACCTCTTTCCAGCACTACTCTCAGTCATGTAAAACAGCCTTATAGTGAGGATTCACCCTAAATCACCTCAGCAATTTGGGGCTAACTTGAACAGATGCAAACCAGAGCTAAGTGAAAGACACTGCAAAAGAAGAAACAGATTTTTGCCTACAAACTTTGATTTAACTTTAAACCCAAATCCTTCCAAACAAGCCTAAGGCAGTGGCAGTAGTGATGCAACTTGCTACCCCCAAGCATTCAGAAATGGTGAGGCAAAAATCACTACTGGGGCTTGAAAAGCCTGACACTGAGGGGCGAGTACTTTTACTAAGGATTTTGAAACTACAGGATTCACTTTTTCAAAATTTTCTTCATGGTTTATATAAACCTAAGATTCTCCCCATGGTCCCAGAACATCTGGATATGATGATTTCAGGAGAGCACTCCACATCACTAAAAAGATTAATACACAGACTGCCGGCTTGGCTCTGCAGTGCTACCAGCAGAAATCTTCTTTTGGGGCTGCAGGGAACATAATTCAGGAACAGACCAGCATGGCAGGAATTCCTGTAGGCAGGAGAGGAAAAGAAGAAGTGATGAGAATTGGAACTCCTCTTAACACCTCCTAGAAAAGCACACACATCATTTTATCATTGCCTGTGGGACAAAGGATGGTGATGCTACTGCATGTCCTCACTTTGCGCATTTTCCATCAATTTGTGGTTCTGGCTTGAAAAGATTCAATGTGTCAAACATGGATAAACTGAGTGCCCTGTAAAGTTTAGATGGCAACAATAACAATATTTCTTTTCTGACTTACAACTCAAACAGATATCACTAGACTAAGGTGACTAGAAGGCTGAGGCAGTTGAGATAAAGATGGGCTGGGTACAAGATAATAGGGGTAACTGAAATGGATATTAAGAGGATTACATGTCCAAATGCAGTGTTGATGTGCTGATTCACATTTGGTCATATTTTCTGTCCCAGTCCTCATGACTGATTCCTACTGTGGGTCAGCATCTACAACAAGAGTCCCCGGAAAGATGTTTGGCAACAGCCACTGTCTGATTTTTTCTGCTTTCAAAATAAAAGTTTCTGACAAAATCATTGCCTGTTCTTCAGCTTCTATTAGCATTTTAAAATATACTTCCTCAATACAGCTTCCTTGGCTATTGCAAGTTAAAAATGATATGGCACTTGGTCAGTGTAAGAAACTCTCTCAAATCTAGATATTTCAGTCCATAAAACTCCAGTGGAGTTGTCTCAGACACACTCATTCCTGTAGGAAATGCCACGTGCCTAAAGAGCAGTTTTCTCTCAAAGTAGAGAGAGATGGGAGGGAAAAAAAGCAAGAAGTGGGTGCTGCACACTGTTTTCCCACTGACCTATGATGTATTTTAATTTTCTGCTTCTTTCCATATATTTCTCCTTCCCTCCAGCCCTAGAGAGCATGACAAAGTAAGAGTCAGGGCACAGCTTTTGGGCAAGGGGATTCTGGTGTAGCTTAGAAGACCTAGACAAACTGCTGAGCACAGTGCCTTCCACAGGTCAGGTGAATGTCCTTACCACCTAAGAGAAGCCCACAGGAGAACAAACCTCTGTGTTATGTCCTAAAATAACCCAGAGTGGTGCTTTCCAGTGGGTTTTAGGACAAGGCAATCAGTCCTATTATTATTTTACTGCCATAAGGGAGCTCTCTTCAAATGCATGATGATAGAGCAGTAATCTACAATGCACATCCTTATCATCACTTGTGAGTCATATAAAATTCCTCCATTATCATACACCATAAAAAGATTAAGCCACATGCACATTTTAAAAGGTAATTATTACATTTAAAGAAATGAAACCACATTATGAATTGTATCAGTACATTATTGAGCACAAGAGGCAGCACCAAATTATTTTTTTCTACTAAAGCAGTAATATTTCCTACATTTTTAGAAAATAAAAGCTTAAAGCCAAACACAGCTGCTCAAAACAATTAAAGAAACCTGTGTCTGCACTGCAGAATCAAAGCAGTAGGAGAGGTGGCAGCTAGCCACGGAAAAGGGCAGATGAGATAGGGAAAGCAGTAACAAGGGAGGCATGAAATAGGAGATAGGCTAGGAGATAGCAAAGATTTACAAATGAGTTACTTGTTGTCATTCATTACCATCTATATCTGCATCAGGGAAAAATGAAGTTTAGAAGATTCATAGTTTCGAAAATGTCAGTATGTTATGATAATATCAAAACTGAACATCAAAATCTCTGGTTTGACTTACACACGCATTACTTACGGGATCTGGTTACATCTAAATAAACATGCATTTGGAAACAGTCATTCATGTGGTTGGGTGCTTTCTCAAAGGCATATGCACAGTCTGTTATTAATCTTTGGAAATCAACTTTGTTCCTTACAAACCCAAATTTATGTACTACTTTTTATATTTCCAAGTTCTTACATAATAAAATGCATCCTTTCAATCAAAGCAATGCAAGCTGACATGTACTTTTCCTTTGCAAAGCAGATGTTTTAATTGGTAGATAAGCTCCTAATAGTTTGCTTTCTTTTAAAGGAAAGCGAAAGTATATGAATGACCTCCCCCTCCCCACGGCTTTCAGAGCAGCTACTTTTCTTGAAGATTAGGAGTCTCTTGGACTCCAGCCCTAGCTTCTCTTGTATCTGCAAACTACAGTCTGAATTAGTTTTCTCCTTTAACAAAAACTCCTGCTGTGTTGAGAATCTCTTAATTACTTTTCAAGCTTCTCCTGTTATTGTGAAACTCTGAAAATCTGATTACTGTGCTAATAAAGTGAGTGAATACCACTTTTTTTCTATTTCATCCGAAGACTTCAAAATGCAAAGATACACAAAGTCACATAGAAAGATTGCATTAATATAAATACATGACTGGTGTCAAATGAGAACCTTATGTCAGGAAAATGTAACTGTGGGAACTATTCAGTCCACATCTGATAATGAGAAGTACTAAGGAACAAAATTCGACATTTTAGGCATTCAGAATTCTTTATCAAGGTAGTTTATAAGACAGGATTTTTGTTCCCTCTGAGAGCTAAGAAAAAACTGCATTTAGAATCATAGAACCATTAAGGTTGGAAAAGACCTACAGGATCATCAAGTCCAACCTTTGACTGAACTCCACTCTGCCAACTAAACCTTAACACTAAGAGCCATGTCCAGTCATTCCTTGAACACTTTAGGGAATGGTGACTCCACCAACGCCCTGGACAGCTCATTCCAAAGCTTAACCATCCTTTCAGTGGAAAAATCAGGAAAAATTCTTCCTGATATCCAAACCAAACCTCCCCTGGCACAGCTTGAGGTCATTTCCTCTTGTCCAGTCACTGGCAGCCTGGGAGAAGAGACCAATCTCCATCTCACTACACCCTCCTTTCAGGTAGTTGTAGAGAGTAATAAGGTCACCCTGAGCCTCCTTTTTTCCAGGCTAAACTCCAGCTCTCTCAGCTGTTCCCCATAGGACTTGTGCTCCAGAGCCTTCACCAGCTCTATTGCCTTTCTCTGGACCCACTCCAGCACCTCAATGTCTTTCCTGTAGTGAGAGGGCCAAAACTGAACACAGGATTTGAGGTGTGCCCTCACCAGTGCTGAGCACAGAGGGACAATCACTGCCCTGGTCCTGCTGGCCACACCATTGCTGATACAGGCCGGGATGCCATTGGCCTTCTTGGCCACCTGGGCACACGCTGGCTTATGTTTAACTGCTGTTGACCAGCACCCCCAGGTCCTTTTCCACCAGGCAGATTTCCAGCCACTCAGCCCCAAGGCTATAGCACTGCAGGGTGTTGTGATGCAGCACTTTGCCTTGTTGAACCTTTCACAACTGGCCTCAGCCCATCAACCCAGACTGTCCAGATCCCTCTGCAGAGGCTTCCTACCCTCCAGCAGATCAACACTCCTGCCCAGCTTAGTGTCATCAGTAAACTTATTGAAGGTGCACTCAATCCCTTCATCCAAATCAACGATAAAGATAGTGCTGGCCTTAATCAATTTCCCACAACCTTTAGCAAAAAAGCCCAGATAACCAAAGCCAACAACAGAGTGGAAAACCTCAAGTCCAAGAACCCCAAACCACTGTGAACCTTTACAGCTGATAGCGGTGCTTCAAAGGCTACCAGAAAAAAATATACTGAATATAGAGTCAGAGTTGCTTCAGTGGAAACTGCTGTCTTTTTATTAGCAAATACAGATTTAAAAATCTGCCCAGCCAAAATTATATAGTACAAGGCCAAAAAGGAAAACAGAGCTCTACAGCAGGGAATTGCAAATCTGTTACGGTTTAGCAGATGGTCATTTCTTCTGTATTAGATGTCTTTATCCTGGCCTAAACTGTATCCCCTACAAATGGCAAAGAAATTCACAAATCTCCAAACCACAGCTGAGGTAGCCTGACTTGAACAGAGTAGGCCAGGATAGAAGTGTTTCCTCTTTTTTAAGATACTGATGTGTCTGGAGGAGAATTAAAGAAATCTCCTGCAGGAACAGCCCCAGATGACGAGACCCTTCATCACCTCTTTGGTTTTGTCTGTAATGGAGCTTCTTCTCCATTACTTTCTTTTTAAACTCTGTCTCCTCAAGTTGATTTGGGATGTACATTCCATCAACATTTCTTGTGTCCTTAGTAATTTATCCTTTGAGATGGGTAGCTGGACATACAAGAAGACTTATGCTAGCCAATATTGGAAATCATAGGGGAGACAATAGAGAGCCTCACCTTAAAAATACTTGTGCTTAATCATCATAAAAAGCATAACAGTGAAAGGGTGGTGTGCTAGACTTTGCAACTGATGATGCTGACATAAAACTAGAGAAACGTGGCTGAATTCTATGGGGTTTTTACTTGATTTTTAGAGAAAGTAAAGGGGTGGTGCTTCAATAAGGATAGGGTGCTGGCCTCCATGCTATCTGTCAAAGCAGGCTGCTCCACACTTCCTGCAGAAATTTAGCTGGAGCTTAAGCCATTGCCTTGTTGGAGGCAGCTGATCAGCTGCATCCTGCCTCCAGGCTGAGCTCCTGCAGGCAGTCTTTTAGAAACCAGACGTCTGCCTTCAAAAACAGCACTCAATGTTTTTCAAAATAAAGGAACGGAGGCAAAGCATATCACACTCTTCAAGCATCGGACATCTGCATATTTATGGTGCTTGAACTCTCACACCTGTCCCATGAGTTTCATGCCAGCATTCAGCCACTGATCCTCTGGTCCTGAGAGATATCTAGGTGCATGGGCTGCTACATGCAAATTATTACTGCTTGGAAAAGCAGTGGCTTCCTGAGACTCCCCATGGAGAGCTGGGCAGATTTTCACTGGCATTATACTGCCTTTGGCTTTGGCTTCTGTACTGAACCAAGGTCAGTACAATTTCTGTACTGACCAAGGAGCCTTCTTCCCTACCTGTGAGCCGCAGGTACGAGGAACCATTGTCACACAGTAACACATCACAGCCCTCTCTCCCACCACATGGCACCTGCAGGCACTTTTACATGAAGTCACTTGTGGTATGGCTCGGCAGTCCTTGGCACACAAACCAAGTCAGAAAGGGGCTCCCGGTTATTGTTGCTTAGTTCTGAAGACCAAGTGGAAAACACGTGTAAACACTAATGTTTTGTTAAATTTTATCTGTCTGCTAGAGCTAATGTGCCAGAAGCTGGGGGCGGGGGGGGGAGAGGGGAGAGGAGGAAGAGTAGAACAAAGGCTGGTTGCTTGCTGGCTGTTTGTCCTCAGGAGACTGATTTTCTGACGTCAGCCAGCAGCGAGTTCCTGATGTCACCCACCAGCACGGGCAGAGCCAAGCATTCCTCTTTTGCTTCTTTTGCTGCTGTTCAGAGTGACAGTTCACTGCTGATTATGCTGCTGTAACAAATGGGAGACTGAACACTTTTGTATTTTATTCTCCTGTAAACTCAGAGTAAATTAGATTTGGTGCTCCGCCAAGAACAAAATACAGTCTACTATTGTAAAAATTGTTATGGGCCAGATCTTCAAATCTTTACTACTGGTAAAGCGTGTTTGTCCAAATGTTGAGTTAGATAAGATATCTGATTTGACCCAGTATCTTTTACGTCTCTGCCTTTAACTCTCTTCCTCCCAGAACACACAAGCGAATACAGTCTTTAGAATAGAAAAAAATGATCTGCTTAAATAAGCAGTTCAGGATTCCCAGCTGTAACTATACCTGGTCTGGCTGATCGAAGATCTTTGTTTTGGAACAGTGCAATTAAAGTTTATAGTATACAAATAAGAGCTCTGATGATCCCAACATGATTTGCATGGGTGGAATGAAATAAATCCAATGCACCCAGGAGGAGAAGGAAGGTGTAAATAATGTAGTATCTAGGAGCCACAATAATAACTGCCTTACAGAAAGTTGGAAATTACTTCTGATTTCCTTGCTGCTTTTTCTAATGCTTGTAATTTTTTTTGTCTCCAAAGCCTCTCAGAGTCTGAATAAAAGAATACTTATGACATTTGTTAAAATTTTAAAGTGGATCTGTCCACAACTCTTACATGTTGGCTTTCTCTAAACTGCTCATTTCTAGCCAAAAGTCTTCTCTTATGCACTTCACAAGGGGGGCAGAGCAGACAGCTTAATCTAATCCCAAAAGTGCAAATGTCAGACTAATTTATTTTTTGATGACTCCCACAAATGATTTTAAATAATTCCAAAATAGCTTATAGATGCACATTATATGTCCAGACATTAAAATCCAACAAGAAGAATCCAGTAAACAAAAGTTTATTATAATTGATTTGCCTATCTCTGTCTCACAAAATTTTCCCAGCATTGTCTGGATGCAATGATGCCTGCTGTCATGAATATGAATTACATGGTTTAGTATCTCTTCTTTGCTGTGAAAAAAATGATTAAAATAGAATTTTAAATGGAATCATTTTATAAAAGGTTACAAGTTATTAGAGGAAATGTACTTTTACAGTAAAATTATTTTTAAATGACAGGATATGGGATGGAGAGGCATTCTAGAAGCCAGAGACCAGTGGAGGAATTCCATTGTTTTCATGTGAAAAACCTGGTGCTTTAGTAATAGTCTTTTTTGATAATGAGATTTGTCTTAATTAATAGTCTGTTTAACATGTGCATTCCATTATCAGGAATTATTGTGCTTCAGAGACCTCTCAGTGTAAGTGAAGACACAGTGGAGGACGGTATAAAGATGTTTGATGTAGAGGAAGCCACACTGGTTCCACAGCTGTGAGGAACAGATTCATGTTATCATGGTGCTGTGAATGGCAACTTCTGCCAAGGAGTGCTTTATCTTGGAGATTGAGTCTCTGCACCAATGGGATCACCCATGCCAGGCAAACACTACCCACCATAAGAAATGGACAAATGCATTTTTCACCAGGGCAGAAAATAACATGGAATCACATTGCAGAGTAATATAGATGACTAAATCTAAAAATGGCCAGGTCGAACTGGTAGAGTAAAAAGTTGTTTAATCTTTGTTTGTATATAAGGGATCGAAAATAAGAAATATTACCTTCTTCTTTTTCATATCCTTTCTACTCTTACTGCTTCCACAACTCAGCTCACAAAATAGTCAGACTAGACACTCGTTTGCATCTATTTCTGCTGTCATAATAAATTCTCAAAAGGTTTGAAGTAAGATAGCAATAAAAAAGCTAAGGCTTAACCTGCATGAAGGAATAAATATGGGTAACTGATGCCCACTGGGAGCAAAGCTGAGCGCTTCACTCTAGCAGAGGAGATGCCAAAATCATTCTGCTATTTTCTTTACTGAGAGTACCATACCTATGATGACATGTACCTCACAGATCTACACTGGTGTCATTGATTATTATATTTGCTAGCCTTCCAGATGTTGAGGTGCATATTATTTTCCTAGGCCCAGATCCCTCCTTTAACAATGTTTAGGAATGTGTCCTTGGAGCCACTTTGTACTACTGCTACTTACAGAGGTATGAACTGTCCCTGAAGTGATCATGCTAATTTCCTTCAGCAAGTGGATGTAGAATAGTGCTCAGCCTACTGAAGGTAATGTCAATCCCATCTGAGTTTACTGAGTTTATGTGTTAAACCACTTTGTGACTGCAGAGTATTGCATATAAAAAGACTGAGAGTCTTCTGGGTGATCACCATCTGGGACTGCTGATCTGAGACAAGGGTGTGAAAGCATGCAGCCTGTGTGAATTGTCTGTATCCTCCCAGTTGCTGCTGCTCTGCGTCATTCTTTGAAGTATTCCCTAAGGAATGGCATACTACCCAGCCAAATCAAGCATGGTTAAGTCTTTCTAAAATATCACATTTCCAAAACCGGTCTATTTCAGGTTGAAATAAGTTATGGCCATTGTTTGTATACATGATTCTTAAACCTAAAAACGTTTCTTTTACAGAGCAGAGAGAATCCCTCCTTGAAAGTGTGTTGAAGGAGTAGTGATAAATCAATTAGCAATAAGATACTTGGGGCTAGCTTGTTCAAACAATTCTCCTCTTGATCTATGCTTACTCTGTCAATCTCGCTGAAATTTAGTTAAAGAATATTCCAAGACATTGATTCTTGAAATATGGTTGGCATTTCGTGTTTAGTCAGAGTGACTTCATTCTGCATGTAAACTGACTTTAAGAAATCATTTTTTTATGGTTGAAAGTTAAGGGAAACTCTCAGTATTTCAGTGACTCCCTCCATACTAAGACTGACTTAACAAAGCATTCCATTTTGTCACTTAAACAGCACCTTTGACCAAAGCATTTGTGCTAAACTGTAAAATGACAGCCTGGGTCAGGGCAGAACAACAGGTATTGTTGGGAGAGCAGTAGAAGAAAGGACCCAAAGAGACAAGTGTCCCTGTTAATGTCATTGCTCTAACACTGCTGACCTGACCGGTTTGCTGATCAGTACACTGAAGGAAGTAGAGTCTCCTAGAAGCTGAGGCCCTTCTTTTCTTGGGCAAAAAGTTCTGAAAAGCTAAGGAGGTTACTTAGTTTTGGCTCTCCAGATCCACACAGCTCAGATCTAATGTATAGCTTATGCCTGGCCCATTACCCATATAACCCCACAATATTATAATTAGTTAAAGAAGATTCTCTTCTGACAGTACTATTCCTATTTTAACCAAACTCTCTCCCTTTCAGTACTTCTAATATTTTTGGGAGTTGCTGCTAATCTGGAAATACTTCCGACTTCTGAAAACAGTCATTAATGAGACTGCTGCTACTGTACATTTGAATTCCACCCAGAGTTTTCCAGGTACGTTAAAAGTATGAAACAAGGCCACCATAAGATGTTCAAACTAAAAAGGAAGACCAGCTAGTAAAAATGCAGTATTTCAAGAGGTTAGGGAGCACTACATTACCAGATTAATATATGTCCCAATATAGAGATGGCTGCAATTTCAATGATTGCCTCAGATTTTTAGCAATTCTGACTTTTAGTGTAGATGGCATCTTAGCAGATTTCATGCAGGGAGCATAAATAGCTGCTTTTACTTAAAACTGCATAGACCTGTACCCTCATGATAACAACATCTACAGTTATGCAGGAAATAATACTAGATATGTATCTGACAGGCTTTGTCTTTAAAGGTGGCTCAGATACTCAATATCTAGAAGAGAACAGCTCTCTGATTAACAGCCTCCCAATTTGTCATCAACCAACAGTCTGTGTGTTACAGCTTGTGAAGTGAGGGACTAAAACACATGCTCACACATCTGGAAGGAAAAAAATTCACAACAGATTGGATTGGGGGAGAGAAGATTATCCAGAGACAAAGTCAAGAAAAAGAACGTGTGTAAAGAGACACAAACAGAGTGGTTGGAAAAGGAAAGGGAGGAAGGAAGGGAGAAAATAGCAAGCTGTTCAGGTATGAAAGGTTTAGGTGAAGAAAATAGGGAAAAAGTAGAAGGTAAGTGACAAAAAAGGCAAAAAGCAAACACAAAAGCAGAGAAAGGACAATAGGAGGCTTACTCAAACAGAATTAAATGTGAGATACTCACCACAGATTTTTCTCCCTAGTTCACCTGTTCACTTGCTGTAGGGGCCTTTTTTTTTTGCTTTGGTTTTGTGGATTTTTAAAGCTTAAAATACTCAGCTCCATCTTCATTATCTCAAGGTAGTTAATGAAAGGGGACTTCATTCCAGATGCCAAAACCTGTTTGCTACTAAATAAATTAATGAAGAAGGCCATAAGCTCACAGATAAGTCAAATTTATAATACATTATCATCTGTTCCCTGAAGGGATAGAAGGGATAAAATAGTTTATTCACGGAAAGACACATTTTGCTTTGGATCACAACCCTTTAAGGCAACATCATGTGGAAAGCAGGTGTTACACAGAGTTGTCCTAACAGTCACAGTGGCTGCAGAAGGCCAGCTATGAAAGTAATCCCTGTCTTCAGACAATGAAGTATGAAGCATCACAAGAAGGAATCGGGAAGTGAGATGGGCTGTGGTTTTTCACTTTCACACAGATCCTAAGGTGTCTATGTGAAGAGCTCTCTGAGGCAGACAGAAGGCCACTTGGTACTTTGTGTACATGGAAAATCTGAAAAAGACTGTAAGCAAAAGAAGAGGAAGGTTTTGCTGAGGCACGTACCCTCCCGGTGCTTTTGGTACGATGACTCTTTGCACGAGTATGTGGCCTTAGAATATAAACTGTGACAGAAGTGAGGTTTGGAGAAAAAAGCTTTCAAAAACTACTGTATTTATATGAAAAACTGGTAATAAAAAGGAAACAGAAACAGGCTTCATCTGAAAAACTTAAGTATCCACTATGGACAAAGATGACAGACTGACACATGGAACCTGCCAGGTACTCATGCAAAAGGGAAATACCTGGCAAATGAAACATTGTTGACTGACTACTGTTTTGAAGTAAATATTTTCAATAATATTTTTCTTTGCAGTAAAGTTGGTTGGTTGATTTCTTCTGCGTCCCTGAGATACAAGGGCTAGATGTGGATCTAAACTGAGACCCGTTGGGATACCACATCAAGCCTTAAATCTTTGCTACAAGTAGTGGGTAATGTGAGTCCCAATCTTGATCCCACCTAAAAGAATGCTAGGTAGAGGTCTACAGCTTGCAGTAAATAGTGACAAACTAAACTGAAGGTGTTGAAGTGTTGGCTGCTCTTCTCCCAGGAATCTTTACAGAGGTTACCAGGCTTCTCCCTCAGGTTGCTCCTAACAGCAGGGAGCTGAACAGCTCATGAATCAGCTCTAAACCACCACAGACTACAGCTTGGCCTGTTAAGGCAAACCAACATTGATTTTGGTGTATGCTGAACTGCAAGGTTCAGAAGCTGATTCACAAGCCATTTGGTCACCCCTGCTACAGGGTAAATGCCTATGGAAGACAGCAGAGATGGGGGCTTTTTTTTTTTGCTTCAGCCACTGCACTTTCACATTAGCTATGTGCCAATACATATATGGGAAGTTCACAGTAGAGAAGACCACAAAACAGGCAGCCTAAAGGAAAGTTCCAGCTTAGCCTGAAACTTTGATAATAATCATTTGTAGTTTGCTTAGGATCTCTGTCTTCTCATATCGTTGTTAAAACTGTACATTATTGTTGCTACCAAGAATACAGCTGCAACCTGAGATCTCAGATGCCTATTTCCTTCTGTTCCTGGAGTGAAAAATGGTATTCACATTTACAGCTATGCTGTGGAAAATTAAAGCTCTTGCAGCATTCACTGATGCTTCCAAGAATTATATTAATATTTGGCATCTTGACCTGAAGGATTCATAAATCTATACAAATATCGGAGGGGGGGGGGGGGGGGGGGCTGAGTTCTTAACATCCATGTAACTAGTATATACATTTTGTGAAAGAGAAACTGAGGAAATGTTGCTCAGTTTGTGTAGTTACACAAATTTGCTTAGCTCTTCTTACTTTATATTCTATGTTTTACCGGAAAAGACTATTCTTACTCCACAACACTTATAACAAAATCTGATGCCTCATAAAACTACACCAGTTTAGATTTTCATTGTAAGTTTAAAACTTAGCTCATTTTTAGAAAAAGCCTTGCTATGACATTCATTAACTGTTGAATTAATCTAGATACAGTTTTGAGCAAACTTGTCTATAGACATGGTTTGGTGATCAAACTACGTGAAGTAAATGAAACCAGATCATCCAAGCTTTGACGCTTCTAAGTCAGTTTTGGTTTCCATTTTGAGTTCCAGACCAAAGCCACAGTTGAGGGAAAGAACCGTTATGAATCAGAATAAAGAAAATGCTCCTGGGAGGTTCTACCTAAAGAAACCCACAGACTTTTCTGCAGTTCTCTATTTTGCCTATAAAATTAAAGAATGCTCGAATCCTTCCTTCAGAAATAAAGATATAGTCTCCTGTCAGAGAGCTTGCCCTTGTTAGAGTTTCCAAATACAGACACATTTTAAGGAGCACATTCCCTACAGTACCTTCAGGACTGTTTTATTAAAATACAAACACAGCAGATAATGTATGGCAACATTAAAAAAGGTTTTATAGTGGCAATTAGGATTTTATCCAAAGTCCATTAATGCCAATGGGATCTTTCCATTTATTTCCAAGGAGTTTGCAGTAGGTTTGCACGAAAAAAGAAGTACACTCGTTTCTAAGTATATCCTATTCCACCCAGGTGAGAGGAAACCTGTGTCTGTTTCACATGCCTCCCTTACCTTTTGGGCTCTTACCAATGTTTTTTTAATTACCAGTAATGGGCAGACCATTATATTTAAATTGCCATCCAATTTCTGGCCCATTGTTTCAGATCTGTGGGCTCTGCGAGCAGATGCCGAGGCAGCTGTGCAGCTCACAGCTTCCATGGCATTTCACCTCAAGAGAGATGCAGCACAGCAAGCCACTTAGCTGGCATCCCCTGCCACCGGGAACTTTGGTCTGGTAACACAGCGCAATCTAAGCTGGCAGCGTGCAGGAGGGAAAAGCTATTGTTGAAACTCCTCCAAAACCAAATTATATCCCCCATTGTCTCAAAGGAATAATAAACCCTGGCTGGCTGATTGTGGAATATAATAATAATCTAGCTGAATTAGTGGGCATTCCTGGGAGTGGCTGATTTCTGCTTTTTCCCAACAGCACTTTTTTCAAGATAATAATTCTTCTCTGGAAAACAGGATTTATGTATACATAACTATGTGGAAAGTAAATTTAAGAAATTTAGAAATATTATACTCACTGTGTGAGCATAATCAAAATAAAACACTATTTAGCAAAAAATACATGGCTGTTGAAAGTGGTTTTACTGACAGAGTGTCAGGGTTCTGAGGGCATTTGCCAGCCCAAATCTCCTTGTCCAGACTCCCCTGGAGATTCCCCCACCCTGCCCAGGGCTCCATGTTAGACCTGCCAGGACTGTCAGCCTCATCCCAAAGGAGGTTCCCAACGTCCAGGGCAGAGCATAGTGCACTGTATGGCAAGGAATTTCAAACAAAAATATCTTCACTGAGACTGACCATTCACTCATCATGTCAGGTCTGTTTGTCCCACTTGGTCTGAACTGGATGCTTGAAAACCTTACTACTTCATCAGCACACAGTTGCAGGGTGTGTTTGAATTGGTAACTCACAATTTGTTATTTCAATGTATTTTTCCAGTTAGTGGTGGATTGTGGTGTTTTTCAGTTTAAGTAAGTCATACCTTTGATCTCATGAGTAAAAACCCAAAGTCTTGATGTCATCAAGTAATTTAACACCTATTTGCGATCCTGACAATTATGATTCACAAGCTAAGGATCCTGAAGTCTTGCCTGCAGATGTTATCCTAGCAGAGCAAGCATTGCCACTTTCACCAAAGCATAGGCAGAAGCACCTCTTCAAAATGTGTAGCGGTTAGACCTTTGACTGAGGATGCCAGGGACACAGACACAAGTCACCTGTATTCCTGGAGGGACTCTCTATCTCACACTGCTATCTTGAAAACATGCAGTGGTGTGGGAAGGGGACAGGGGACTTCCTAATCTCTCTTGCTAATGCTGTTCCATTTTGAATGGGATCATTAAATATTAAAAGAGTGAAAGATCAAAAGATAGAGAATGACTTTTAGCCTGTTTGTTAGGCATCTCACGTTTTCAGTTCCAACCCAGTGAAGATGTAGGTATATTTTAGAGAGAAGAGATGCAATGAGAGAGAACAAATAAGCACCAAAATGCTGTAGTGGTTAGGACACACTTCTGAGAGTTATAAGCTGTGGGGCAGCTTCTTTTGCTTAATCTTATTTTGAAAATCTTTCAGACAGCAGACAGAATTAAATTTCTGCTTCCTGCATTATCAGTGATGCCTCTGTCAGCAGAAGACTGGACAGGAAAAGGCCTTCTGCTAGATCCAGGATACCATGAACTCATCGGAGATACTGGCACTATGTTCTAACCAACTGAGCTAATCTACCTGGAGTTAAAGCCCCAATCAGAGGTGTGTACCCATATTTGTGGAAGACTCTGTGCCGATGTCATCTCTCTCCCTGCCACTTCCTAATGACTAGGTTAAGTGGATAACTACTCAGCCAAATATTTGTGGACCTCCACTGTCTAAATACCTAGCTCTGCTGCTGTATCTCCCTTGAAATACATGGCCTTCCCTGAGAATTTTGTACTTCACTAGCCTCTACAGCATCAATAGTTAGAAATTGCAACAGATACCAAATTGCCTTTGTGGGCCTAGTCCTCAGCTATGCCATGAGCTTCAGAGCCAAAAATTTGCCAAACACAGGAAATGGAGACAAAGAAATGCTTCAAAGACAAACCGTGTGCTGGATTCTCTAATTACGTTCCACTTTTCCAAATTAACTGTAAAATGCAAGAAGAATCCACTTTGCAGAGGTAGAAATGTCTATGTAAGGTGCAAAGCTGGTCGAAATAAGGGTCCACTTGGATTAAAATACAGTCATTAGTACAGCTACAGAGGGTCTTAACTGAGTTATAAGGTTAAGCAAAGTTCTTTCAAGCACCCATTATGATAAGATGAAGACGTCCAAGAGTCCACTTTTGTACAGCTCAGGGCTTTGAACTGTGGTAAGGATACTCAGGAAAAAAGTCTGCTTACTTTGGAAGTAGATATGTGTTCCTGTGTTGTGCTTTCCAGCTTTCTAAAATAAATGTTTGCCTCACCTGTGTCCTCCCCACTGCCTCTCCATGACTTTGCAGCCTTGGGAACAGCTCCAGTGTGCTTAAGAGAGTGTGTCCCTACCCTGAAGTTGCTGCACTCACTGCTTGCTTCATTTTGTGCAGTTGAGGAAGATGAGCACTTGCTGTTTTGATTCCTGCTCCCTGAAGTTCTACAGATGTAGCTTAGGGAAAAGCAGAGAGAAGATTGCCAGGTTCTGCCTAGATGTACAGGCAAGAGATTCCATTTATTCCCTGCAATAGTTTCCACCAAGGATGAGACAAAAGATGTTTGATTTTTTTCTTCCTTTGTTTGTCCTTGGATTTAGCCACTGGCAGCTGCTGTATTGGCACTAGTTGTGTATAAGGTTCCATAAAGCAGAAGGAATAATTTAGGCTTATCAAACTGCAGACATTCCCCTTTGTCCCTTCCAACTACAGCCCAATCAGGCTCTTTGGCTAGGATCTTCAGGAAACAACTGCAAAATATGACAAGTCTGACTTACTACTGCAGGGGACTTCCTCTTCACTGGGGGAATCCCCGGCAGAGAACATGCGGGTATTTTCCACTGCGTTCAAGGCAGACAGTCTGCTTGAGACTGATTGTGGTCCACTGGGTTCCTCAAATACATTTGGTCACTCCTATTGAAGGGACTGAACAAGCCTGCTTATGGAGTTTGGTTTGCTGTGGTCGATGCGGAGCCTGCTCCCTAGACATGCATTAATCATGCATTAAGCACAGAGAACATTAGCCCACATTCTTCTGGAACCTTAACTTCATTAAAAGGGAACATGAGAGCCCACGGCTTCTTTTTCTGCGTAAAGATGTAACTTTCTCAATAGAATCACACGAAATCCTCAAAATTTTACCCATCTTTAATCAGAAAACCAAGCTCTGATCCTGTGAATTAAGATGTTATGAAACCAACAGAAAATAATAGGAATGCGGAGGTGCTGAAGAGAGTGTGGAAATAACACCTAAAACACCCCAATTTTCTTTTCTAACCTATCTTCACTTTTCAACATTCTCTCCCACATATGGTGATGAATTAAGACAGGCAATGCAGGGAATTCTTCCAGTTACAGGTCAATGCATTACAATAGCTCTGAAAATAAAGATTTTTCCCTTCACTACATACAATATGAAATTTTTAAAGCAGCGGCTTACTCTAGGATTCAGTTGTCAACAATTTCTGTCTAGAAACTATCAGAGAATTATCCTGTGCAATTATGTTGTAGTTAGGCTCTAAGTTAGGCTCCAAACCAGCACATAGAAACAAACCTCTGTATCCGGACATTACACAGTTAATTTATTCCTATCTTAAACAAAAATACAAGCTTTCATTTAGGACACGGAAGCAAGTTATTACCTCCTTCTAACCCACTCCTAATATGTTTTATCTTTATTCTTTACAATCCTGGATAGCAAAGCAGCTGAGAGTCACCAGGATTTCTGATGCCACACGGTTATTGTCCCAGTTGTTTGTTCTGGTTCCAGCTGAATGACAGTGAGAGCTGTTCTGCTTCTGAGCAAAGGGGAGGAGGAGCTGCAAATTCTTAGATTTTTAGACTAGAATGAAAGAGACCTTAAAAGCTGTTTGCCACACAACTTACAACTCCTTTTGTATTTAATGGCCTGAAAATATTAGAGTGAATAAATCCTAATGATTTGGGGGTTTGCAGTATTGTAGAGCAAATAAAGAAGTCGGGCTAGCAATAACTTGCCTCTGTGTTCACACAATCATTTTACATCAGAATGCCATGAAAATACTTCAAACAGATTTCCGTCAAGGCATTGTTTGAATAATAGGCTTACCTAGTGTTCAGGATTCAATCAATGTTTTCCTTGATATAGGATGTCATTTTGTAAGTGATGAGGACATACACAATTAACTGAAAACTCTAATTAAATTTCTGCTGCAGATATCTTCCTTGCTGTACCACTTTATTTTACATGCTGATAGAAGAGAAACAAAATGAAGAATCCTGATCTCTGAATCACTCAGATACTCCATTTTCAGACACAGCTGGCACTTCAGAGATCAGGGTACCTGTGAATTTCAGTTTACATTTGCCAACATACAGAGTGGGATTCATCCAAGTGGCAACAAAAGCAAAGCAAGATTGTAGAAAAAAAATAAATTAGATGCAGTGTGAGAATAAACTATCTACAAATAGGAGAAAGAGAACTATAAGAGAGGGAAAAAATAGAGAACAGGCCAGATTCTCTGGATAGTCCTTACAGCTCTGTGACATCGCAGTAGCATAAGGAAAAACAGCTATGGGAGAAGAATCCTGGAATAGCATAAAGCTACTGCAGAAACTCGTTACTCTGTGTCCCCACCTCAGCTCAGGATGGAGGATCAGACTGGGAAAGAGAGGGCCTGCTGCTGAGAGCTGCCTGCTCTCCAAACAGTCCCATGGGGCCCAACTCCCAGCAGGGGAGAGATGGGGGGAACAACACAGGCTATGACAGCTCCTGTGGAGCTGGAAAGTGGATTCAGGTAAAGAATGAATAAAGGCATCTTTGTCCCCATTCCTCCAAGCTTCTGTGGCTAATAGTTCAGACAGATGAAACAAACTGGCTCATTAGGACTTGGTTGGAACAGATTGATATAACAATCAGGCACACCATGGACAAATGAATATTGCCATCTCACTTTTAAATATAAAATATTAAAGTTTTGAAAGAGAGAGATGCTCTCATAAGAGAGATAGTTATGCCTTCATTTATACCACGGTTGAGATGATTTCTCATCTTTCCTCTACCTCAGAAAACCAAACCCTTTCTACCAGTTATAACTTGACAATGGTGTTCATTCAATGACTTTAACAGTGATATAAAGATGACATGTCCTTTTAAATGGGAATGAACAGTAGTGGATAAATAGAAATGCAGAAAAACCATCAAAGTTGCATTTTCCTATTTCTTACTTTGACATGGAACAGTATTTCCCTGGTTTTTAACTAAACAGAAATGGACAAAACTCACCATAATTGAGTACAGCTAAAAAAGTAAAAAACCCCTGAAAAATCTGAATAGATTTATTACTTCTTTAAATTAAACACTTCTAAATGGAAACTTTGCTCAGGTTTCTCCAACTTCATAGATTTTGACTGACATATATGTCCTTATAACAGACACTTTAAATCAAGAGCCCTTAACAGAAGTGTCCTTAACTGTAACAGTTTTAAAGCGTGACTGCCTGTGCCAGGTGAGATGAACTCCAGTGGGTCTCTGCAAGGAGGCTCCTAGCCTCTGTGAGAGTAAAGAATTCGAGTTGCTTTGGATATGTCTGGTGGTGTAAATAGTGTCAGCTTGTAGAAACCACATAAAACTAAGCATGGGGGGAAAGAAAAAAAGAGAAAAGAGTGTAACTTGTATGCCTTAGCACTCCAGCATGGGTGAAATCGAACACTGGTGTATTGCCACTCACTTCAAAAGGGCCAGGATTTCAACCTATATAATCCAAACTTAGAAAAGCCTTCCCAAGAATTTCGAGCAACATTATGCAACCTTTAACATCTGAGGGCCAAACACATTATTTTAAAAGGTCAAAAGGATAAAAATGGGAGCAGCTGACTACCCTGCCCTACTCTCTTTATACTGCATAGGTAGGGCTCATTCAAAACCTCTGCTTTTAAAACAGGGCACACCTCAGTGTGTATGTTCTATTCATAAGGCAGTACAAACTGTCTGCCTGGTTTAGTTGTCCTTAATTTAAGCCTTAGCATTTAGGGCTCTGGGCCAGAGGTTACACACCAAAAGAAAAAAATCAGGGCCTGACTCGTGATGACTCAAACTTCTCACTCGGTGCTGAAACACTTCAGCACTCCCTTGATTATTTTGGCACCGGGAATTTATGACCCAGATTCTGGGACACTGTATGGCCCCATCCTGCCCCTGTCTCAATTAGGCTATTCACTCAGCTTCTCTCTCTGTGCTTCCTGCAAACCCTAGCAGGAAAGGTCTGTAATGAAGCACCATGAACTCTCACCACAGAGAAGTCCTGAGATGGGCTGAGGAGTTGGCATAGATGCATGTATGCCTCCTTTAAGGCATCTTTATGCAGTCAGAGCAACACCAAGGAAATACAGTTAGAAGAATCATTTAGAATCGAATTTTATTACTTCCTGGATGGTTTTCAGGAGGTCTGTTTTTGAATGACTGAAAGGAGAAAAGCATGATTTAAGCGATTTTAGAGAGGGGAACCATGATGCCAAGAATGCACAATACACCTTTCAGCACAATGAGAAACATTACTTGCAGGAGGTTTGCATTTTTTGAAGGACTTTCACACATCATATTCTATTAATTACTTTGTCATTAGTCCCTTGGAGAAGTCAATGTATGCTAGCAGATAGAAATCCACCTAGCTGATATTAGGAGCTTTTCTCCCATCATAAGCAGGAAAATATCTTGTAAATGCACATGGAACAGGAAGAACTAGCTGACTGTGGTATTTTTAGGTTTAGGTGAAAATGCCACTGGGATAATTTAGCAAAGAAATAGGAAGAGGAAATAAACCAAGTTATTTAAAAACAATTCCTCAACAAAGAAAAATATTAGTTTTATGTACAGGGAAACTGCAAAAAGCACTTATGTTACCGGGATATAATATAATAGCAGGTGTCAATAATGTTTCTAATCCTTATATATCTCAGTGATGCTTCAAGTTCTCAACTTCTGCATGTTTGATGGCACTGACTCCACCTACACCTCAACCATAAGTCAGAAAAAATACAATACTTCACAGCTCAAGCAGGGAGAAACTTTTCCTCCTACATGTGGAATGGTGAGAACACATTTGATTTTTTAAATTCCCTGTAGTTGTTAAAAGAGAGAAAACATTGTAACTTGCCATTACCCCTTTACCCTTGGCTGGTATATTTCACTGTTAGAGGAAGAAAGGTTTGAGGTGATAGAAGTTTACATAACACAGCTAAGCATATTATGTAAAGATTAAAGCAGCAGGGTCGGCACAGGGACAGAAGCATCTCACTCGGCCAGCCCAGCCGGGGTTACCTGACAGCCAGTTCTTCTGGAGGTTTGTTTTGTTCCAGGTTAATATTCCCACCAAACAACTAACATTTAAGTGCGGCTCTGCCTTGGCCTCTCCCATTCCTGACTGCGATGCTTTCCACAGAGGCAATGCCTGCCTGCGTGGGAGGTGAGGTTCATTTACCCGGCCACAGTCAGGCGACAGCGCCTATCTCCAGCTGGGATGCTGCACGTCACCCGGTGCCGCCAGTGCCCGGGGGCGGTTTGTGCCACCCAGCCGTGCTAATGCCACGCAGTGGTCGAAACTACCACGGTAACACAAAGTGCGGCCACCAAGTGCCAAGGGCCTGGGCCCTCCCTGCACGCCGGCGGAGGCACCGCGTGCCCTCGCACCGCCCCTCCCCAGGTACCGCGTCCCTCCCCGCCCGGGACATCGGCCGCGTCCCCTCCGGCTGCTCCCTCCGACTCCGCGGAGACAAAGGCACTGGGGAGCTGCGGGCAGGACCGGGGGTGGGGGGGGGGGGGGGGGGGGGGGGGGAGAGGAGGGGGCGGCTGGCGAGGGGAACAAAGGAGCCGAAAAAGACGAGAAGAGCCAAGAAAGTTGATACCAGCCTCCGCCGTCCCCTGCCCTGTCCCGGCCCGCCCCTCCCGTCCCCCAGACTTTCGCGTGGGGGCCCGCGGCAACGGCAGGGAGAAAGGGCGGGCACCCTCACCTCCATCCCACCCGAATCCCCGGACGAGCGTCCCCACTCGCCCCATCCCCTCCCGCTTCCTCCTTCTTCCTCTGCCCCGCTGACCCCGCCCAACCCCCCCCAGTGCTTCCCTTTAACGCGCGCTCCCGCCGCCGCCTCTCGCCCCTCCCCCCTGCCCGGCGGCGCGCAGCCTCCGCCAGCCCCCGCGGGCACGCGCCCGCCCGCGCCCCCCATCCCGTCACTTCCCCCCCGCTCCGAAATCGCGCGCGCGCGCCCCCGCCCTTCCCGCCCCTCCCTCGGCGGCCGCGAGCGCCCGGCATAATTGGCTGGCGGGCGCGCGCGCGCGCGGCGCCGGGCGGACGGGTGGGGGCGCGCGCGCGCGCGGAGGCGGCGGCGGGGGTGCGCGCGCGCGCGCGGCAGCGGCTTCACTTCTCTCCGGGCAGCGGGGGCAGGAGCGGCGGCGGTGGGAGAAGCAGCAGCGGCCGCCGCTCGCTGCTGCTCGGGAGAGACGGGAAAGGGGAGAGGAAGGCGAGAGCGAGGAGCGCGGGGGAGCGGGCTCATGACTCAGTGAGTGGCTGCAGCCCCTTTCCAGCCTCGCGCCCGGCCGGAGTCGGGGCGACCGCGACGGATTGTCCCGCAGCCTGTGCCCGGCACCAGCGAGAGAGACCTGCGCTCGCCTGCAGGTAGCAGCGGCTTTCTCCCCGTCTCTCCCGGGGTACACCTACCTCTGCCCCGGCTGAGCTCCCCGTCTGCCTCCCCTCCCCCCCGCAGGGCTCCTACCCCCGCGTCGCTCGCCATCCCTCCCCCACAGCAGCACCCTCTCCCCCACATTTGTCTGCGACCCTCGGTCTCTACCTTTATCCTTCATCTTCCCTCCCCTCTCCGCGTCTCCCTGGTGCTGCCTGGTACCCCCTTCCCCCCCTTGTCATCCTCGGCCGTGTCCTTTCTTAGCAACCGTCCCGGCCGCCCCCCCCCGCCGCCCCCGGCCACCTCGGCATCTCTGCCGGCGCTCCCCGCTCCCCCAGGCTCCATCCAGCCTCCATTGCTCCTCAGCACCCCCACACCCTTTCAGCAACTCTTCCGTGTCCATTTGTCCTGCTCGCCCTGCTGCGGGCGGGAGCAGCGACCACCCCCGCTCCCCACTGCCTCTCTGGTCCTGCTCCGCATGGTCCCCGTGGCACTCGCTGCGCCCCTGGGTCGCTCGGGCGCCGGGGTACCCCCTGCCCCCCAGCACGGTCGAGCCTCCCGGGATGCGCTATCCCCACATCCCCCGCCGCAGCGGTGGGCACCTCGGGCTGGAGCCCCTCGGGAAAGGGACTACACACCCCTCCCTCCCCCCCTCACCCCGGAGCGCCCCGAGGAGCCCCGCAGCCCATCCCTCTCCCTTCCCTCATGTGCCCCCGACGTCTTCCTCTCGCAGTCTCCTCCTCCTCCTCCTCCTCCTCCTCCTCCTCCTCTTCTCCTCGGTTGTCTCCTACTTCTCACCCTGGCCGGGCCGCCGCCCGCCCAGCCGTGGGAGAGTGGGATGTATGTGGTTCTGGGGATGCTCATGGCCCCCACCCGTTCCCCTACGGCGGGGGCTTCCCTACGGGAGAGTCGCGCGTGTGCCCACTCAGGGCCGTGGGAGTCCGGGGCTGCCGTCCTGTCCCGTCCCATCCCTCCGGGTGACCGTCTCAGTGGCGGACCCTCCCCGGCCACAACCTGGATTCTTTCTGCCTCCGTCCTGCGGTGTTGTGGTCTTTTTGCCCTTTATGGTTTCTAATGAAGATGAAGTAAGGCGGCTGCTGCCGTTGATGCTCGTAGTGGACTCTGCAGAAAGATTCAATTTATCTTGGCTTATAGGAAATTACGACCGCTTTAGAAAGACATCATCACTAGCTCTGCCGCCCTTGGGACCCATCTGCACGTTGCCAGGATCTTGCTGTCTCCGACTGGTGGAATTTTTTATTTTTATTTTTTTCGATGGGGTGTGATGTGTGATCATGACTGGTGGTTTGGGTATTTTTGTCTTTTTTGTTGTTGTTGTTGGTTTGTTTATTTTTGTTGTTGTTGTTTTTTCGGGTTTGTTTTTATTTTGAGGAGGAAGGGGAAGGTGCCAGTGGACATATCTGACAAAAGCAAAATATTTTGGACACTTCACTTCGAATTGATAGTCGTAGTTACACTTGTAATCTGTCTCTGTACTGATGCATCTCACGTTAAGGGAGAGACTTTTACGTCCGCTTTCAGTTCTTCCTCTGTCCCCTCTGCTCATTTTTCTCTGCACAACAGCAGGGAGGTTAGCAACCCTTGTCTGAATGTAGAATAGCCTGGCAGCCGGGAACCTGGACATTGTGTGTCTTCCCTCTTGCTCTGTGTGACAGTTGCAAACACCTTATGGCTCTTCAGATTCAAGGAGTATCTTGTATTTCTGTCTGTGTTAGTGGCAGCAAACTGTTTTCTTCACAGTGTCATCCCCTCAGTTGATTTTTTTCCCCCCATTGTCTTATTTGTCCATATGTTTGTGTGTCTTTTAAGTTTGACCCCTTTTGAAGTGTCTAATTTCAGGCCCCTTAAAACACACTTCTACTGAAATATTGAGCATCCCTTGAACAAAACTTCCTGAAATTGCAGATATTGTGAGGAGAGGAAATAGAAAGAATTGCCTGGATGTCAGAAGGGGGAACAGGGAAAGAAGGAGAAAGGAAAAAAACCCAAAAACAACCTCCCCCCCTCCCCAGAAGCTAGCCAGACATCAAATGACAGATTTAAGCATTTTCCTCTTGTAAATGCTGGCATTACATGTTACAGTAATTGTATGCTCTGGGCTACTGTTACAGTGTTTGTCTGCTGGATAGTATCTGAACTTATGAAGTGAATACAGTTGTTTTTTGGATAATAGTAATATTTATAGCCAAGATTATTCATAGCAGATGTCCTATGCATATAAGCATTGTTAAATATGCTTTTTGCTTTCTGGTCTGCAATGTTAAAGCCTATGTACATTGTGAAAAGAGAATTTTTCTCTTCAAAATAAGATGTATTAAGCAAAGTTCAGAAGTAAAATCTAGGGCAAATAAAAACAAACAAAAGTGTTATAAAAAGAGATGAAGTTGTATTTTAACTTTATGTAGACTCAAGGAAAGTGGGTACTTATTACCAAAATTCCATTATAGTTGCATATTTTGACTTGTCAAAATGTGATACTTTTGTTGTTTATTACCTCTAAGTGTTCTGCAGCTTTTACCTTGAAATCTGACAACCAGGATTTAAATATCTGAACATCAGCCTGTGTAAATTTACAAACTATGTTAAATATATTGTTGTAGCTGTACTATAGGAGAAATTGTTTGCTAGGAAGGGACAATTTCTGTATTTTAAGTTTAGGGCAGAAACTGTGCATTATTTCAGTTACCTTAACAAGCAGGCTAGGTGTTGTGTATTTATTTATATTTATATATGAAAATATTATTTTCTGTTATAAAATAAAAAATGCAGCTTAAGCTAGTTAAGGGAAACCTTAGTCACATATCTACCACTTGGTATTGCTTGCTATGTCTTTTAATGTCTAAACATTTTGAAGGGATGCCATACTTCCAGAATTCTTTTTCAGTATAGCTCACACATTAGACAAAAAACACATAGTTCCTCCTAAAGTTAGTTAAATGTGTCAATGAGGCCCGAAGAGATTATTTCTTCTACTTCATAGTGTGTACTATTTGATAGAATTAGATCTTGGTAAAGGTTTTTCAGTATAGGACTAAATTTACTTCTATTCTGCAGCTAGAACACTTATGCCTTTTTAAAAAGCATCCTTTTCAATGTAACCCTGTTGGCATTGATATTAATTTACTTTACCTTTGCTGTCTCTTTCCATAAATATGTACAGGGAGATGAACTTTGTTTAATCCACAGAACAAGCATGGTTGAATCTGAGCCTGAAATCTCATTATTCTCCCTTGAGCGAGTCTTAAAACATATAATAGTCAAGGTGAATAGTTTTGTTCTTAATTGTGATGATGTCTGTACATAGGTAGGAGGAAAAGCGAGTTGAAGTTCGCAGCAATTTGAATCTCTTTGTGTAAGAAAGAGCAAATTCTTGATTCAGACAGACTTGATCAGAAAACCACCCAGATATATGGGGATTGCGTGGGTGTAAGCAAGTAACGTTTGGGCCTGTGTGCTTTTTATTAAAAATCTCTAGAGAAGGATATATATATAACATAGGTATATAAGCTACAGATTCAGAGTTAAAGGGAAGACCTGGCTTTCAGCTTGGTTTTGTTTTGCTTTGGTTTTGGTTTTGTTGGTTTGGGTTTTTTGTTTGTTTTTGTTTTTTTGTGGTTTTTTTTTAAATCACTCAGTGACAGTACGTATGCTAATTCAGTAAGAGTTTTCCATGGACATCTGCCCTTCATTAGAATAGTTTGAGAGTTTGAGAAGTCATGACAGCTGTAACAGTGGGCTTGTAATTCCTCATCTGTCGGCATATTGTTATACTATTTAAAATGAAATAACTAGTATCAGAAGTGTGTGAATAAAGCACTCGACTAACTTGACTTCTGAAATATACTGAGATTTCTTGCTGCTCACGTTCTCTAACAGCTTTGCTGCCTCATGTTTCTTGGATGATATTTGTCAGGAAAAAACTTCCTTATATACTCTACCAACGTGCTTACCATTTTAGTAAATACAAACAGTCCTGTGTTAGAGCTTTTTAGTTATGTGTTTCCATCAAGCATGCCAAGATGTGGATTTTGTAATGTGGAAACCCACACTGTAGACTTGAAATGAACCCACAGATTTATTTCATATGGGATAACAGAGAGTCCTAAGATAGTAATAACTCTCAGTTTTCAACAAGCTGTGGTAGATTTGAACTGGTGGCATAGTTGATGGGACAGCTAACTCATGGTATTGCTGCGTGGTTGAGAAACATAATTCCCAGTGAATGGCTTTTCCCTTGCAGGATTACATTTCCCACATAACTTCAGTAACTTCTGGGTTTCATATATATATATATATGAGGGGTTTGGTGGAGCAAGTCGGTTTGTTTGTTTATTTTGGTTTTTTGTTTATAGGTTGGTAGGGTTTTTCTGGGGGGTGAGTTGGGGGTGGTGTAGGGTTTAAAATTGCCAGCTCTTGAATCATTGTTAAGATGCTTGTGGCAAAAATCTTCAGTATGAGGATTACTGAACTGCTGTGACACAAGCATTATTTTATTAAGACAAAGTCATATATCCCGTGTGTTTTTTCCTTAAAGCATGTAAGAAATACAATTGGGCAGATTCTTCTTGAAAAGCTAACTTTAGTTGTTTGTCTTCATTCAGTGCAGCATCTGCCATGTCTACAGAGGGGCAGAGAGTGGATGATAGTCCAAGCACTAGTGGAGGCAGTTCTGATGGAGATCAGCGTGAAGGTGTTCAGCAGGAACAAGAAAGGGAGCAAGTTCAACCCAAGAAAAAAGAGGGGAAAATATCAAGCAAAACAGCTGCTAAATTGTCTACTAGTGCTAAAAGGTACGTGTTCTTCCTGGTTGTTTATTTTCCTTTCTCTTCTTTCAGCTGAGCATCAGATGTGTGTATTGACTCAGTATATTAATTTTCTGATTATTATAACACTACTGTATCAGTGTAATAGCCTTTTGAAACTGGTCACAATAATGAGACCTGTATACTTTTTCCTTTCTTTGTTAGTTTGCCTCTTTCACGTGGTTTCAATAGTTGCTTGCATGATAAAAGCTGACATTTTTTTATTGCTAATAAAACTCAGACAGTTTTGTAGCCTTATAAAATATATCTCTGTATGTGTATGTATGACTGATGTTGAAACTTGTCAGTGTAACTTACAGTTAATTAGCCATAAACATTTCAGACAGTTCAGTAACTCAGCATGTTAGGACTACTGTAATACCTATTGCTGTGAAGTACTGCCTTTTCTTTTCCCAGATGGTCAGGTCAGAAATACTTGAGTGAGCAACAAATGCATGTTGGTTTCATTACTTTAAATTGTGATCTGTTTTAATACCCATTTCTTTTCCTTCCCTTTTCTGTTTGAGATGAAAGGTTGGTTTGTAGAATAGCTATTTAAATTATTCTATGCTATCATGTCCATCTCCAGATAACGATTGTCTTGCTTGGACCAGACAGAAGGAATTTACAGCTTAGTGTTGCTTTGCTAGTACGTGTAGGGCTGTTAGTCTGGGCAAATGGGATTAGAGCAATTGAAGTTAAAAAGCACTCATAAAATAATCTGACAAGAGACCAGCTCTGCAGACTGTCCTGATGCAGAATTCCCAGATCTCGTTTCTTTACTAATCCAAGGCTGTGTAAACTACAAGAAAAAAGACTGGAATTGTACCACTGTGGTGCTGTGGTAAAGGAGAAGCATCGAGCCCCTACTGCCATAATTTATAACATATGCATGTAGTCAGAGTCTGTAAATAACAATATATAAACGTGTGTGTACATCTCTTCAGGATTCAAGTCTGGTTTGTCTTAATGTGTCCCTTACCAATTACATCCTCTCCTGAACTAAAGTACCTTTTGTGTTTCCAGTGAGGTACTGTCATGCTTTTTGTTCTGCTATAGATACCTTCCTTATAGCTAGCTTTTCTTCAGTTCTAATTCCCTGGAGAAATACTTTCTGGACACCCATTTCCTACTATGACACTATTAGGAGATTACCTGATCATACCACTTACAGAATGGCCAGCAAAACTTGCTTGTGTTTCCTTTCATGAGAAGAAGGGAAAAAAAATCCACCCAGCTTTCACTACAAACCATGATGTTATTCATATAGTTAATCCTCACAGCCGTTATGGTTTCTGGTCTTCTCTTTTGTCTGCTTCTTGCTATTAGTATTTTTTAAATATTAGGAATACTGGATTATTCATGACTTTTAAGGTCATAAAAACAGTTTCCAGCATCTTTAGAAAGCAGTCTGTGTATTCTGAACTTTGTACAATGCCTGGTGTAATGATGCTACAATTCTGACAAGGGCCTGTGGACACTATCCTATTAAAAAATTAATAATGATATGTCAGAAATTGGTCTATTAATCGTAGCTTTGTATCTTCAAAGCTTAGAGCTTTTATCAACAAGCATTTTACAGCGATAAAATTACTTAAACCTTTTAAAGTTTAATCATATCTGCTTATGGTTCTGCTGAAACTAATTATGCCATCAGTTGCTGACATCAGTACATTTGCCAGTTAGACTCTAAAGCTAGTTTCACATGTGTAGTAATATTGATTATACATTTTAGAAATATACATTTGATTATACAATTTAAAAGCTGACATGACTTACAGTAGTTCTGTAGATATGTGTACAGTATTTTTGAAAAGAAACGTATTTTAGGAGTGCTGGTTGTCATAGCACTTTCTGGAAGGACTACAGAAACAGTTTTTCTAGTAATGGTTTTTTTTATTAGTATCATTGTTTTGGGGTTGGTTTTTTTTTGGGGGGGGGCAAGTTTGGTTTTTTGTTTGTGAGTATTCTGTAGTTTGTCATTGTGTTAAAATTGGGATTGTACCTTCTCTAATCTGGCCAGGTTTTCATATTAAAGGTTTTGTTTCTTTGCTTTTTTATTAAATCAGTAGTATCTCAGGAAAGGTAAATCAGAAATTAAAGTAGAGTCTAAAAAGGAGAGGAGTGGCATAAAGGAAAGAAAAATGTCTTAGAGTCCTCAATATGTGATAAGTATTACAGAAACTGTCCATATAAAATATATCCATAGTAATATTTTAGTTCAGTAGAAATGAGAAATAGTGCAGGATTAATAAGGCTTTACTCTGGTACCTTCATTATAGTGAAAGGAATCAATTCTGCTAAAACCAGTAGAACGCTCAAACAGCAGAGTGTAGTGCAGTTGTGGCTGTGGTCAGGATTCCTTAATTCCTGTTAAAAGCATCAAACACCAGCAAGTTCACTGGAGCTAAACTCACAGACTACAGACTTGATTCTAGCCTGAGTTTGGAAATCAGATTTTCTCACTTGGAAATCTTTTTCATTCATATGGAATTGCAGTCACAGTATTTTTGGATTGCATTTATGATACCTACTGGATATGAATGAAGGCTCATGCATTTCTCTTTGGGAAACTCCTGGTTTGCTTTTTATTAGTATGTTTATGTAGTCAGTTAGATTTAAAGAATTTTCAGTAGCATGAGGTTTTATATAAATCAAGATTTGGCAGAGTGCAGACTTTTGCTTGTGTAATAGTAAACTGCTCCTGTGTCTTATGTATGACTGTTCATGCAGCTTAACTGCTTTCCAAAGTGATCTGATTACAGAGGCTATATGAAACCACTTAAATTTCTATTTGAGTAAGACTTTTGGTATTAAGATATGGAGTTTCTTCTGTTAGCATTGCTGTGGATGGCATCAAGAAGGCAGAATGCCATCACATGCTGTCCTTCTCTGTTAATACTTTAGGGCTAGCTGCTATACAGGTGTAATAGCTTACAGCATATGTCGTGCAGTGTACCGGTCCTTCAATTTTCCTCACCCAGAGGGCATCACCTTAAATAGCAACCTTTCTTACCCAACATGTCAAGATTGAGAAACTCGCTGCATATCACAATTACAGTTCAGACCTGGAATTGAATTGCTGTCCTTGAAAACAGCAGGCATCTTGTTACCTCTTAAGTAGCAAATCTTAGCATGACCTTTGGATTGAGAGAAGTGTAACCATTCTTGGCTGACATAGTAGCTCAACAAATAAATGTATTGTTTTGCTTGGCTCCCGAAATTGCTGGTTGAAAAATCTGTCAACCTTAATGTCCAATCCTGACACTTTTTAATAAATATCTGTGCCTACAATGAATTGTGAACTCTACAACTTTAGCTGTATCTTTTTATTGTTCAAAGAAGTTGCAGCCTTAAGGAGGAGCAAATAAGTGATAGATTAAATTGGTTCGAAATTCAACAAAGTAAAACTGAACATTTTTCCCTTCCCCCTCTCTCCCCCCCCACCTTTTTTTTTTTCCTGAGGGGTTTATCACAGCACTATTTTTAAGGAATCTGGAAATGATATTTAGCATGTTGAATATGACGGCAAAAGATGGAGTGCTTTTTCTTAAAAGAAATATCCTTGTCTTTTATCCGTCTTTTAGTGAGTAGACGAGAATATTCTTTTCCTCCAGTATGAATCTAACTATCTTTAGATCAATTTCCTGCTCAGTCACAATTTATTTAGCATTGAAATACATACCAGTGACTACATTTTTAAGTATTTTCTAAGTAGTATGTTCTTCAGTATAGGCTATTGATTCATCTGGCTTTTATGAGTAGAGAGACATGTAGTTTAGAAAAGTGGATGTGGTAAAAATAGCTTATTGTCATATAGTCCTTTATTTTATTTCTTTTCCTATTGATAATGTTGGGAAATCCTCTAAGTTGTTCACGTCTCTCTTAGCTTTAGAGAACTTTTAACTGTTTCATGAAGGAAACAACACTCAGTGCCTTTAGGCTTGGTACAGTAGTAAATATGTACCTGAGAGAATTAATAATATTTGAAATCCACGATGTACTTTCATGCTTCTGAATTTACGAGTAGATTAACCTTTGCACTGTTACTGGAAGGCAACTATGTTTGTTCTTTTCTCTTAGTAAAATGGAGTGATTTCTTTTTAATATAGATGTGTGTGTGTGTGTATATATGAGAGAGAAGAGTCAAATGACTTCTCTAAGACCAAACAAAAATTATTAGATCTGACATTGCAAATTAAATGTCTTATGTGTGCAGCCCAGGGCTTTGATTACTAGCAAGGGTCTCACCCCCTACCATCACCCCATTTCCCAATATGTACTAAACCGTAATGTCATTACTTTAAATATAAACTGGATATGTATAATGATTTGAATTTCAAGGGCTTTTCCTCTTTGACATAGCTAAACATAACTGTTATTGAGGCAGAAAATCCTAAGAAACAGATGCCAGAAAGGACCCTGAAAAAAGTGTTTTGTTGCCAGAGGCCGCATATTCTTGCGGTGAATCCTCTGTGGTCAGTGAAGGAAATGAGGCACGTCCTCTCCTGTGGCAGATTTTGAGGGCAACTCCATGGGGATGTGAAACAAGTGCCAGAGCACATGCAGACAAAGGGCAGCTTGCACACTGGAGGTCTCTATCAGTGCAAGGCTCTCTGGGATGCTGTCCGATGATTTAATTGTAACTTTGAATGCTGTGACATGTGAACAATCTATTGCATGTCAGCTGTTCTGCAGAAACTGTTTATGAATGAGCTCTCAGCATGAATGCAAGGTAAATTAAGGTTTCAACAAAAGAAATGTAAGGTGTATAAATTAATTTTAGTTTGGGACACCACAGAGTAGGAGAATAAACATGGACAGCTTGCTGAGGAGCAATTGATGGACAGTATTGCATTAATATGTTTATCTTGTTTGTATAAAAATAATCATGAATGAAATGTGTCTTTATCTTAGATGTTTGCAAGAACAATGATGTCTTTTGAACATCAATAGACAGTGCCATCCGATCAATTTTTATGTTTTGAAGCAGAAAAGCAGTTTGTCCTTGTCTGCTCAATCACAGAATAGATTGATAAAGGGCCATTTTAATGCTCTTGGCATTACAAGTTTTGGGTTGAGCCAGAACAGATGGAGAAAATGAGAGACCCTTTTGTTTTCAAAATGTAAGGAATGTGGGTTAGGATTTAGGAGGAAGAGTGTAAAGTTTTTGATCTAGGACTGAAGTTGCTGAAGTTGTCAATCCATTCTTGACATGCCTCATACTTACTCTAATGCCATGAAATATTAGCTGCTTTTACTACTATATGTAAAGCAAAGGAATGATGTCTGACTCTATAATAAAGTGCAATGCCATCATTCTGTAACTTCACAAAAGGCTGAAAAAGCAAATCAGCTCATAAATCACAAAATTGAAGTTTCCATGCAACCTAGGTTTTCTGTAGTTTGAATTTGTGATAGTATAAATTTCAAAATCATGGCAGAAGTTTTTAATATACCAAAGAAATATTTTAAGCATTCCCACAGTTATAATATCTCCCTTCTAAAAGTTGTGATTTGTTGGGATTGTTTAAATGGGCTGTTTAAAAATATTTTTGTTGTGCTTAAACTTCACTAATTTAAAAATGGGGTGACTTTCAGTGTTACTACAATGATTTTGTGCTTGATTAAGGAGACTGTGCCTGTATTTTTATAAGAAAGGTATGATACTTATTGGAGGAATTCTATGTGCTGGTGATACAAACATCTCAATGAGTAGAAAAAGCCAGTAAAGATCAAATTGCTCCCCCTTCACAGAAGTAACTGTGTGTGTTTGTGTGTATGTAGGGTACACACCAGCTCTGTATGTAGGCTATATACACCCAGCTGTGGCAGAGATCAGGTATTCAAGGACTTGACTTGGAAGCATCAGCCTGGGAGTGTCCAGAAATCCTTAACAACAAAATTGCTCTCCCTGGAGTTAAAACTCTGGCAGGATGCATGTAATGTCTCTGTGGGTGACCTAGAGGATATGGCAGAGTGTACTCTAAAGTTTTCAGATGACACCAAGTTGGGTGGGAGCAGTTGGTACATGCAGGTGCATTTTATATTATATATGCCACCTGAATGCTTATTTTGATGAGCCATTTACTTTGCCTGTATTTATATGCATAGAAGCTAGAAGGAAATCTAAGCATCTGGAAGAGTATTTTTATCTTTTCAATGATCTCATCAGGTCTTAATAAATGATTATTACCTCTGCCTACAAATCTTGCCCACATATGTCCTAATTATTTCAGAATGTGAATGATAAAGGCTTGAGTTTCTGGTTCAGGCCAGTTCTTCTACTGATGTTGGTTCATTTATTCATTATAGCTGTAAAATCAGTTCATAATGGCATAAGGGGAATTTTGATAGTGGCTGTGAGACTCCTTAACATGTAAGATTGTGTTTGGATTGTAACATTATATAAAGAATTAAACCGCTCATTTTTATGTTATATATGCCAATATACCTGAATGCTTATTTTGGTAAGCCATTTTCTTAACCTGTATTTATATGCAAAATAGATAGCAATCATTTTTAACAAGGTATGTGTAGGTCAGGCCTGAACCTTTGGCTTGTGGCTTGAGCACCTATCTCAGGGTTTTGAGTAGTATTATTGTGTTATTATTTCTTTTTTAGTTTAGGGAATAATAGGAGTAGCAGTCTGCTCTGTGCATGAAATCTTGTGAAGGAGGAGGCACAAAAAGAATGCTGAGGATATATTGAATTGTTTTTCTTTTCCTTCCTCCTTCTAAATGTTCATGTTTTTGAGCTGAAGTAGCCTATAAAAAAAAGCCTTGGACATAGTTTATAGGGAAGGTGGCATTCGCAGTCCTGCTTATGGCATCATACTCTGGCAAGTCTTTGGGAACTGTAAACTCCTACAAGTTCCTTTGGGAACTCTGTCTCCTATTCTGCATACTTAATTTCTTCAGAGGTCAAGATACTGGCTCTCATGCAGATGCTGGTGTAAGGGAAAAGAACCCCCATTGCCAGCTGTGGCAGAGATCAGGTATTGAAGGACTTGGCTGGGAAGCGTCAGCCTGGGAATATCCAGAAATGCTTAACAACGAAGTTGCTGTCCCTGGGGGAAGCACTCTGGCAGGATGCCTGTAATGTCTTTATTGGTGACCTGGAGGATATGGCAGAGTGCACTGAGAAGTTTTCAGATGACAAGCAGTTTGTACACGCAGGGCCAAGGCTACGGCTCAGAGGGATCTGGCCAGGCTGCAGGGGAGGGTTGACAGAGAACTCATGAAATTCACAAGGGACAAATGAACGCCATGTACATGGAGAGGACTTACCCCTTGTACAGATACATACTGGGGACCATCTCTTCTCAGAAGGACGTGGGGGCCTTGGCAGACAGCAAGCTCAGTGTGAGGCAGCAACAAAGGCTGGGCTGCCTCCTGGGAGGTATTAACAGAAGCATAGTCCATAGACAGATAAAAGAGATTTACCTGTCTTTACTCAGCTCTCATTAGACTGTATCTGGGATAACATTTACAGTTTTGTCCCCTCAGTGAAAAGAAGGCAGATACCAGAGCAAGTCCAGCAGCAGGTCCCTAGGCTGACCAGGGAGCTGGAGCACTTCCCTTTGGGGGAACCTGATTATCAGCCTGCTAATATGTTGGAGGTTGTGAGGCCCTGGGTGGGCTTATTCTGGGCAACTTTCCTTTGAGCTGGGGGGTTTTGCCCTGCCAGTACAATATACATTAAGAAGCTAAATATTTGGGAGGGTAAGAACTATAAGACATATAGTTGGAGGGAAAATAGAGGAGGAGGGTATATGAGACATTTAGTAATTGTGTAAGTGAGCAAAGGAGCTGAGAATCCTGACCTATGGAAAATGTGTGATTTTCTAGGTGGCTGCTCAAGGCATTTCTTCCATGTTGGAGGTTCATTTCTCAGAAAAGATTTGATTTTTTCTTCTACATGTTCTTGCACAGTTTCATGAAACGTTATAGCATCAGGTTTCAATCAGAAGTTCTAAGAATTATATTTTGTTACTATTGATTGCTGTAGAAATGTTCATAAAGTTGAAAGAAACAGATTAAAAAAGAAGTCCTAATAATATCTTTTTTTTTTTCCTCTTAAGAATTCAGAAAGAACTTGCAGAAATTACATTAGACCCTCCTCCAAACTGTAGGTAAGTTCACCTGGATTTTATTCATTTGGAATATGGAAATGAAATGTATGGAGCTGTGGAAATTGCATAGGGGACTGGAGTAAATTTTAGCTATTCCTTTGTGCTGATTATTTAGTAATTTTGGAGTAAGAGCTGATAGATAATATGTTGCCTACATATAAGGAATTGATATGACACTTTCTGGTAACCAAAGTAGTGGCATAAATGGATGAACTCTATGATGCATTAATCGATACAGGACAAATATCAAATCACCCTTCATTTGAGATAATAAATCAATAGTATTTTGTTTGGTTCTGTAAAATGTAATCTTAGTGGCAGTTGCTTGGTGTATTTGATTCCTTTCTCTTCCAAGTTGTTAACACCCTGTGAATATAATGAGCAAAGGAAAATGTTATAGACACAAACTGTTAGTAGTTTTCTGACTGTGTTTGTGGCAATCAATTGCCATATTCAGTGGACACTTCCTGAATTAGAGTGTATCCTCATATAGACTTTCTGATAATGGTTATGTGCTTGTTTGATTTGGTTTAGGTTTTTTGTTTTGTTGTGGAGGGGTTTTTTTTTTTTGTTTTGTTTTTGGGGGTTTTTTTGAGGGGTTTTTTCGTCAGATATGTTTACTTCTGGTGTGTTTAAAATTGGCTTTGAAATGAATGATGAGGTAGACCTTGAAGCCCTCACTGTCTAGTGGCTGGGGCTGTATACAGTTGTTTTCAGATTGCTGTCTTGGGCTTCTTATCTGTCAGCTTGATGTACAGTCAGTGTTGGAGATGGGCCAGGGCTGCACATTGCTGTTTAAAGGAGTCCCTGCCACTGCACCTCTCGTGGTGAGAGGTTGGGCTCAGTGCAGAATAGCTTCCACCTAGTCCTGCCAACCCATTTCAACTGATGTGGTTAGTCGGTTTCATTCTGTTAATGCACTAAGAAGAAAGATTGATAGAAATGGCTGATTGCATGCAGCTTGTGTAATGAATCCCAGTATGTTTCAGTATCGAATTAACTAAGCAACTGGTAGTAAAAATGACAGTCAGCTTTATTGTTTTGGTCTCTTGACAAAAGTATGTGTAAGAAAATATTCTAACAAGATTTGATGTGGTTGTGCTGGATCTCAAGATGTAAGTCAAGTGCCTATGTACCAAAGTGCTGCTTAGTGAAGTAGCCTCACAATAATAGCATTTGAAGAGTATTTCAGTCAATTAGGACAAACAGTTTTTTGCTAGATAAAACATTTTAATAGCTAAGCTGTTCTGTCATGCTTACGACTGTGTGTGTCTTCAGTCACATCAAAGCTGTTTCATGTGGCAGATTTTACTTCGGTGTTGATGACTGTTGCCTATTAGTGGATTGATATGCTGAGATGAATATGAAACTTCAGTCTGTTGTAGAAGAATGCTTAAATCTTTGAACTGAGAGTAAAAGGCTTAGAGGTTTTTACAGTGGTGTCATTTTTTCTAGTTTTCTGAGGCCTTCTCTTTATAACAAAGCAGTTGTTTCAGTATACAAGATACTATTATATTTGATTTTTTTTTTTTGCTAGCAGGTGTAAAGTAAGCATTGGCTGTCTTGGTGGAAAGCCCTTTGGTGACTTGCAATTTAAAAAAAAAAAAAACAAGTGCACTGGAGGTTTCCTGGGTTTGTTGAATTATTTACACTAATGATAAAATAGCAGTAAAGTACACTCCATGATGCTGTTTTGCAAAATCACAAAATTACGTCTAACTTCATGTGTCTGCTGCTTTAACACAGTTCTTAAGATGCAGAATTACTTCATGTTGTGATCTTGATAGATAACCATTAGTAACTTTATTATTAGCAAATATGTTTTTATAGTCAATACAGAGTCACTTCATTTAGTTTTATGCTTTGTTGACATAGTCTAAACAGTGTTTTCATCTTTCATTTTTCTGAAGTTCATTTTTGAACTTCATCTGTTTTCTGTTACGTTAAACATTACAAAATAAATACATCAGCCAGGCATGATTCTTCAGAATAATGAGGAAAGCTGAGCTATTGTACGGTATATCTTACCCTAAAGGATCAATACATCCTTTCCTGGTTTTAGTGAAATTTAGGTCATCATTAAAAGACATGTTAGCTTTTTCTATTAAAAAGCCCAACCATATTTCATAAAGATAATTTCATTCCAGATGTAGGCTACTTGAAATGGTTGTGATTCCATCTTGCCTTCACAGTGTGTACTCTTCCATATAAAAGATAAATCGTGACTGAGCAATAGGGATGTGATAATTCTGAAAACTAAATGTCATAGAAGGTGTGAAGAAAGTATTATTCAAGAATACAGCTATCTTAAGCAGCTACTTAGGAAGTTCTGGTAGGAAGGCTATTGAGCTGAATTGGAACTTAGATGGAATATTGCAAGAGGATTTGCAAGACTTTTCATTAACTACAGCCAGCCAAAGCTTCAGGTTTATCCCATTCATGAAAAAAGCCCCAAATGGAACAGGATGTGTAGCACGGTAGCATCCTGCAATCGCATGGTAGGCTACAAGCTCCAAGGCAGCTGCAGCTTCCACTGCTGCAGCAGCTGTGATCTTAACGTTTCCCCTGCCTCAACCCTGTGAAGGGAATAGACTGTATAATCTTTGTGTTTGTCTGGAAGACAAAAAAAGTCTTGCTCACAAATGTGCCTTGGCAGATTATCACTGCTGGGACTTGCAGCGTCTTTCCAAAACTCTGGAAAGCTGTGGGTTTCAGAGTTCTTACAAAATCTGTCACTTTGGCTTTAAAAGAAGATTTAATACTGTAAGAAATTAGAGTTGCCTGCCTCCCTAGGTGTTCCTTTTCTGTAGTTTGGGTACTGGGCGATGGAGAGAGTCCTTTTGGCTCCACAAACTTAAGCTCCTTCCTCAGGACTGAAAATGTATAATGTTCTACGTGTGAAAAAGTCAAGCTGAGGAGGGGGGCTGTGGGAGTTGAACAGTGTAATCATTGCTATTTTTGGAGGAAGGCGTGTCATAAAAAAGCCTGTTGTACTTCACATTTAACAGAAAGAGCTGGATGGTTCTCAGTGTGTGTTGTCCCATCCCTCCCCCCATTTTACTTTTGTATTGAGCTGAATTTACTGTCAAGGACAGTCCTGAATGCGAAGCAGGTACATTTATGTTTAAATCTGCGGCATTGTGAAATTTCAGTTTGTCAGGAGATACATGCCTAAATTGTAGACATTTGCCACTCCAGTCTTTTTTTTCCCCTCACTGAAATATCAAAGCTTGATTGCTAGAAATGGCTCTCATATTATGCTCCTGAGTAGCGCAGAGTATAGCTTTTCTCACAGGTGATAGGATCCTCCTATTTAAGTGTCATTTTCCTATATTGGCTTGCTGAAAGAGGGGAATATTTGGAAATTATTGTAGCTAAAATAATGCCTTTTCAAACTTTTCCATATTTTTGGCTGCATTGTGTATAAGACAAAAGATTTCATAGAATACAACTTCTTGTATACTATTTCCCTTCTCACTGGCAAGAGAACAACATCTCTGTGGCAGCTTATACCAATTACTTACATGGGAAAATAATATTTTGAAAGTATTTAATGTATTTTTAGCTTCTTTCAATGTGAACTTAGCAGCTGGAAACAAGGAGAGCCAGCATGAAGTGAATAGCAGCTCTCTGTGGACACCACTTGGAGCAACTGCTCAAAATTTTCCTCTTAAGTCACTGATATTACCTATCTTCTCCTTCATGTTTTCTTTTGGTGTTCTCCAGGGTACTTCTCACCATTCTTCTCTCTTCTGTGTATTTTTTTAATTTATATTTTTCTATGTATTATTTATTATGTTTTTTACATTTCATTTCTTTTACCCTCTAGCAATATAGGTAATGCTTTTGAGGCTCAGAAATACACTGTAAAGGACTGTGCAGCTTAGTGGACAGAATGACTCTCATTTCAGAACAATCAGTTTAAAATCCTGCGTGTAGTCTTATCTCTTCCCTTTGTTTGGAATCATTGTGTTAACTCCTTGCTTTTTATACTATCTGCAAAATTGATAAGCAACCAACAGGTGATTCTAGCATTTTGCTTGTGATAAGTATTTTGCTTGTGAAAACTGATCACACTGATAATACTTAAAACAGTTCTTTTTGGGACAATGTTGAGAAGAGCCAAGTGTATTGGCAAAATTTTCAGTGTGGCTCAGGGAAAGAGATCAGTGTGCCTCATGGATATCTCTTGTGTTATTAATGACTGTATGGAGTCCAGCATTTCTGTTAAATAATACTGCTTTGACTCTGTTTTTCCTGAAGTGTTGAGGCTGGGCTCTTCACCACTCCATGGGATTATGTGAATCCCAGCAATTTCAATTACTATTCTCCGGGTCACCTGTTTAAAACTCCTACCTAGTGCTACTTTAAAGCTAAAGAGATGGCACAAGTTTCAGGCACAGAAAACAAATGGGAGCACGGTATCAGGGAAAGACTGGAAGGGAGAAGATGGTCAGCCTTGCTCTAAAATGCAGAGGGAGAGAAGTGGAGGGACCTGGAGCAGCAGGTACAGCAAGTATCTACCCTGCAATTGTGCTCAGTGATTTTGATTGTTTGACTTTGGGAGGCATCAGTCTGTTGCCACAGGCACATGGTTGTGATGAATGTGATGCTAATGTGTGAGCAGGATGAAAAACTGGGGTAAGATATGCTTTCTCTGAACATTTTTCTTCATGAACATTTCCAGCCTGTGAATCCAGGCTCCCTTCCCATTGTGTAACTCATGGAGTTTACCTTCTGCCTGTATAGACTTATTTTGATCTGCTGCTTGTCCTCTATAACCTTCTTGAGAACACGTGGTACAGAACATTGTATATACCTTTGAATTTACAAAGGTCTCTTTAGAATTTACAGCAAATAGCAAAACTCAGTCAAAAAGATAAGCATAGAAGTGGTTGATACTAGGGTGCAGAATCCTGTTGGTTTTAAATCCATGGTGTATCAACAATTGAGGATAAGGGTGGTTGAAAAATTTGAGTACTGCAACTGCTTTACTTTTTACTTTTGAGTCACTTTCTGCTTCAAAAACAGCAAGAAGCATGTCCCAGAGATATGCAAGTTAACAATCAAACTGGGATTATATTTTATAATAGCAACCATACTGTATTTTATCACTTGAATTAGATTGCCAGTTTTTTTAACTGGAGGGGTTTTTAGATTTTATTACCTTGGTACCTTGAAGTACCTTAGATGAAAAGTGTCAGGTTACTTTTTAATATGCAAACTTTTCATTCCTTTAGTTATTTTCTATTAAGACAGTGCAGAACCAAAATTTGGGCTTTAAGCTCTGAAATATGTAACTATATTAAAACATTTCTTAAAAAATACCTGCTTATTTTCACTGTAAATGTGACCTTTCAATGTCATATTGTTTACAAAGCATCTGTTTTTCAAAAATAATACAGATGTTTCTTTTCATGGATCTTCCATGTATCAAGATGCAGTGTACTTGGAAGGTCCTCTGAAATTTTTTTTAGTGATCTGATATCTTTGAAAATCTAGGTTTGTTATGTATAATCATTAGAGAGCACTGAACTTTTTTTTTTCATTGAATAAACTGAGTTTTCAATATCTGCTTGATTGCATTATTGCTTGTGGTTGTGCGGTGATTTTAGGATTGATTACATGCAACCCTCAAAAGCTTCAGGATGTATGGTGGCCATTGGTGGCTTGAAATGTTAGCAACTTTCATGAAGGCAGGAGAGGAAATAAAAAAAAAGAAAGGCTGCAAAGGGAACCTGCCACTGGCTGCCTGCCAGGTCTGGCAACTTCACTCAGTGATGACGATGTAAGGAACTGTCTGACAACACCCATTAATACCTCCCAGCTTAACAATACCTCCACATGATTTCTGCCAGTTCTCCCAGGTTCTGAATGATGACTTCTCTCCCAGGAGGAGGAGAAAAGAGAAACTAGTGTTAGAGAAAAATGAGAGTACTTCAGCAAGCACTGTGTGAGTGTGGGTTTGGAAGGTCAGGGAGGTGTCAGAGCACATCCTATGGCACAGCTGAAGCAGGGAGATGATTTTGGGGCATAAGGAGAGGTCATGATGATTGCAAGTTCCTTGAACCAGGAAAGGGCAGAAAAGTGCTCAAAAAGCAGCCTGTGATAGATGTGGGAGGGTTCCTTGATATTTGCAATGTGCTTAGCGTGGAAGATAACTAAATCTCCAGCTTAAATTCTAAGTTTGGGAAGGTGGTGTGAAGAACTGTAACAAGGGTAAAATGAAACACTGATGCTTTTAGTGTGGGGAATTCTGAACAGAGAAATTCTCTCCCAGCAGTTTAATATTGAGTTGCAGCTGGTCTTTGTAAGTCAGTCTCCTACACTGTACAAGAGCAATCCCCAATGCTTTCACCTCCAGAATTTTTCAGGCTGACTTTCATACACATTTCTTTTGCCTTCTCCTAAATAGCTAAAGAAAGGTGTTGGTTTAGGAGGAGAGATTTTTTGCTTGTTTTGCTTTTTGCTTTTCTTATGAGCCAGAATTTGATTTACATTATAAAACTGATGTTTTATATGCATATTTTTGTAATCTCTTCAATAAAGCCCTCATAAAACACACACACACACAAAAAAAAAAAAAAAACCCTCGCCCCACAACCCCTAAAATAGGTGTGTTAAATAAACAATCACTGCTTGCCAGCAAGGGAAGCAAAACCACCTTGATTGAGACTTTACATCATTGCTAGGAGACTTTGCAAAGAAATACCTGAATGTGTGGATTTTATATGTAGTTAGCTATTTCTGTGGGGTTTTTCTCCTTTTTTTTTCCCCCTAAATGTATACTAATGTCTAGTATGAAAGCTATGTAAGGATCAATTTCTTTACAGAAAGTTGATAGAGGAGAATTATTTGAAAGTGTGACCGTAGTAGGTACTATTGCACTGAAAAAGCAGACGCTGCCATTTCATGATAATCATGTAAAAAACACACTTTTATTAGCAGCTCATTACCCTTTAGTAATTTACTCATTATTGAATAAATGAGGGAATGGAAGATATTTTGTCTGTTGGTTGGGACTGACAGCATAATGAAGTATTTGTTTTCTTAAATAAATGGCACAATCTCCTAAGTGCCTAATACTGTTGTCTTCAGTAAACCACATTTGAGCAGAATTTGAATTCTGCTCCTCTCTGTAATACTTAGATCTTTTTAAAGAAAACTTTAAAAGAGCATCTCACAAAGTCATGTTATTTCCTGAACGCTAATGTGTACTTCTTACTCCTTTAAAAAAAAAAAAAATAGTGTTTTCCCCTCTCCTTGGAAGTCTACTTTAAAAAAAAAAAATCAGTCTTTCTCAGTTGCAGTACCACAATTGTGCGGCTTTTTAACAGCTATTAACTTTCAGTGCACTTTTTTTTTTTTTTTTTTTGGGGGGGGGGTATTGTTTGTTTGTGTTGACTTTTTGTTGTTGCTGGTTCTGTTTTGGGGTTTTTGGCATAATCATGACAGTGTAAGGCAATGCTGTAATTTTTCTTTTGCTCTTGATATATATGGAATGTGTACAGATTCACAATTAGTAGACTGAATTTAATGAAATTGTTTTCCAAAATCTCCTGGTAGAAAAGCTGCAGTTCAGGACTAAAAAGTCATGAACTAGTAATAGAGCATGCTTTGCAGCACTTTGGAAACAAACTATGAAATTGATCTGGGTGCTGTTTTCTTGGTGTGCAATAAAACTTATTTATGCTGTAGTTACACATTTGCAGCTTTGTTACAAGCTTTTTGGGGTATCTAATTGGCTGCAGCTTTGAATCATATCATAAACATGCCGAATGTTACTAATTACAATTAAGATATCTGCTTGAAATAATCTTTGTTTTCATTTTCTCTGACAATTTTTTTTCCACTTATTTACATGCCTTTAATTTTTCATTTTAACAGTTCTTGCAACAGTTTAATTTATTTTTGTTTCAAGGCTGTGGAATTGGATTAAACAAGGTTTTTAAATACTTCCATGTTGCTTGGAAAGAAGCCAGTTACTGTGTATTGGCTTAATAGAAACCATGCTTAGCAGTGCCTCACATATGGCAGCTCGTGTTTGTGTGGTAAGGCATTATGTATTTTAAATATTACCTTTTATGCGATAGTCAAATGTATGCCAGAATCTGAAGTTTCCTCTGATTAATGTTAACATTCTGGGTTTTTTTAGAGAGAGATATGTAGTCAAATATGTAATTTACTGTCTGTTGGCACAAAAGCCATATTTATGTGGCCTTTATTAATTTGAGATGCATACTGTGCCTAGAGAGGGCTATAGGTGAGTGATAATATGCTTTCATGACACTTGTAGCCTTTTAATGTTGTAAATATTGTGGAGGCCAAGATGGTGATTCTGTAAGTAAGACTGAAATACAAGGGTTTGTGTTCAATTTAGTAGATTGAGTTATATTTGAAGAATAAGCTGTACACAGTTACAGCAATTACTTTTGGAGTAACGACACAGCTGACAACTTAAACCTTAAATTTCTAAAGGTTTTTTCTGGTTTGGGTGTTACTGTTGTATTGGGTTTTAAAATCGTTTATATCTTACTGTAACTTCTATGGAATTTGGAGCTTCCTATAGCCTCCTATAGAGTTTTAAAGCTTTTAAAGTCATTTATTCTGGATTATCTTGCTGTAGGCAGTCTTTTTGTATAAAATTCAGCAGTGACTTCATAGTGAAGTGTCTTTATCAGAAAATAAGGTTGTTATTCAGTGGAGAAGTAGTGAATAATTTCATTCTTTCAAAATGATTGCCTCATTTTCAGTACACATTGGTTTTTGGGGGAGGAGGGCTTTTTACTTCGGCAAGATTAGCTGATGTTTGATTTAACTTTCGTTTGGGAGGTATTGGCGGTAAACATCGCTGAAGACGCACATCATAAATCTAATAGAGATTTTTATCCTTTCTATTATAACTTTAAAATTGTCAGAGGAGGTTCTGTTCTTTCTATGACAGCAGTGCAGTATCTTCTGCATATATCATAATTCTGTGGGTAATGTATAAAATCTATGGTAACAAACTGGATTTTGCACTTTAAGGTGTTTTAATTCCAAAGTGGGTTTTATTTTTAAGTGTGTTATTACACTGGTTTATGATTAGTCTATTTACACATAAGAAGGCAATATTTAGGATTTCATACTTCTGAGCTAAATAGATAAATATTTTTTAAAGATAATTAAGGTATGCTTGGGATAACTATATGATGTCAATTGTATGGTCATTTTACCATAAATGTGATCCAGAGAATTTTAAAATTCTCTACGGTCTCATTATTTGCTATCTTAGATTGCATAAACAGGATACATATATGTATTGCCCACAAAATTAGGCATGTTATAACCCCTCCAGAGAAGATGGCTGGAATGTAGCGCATTTAATTTTCAGAGAAGTTTAGGACTGAAAAATTAGATGTCTACCTAGTGTGCAATTTCAGATTTGTTGATATAAATAATTGATTGCTAAGCTCATAGCTGTGGCATTTAGGGTTTCAAACCAGGGATTAAAAAAAACCCAACTTCTAAATTTGGGGCTTGCAGCCAGGGTGGATTAATAGGAATATTGGTTTCAGAATCACTATGGTAAACACAGTGCCAGATTTTGCAGCAGCATGAAGTAACCATGGATGGGATTCATTAAATGTTCTAGGTTAAGCTGTTGGCTGGAGTTAACTGGGCTTGAGAGGTCCACAGTAATTTTGAGTGAGTCACTAGTGTGAAAATGGATCTTCCCATTATTTCAGACTTTATTGGATAGCTTGAAAAGCAGGGCATTTATGACTGAACCTTTCTTGGAAGAGTGTCTGGCTTTTGATTACAGGAGAAAAATAAGCCTTGCTCCATGTTACATTGGAGTATGTTCATTTCTCTGCAGCAGGCATCATGGGACACACTTGGGCTTGCTCATTCAAAATACTTCGTGGCAGTGCACTTCTTGGCACTGCACCTCTCAGAGAACTCAAATTGCTGGCTGGATCGGAAGCACAACTGTGGCTTCTTGTGTCTCCTGCATACAATCTGCCACATTGCCTGCCAAAAACGATCCCTGGAGTCACTTTGTGCCACGGGTACAAAGAGCAAGTTCTTTGTCTCCCTTTCCTGAGGTACTTGTGTGAGATCTGCTATAGTTTGGCTCAGAGAAAGTAGTTGGCTCTAGTTGGGGGTAAAAACCCAACACCAAGGTGCCCTTCCACATAATTGGCTGTTGGTTTATTTGTGTTCTGTTACACATAAAATAAGACCTGTCAGTCTATAAAATATTTCTGAAAGAGGGCTTGCTTCACTGCCATGTCTTATTCACAGCAATGTCCTGTTGGTAGCAGCAAGAACAGTAAAACACTTTGACACACAGTGTGCACATTACAAAAATGAAGTGTCATATCAAAAATGGCTGTAAACATTTTCGCAGTCACTTGTCATTACATGTTTGAAGGTGGGAAATTTTTAGAGAAGATGACTCAATTTTCTTGCTTCCCTGCATGTCCAGGCAGCCTAGAAGGGAAGAAGTATTTACTTTGTATAGGATTTCAAGGAGCTGTTGTGGACACAACTACTACAGTTCTAGTTGTCTGAGTACATTTTGTTGACAGTCTATCAACACGGTGATTAAGCATCAATGCAAGAGGACTGTTTTGAATTTTGATCCAGCATTAAACAAGTTAATTTTAGGGTTTTTTTGTTGTTACTTTCTTTGTTTGTTTGTTTGTAAACTGTAGTCTTGGAAGAATAATGTCAGGTGATCACGAGTATCATTTATATGGGATACTGTCTAGCTGATAGGCATCACATAATCAACTTGAAAATCTCATTTATGTCTGGAATTACTGTAGTGTAAATCAGATTTAAATTCATGATTCGAGTATAATGGCCTTCTGCATCACAAAACTCCCTGAGTGATATTTAATTAATAATGTATATTAACTGTGAGTCTTTCGGCATGCATGTGGGGCTTACGTTTTCAGGTAGCTACAAATGCAGCCTCAAAAGCCCACAATGTGGTGGCTGTAGGGCGACGCATTCTGAAGATGTTCTACAACAACCTGCTTGCTCCTTACTGAATACAAACAGCTGAGGGATGACAGCTATCTCAGTTTCAGAATCTTTATGATTTATATGATAATGATAATTTTATTCTGCTCTCAGTACAGAGCACTTTACAGACTGATATCAAGGTTAATTGTCACTTTGAGAAGAAGTGAAGCACAGTCTGCCAACCTGATGCTGCGCTCAGCTAAGAAAGATAATTGTTATTCAAGTAGTATTTAAATGAGCCCAAACGCCGATAAATACACAACCAAAATGCTTTATTTTTTTTTTCCCCTCTCATGTTTATTCATTGTGCTAAAGCATGAGGTCATCGCTGTGTATAAATACCACTAATGGACACTGTAGTAAAAACATGCTGAGTATTTACCAGGACTGGGTTCCTCCTCCCCCAGTGCTGAAGGGAAATTCTTTAAACTTTGTGTCAACACATCCTAATTCTTTTATGTTGCTGGTTACTTGTAGCAGTTGTAGTGTTACCTTGTATGTGACTCCTTTTGCACTCTGACCTGACCTTATCGGCACACCTGAGGGGTTTGCAGTCTGTACCAGGACTTCCGAGTTCCTAGGGTTGTTTGGTGCTCCATGTATCTCGTGGTGGTTTTAAAGATAACTTTAGTTTTTTACCTCTGGGCTTGGGGAATTGTAAGCAGCTCAGCACCCAAAGAAAGAGTGCAGAAACATGCAAATATTGCTGTAAATCAGAAGGTTGGATTTGTTTGTATTCCTGGTAGCTGCACGGCTTTTTAAGGGAGATGGTCAGCTGTGTGCAACAATGCAGTTCTATATCCCAGAAAACAATGGGCCTGTCCCAAAATCTGGGACTGACTTTGTTCAATTTACATAACCCCTTTCATCCTAGAGTCTTCAAGATTAAGATTTTACTGTGGATTTCAAAGATTTTAATTGCATAGAATGCATGCCCTTCATTCCACCTGCTACCCCCCAATAGGATTCGTTTTTACCTCCTGTGCTGTTTGAAAATTACTGGTTGAAAGTGTCTCATAGCCTTGAGAACTTTTGGTTAATTTTGGTACAGCAGTAAACATCTTTATACTCACATTGCTGTTCTTTCCTGCACTGTCAAACTGACTTTTTCCTGATTCACATGAAAACATCCAATCTATGCTTAGTGATTTGTTTGTTGCTAATATTCCAGTGAAGTGGGTGGGTTCCATTTGTTTGGGTTTTTAAAAATTATTTAGGATGTTAATTTGATGCAATTTCTGGACTAAATTAATAACTGATGTAACTCTACTAGACAGACTATATTATTAATATGCCAAAAAATTTGTACAAAGCACAGTAAAATGATAGAATTGTTACTTTTAAGACTTGAAGAAGTAAAAATAAACTTGCATTAGTGGTTTATGTCAAGGGAATGATTTTTTCCATGACAATTCATAAATTCCTGGCTAAGGTGTTTGGATATTATTTCTTTGTAGAAGGGCAGTTTAGTAGTTAACTGGCAAGAGACCACTTGCTTGTTAAGTCTGTTATTTCATATGCATTATAGTCCTGTGGCTAAGAAACATATAAGTGCTTAAATGCCTTGTTTTCAGTCCTAAACACTTCCATACGTTCCTGTAACATTTTTAGATTCTGTATGGCTTAGTAGCTTTCCACATGACTAATGCAGATTTTAACAAGCAAAATGGAAAAGGGCCAAGTCGTAATTGTTAGTGCAGTGGCATAATCATACATGGTTTGTTTGTTATAGCTCAGCGACAGAAGAAATGTTTCAAAGAGAAAACACGCGGAGATGATTAGTAAGTAGCACAGCGATGTGAGACTGTCCAACTACAGAAGCCGTCTAGCTGGGTTATTAATTTACTTCAGGATATGCTTTCATTTTTCTTATCATAAGGGGCACTGATAATGTCAGATTTTAGTAGCCATTTACACTGAGTTACTAAGAAAAAAAATAGAGGAAAGGCATTTTTTTCTGGAATAAATGGATGTGTTGTAGAAGTGTGGTGAATGCTACATGTTGTACAAACTGCCAAACTGATTAGAGCTTGCTTAATGCAAATATGAAAAGGGGAAAAAATGTCTGGCAGAAAGACAATTGTTTTTGAACAATAAAATGTTTAATCAGATGATTATCAAAGATATAGATAAGTAACTTCAGCATTTATATTGTAGCAGTTACAAAGGCTACAAAGTAGGCATTCTTTCTGGCAGTGTATCGATTGACACGAAATGGAATTGGAAATAGCAGTGCAGTGTGATAAGTAATGGGGAGAAGACTCAATTGCATAGTAGTTGCTGTTACTGCTTTTCAATCTTCGCTGAATTTGTTGGAAGCAAGTTTTAAAACAAAAAATTAAACAAAAAAACACCAAAAAATGCTTGTCTATCAAATAGAAAAAGGAAAACATGCTGCTTATGTGTTGTAGTATCCATTTCTCAAGAGTAAATGCCATTCAGCCCTAAAATTTCTGCTGAATTTACAGATTAATTTTGCCTATTTCACTCACCCTTTAGCAAAACAGTTGGCTTGCAAGCGTTATGCTCTTCCAGCTTCTGCTACGTGTTCTTTCATACCCCTGATACAGTGACTTGAATCATCAGCTCTTTCTAAATATGCAGGCTACAAAAGTTGATGAATTGGTTGAATTAGTTTTAAACTGATTTTAATTAAGATGTGTCCAGATAGATTTTTTTTTTTTTAATTCTTTAGTTTCTGTCTTATTTAGGGTTATATTAAGTCTATTGAGTTTAAACTGAATCAATGTAAACCTTGTTTCTAAGTGTTCTTTCAACTTTTTGACTGTTTCAGCTGAAAGTAGTCTTAAATTATGTGTTTTTCTTCAACAGTGAAGGTTTATATATAGGCAAGCCTTCAGCTGGTGTCCATTTTGCTTCTTTATTCCTTAGTTCTTCCTGAAGGAAAAAATCCCAGAAAGTCCAAAACCTAAGTAGTGTGTTGGGGAAATGTCAACTAATTGTAGCTAACTTCTTTACCTCTTCAAATTTTTTGGTTTCAATGATTTTATTGGACAGGAAACTTACCTTAACCCAAAAGATATTTTTGGAGGCAAGATAAACATATGTTGTACAGCATCATTTCTGATGGCATCTGCTGTACAGCTTCTGTAAAATGAAATTCTGTAGAGAGGAGAAAATTCAGGGAGATCTTACACAAGTGAAGTATAAGTACTGAGAAGGTGTAAGGTGAAGGCTTTTTTCAGATGTGCCCAATGACAGGGCAAGAAGCAGCAAGCACAAAGTGAAACACAGGAGGCTCTGTCTGAACATCAGAAAACACTTTTATCACTGTGTGGCACAGCTTTCCCAGGGAGGTTGTGGAGTCTCTGTCCTCAGAGTTACTCAAACACAGGCGCAGTCCAGGGCAACTGACTGGAGGTGGCCCTACTTGAGCTGGGGGTTTGGGGAAGATGTCCTCCAGAGAACCTTGCCAACCTCTGCTGGTTCTGGAATTCTGTGATAATTAAAATGTAATTTGTTTGTTATTTTGAGGTTGGGTTTGGTTTTTTTCTTGTTGAAAAGCATAAATAGTCCAGCATTTTTTTGAGTCTGTCATTAAAAGAACCTAAGTTTCAGTTTCTATCCTTCTTGTGCTCTGAAACAATGAAGGTGAGATGCAGTTTAAAAACAGACAGTGTGTGGTGGTTGGCTCACATCCTGTGAGTTTGCCTGTATGTAATATATAAACATTTTCATTGCACATTTTGCTTTTGTTATACCCTAATAAACCAGGTACAGTGTTTCTTGTTAGAGCAGAATATGGCTTGTGTTTACAGGTAACTGATTGAAACTGGAGCTTGAACTTAGAGAAGCCATGGAGGGGATGTGCACAACTTTTGCCCTTTTTGAAATGACTTAATTTTTGGCCTGACATTTAAATTCACTAATTAAATCTTTGATTGAAAATTTTACAGAACCACTTCATTTGAGCAGCATGGAACTATTTTTATCACCTGGATTGCACTGTTTTATATTTAGACTTTGAATAAATGAAATTGGCTGACTGTTGTCTTTTCATAACAGCGAAGTTTAATACTGTTAAGTGCTTCCACTTGCTTGTTTTACTGAAGTGTATATACAGTCCTGAAGAACTCTTTTTTTTATACTGAACAATTTAATTGGGGTTTTTTTACACACTTGGAAGCTACTGGACTCCTTTGGATTTATCGCCTTTCCTTTTGAATAAAAACCGAGCCAGCAAGCACCTTAAGACTTTCTAAATAGATGCAGCTGAAATCCCCCCAAAACATATGACCTGTTTCACATACTCAGACACATCCAATGCCAAGTACAGGAAGAGATCGATCAACACTTAACCTGAGAGCCATCCTGCAGAATTCCCAACCCTCTGTTGTTAGCAGTGGTGTGACTCCTGGTCTGCATGAAGGAGGATCCCTGTCTGCACTAGCACTCTTTCCCTGGCATGCCCGAATGGTAGTAAATAGTTTAAATAACCCCCACACTTGCTACTCAAAATATTCTTTTATATCAGAGCAGTAAACATTCTGGTCCTTTCATTTTCTTCTAAAAGCAGTAACTAAATAGATCAACAGAAAGGGAGTAAATTATACACTTAAACTTTAATTGCCTTGCAGTGGTATTCAGTTTTCAAAAAAAGGCCTTGCTGATGACACACTGAGCACTGTGTAGGTTACATAAAGAACTAGCATTGAACACACAAATAAAAAGTCTGGACCTGTATTGGCTCATTGCAGTCATGTCACAGGCCACTGTACTGAGTTTCAGAAGATTATTCTTAAGAGGCAGGAGTGGCTTTCCTGAGATGGAAAATAGAAGCATCTTTCACCAAAGAAGAAATTATCTGAGGGATGTATAGCTAAAAGGTTGGGAGACATTAGTTCAGCATATAGACCACATAAAAAAAATATTTATGTGGTGATTTTTTTCTTGACAAATAATCTGAAAGTCTGTCAAATAAGTGCATGTGGGTTAATATCATATACATGTCATTTGGTGTTGAAATTTCTTTAAAAGTTTACAAAGTTTAAGAATAAAGTTTAAAAAATTATGAACTTGGGTTTTTTTAAACAATGTTTCTTCTGTTTTAGAATTTTTGTTTTAAAAAAACCCCAAACCAAAACCTAACCTGAGATCTCAAAGAGTCTCTTTGAAGGTCTATGCATTAAGCTTGAGTATATTGATCAATCTGGAATACAGTTTTTGCATAGTTTTGGTGGGTTTTGTTTTTTCTTCCTTCAATTTGATCAAATGTATACGTAAAAATAACCCAGTTGTTTCTTGCTGTCCATTAATTTTAAAAACCATTTTAATTTCATTTGTGGACAGTTTGGTCCCTTCCATACTGTGAAGCCTTGGTTCTCTTAAATTGAAGCCTTAAGAGTTAATGCTTCTGACTTTCACTTGAGTGGCTTGCTGCAGTAATTTTATTATTAAAGTAAAATTTTATTATTTAATTACAGTTTAGTGAGAGCACCAGAGAAACTTCAACATTGTTTTAGGTAAGGGTAGCAGTAGGAGAGAGATGTCCTGTTGCTGAGGATCCAAGTACAGTTTAAAAGAGATACTTTCTTTCCTAAACAGCCACATGATTCCTCATGTAAGAAATAAATAGTCCTGAAAAAGCTTTTGAAAATAGCTTTTAAATTGCTATCCAATTTGAAGTAACCGATCCAGAGGATAAATTTAACAAGAGCACCTCTGCTGCCAGTTTGTTCTTGTATAAACACTCATGTTGTAAGTAGTCATATGTTTAAGCAAAAAACTTTATTTATACCTTGTGGTTGGTGAACCTGTTAGTCATTAAAAATGCCAGTAATAGAGCATGTGACGCAGCAGCGGCCTTTTCATACCGCAGAAACTAAAAGAGACTATATTAATCAAGTAATCTGGATAAATGTTGAAATTAGGGAGAAAACTGAGTGTATTCATAGGGACTTCAATGGGTTATAAGTGGCAAGAATTTGTATCTAGATCAACCACTGAATTGTAGTTGTATTTAGTCTGTAGATTGTTTGCAGCAGAATTTGGGAAAAGTACTCCTTGTAATGGTAGTTACCTAAAATAGCAATAGCATTGAGACAAACAAAAAATATTTTGGGTACCTGAAGCTGAGAGCATCTTTCTTGCTCTGATAGCTTCTGTTCTTTCTTCCTAAGTACTATGAAAACTAGCTATTTAATATTTTTGGTAACAAGATGTCCATCCCTTGTGGTGGTTCATGGTTTGTCCTAGACCCTTCAGTTACCTCCCTTTGTTTATCTGTTTGTGTTCTTCCCCTGCTTGTTACAAAGGGGCATGAGCCCTCTAGCCATGTCACTCAGGTTTATATGGACAAAGTTATCAACTCCAGAATGCAGTTTTGAACTGTAGTTATTAATATTACTAACTTATTAGCACCATCTGGAAAGGCTTTGTACATCATCCTCTGGTATTCTCCTGAACAAATTCTGAGTGTGCCTTAGGAGAAGGAAAGCAAAGAAGAAAGAGATTCCTGTCCAACAATTGTATACTTTGAAGGGTAAGGGAGTATGGACACAGGCTGTTCTGAGCCAGCTGGCCTTAGTGCCAGCAGACAGTCCTGGCATGTTTAATTTACTATTATAGGTACAGTCTTTGTCTTGTACACCATCCCAAACAGAAACTCTGCGAATCTAGGCACCTTTCCATGCTGGGCATATATATGAGGGGTTATATATCATTTGTCAGATTACTTCCAGGTTTCCCCACTTACTGCTGGGTGCTATTGAAAGAGTGACTTTCATAGCTGTGTTTGAGCTGTCTTGACTCAGAGAAGGGCCACCAGGTTATGCTAGGAAATACCTCAGTGGGCCATGGTTTTGCATAATTGTCTAGACAGGATGTTTCGGGAATGTAACCCACTCTTCTGAATGCAGTGTTGTGTTAGTATTTTGGAATTTCTGCACAGCAATAATATAGTTATTCATGTCTCCTAAAACATGAACTTAATAACATTTTATGCTAAAAGGTGATAGAAATTCCATGAAAATAATGTGTAAATTAAAAGGGACTTCATGTGCTGAAAAGGAACAAGGCAACTGCATGCCTTGCTTGTACCAAGAGAGCAGAAGTTTGGTGTGTGAGTCCAGCTGGTTGCCAAGGTATAGCACCTGTACCCCATTTAATTTTCTGGGGCTCTTGGCATTGATGCTGGTCACTGTTGCTGACCTTCCAGCGTGGAAACACCACTCCAAGGCTGTCGCTTTAGCTATGCCTCTGCAAGCTTTTCTGATTATGTCAAAAGGTGATATGGGGGAGGGGAAGGAAAGAAAGATAAAGGAGGTATTGGAGGGTTTTGTGGGCCAGAAATACAAGACTTCACTTTGTAGTGGCAATAAATGATGCTTTTTCAAGTTTAACTTCTCAGATATAAAATGTCTAAGAACTTCCAACTAGAGTGGTTGTTAACCTGGTCAAAAGTTACCAAAATGTACACACTAATTCTTTAAATGGCTGCTTGGTGACTTTTTATATGGGAGCATAATTTATGGTGTCAGTTTTAATAAATAATTTGGTAGTTCTCTCTCTTTGATTGTATAGCAGGATTTGTGAATAATAGAAATCTAAGGACTAAGTGTGACTGATGAGAATGGATGGCACATTACTATCAATCTTGTCACTTCTTACCACAGGTTAAAATTGAATTTGAGCTATTGACCATCACTCAGCATATTTGTCCTCTCACTGTGTGCGGACCAAAAACATGCTCAGAAGGCAGTTATTAAACTTTGTGTGCCTGAAATAACCAGTGCTAGCTACATAGCCCCAGTGTCAGTATTCCTGATTTTATTTATTTATTTATTTACTACATGGAGAGTGTAGAAATGGAGAGTGTGAGAATCTCTTGTTAATTACTTAATTTCATATTGCCTAATTTTCTTGTAGTTCAGCTTTAAAAGAAAATTACACTTGTATTTACCATTGCAAAATCAAGCTATTTATCATTTCCTGTGGTGAGAAAAGGCTTATTTGACTCTGATAATTTTGATGAATGCTTTGTAGTAAGAAGCCATGGTCAATAAATTAAGGTATTCTAGTAAAATTTGTTCTTCTCTGTGTCTATGCTTGACATAAAGATAACTGTCTTTGGCTGATTCTGCCTAACTGCCTATTTTGATTTTTTTTCTTCATCTCTTTTTTGCCTCAGTCATAGTTCATGCCTCAACATCTTAGAGTCTTTTTCACTCTTTAGTCATCTTCAGTCCTAAGAGGAATTCGGATTGATTGTACTTGATTCCTGACATACCTTTCTGTATGTCCAGTAATCAAAATGTTGTATGTTTCTGTATTTAAATGTGTCTAAGGAGAGGAACAGACCATTTCTATGCACCGTATTTCTTACTTGTTCTTCCTTGCAGATTTCTGTTTTTCTTTATCACTTTTGTTTCCGGGTTCACCAAGCCCTTGAGTACGGTTGGAACGTGGTAAATATTATCTCTGCCATATCAGCCTTACCCCTAACCTAAAACAGATCAGTCAGTGATAATAGAATGTAATTGCAAGTCAAACAAACTTTCTTTGAGAGAGAATATATACTTTTAGCATTTGATCATAGTCTATAGAAGAATCTTAACATTCTTTTAGAGTTTTTTTCCACATGAAATAAAAGAGAGACGCTGCATGAGCACATGGAGTGGCAAGTGTGGCTTCTTCCATATCTCAGAAGGTTGCACATTGATTATCCCCCTTGCTCCCTTCCCCCATGACTCCTGTACCAGTATGAATTCTATTCAGTCCAGAAGTTATTCCTCTCAAAATACATTTGAGCTCTTCCCTACACCAGTTCCTTCACTGTGATCTCATCAGTAGCCCAGGGAATAGTGCTAGGAACACTCCAGAGCATGCAGATTGGCACTTTCAGCCTAACTCATAAAACCTGCCCCTTGATCTCTCCCAGCCCTTCCTCCACTGTCAATGCTCTTAGGAGCCGTGGGCACCTGTTCCCCTCAAACGCTCTCTGTGATACCACACAGATGTCAAGTCAAGTCTGCTGCTTTGGTGCTTGTAAGTCTGGACATCATGTGGTCTTCCCTGGTATAATTAAGCTACCTGTGTGCTTGATATTAAACTGCTGTCCACTTTCCTTCCCACTGTATGACATTTTCTTCTCCTAAACATCTCCCAAGCATCGATAATAGGGAATAATACAATGGCTGTCAATTGCTCTGTGCTGTCCCTCGTGTTGATGTATGCCTCTACTTTTGTGTGTTTATTTTTGGGATGGTTTGGTTTTCTTTGTTGTTTTCTTTTCTTTGTTAGGTTTGTGGGGGTTTTTTTTTTTGTTTGTTTTGTGGTTGGTGCTATGGTTGGTGGGGTTTTTTTTGTTTTTTTTCATTTGGCCAGACTCTTTTCAAAGGAGAGTAATCTTTATGCCTGGCATCTATAAGCTGCCTGCAACAAGAGCATACATGCTGCAGTTGTTACACATCATACATTAATCAAGAAATCTTCAGTTGCCAAGTTGGCCTTAAATGATTGTATAAGGCCACAGCATGCTCCAGAAATTACTCCTGTTCATAGCTTTAAACTTGTGCCTGTGTGTGTTCCAGCAGAGGCCAGAAAGTTAGTGCACAGCCAGTATATACCTTTTTGTAGTCTGAATGAATAGATGGCTTGATTACCTCCCTTCACCGTTAGGGATGCAGAATAGTAGGGCATATTGCAAAATCCCTGTTAAAGCCAAAACAAGCTTGATTTTAGGGTCTGTGGAGCTAAACTTCACCTTTTGATGGGGAACAGTGTGGGAAGGTATTTTGGTAGACAATTGAAGGTCCATTAAAAGAATTCAGAACACTAGTACAGATGGATAGATAATATTGTTGATTGCTACATGAAACTTTTTCAACTGAAATGAAATGCCAAGCATGTGCTGTTTGCATCAGTGGATAAGGAGCTGTGCCCTGTTTAATGCCCCCCTCCACACCTGTCTATGCTCATTCAGTTTTGTCTACAATCCCGATTGACAATTTATATCCTCTCCAGACTGAGTATCAATAAAACATGAACATATTATACATTTAAATTATACATTATACATTTAAAATAAATTCATTTCTGATACAACTGTCTGGAGGCTGGAAGCCTTTCATCAGGTATAGACTGCAGTACTATATTATTTTACTTGATGTATTGTTTCAGTCACAAAACAGCATTTGTAATATTTGCAGACATCCTAATATAATACTGGGTTTCTAGAAATAGCTAAATAGCAAATAAGATTATGTTTTTGTATGGCAGTCATATGTACTCTGTACCATTCTCTGCAAGGATAATGGAGTACTACTATGTGGCTTAAACTGGCTTAGCTTCTGAACTCTATTTTAAACCTTCATAACAGTAAGCTTGCATGCTGTAATATATGCTCATTTCTGTAATGCTAAGCTCATTTATTGGAAGCTACAGCTTCCAATAAATATCCCAGTTTGTGAAAGCACCTCCTATAATTACTTCTTCTTTTCTTTATGATGAGCAGATATATAGCTTTTATGTTATTTTTATATAATTTTTTAATCTGATTTTTCAATGGCAAAAAATTATACAATCACCGTGTTGCTTCCGAAGTCTTCAGAGAGGAAGCTCAGTGGCTAATTTCAACCACTTTGACAGGAAAGTAGGAGTCTAAAAAATGCTAAATTCCTACAATAAGCCTACACACCATATGGCCCAGAGCCCACTTGTAATCCTTGCAGCCATTCCTTTCGTGTGCCAGTGGCCAGGGGGCAACATGTTCCCTTTCATCACATATTCAGCAGATCATCTGGAAAACAAGAGAACCAATTTCTTCCAACAGTTTCTCCAGTGAATAAGCTCACAAGCAACACAAAGGGTCAAAACACACTTCTCGACTTCCTTTGGATAGGCAGAAGTTCCTATTTAGGGACGCATTTAATATTAGGAAGGAACTGAGTTTTGGAAGTACCTCCAATATTAAGGGATCTGCTGTTTTGGAAAGAGCTAGAGCAGACAATTTTCATGGTACTTTCTGTCTTGCTATGTGCCTCAGGCTGCCAAATACCAGGTGCTGTGGGAGGACAGTGAGCTGACTGGCATTCTTTCGGTGGTATGGAGTTTGTCTTTGAACTTCAGCCTTCAGAGATCTGATAGAGCTGTATATGCAGGCAATAATTTTAAGAAAAGGTGTGCTTTTGTGAGGGGCTGTAGTCTCGGGGCTGGTTTCTGGTAAAGCAGTCGACTGTCAGTGAAGTGCCTGATTCAGGCAAGATTCAAGATTTCTTTGGTCAACAAGGATGGGAGGATATTAATTCCTGCAGAACTGTGATCACTCTGTAAGTTCTTCAGCTATCTTTTTGACAAGACAGTGCAGTATCTTTCTGGATCAACAGATAAATGACATACCTTTTACTATGCTGTAGCCAAGGAGATAAAAGTGCCCTCTGTCACAATTTCCATACTTTCCTAAAAGCTTGAGTGGAATTAATAGCATACTTCCCCTGTGTCTGAGCATATGTGCAAACCTGCAGTTGTTGGTAGCTTAGCTGTCAGGTATGTTGAATTAATATTCACCTTCCAAGTCATACAGCTGTGTGACGTTAGCATAGACCACATTTAAAAGTAGAACAGAGAATCAAAATGAAACTGTATTATATCATAGTGGCTGGTGCATTCTGGAGAAGGAAGAAGAGAGAGCAAGGTGCTTATTATTATTAAGGAAATTGGAATTTCAGATTATGCTCGCTATTTAAGTCTCTCTCTTGTGAGTGGGACAATTTTACTGGTGTTAAACTTAGGAGTCTTCTCAATTCCAGATTTCTTTACCTACTTTTGGTCTGTGTAGAGTGTGTATTTTTATTGTCTTGCTCAGATGCTGTGGTTTTAGGTGAGTGTTCTTGTGACGTGCAGCTTGTGACATGCAGTTTGCCTGTGTATGCCTGTCAATCCTGTCTGCTGCTTCTTCCTTCTCAGTACTGTCCCCTACCCTCAGTGGCCAAATTTCAGCGTGGGAATATTAATATGCAAATATAACTCATATTAGGCATTAGAGAATCCCCATGGGAACTCAGCCCTGAGGCATAAACCCATAATAAACTGTTGCTTACTGGCACTGTCCTTTTGCTTCCTGTTTTTACCAGTTGATTTCCAGTTTGGGGGTTTTGGGGGTTGTGAGGGTAGGGGAGAAAGAGAAAATTAGAATTCTCTGTAACACTAAAAACCTGGTTCTCTTCTGTTTCTTTTAAAATTGTAGCAAGTTTTGAAAACGTTACTATTCTTCAAAGAACTAACTTTGGCTAAATCTGCCCTTTCTTTTAAAATACAGAGTGTAAAGGATTGGATGTCCTTGATTGAACATAAGTTGCAGTCTTTGAAAAATCTTATACTTTAGCCTTTCTCTGACACTTGTAACTGGAAATACCTGTTTCATCTCAGTTCTTGAACTAGAGTTTATCTATCAGTTAAGCAGCATTTTGGGTTCTTTCTCTTTAGTTATTAAGTGAAAGAAGGGGAAAAAAATACTGCAATTAAAGTTCTGCTAAATATTAGGAAACAAACATGGGACACAAAAACATTGTAAAAGAAAAGGTAGTGGAAAAAGAAACATTATGCTGCTGAACTCTGTTTTTGTGGTTTGTAGTTATGGGAAGTGCCTGTTATTTATAAACATGTGGATATGTTTCAGACTGGTTTGCAGATACTGTGTTGCCCTGGATTAAAACTGAGAGCTTGTTCCTAGACAAGCTATTGCTTTAAATTTTGGGGAACCTGGATTGACCAAATATGAATACTACTGCATATACATTACATAACAGTTTAAAGAATTTCTACTTCTAGAGGGGTAGAAAGATACTATGTAGAGCTTCTTCAAAACTATATATACTTGGTCTTCACATTTGTGATGTAATAGTCTGTGTCTGTCTGTCCCCTGCCCCCCAAACAAAAAAAAAAAAAAACACATAAAAATAAACCCCACCAAACAACAATTTAAGCAGTCTGTTTCTTGGCTAGAAGATGTAGATCTGGCCTACATTTATGATTCTCAGGTGTAGGTGTCCTGCAAGCCACTGATTCTTTCATTCTGGAATGAACATTAGATTGATAGGGGATGTCAATAAAAGAGATAGCGGTATGTAACTGGTGTTACAGTGCTGAACCAAATCAGGAACAGTCAAATAGATTTCATTACATGTATTTATCTGGGACTCTGGCACTGGGTACCTAGGAAATCGTCTTTAGGTAGAATTGGGATCACCCTCCAACTTTTGTTGGATCCTAAGCCACTACAGGAATTGCTTTTCCACCAGGAGAGGAGTTCGTCTCAGTCTATCTTTTATGCTACCTATAGTTACTGATTCCTTAGACCTGTGATTTGTGTTTCATTGGTCACCTTTCTTTTGCCCTTATTTTCCCCCAGGACCCCTGCATGTGTGCTGTGTGTCATTCTGAAACAACACGGGGTGTCCTTCTGTCCTCTGCAGTGTTTCACATGCTTTGCAAAGGGACTGTGCTGGGTTAGATGTTACACCTTCATCTGTTGAGGGGCTGATTAGCATTAGAGCTAATGACAGATACTTTTGCTGATAGTGCTGACATCCAAAGACCAAATGCAGGTCAATGTAAATAGAGATGACTTTTCTTCTTAATGTAATGTAAACAGAAAAGAAGCAGCTCCCTTTGAAACGCAAATGATTTCAGCATTAGGGTGTATTAGTGTAATGACAGCATTGAAGTAATGTCTGCTGACTTCTGAGTAGGTCGAGTAGTTTGTAGTGTTTGGAAGACCTGTGGTTTTTGTGCATGAATATAGCTCAAACTGAGATAACAAATTCTATAAAATGAATTTACTCTAATACAAAAAGACTGACTTAGAAATGTGTTTGCATTGTTCAGAATGACGTAAAGTGTTCTTAAGGTGCACTTCATTGCTCTAAAATATTCATTTTTTTGGTTATTCCCCAAACCCCTAAAATAAATAAAGGTATCCTGTATTAAATAGCTATATTTTAGCAGGAATTAACATAAAAATGCTTGAGACTGAAAGTTTATAATTCCTTTTATCCTTTTTATGCTTATCTGTTTTAAGTAGCTTCAGTGCTCTGTGAAGACAAAGACACTGGTGTACATGCCACTGATAATAGACAGTGTGACCGTATCATGTATGCTTCCTTAATAATGTCTGACATTATCAGATTGATTAACTCAGCAGGGGGCTTTAATCAGATTTAACTACTGTTGGCAGCTGTACACTGGCAGAATAGTAATACATCAGGGAGTAATATTGAACTTCTTTTATAAGCTATATTAATCTTGAAACTAAAAAATGTACCATAAAAATTATCATTATTTCTAGTACTAATGCAAAGAGAAGTGAAACTTACACATTGCTCACAAAGTCTCAGATCTCTTTTGGATCGTGCTTTGCCAAATTTTCTGTTTTCACCAGTGCCAAATACCAATGATCTTCATATTCTCCTTTGGTGGTTAATGGGAGCGTATCTTAAATACAGATATTTCTTTTAGGATTCAAAGAACGATAAATCATTTGGGACTCAATGACTTAAGCAGAAAAAGTAATTAAAATATTTTGTAGCTACAGTTTTAAGCATTTGTGTATTTGACAAAGTAATGATAGTTGGGTTTCCTGCTTTGTCCTTTTCAAGTCAAATGCCATACTATGACACATTGCTTTAGTTTTATTTCATGCAGAATCCTCGCAGTATTAATAAATAAAATGCAGGCTTCAAAGATGTTAATGTAACATTCATTCATCGATCAATAGGTCAGAAGGGACAACTGTGATCATCAAGTGTGACCTTCTGCCTATTGCATGACATTAAGATTTTCCGAGTTCTTTCTTGTTTGAACTAAAGCACGTCTTCTTGAAAAGACTGACTTTTGATTGAAACAAATTAATGAAGGGGACAAGCATAGTCCTTGACTATTTGTCTCAGTTATCCCTCGGGTGAATTGAAGTCTGGGTTGGTTTTTGGGGTTTTTTAAGTGTAGATAAACATTGATTCTGCTGTTGCTACATTGTGTTTTTCATTAAGAAGTGTCCTTTGTGTTTCGCTGTAACTTCCTATTTGAAAGCAAAATAATTCTAGTTCCTGGAGTGCTCTTGTTCTACAGTAAGCTTTTTAGGTTTTGACTACTGTTGTGTAAGGTACCTATGTTCAGCTGGTTTTTTGTGGCAAATTATTGAGTCTTCCTTCCCAAATAAAATTTTGTTGTTATTCTGAGTATACTGTCCGCATTTTTGTGTCTTGCGTGTAAGACTTTGTGTTTCTTTATATTCCAAAGCTGCTATTTGCTTGTATTGATCTTATCAAGGAGTTCGGGTTGTTTTACCTAGGCAGTTCAGGATTTTCCATTTCTCCCATCTCTGTTAAAGCTGTAATTGTTATCAATGATGATTTAGTTTACTTCAGGTTATGAATATAAATGTGAAGCCGCAGAGCACCAACACTTGATTTTACAGGTTGCTGCTAGACTGTTTCAACTCCTTCTTTTCCAACTGAGCCTAAAGCCCTGCCATTTCATTTTCTGCATTTCTTATATTGCAAGCAGATTGGAAGAGTTTGACCTTCTCTCTTGTTACTCTCCTCATGACATCTTCCAGATTACAGGTCTTAGATGACTGACATCCTGTAGCTGATACAGTAGACTGAGCTGTGTTTGAACAACCATTTCTTCATCAGAAATTTTTTTTTCAGATTTTGTGGAAAATTCTTTATTAACAGTCTTTCACATTGCTTAATTCATAATTGGAAGAGTAAGTTAGTCTCTAATTTGTGGAGTCTTTAGTGCCCTGTCTGGTATTTTTTGTTTCTGTCTCAGACTCTGGTAAGAGATGCTGCACAAGTGAGCTTTGCAGAGGAGGAAATGATGCAGTTGACCGCAGCTTGGAAAAATCCTCATCTGTGTTTCAATGGTCTGACATATCTTCAGGTTCATAGAGGTTCATGTCCACTTCTTCAAGGCGAGGTTGGATGGGGTTCCAAGCAACCTGGTCCAGTGGGAGGTGTCTCTGCCCATGGCAAGGGGGTTGGAACTAGGTGATCTTTGAGGTCCCTTCCAATCAGAGCATTCTATGATTCTGTGATCATTGCTTAAACAGAATAAAATTGTTGGTTGGAAGTTAGGTGAGGAAATTATTAAAAGTGATCATAAATAATAAAATCATAATGAAATATATTGATTACTTTATAGAAATCTAATTTGTTTTTTTCCCAGAATACCAAACTTCTCACTCCAAATGGTAGTGGTGATTACTGAGCTGATATTACAACTGCTGCAACGTTCCTGCTGCTTTGCTGAGCTTATAATAGAAGCATCTCAGGCAGTGACAACTGTGTGCACTTCATTATGTATGTGACAGAGAATTTCATTTATATAGTGTAAGCAAGCAAAGATATTATTTTGAATGTATTTGTAATTATACAGGAAAGTGCTGTTGGAGACCTGTAAAATAGATGAGCATTGATCACTATAGCAGAGGTGGAAGAGAGTCAACAATAACATACATTCAAACAAATCAAAGTAGCATTTGAGCCATTCAAAAATATTGTCATTTCAGTAAGATGCAGTAAAAGCCATCAAAAGTGTTGATAGTTCTCCAGTATTTCTGCATATTTGAGGGGGAGGGAGGTGGGAAAGATAGTAAGTTGATGAATATGTCAGGTACAAAGAGGAAGTGCTTCTGAGAACAGGCAAATGTTTAAGCAGAATGTTACTAACATTGCTGTAGACGCTGGCATCTGGCAGTCATGTAATTTATGACAGTGTATATTTAAGTAGCAATTGCCCAGAAAGGCAGCAGATTATAAAAATATACATAATTTTATTTTTATTCTTGTTGTGCTTTTGTTATTGGGATTTTTTTCATTTCACAGCTGTCCTTTGTAAGTGTAGTACCTCTGGGGCTGCCTTGTAGATCATTGAGGTGTTTTGAAACTGCTTTTGAATGACATCGTTTTACAGATTACTTTCCTTGCGTGTGACAGAAAGTGTTCTGTGCCACTGTTATGATAGATAAAATTGCTACCAGTCTGGTGTTCTGGGAGCCCTATGGGGTATACTTGTATTTGAAAATGTGTTATTTACAATTCTTATTTGTTATTTCATGTCTTAAGGCCTAATTAAACTGGTTGGTGGATCAAACCAAGTCTCCAGATTTACAAAAACAAAAGCAAAACAAAACATACCTCACAAAAATAACAGTAGTGATTCAAACAAATCTTTTACACACATATTTCACACAGTCTTATGCGATGCTATACCTAAACATGTATTTCCATTTTTTTCCTTGTTCATGATAGCCTTGAATAGCCCTGACTGTTTACGGTCTCCTCAGCTAGTATCTGTGTGGTATTTTTGTCACATCAGAGTTATTCAGTTTAGCACAGGGAGCTACATTGGGGAGGTTCAGATAGTCCAGTGTATTTTAATGGGGATTTGGTTGTTATCGGTAAGGCAGAAGAAAGAACATATTCTCTGAAAGGACTTTACTTCATAAAGTGATGTATGGGACACAAAGATTGATTCCTCAGGTCCTCTGCTTGCTGGTAGATGTTTTGCTCCATGTCCCCATGAGTATCACCTGCTCTGGAGAAAAAAATAAACTGCTTTACCAGCAAGGATAAATTAGAAAAAAACCAAGTCAGTGTTAGAACAGTGAATTCAGTTGTTGCAAGAAAGAACGTAAAGTATGCTAATAACTAGCCCAGTCCTTAAAATTACTGAAAGATAATGCATTACCTGTGCCAAAAAGAAATTTTAGGGAACTGCACAGTTAAAGATTTTCCTTCCTTACTGCTTAGATTTTTGCAAAAGGGTTTATGCCTTCTGTATCAGTCTTTGAACACCAAGTATCTTATGAATTTGAAGCTCCACTTGCCTCTTGCAGCTGGAAGGAACACTGTCCAAAGTATTGTGGAGCTTGTGAGGCTGAATGCTAGGATTAGATCGTTTGCTTCTTTTGCAGCCTCCCTGCTTTTGCTTTAGAAAGGAATTTTTAAAGTCTTTCACACAGTTCCCCGGGGTTATCTGGGTTATCCTGAGTTATCTTTTTCCAATGAGTCATTGCTACTACTCATGATAAGCTTTTCTGTTTGGTTTTTTTTCCACTGGTAGAGTGAGATTCACTTACTTATTGCTCGTTTGGTTCGAGCATATGGCTGAAGAAAAGAATCACAAGTTTTAAAAACGGGTAATTTTCATTCTGCTGCTGCGCGCAGCCAGATAGAATTTTCTTTAGGCTTGGGAATACAGCCTTACTGGTTTACAGTTGGTTATTAAGTTCATAATTGGAAAATTGCATTTTTACCCTAGAAAGAGAGGAAGCTACTTTTGCTGCAAAACATAATTATTTTTCATAAAAACTATTATTGAGTTAGATGACAAAGTGGTTATAAACCATTTTCCACTTGTCACTGCTGTTCAGAAGAGTGGGTTTTTACAGCCATGTTGTCATGGGCCATCAAATTTTGTTCTAGGCAATTGAGTTGGGACTCAAAGATAGGACAAAAAGATCCTGGAAATGTAATCCAAAATAAAAGACCATACACTTTCTAGTAGGATGGTGTGCTCAATTTATTTAGTGTCTTAAAAATAGCAGAACTTTATACCTGATGACAAAGCTTGTAATTGTCAGAGAAGGCAACAATAATCTCTTGTGTAAGATCCAGGGGGGAAAAAAAATAACTGAATATGAAAGGACAAAGGATGAGAGCAAACAGCTCTCATCAATAGATATCTTATAGTGAACTCAGCATGCTGGAGATGTGTAGAATAGATCACCACTCCTTTAAAAAGAGTAGCATTTTCACTCCAATATTGAAGCAAATACAATTAGAGATACACTGACAATCTGCTTCTTGTGGGAGTAGTCTTGCATGAAAAGAAAAGGTTTTCCTTTTGCTATGAACTATAACTCTAAAATAATTTGAATGTAGTAATTTGGGTCAGATCATTGTATCAGGATTGTTAATTTAAATATTCTTTTTAAAACACTTTAATCCACATTAAAGTTGTGAAACAAAGAAGCAATCATTACTGTGTCAAACATTGTTCCTCAACTTTGGGCACTGAACAAGTGAAAATGTTTCTGCTTTCAGAGTGGGAGAGCATTACTTTTAGTTTAGTAGTGTGGCAATCTTGAAGCTAAAATGCTAATTTTGATTTGGAATAAAGAAGCTGTTAATTGTTTTGTAGAATACTATTGAAAATCCATTAATGTACGGGAGAGCAAAATCGATTGTGCATCTGTTCACATTTTTACTGATCCTTGGGAAGAATGTCACCACAGATTAGAAGAGTTCTGTCCTGGGATCTAAAAAAAACCTGTATTCTTCAAGCTTTATTAAAAAAAAGGACAGAGAAAATGGCTTGCAATGTCAGTGAAGGCATGCTATTTCCATTAGCTTTGCAAGAAGGACATTGGAGTTATGTTGTATTATCATAAAAAGGGCTAAATTGTTGCCCTCCTGGGAAAATGTATCAAGAATTTGGTGGCATTTTACCTCAACTAAATAATTAATTCCTCCCTTCAGTGGCTAGGACATTTACTTGGGTAGCTGACTCTCAAAGAGGGTGAGCTGATCTGCTCTTAGAGCTGTACAGAGCTTTTTGGCTGAAAGATTGCAGCTGTGGCACTAAATAAACAGCTAATAGGAGAGGGATGGGGGTGAGAGGATGGTTGCAAATGCTTAGGGAGAGGGTGAGGACTTCTCTTTGTGTGTAACCAACTTGGGCTTTCTGTGAGTTCTTATAAAACTGAAAACTGCATCCATCCAGGAAGCTGCCACCATTATGATGGAGCTAGGCAAGGATTCAGGGAGAGATAGGCATGGGTGACTGGTTGTCATATCGATGTCAGTTGTTCCAAATCTACACCAGTAAAGTGCTTGAAGAGAATGAAAACTATAGCAGGACTAGAAACTGCAGAAACCAAGCAGGACTTAGAGCTCAGCAGGACTAACACTGCAGGTAGCATGTCTAATATATACATCACTTCTCTTATTTTTGTGTATTCCTATTTAAGTCAAATCTCTGCTGGCTTACTTGCAGCTCTGTGAAGTTCCAGGTCAGAGTTCTAGAATTCTTGAGTGGGATCCTATTTTAATCAACCATTTATGTTAAATGAGCATATTCAGTCACGGACAATTCTAAGCAGTGTACTGTATGTAACATAGTTATTATGTAATTTCATATTGCAGCTATTTTACTTTCACAAGTACAGTGCTCAGGTTTTATATGCTGTTATTTTAAATACTGAAGAAAATAAACAAAGATTTAAGTAATCATCTGAAAATGTTAAATTTTTTTTATACACTGAAAGACACGCTAATAAAACCAAAAAGTAACCTCTACAGATGCTTAAACAGTGTTTCAAATAGTTAGAGCATCTACATAGTATATTTTAGCCTAATTCAAGTACTTTTTCAATTAAACATTTTAAATACCAAAATTGTACTGTTTGACGCTTTGAATGTTAAGAGTTGCTTATCAATCACATCATTACCCTTTATGGTTTTTTTGCTCAAACCATTGACAGTATTCAGGGTTGCCAGGATGCCTTTTAGGAAAAATTAATGTTTCTTCAATACCATTTTATGTACAAATCTTATAAATAAACATGTCAACAATAGAGAAAACATTTTCAGTAATTTAAAGTTTCTGTCTATTTAATTATTTTCCCAGAAAATTGTTCTGCTTTGACTTTCTAGGCTACTGTGGGAATCCTAAGGATTGTTATTCTGCTCAGTACTGAGGGTTGCCAGGCCTCTCTGGGTCAGCATGCAACTTTCACTAACAGATTCATTGGAGAGCAGGGTGCATCCCCTGCTGCATTTTGCGTCTCTGTTCAGCTAAAAACTGCAAGACAGTGTCAGGATAAATTTTGTGATGGATACTCTTATTAAGCTTTGGAGGAGGGTGAAGTTGCCTTAGTTTAGCTTAAAAACTTTGATCCCGTTTCAGACGGATTATCAGTAGCCAAAAGGATGTCAGTTACCTTGTACAAATCAACTTTTCAAGTTTGTCCTTGGGGAGAAGTAACAAAAGCAAGTATTGATTGCTCAGTTAGGCTAGTCAGGGGACTCTGCTGCAAAAATAGATCTTGGAAGAAACAGGAGGCAGACAAAGCATGGACAAAAGAAAGGAGCAGATAGGAATGTTTTCCTTGCAGATGAGTGCTTGTAATTGCACAGCAAATCTCCACAAAAACTGACAGCAAGAAGAGAGGGGAAGTGAAAAAACAATGTGTTATATAGACTGAACCTTAAAATTATTCAATTAGTAAATAGTGTGAAGCCGGCAGGGAAGTGGTGGACTGGGTGTTTCACTGATATGTGTAGAGCTGTGCATATCCTGTCCTGCTTAAAATACAGGCAGAGGGCTCCATGTGGTGCCCAGAATATCAATTTGTGTAACTTTTTTGTGTGCATATCTTGAGAGATGAGCCATAAATGCAGCATCCACAAGGACGAAGCTCTGGAAAAATGTGCTAAGGGCTGCTGAAGCATCTGTGAAACATCACCTGAGGTTGTCTTTCCTTGAAGGATTTTCAGGTAGAGCTCATGTCTACAGGAGACATGCCAGAGAGGATGAATCAGTGCCAAATGCCAGAGCACACAGTCCCAGCTGCAAGCAAAGAAGTTCTAACAGGCTGATGGAAGTACATTCTCTATGCTTTTCTCAGAGTATCCTTAGCATCCCAACATTTTTCTCTGCTCATGACTACAGTATCAGAGGAATGTGAAGCCATGCCAGGGTCCTTAAGGTAGCATTCAACCTCCAGTAAAAGCTCATGCAGCTTCATCTCTAGGCAGGTTTTTACAGGCTGTGGTTGAGCCAGTGGCTTATATTGTTCTCAAATTGCTCACTTCAAGAAGCTTCATTATCTTGTACATTTATTCCAGATATAGAAATCGCGCCTTGGCCACCAGTCCATACAAGATTTTATCCAATTTTCATCATATGAAATGTCTTGGGAGTATAATAATTAGCATAGGCATTATAGCAGAAGGCAACAAACTGCTGCGTCACTTGGCAAAACTGTTTGTCTAGTGATGTAGCAGTGCCTTCATATGGAACAAGCTCCTCCTTATTGCATCAACTTCTTTTCTTACATATGCTAAGCACACTAAAATCAGTTGTTTCAAAAGTGAAATGCTAAGTTTAATCTTTGTGCAAGTCATACTGCTGATGATTCAACTGGATTTCAAGATAACAGTAATGGTATCCTAGTTAATGTGTTAAATGTACCATTTTTTAAAGCTATGTTCTTGCAATCAATAATTGGAGTTATTCTATTGAGTATACCATTATTTTTCTTGCTTCTTGTTAAGCTTAGTCTCAGGTAGAGGTTTAAGCACTGTTGTAAAGTAGAATTTGTTTTATGACTGTCTTGAATTAAGTATATCACGAAAATCAAACAAGGTAATAGGGAACAAACAAATGTAAAAAAATTGCATTGCCAATTTTGCAAAGGATTGTTCAAACTCTCAATATAGTGAGTATCTGAATGGTTATATGGTGTCAAAGGCCACATTTATGCACTTAGTTTCAAAATGTGATGCAGCAATTCCATGTTTTGTATTGCAGTTTTTATGCCTGAACTCAACCTATGTGTATGTATATTCTCTAAATGATTGTATTGAAAACTGACTGCCTGAACAAACACAGGTTGCAGAATTAGTGCTTTCGAGAGAAGCAATCTAACCAAAGGACCAAAGCCCCTGTTGCCATACTTAGATAATTGGATTCTGTCATACTTTCAGAGACAATATTAAAAACATAACTGTGTATTTATAGTAGCACTTAGATTTCATTCGGTGAGAACTGATGCAGACAAGCAGAAATGTCATTTTGAATTATCCAGTATTGCTGCATGTTACTACAGTGTAACAAAAATGGAAAAATGTATGTAGGATGTACTGGAGTACTGCACAGGGGAAAGACAAGGACCTGTTGAAGCGGGTCCAGAGGCGGACTACAAAGATGATCAGAGGGTTGAAACACCTCTCCCATGTGGAAACACTGAGAGACTTGGGGTGTTTAGCCTGGAGAAGAGAAAGCTCTATGGAGATTTTATTGTGGCCTTTCAGTAAGTACAGGGGGCTTAAAGGGGTAATAGTCTTAAACTAAGAGTGCCGATTCAGACTACGTGTAAGGAAGAAATTGTTATGATGGGCATGGTGAAACACTGGAGCAGGTTGCCCTTAGAGGTGGTAGATGCCGCATCCCTGGATGGTTGCACAGGGTTGAACAGCAACCTGGTGCAGTGGAAGGTGTCCCTGTCCATGGCAGGGGAGTAGGAACTGGATGATCTTTAAGGTCCCTTCCAACCCAAACCATTCCATGATTCAGTGATATAATAGTTAGAGAAAGAATTTTCGTAACTGGCATAATGTAGTTCTCCTCTCTTACTTGAAAGAAGATTCCATGCACAAGACCATTCTGAGTGCAATGACTTTTGTCACCCCTTCTCACCAAGCCTACAGCTTTCACAGCACCAGACTGAAACACGGAAGTAGTGGATATAAACAAAGGGCAGCAAGCAGAGGAGTAACACAGACTAGGAGAGCCTCCAGATGCGGACCTAGCTTGGTGGTGTAGTTTTCTGTGCTCTCTCATTCCCATGTGAAACTATCTAATTCTGTGGAAAGGCTATTTGCACAATCATTTCTCTCCTGAATTTGTTGCAATTTTTTGGATTATTGCACCTTTCAAGATTATTAAGCGGGCCTTTCTAACTTTGCCTGTACTTCAGAAGTGAAATTGGAGTTGGATTGGATTAGAAATATAAGAGAGATGGCTCACCTGATAAATCATGTGTTCCCTTAGTTTCAATATGACACCATTTGCTACTGCAGGCTGCTGGCTTTTTGCTTAACTAATCCATGAAGATTTTACTGTTTCTAATACCAATCACAAATGTCAGGCAATGCACCAAATTTTAACTGTCTGGAATCACTCCTCAAGTAGTAAGCAAAAATAGCAAACAAAAAATGACTTCACATGAAGTGTAGTATGTTTACATAATTTCTCAATACCAGCAATTCCTGTATAGCTATTTCTGCTGTAGTGATGTATATGCATCATTCTGCAGTAGTGTGCTGCCTAAATGGGGGTTTGTATCCGTTCTTCAATCCCCAAAGTAACACATTTATTAAAAATAACTTTTTCTTTAAACCTTCAGTTACTCTTCACAAATTCTCACTGAAGTTTCTTGATTCCATCATTTTCCAATCCAGACATTTATTTTTCTTCTTATTAACTTTTTTTTTTTTTTAAGCAAAACTGTTGCCCCTGACAGAATAGATATGGCTTGTTTTGGCTGGCTGCAAATTCTGCCCACCTTGTTAGAGGAAAAGGACTTAATATTGACTATAAAGCTGCTCTCCTACCCAGTGGTCCCTGTGGTAGAAATGTATCTATAGTGATTTTGACCTCTGATTTTAGCTGCCTGGTACAAAAAGAAGGCCAGGACAGGGGCTTGACACCTCTTGTAGGTCAGATTAGATTCCAGACATGTTTTTTGGGATGGAGAGATGTAGAATAAAAAAGGAACTGTTCCTGTGTGCTGCTACTCTGCTACCCTGAACAGGTGCACTGCAGAGCCTGTACACTGGCAATGCCATCACTTCTGGGTGGTATTAAAGTCATCTGTTGGAGTAGAGAGCCAAGAATGGTAAGCTCCCTTTCAGTGGTCCATTTTTAGGGTTGATAATTGTGTGCACATGTATATGTGTGCACATATATACGCTGTATCTCAGCAGCTCATTTCCTGATGCATTTATTGCACGTAGATAAAAAGGCACTAGCTGTACTTGCTATGCTAGTTAACTCTAGCTGTTAGCTGTAGTTTGTAGCAAAACTGGCTTTGCTAATTCACCTCCATATTAATCTGCTCTGTTGCAAGCTGCAGGCCTTTTTTTTTTTTTTTAGCTTTGTATTACCAAATTGTAGCTGGCAGCTTTATTACATGAAACAACCCAACTTCTCATCATTTGTCAGGTATTTGTTCAGTTACTGTCTCTGCACAATCATCTCTAAAGATGCTATTTTAGCAGTAGGTACCCTTTGTCAAATAAAAATACAATGACGTGAAGTGGTGTAATTTAAAGATGATGTATTTTTGCCAGACCTCCGATCAGTCATTCAGTTGCTTCCTCCTGTTTTTCATGAAGGTATTAGGGTAGCAAAAGCAGGGAACCTCTCTGTATATGTGTCTTGCGGTGCTAGTGAAACAGACTTTTAAACATCTAGTACTTGCTAAGTCTCTAATGTGTAAATTCAACTGATTTAAGGGTATGGATTTACAGGGTAAATAGTTTAAAAAATAAGACAGGTAGAGTGGAAGTATTTTATGTTCTCTTCTTTTTATCTTTGCTTACGTGGGTTTAACTTCAGAATAGAGCTTGTGGATGCTCCCTATAATTTAAAGTGTGTTTGACAAAATTCACATTTAAAATACTGTCATTTTAATTTACTGTTCTATTTATGATAAGGAAGCAAATCTGTCCTACTTGCCTGGTAGCATGACAGACAGTCTTTCTGGATCTGAGTTGGATATCCTCTGAATTCTGGCAATAAATCTGCTATAATTCCTCTGCTTTTCTCAGAGAATTCTAAACAGGTATTGATTTTTTTAAAAAAATGTGTATGCAACCAATCAAAAGACTAGAACATTTACTGAGATTTTGACTTTAGTTCCTCTGAAATATTTGCACCTGTACATTACCTTTTCATAAATCTGTTTGGGGACTTCTAAGATGCTGTTTTACACAGTTTGGTGGACTGCTGCAAGCTGATGGTAGGTGTTTCCTGGCTGGTTCAGTCAGAGCTGCCTTCCCCGCTGGCAGCTCCTGGGCTCCAGCAGTGCTGCAGGGCTTGGTCCCTTTCCTGGCTCAGGACCAGTGATGGGGAAGAGGTGCCCTGCTGCTGGGCAGCAGTCTACTCCCAGCTAGTTCCTTAAAACCAGCTCTGCTTCCTGAAAATTAATTAAAATAGCTCTGAGGGAAGAGATGAGAGGCTTATTACAGACTGCATTAGATTTCCTTTTCTATCTTAAGGGTGGAGGTAGGAATCTGGCTGCAAGAAACCCTTTTACTGGGGCTTAATCTTTGACTTTTGCATTTAGTTACAACTGACATTGAAAGCCAAGAGGTTGAAGGGGAAAAAGCCTTGAAAAGGACGCTGCATCCCTCAGGCCCGTGGAATTGTGCACATCTCGCCTGACCCGCATCTGGGGAGATGACGGCAGCTTCCTGCTGCCTCTGGACTCTGACAAATGAGTTCTGGCAGCTTGTAGTGCAACAGCTTAAGGTGTTACCATCCCCAGATGCTTCTGATCTCTCTGCTGGCACTTACTACGTGGGAGAGGGCTCCTCTTTGATAAAAATTATTTGTTCACTATGATGCTCTGCTGTAAAATGCAGGAGTAAGTATGTAGAAGTACGCCCTGTTTTCCTCCGGCATTGATAGGTGGTCAGACAGCTATGGGTGACTTTGTCTCAGGCTCATCATAGTAAATATACCTAAGCTCATTTGTTAAAGATAGGCAGCTGTATCTTCACTAGGAATTTACCTCTGATACTCTTGTTAGAGGTAGGTATTTACTTGACAACATGCATTTACAAAAAATGACACGTGTAATTTTCTGGCCTTTAGCCATTTGGTATTATTAGGCCCAAGTCCAGACTTCGTATTTGCAGAAAAATTAATACAAGTTAGGAAATGTATGTGCCTTTGCTAGAATACAGACTTTTTCCAAGAACAGAAAAGTAAGGAGAATGTCTGTATCCCTCAGAGATGGCAAAAGCGTTCTGGTTCACAACAAACACGGCAGAAAGTTACTAATCAAAATAGGAAAAAAAGAAGTGGATAAATTGCATGGTTTCAGTAATTCCATTTGCTCTGAAAGTTTTGCTGTCATACCAGGGCCTTGATGTTCAGGCATACACGTTCTCAACCTCATTGCTCCTGGTTGGCTGCATCATTGCACTGTTCCTTCATCTGTAATGATAAATAAGCAAAGACATTTCGAAAGCTATTAGCACAAGGCTAAAATGGTTCAGGCAGTCTACTACTGCTTTATGGACAACTGCCTTCCTCATTTTGTCCTGATGGGAAAGTGCATTGTTTCTCTGCTATGTTCAGTTCTTGATCCTGTGCTACACTTGGTGCCCACAGCCAGGCCATGTCATCAGACTATCTGCTGTCATAAAATGTTATTAGTTTGGGGTCTTTTTAAACTTAAGTGATGTCCTGGGGTGATGTTATGAAGCCGCTTTATTCCTTAACTGTCTACTCAATGCCCAAGGACGCTGTGCCTTTGAGACAGACCCGGGGCCATGGGACCAAGTGTGGGGCAGTTTAACGGCTGTGCCCAAAGGCTCGGGGGCTCTGGGGCTCAGGAGGGAGTGTGCCAGGAGCGCTGTGCTGCTCTTTGGGTTCCTTTTGTGTTCCAGCTAGCTGGAAAAGGTTCTGTTGGGTTTTTTTCTTGTTCTTTTTTCCCTTTCCTTCCCCTTGCCTCACTGCCTCCCTTCTCTCTTCACCGGTCTGGGGAGTCTACGAGTTGGCCTCAGTGGGCCTGCAGGGTGGCCCCAGCTGGTCCAAGCCCACGTGTCTGTTCCTTCTATGGGCATTTGTTGAATTTTGAGGGGTTTTTTTCCTGTTTTACCCTGGTTTTGTTTGTGTGTTAATAAACAGGATGTTTTTTCAACTTTTCACTTGCTGTGACCCACTTGTCTTATTGGTGGAGGAAAAGGGAAGGCCCTTTTCCCTTCGGAGGAGACACTCATTCTGGAGTGTTTCCTCCTGAAGTTTTGTCTCCAAAACCGAGACATAAATTTCATCGCCTTGATTTTATTGATGATCTCAGTGGGAATCTGACATGTCTGTCTTGCCACTTCACCCCCAGGAACTGAATCTCTCGGGCAGGTCCCTTGACTTTGTTCTTTTTGATGGCAAAGCCAGCTTCCAGGAGAATCTGGGTGATCTTCTCTCCTTTCCCAAATACCTCCAATGCTGTGGTCCCCCACACAATGATATCATCAATGTACTAGAGATGTTCTGGAGCCTCACCTTTTCCAGTGCAGTCTGGATCAGTCCATGGCAGATGGTGGGACTGTGCTTCCACCCCTGGGGCAGTCGGTTCCAGGTGTACTGCACACCCCTCCAGGTGAAGGCAAACTGAGGCCTGCGCTCTGCTGCCAGAGGAATGGAGAAAAATGCATTTGCGGTGTCAGTGGTGGCGTACCACTTCGCTGCTTTGGACTCCAGCTCGTATTGGAGCTCCAACATGTCTGGCACTGCAGGCTTATTCTCCTGCTCCTCTGGCTGTCTCTTCTGCCCTACAGTGTCTAGCAGGATGTGGTAAGCGTTAGCCAGCACCCCGCGCATGGCAATGAGCTTTTTCTTTTCATCCACGTTGTTATTGCAGTTTTCCTTCAGATACTTCCCCACCTCAGCTGGATTCTGAATTTGTTCAGGGGGGAAGTTCCAGGCTACTGGGTCAGAAAACTGCTTCAGGGTCTGGCCCATGTCCTCCCATACCCCACACCACTTAGGATTTTCCACAACTGGGGCAGGTGTCTGGGCAACCCCTCTGGAAATCTCAGCCCTTATTTTAGACAAGCTGGAGACCACACAGAGAAACCCTGCTAGATAACATGTTAAGAAGGTGGTATCTTTAACATCCAGGGGAAACTGGACACTTTCAAAAGGTGACGTGCCAGATCTGAAGGGGAAGAAGGAGATGAAGGGCTGGGAAATATCATCCCCTGCTTTACCCCTAACAAACTGGGTGTAATTGCTAATACATTCCAAAAGGAAACTACCACGGCCAGAATGTAAAAACAACATGACATACACATTCTTGATGGTTTCCATTACTTCAGTCAAACTTCGAGAAATCGCTAGCACCAGGCATATCAAAATGGCAGTCCTGATTCTTATTCCTGACTTATAAAAGGTGTAAGCCAGGGACCTGACTGCCCATAGCTGTGGACATGTACTTATGGCTAGGTTCCACAGAAAAATTAATAAATCAAACAGCATGGTCTTACTGCTGTACCTCAATACAAAAGTGATTCAAACCAAAATGGTTTGGTTTTATTTTTCCACTTTCACGTGCCCCTTAAATTGGGCGCCAAATTTATGTCTCGGTTTTGGAGACAAAACTTCAGGAGGAAACACTCCAGAATGAGCGTCTCCTCCGAAGGGAAAAGGGCCTACCCTTTTCCTCCACCAATAAGACAAGTGGGTCACAGCAAGTAAAAGTGGAAAAAAACAACCTGTTTATTAACACACAAACAAAACCAGGGTAGAACAGGAAAAAAACCCTCAAAATACAACAAATGCCATAGAAGGAGCAGACACACAGGCTCAGACCAGCCGGGGTCACCCCACAGGCTTCCCAGACCAGCGAGGAGAGAAGGGAGGCAGTGAGGCAAGGGGAAGGAAAGGGGAAAAGAACAAGAAAAAACCCAACAGAACCTTTTTCCAGCTATCTGGAACACAAGAAACCCAAAAAGCAGCACAGCACTCGCGGCGCACTCCCTCCCGAGCCCCAGAGCCCCCGAGCCTTTGGGCCCAGCTGTTAAACTGCCCCACACTCGGGTCCTGTGGTCCCCCGGGTCCGTCTTGAAGGCACAGCATCCTTGGGCATTGAGTAGATGGTCAAGGAATAAAGCGGCTTCGTAACATCACCCCAGGACAATTGATTGTTTTAGTACATAAGATACTCCTGCTAATAATTTTTCCCTAGTATACATTCTGTTCTGCATATGTAAGTGCAGTTTTGTAGAAGAGAGAAGCTGTTGTACAGAGTTGACAAGAAGAATGTACCTGAGTATTTCAAAGCCTAACCTGAACAAAGGCATTTTAAAGTTAGAGCATTGTATTTAACTTCCTAGTGTTTTCCCCCCAACACGGACAGGACAAAAGGATAAATGGAAGTGATTAATGTTTCATCTGCAGCCTGTTTTGTTTTTCTGTCAGATAATTGCCAAGAAGGTTCCTGTTGATCACCTTTGCAAGCAATGGCACATTAAGGTCTACTGAATTAGCCAATTAAGCAATTTATATTTATGTAAAGAATGCAACTGGATATATAAAATATAATCAACTGGTGTTGTGTACTGCTTGTCTCCTTGTTTTCTTAATAATTAGGAAACATTCATGCTTTCAGTGCAGAGTGAATAAATAAATGAATAAGGTAAATAGTGAAGCCATTATGCAGTTACTCATGCTTTGGCTGTATTCTCAGTTTTTTGCAAGACTATTCACCCACTGGCTGCTGTATACACCGAAATATTAACCCTATATAGTCTTCTTTTTGTGTCAGTCTCCAAGTTTAAAACTTTCCTTCATGTTTTTCATGTTCATCAGATGGAGAAATATATGGGGTTTACTGTGTATTTTGAGAAGTTTCCAAGATTTCAATTTGTCTTGTATATAGCTCACATGAAAAAAAAAAAATCACGAAAGTGCTACTCATTTTCAACAGATCCACATCAGAGATCATGACCCAAGAAAAGTGAAATTATTTGTTTATATTAATACGTGGGGTTTTAGGGCCATTTGAAGTGGGTTTCATAATCAGAACTGTGGTCAGAATTGAAGAAGCCTGTTACCCTCTGTCTTCTGGAATTAAATTAATTCAGAGTCAGGCTGTCATACTAACTTGTGAAATTAGCTGCTGACTCATTTATGGAGGGTTTCACAGAATACCTATTTAAGCTAGGGAAGTCCTTTCTGACAGTTGCTGTAGCTGCTGAAACTTCACATGGACTTGAGGAGAAACTGAAAAAGTGCCCAACAGATAAATTCTTGCTACATCCATGATGCATGAAGAAGCCATGTTTGCCTTAGCTGCAGGAGGTCCTTCGGTTGCAGAATGGAAAGCACTGGAAAATGGACTTTCCATAGTGACCCTGCTCTGATTTCTTCTGTGCATGTCCCTTTAGGTCACTGTCAGGAACAAGATCGTGACCTAGGCTGGCTCAGGTATGCTCATAGATAGAAATGAGAGTACATTCAATATTGCTCTGCTCACATTAACCACCAGTGAAAGTTTGGTGGATTAATTGGTGAAATAGAATATTACTGACCATAGTAGCCTCTACAACTTGAGAGCCATGTTCGATTTTCACATGTCATCGGTAGATGGCTTTTTCCTGAAATGCTAACTTCGGTGAATGAAATCAAACCCATGTTTCTGGGATTTTTCTGATTAGTATTTAGGGGACAAACTTTTATGAATTTATCCTCTGAGTTTTCTGATAGGGCAAACCTGTATTGTGTTGCCTTGCACAGCTGCAAGTAATCAGTCCTTCAGCATGAAACGAATTGTTAACTTATACAATGTAGTTAAAATAGAAGTTGTAGAAAATATTTACTTAATTGAGGCCTAAGCCTTCACGTTTGTTGGCTTGAGTGGGAGTGGAACAAAATCTTGACAGTGCTCCCGAAGTATGCTATATAAATCCCAGTATACAACAAATGCTAAAATTAACCAGGAGGCGTTTTGTGCATATGAATGCAGAGGCATGTCTAGGCTGTCTTGTGCAGCACTTCACATTTGAGGTTTCCTTCTCTCCACTGTATTTCTGGAGACGGGCAAGCTCCTTTCTTAACCACCTGCAAACAGGCAGGGCAGCTGAGGCGGGTTTGCATCATCCCAGTGGAATGACCCAGTGCTGTGCAGAGCTTGTCATGACTGCCTGTGTGAATGGGTCTTCTGTGGTTGCCAACAGTGCCAGCTTCCAGAAGTTTGTAGAGAGGGATATCTTTTTAGGTTTGCTTTTCATTCTTTTTTGAGAAGCAAGCTCAGTTTTACTGAAAAAAAAAAAAAAAAAAATCTGTAAGCAAGTTAGTATAGGAAAAAAAATGGCAAAAGAGAAAGTAAAACACAGTAAGTGTCTCATACCTTAAGCTTACTTTGACCATTCGAATTTCTTTTCTCTTATAATTTATTGCCATAAAAACTGTAAAGTTTTAATGTACCATCTTGGATTAGCTACACAGAGCATAGTCCACAAAATCTCAAAGAGCCTCATGGCAATGCTAATGTCAGGTTGATAGCAGTAATAAAATTTAACATCAAGCACACTCACGAGGATTAGTTTAAAATCTGCTGTCATGGAATATCAGAGTACAATGAGGTGCTTGATAGCCTGCATGAGCTACTGCAAACATTTTCCCTTAACCACAAAAGATAACCACTGAGGAAGTTCAATTCTACCACCTCAGTACCAGTAACCACTATTATTCAGCGTGTTCTAGAAAGACTAACTTCATTTTGGTGATAAATCATCCTGAGTTATTCCACAGTTCACAAAGCATATCCCATGATTTTATATGAATTCATTGTTTGGCTTCATTTTTGTGCTATCTTGCCTGGTTTCCAGCATCTATTTTAGCTTGTTCTGTTTTTAACTAAGCACAGGATTTGGCAAGGTTTATGGAATCTGTTGCAAAAATGAAAAGTAGATGATTTTGCAATTTTTGAAAGTTAAATTCTTCTTTTGCTGCGTTGCCTTTTTTGTTTTTTGGCCTTCCTTTTTCCCCCCTGCCCCCCACCTTCTCAAAACAAAAGTTTTACTGAAATGTGAGCAATAATCAGAAGAGACAGAATGCTTTGAGAGTTTGGAATTTTCATCCTTCATCCTGTTATCTGCTTCCCAGTTATAATATTACATTACATTAACACCAGAATAACACCTTCTGCAAATACAGTAGCTTTTTATCTCCTCTGCTCTGTAAGGTAACATTTCTTTTTCATATTAGGTATCTTTCCATCTTACATTTACTCCAGGTGGAATATTGTATTTAACAAACACCAAGAATAGGTACTTCCAAAACCAGAAAAAGCCATGTTTTCCTTTCCCACGTTTATTCTGTATAGTGTTTGTGGCTACCTTAATTACTCCATTTTCTCTTTACTGGCATTTATAGCTAGCAGATACTTACTCTAGTAAGGTATGTGTCACCTTGCTTGCAAAGACGAACCTTTTCCAAGGATATTCCATATATTTCCTGTATTTGTCAGTCTCTTTTTTTTTCATCAGTTTACTCCCTGTGGTGGTCTTTTTTTGTGTGTGGTAGCATATTTTCTACCTCCATTGCCAAAATCTCTTTCTTAGTGGATCTTGCTCTCAAAAAATGTTTTCCTGAGGATTTATATAGTCCCTACTGAAGTAGGAACACTTATAAAGGAGGAAAGTGGTTGCTTGTCTGATAGTTTTGAGGGTTCCAGGTGCTCCACTACAGAGCTCTGCTGGCAGGTGGCTTGTCAGGTGGGCAAAGTGAAGAGTCAAAAATTCAAAGAATATGCACAGGGCTGTGGTGGGTTTTTGTTGCTGTGATGGCCACTCTACTTTGTTGGAGAATAAATGCCTATCATTAGTCTTAAGCAAAGAAATAGTTTTATTTAAAACATTAATATAATGGCAAGGTAGTTAGCCAGCATGATTATGTTATGTTGCAAAACAGTAAAAGAGGGAATCAAGAAGGTCAGTTTGGTTCTAACAGACACAAAATTATTTCGTGACACTTGAAATTACTGACACATGGAAACCGTAGTGAATAATGCATAGAAAATATTTTTGCAGTCTCTAATTTATTGCAACTTCTGTACTATAAGTATGTTCACAGTGACAAACGCAAAGGGAATATTGCATTAAATACAGATGAGTTTTCTGAGGCTCATTGATACGAGAAAAGCTTTATAGGTCCTGCTATTATTTCCCTTTTTTCATATATGAGAAGAGAGATTAAGTACCATTTTAAAAGGCACACATACCTGAAAAAGGCTATAATTATGTCTGATTTCATAAGAAAATATTTTTACAAATCCTGCATTTCATATTTTTTGTTCATGCTAATTAGTTCAGTGGAGAAATATTAAATACTAATTTTGCCATGTCTGCCAAGGTACCTGAAGGGTTATTTTAAAAGATATTCATGAGACTGGATACAATGTGTGTGGTTCCTTAATGCTAATTAATTCACTCAGGAGACAGTCTTAATAAGCAGATGTGAAACCAGAATTTTAGACAAAAGCATTTGGTTTGGTTGTGAAGTTTATCTGCTTTCTATTGTAAGTTCACTTGGGAGATAATTTCAATCAAACTGTTTTGTGTACCTATCAAAAAGTGTTTTGTTGGTATGCCTTGAACCGTAAGTGAAATTTTATCATGAAAAATTGCACATACACTTCATAAATATTCTCAAGATTAAAGCTAATTTTGTTAGGCCTGCTGGTATGATCACAGTTCATTTACTTTGATTGCACTTATATTTTTTTGCTTTGTACCCAACTATTTCACCATTATGTCAGCTAGGTAATATTGATTTCTCACTGCAACAGTACTTAAAAGCCTTTGTGAAAATTAAATGAGGTTTTTTACACAGCTGCCAATTTCATTTGGACTTTTTAAAGTGTCTAGGAGAGTAATAGAGACAACTTTTATTTCACTGAAAATATTAATTTGGTTTTGTAAAAGTTTAGCAGTTCAACAAAAGAGAAGCCTGGAGAATATTACATTAAATATTAATAGGTTTTTCTATCAGGGAACTGGGGGGTTTGTTTTGTTTTTAAGAAATACCACATCCTTTTAGACTCCTAAATCATTCTTATGGAGTCTGTTATTTTGTCTGCTGTTGAAGTGTAATGTCACCGTATCTGTTCTCATTGGCTTTGTGTTGGCTCTATTATGTTACATGATTTCAGTACTGATTTCTTTTGTACATCTGATTTAACTCTAAAGAAAAATGTGGGTATACAAACCAAAAAGAACTGTCTGAAAACAGGCCTATTAAATAACAATAGTGTTAGTTATCTATTTACTGAAAAATATTTACAGTCATTTTCAAGGCTTTATAAAAGGCGAAAGAAAGCTCAGTCGTACTCACTGCAGTTTCTATGCCCCCGGATTGTAATGCAGTAAAATCTGTGATTCATGCTGCAGATAGCTGCCAGTTTCTGCTACCTAAGACAAAGCAGGAAATTATCCATGTTGTTCATTGTAGCAGTGTTAAATCAGCTGTATGGATCCAAGTCTTAGTCTGAAACAAGGTCATACATGCGTTGCCTCTTAGAGCATTGCAACTGTCACGTGCTCACTGTATTTGCCCAAATATGTGGTTAACTCTCCTGCCCCTGACAGAAACAACAAACACATGGGAACAGAAATGATTAATCCACATAGTATTCTTTGGCTATGGGATTAAAGTTTCTTGATTAACAATTTTGTCCTCGTTTTTTAATGCTTTATTTGAAAACAAACCCAGATTTCTGAGTCAGGCAAAATATGCCTTGATGAAGAAGATAGAATCTTGCAGTGTTAATTTCAGAGCTGCCGGCTCTGGAGCCCGTACTGGCTTCTGTTTCACCATGATAGTTGTTTGCCAGCAGGCAGCATCAAATCCCTTAAAGTACCTTCTGGCTGCTTCCATACTGCAGTTTAAGTAGTTTTGGAATATCAGCAGGTTTTCTCATGGAGTGATGTTTTTTTCTAATTCTGAATAACTTTTTGAGGTACATTTGTAAGTAAAAGTATTCTTTTGTATAAATTCTTCATAATGTTAGGAAAGCTGTACCCTGAGGAGCAATTATCTGCTGTGTTTTAAAACTAACAAGACATTTTTAATCTGGTTTGATTTGCAAGTTTGTTCCAGATTCTGGCCACTGTAAACGTGTTCACTTGCTGCCCTATGTTTTGTGCTGCGTTTGCTGGACAAAACATGTTTTATTCTGGTAGAAGCAGATTCCTTTGAAGCCAGGGTCAGGTCCACTGAGAGCTTTAGACGGAAGGACACTTGGCATAAGATTTGGCAAATGAAACCCAGTAGCATCTAATGGTAGATAGAGAATTCGGGATGAGTATATAGAAAGGCGGTCTGGAAAAGTAGTTTTCATGTTTGTGACTCTGAAGATCATCTAGTCAAACTTTTCTGCTCTGAGAACGATTAGCTAGAGCAGGTTGTGTCCAGTTAGTTGAATACCTCCAAAGATGGAGGTTTTAGAGTGTCTCTGTGCAAGCTGTTGCAGTGTTACACCACCCCCATGGTAATAGAAAAGTGTTTTCTTGTGTTCAGGTGGGATCAAGGTGAGGTTGACCTGCTTGTGGTTCCCTGGATCCTCCTTGGCCTTCTTGAAGCTTGGAGATAAGAGTTCACCTTGCTTTCTTCTGGTCATCAGGAACCTCTCACAGTTGCTGTAACTTTTTAAAGACAATTTTGAGAGTGGACTTGAGAGGACATCAGCCAGCTCCCTCAGCACGCTTTACTGCATGCTGTCTGGTCCCGTGTACCTGTGTGTGTCCATCTTAGGTGTTCCTTAACCCCATCAGTCTCCACTGAGAAAGCCTTCATTGCTCCACACTTCCCAATGTCTTGGGGTGACTTTGTGATGTGTATCCCCTATCGCTGCCCCACGCACAGAAAATAATTTTGTGCCTTTCTGTGCCTTTAAACTGAGCCTGAGAGGGGGAAGAGACAAAACTGAGGGAACTTTCTAAGCAGTTTGTTTTCATGTTTTCAATGACACAGAGATAGCGATGGCTCTGTATTCAGCTGCGGCAGCAGAGCGAGAGTGGGGAAAGCACCCTGCTTGGTTTCAGCCAGTTTTTCAGCTCCTTTTTTCTTTCTCTAGAGAGAGACGGAGAGTTGAACTTTTGTTTTCCTGGGACTTTGGTTTTTTTCCCTTTTTTTTGTCTGCTGGACTGTTTCAACGTCAGAATGCATCAGGAGGAATTTCCACTGAGGCCTTGGCCCTGGAGGTGGGCCCGCCACCCTGTCCCAGCTCCAAGGAGGGGGAGAGAGAGATCTATGGAAGGACTCTGAAATTTTCCCAGGTTTCTCTCAGCAGAGCAAGAGGTTTTATTATTTAACATCATTATCCTTTTCCTGTGTGTTTGTTAAATAAATCGTTTTTACCTCTTTCACTTTCCGTCGAGGAAAATTTATTTTTTCCCAAACCTGGTGGGGGGAGGGGTGGTTGTAACCTGCCTTCTCTCAGAGGATATATTTCTAAATTTGGCCAAACTGGAACACCCCCTGGTTGTGGGAGCTTCAGATTCCTGAAGGCAGGTATTACGTGCCTTACTAAAGCAAAAGAAGACATTAAGTACCTCAGCCTTTCCCATATCCTTTGTGACCAGGGACTGTGTCCATTCAGCAGCAGGTGCACATTTGTGTTTGTCTTCCCTTTGCTGCTCATGTAGAATCCCTTCTCACCTTCCACGTGCCTGCACAAAACTCAGCTCTGGGTTGCTTTGGCTTTTCTGACTCCATTCCAGCAAGCCCCATAGTTCTCCTGGGTCATCTCAACCCTGCTTCCACTTCCTGCATACTTCCTTTCTGTGCTTCAGTTTTGGCAGGAGCTACGTGTTTATCCATGCAGGCCTCCTGCTGCCTTTGCTTGTGTGAATTGCAATAGTCCAGGCTGGAGGTAACAAATGAAAAGATCATTGAAACCACTTCCTTATGCAAAGGTGTAAGTCTGAGTGGGAATTGTAATGAAAAAGTAAGTCAAGATTGAAAGAAGAAGGGATTTTGAGATACTGCTGCAGGCAGTATAGTAGAATATGTTATGAAAATCTTTTAAAGTATTTCAAAATAATAGACTACAGATACAGTAATAGTCTATTGTGAACATAACCCTCTAGAATGTTATAGAGTGTTACATGCAAGATTTAGAAGCAGTTTAAAATTTTGCTATCAGTTACAATATGAGTTTCAAATTCTTAAGTGAAAACAGCTTGTCTTTTTTTCAATTGAAAAAGCTTCATAATAAAAGCAACTAGTGTTGATGTTGGTGAATGAGTAAGATTTAATGAACTCATACTCATGTAAGCACAGGCTGTCACCTAATCAATTACAGCATACCTGCCTATCATGCAAAAGAAAATGGAAAGATATAAATGATTAGTGATGATTGCCAGCAGTGGCTGGAATACCATATCTGAAAAAAAAAAAAAAAGAAGAGTAGGACAGATTAGCCGGGCAATGGGCATGGAACAGCCAATTTGATTTTTTTTTTTTTTTTTTTTTTAATTAGGTTGAGATCTGTTTTACGACATCTGTATGGCAATCCTCAATGGATGCCATAGTGTTAACATTCTTTACCACTGTGTCAGGTAAGTGTAAGCATGGACCACCACCCTAGACAGGTGGCAATTCAGAATTTTACAAGTGAATGATGGAGGGAAGTAATATTGGCCAGTTGAAGATAAGAGGTGATGAGTAATGGTCAAGTGGAAATAGGGCATGAAGTGAAGACAAATAGTTTGTATTTAATAAGGTGGAGGAGCCAGTGTTAATGGGGGGAACTTATGATAAAGAGGATTACATGCTAAGTCAGAGAACTTAGGAAACTGATCCTTGCAGGTGCACTCTAAGCAGTTTTGAATGTGGTAAACTCTTTTGCTAAAGAAATGAAAAGGAAAAAGGTCAGAGAAATAGAAGGTGCAATGAAGAAATTTGATATGATCAGATCCTAAATAGGAATATCCTTCATGAATGGCAGGAAAACGTAAGTCATGGGCCAGTGACAAAGAAAGCATTCAGATATGATTCAAATACAAAGAACTAGAATACCCAAATAAAAATACATTGCCTTAACTATCACTTTGCATAATGAGGAGGTGAGGGTAGTGCTTGGAGAGGAAAAGGAAGGATGCAGGGCTAATTGCTAGGTATGAGCTGGCAGGTATTTAAAGAGATGGGGTTATATTTTGATCTGATCTAGAGAAACCAGCATATCTAAAATAATGGCAGGTGTCTGAGTGATCTTTGAGAAGCGATAGTTGAGTTTGTTTAGTGGTGGCTTTATCTGGCAAAAATTTGCAAAGAATGAAGGGAATTAATTAGAAGAAGAGCTGTAGAATGTGTCCTCTCCATCTGAAGGGGAGCTTCAGTTCTCAAGTCCAGATGGAAGAGCTACATGCTTGAACAATTGATTAGAGAGGTAGGAAAACAGAAGATGTGACAGTTTGTGTCATGTGTCACCTACAGTATTGGACAGTAATCTCATTTTACATCAGTTCAAAATACCAAAATGGAAAAGGATATGAAAGTATTAATATTTCAACAGCCAATCAATCATTTTTGACACCGGTGGAGGCTAGATGTGATGAAAGGCAGAACACAGATCCATACTATAAAAGGGGCAGGAAAATTCCTTACAAGTTAGGCTCATCATTTGTCAGTTTATCATTGTGGAAGAGAGTATTCTGAGACAAGTGGATGTGCAAAGGTAAGTTTCTTTCTATACAACCTAATAAGAAATGTGTGACATTTATTTTTAAGAGAAACAAAGATTAGAAGAGGGAGAGGGAGATTGGGGTGGGCAGATGAAGGGAAGTGTGAAAGGGTAGATAAACTATTCATACCTGTCTGACAGTCTTCCCCATCCCTGTTATCTCAACAACCTTGCTTTTCATCATAAATTGGTCTGATAGAGAAACCGGTAAGGCACCAGGAAGATGTAAGTGTGCAATTGTCCATGTGTATAAAATAAATGAGAAGGCTGAAGAAGAAATAGGTTGTATTTGGGAGTACATTTTACATAAAAAGAACAGGACCGTGAAGTATTTCATTAGTAATTGTCAGGAAAATCAGCAGCTAAAAGAATTATGCTTTTTTTTTTAAAATGGGTTTCTTTAGCTTCCTCCTCTTCCTTTCCCCAGCTACAATAAAAAGTGATGCATAGGGAGAATATCACATATATCAGTGAAGCATACATTACAGTGATGCTCATGGTTTGCAGCCTGAGACTTGAACATACTTCTCTTACCAAAAGGTTAAGAGACCACAACATTTATTTTGACATATTTTCTGTGCCATGTTTAGTCTTACTTTTTGCACAAAAAATATAAGAAATTCAAGTTACACTAAGGACATAACCCACAGAGCTACCCCATAAGGGCAGAGCCAACACTGCTGAAACCCAGAGGCTGGCGGAACTCAGGGTGCTGGAGGAGCACATCTCCATTTTTATCCACAGCTCTCTGATGACCTAAGGTAGAATCATTCCTTCTTTGGCTTGCCTAGGAAAGAGAAGCAGGCAATGTGCTTTTGCTCCCAGATTCTGCACTGGCCTTTTGCTAGGCTGGCTGTGTGGCTGAAATGAGATGCAGCTCCTTGCAGGGAGGCACATGCCGTAAGTGAGCCATGGTTTCCAGCGGGAGCTGCGGTGCTCTGCGAGGCAGAGGAGCAGCTGGGCTCCCTCGTGTCCCTCTGCTGCAGCCAGCAAAACCTCTCGAGCAGCTGTGACTGGGACAAGGCAGCAGTTGCTCAGATAGGTCAGCCCAGACCCATTGCTTTCTGTATGACATAAGATGTCTTTCATGCAAGTAATTCTACTTTAGGTAGTGAATTTATATTGCCACCAGCTGTAGGGTTGATTTTCAATGATGAGAAATATTCCAGTGTGTTTGAAACTTGACGTTTCTTCCTAAATATTTAGGCATGGCTATTAATTTTTAATAATAAAGTTTGCATTCTTTGGGCTTACTGTAGATAAACTACTCAGAAGTTGTGACATAGGGTAGTGAGCTTCACTATGTCGGCAGACAAAATTGACAGTGTTCTGAGTCATCAGGTCCTCAGCTGATGGTATCACTGGCTCAAGCACTCAGAAAACATATTGTTTAGGAGTTTGTTGTTCTAACAGAACAGGAAATGGTTACTATTTTTGTTCTGATTCAAAACCTTGTCATCTGTAGTAACCAACAAAAGTTTAAAACTGAAATATGCTCCTGATTTTTTGCTTCACCTTTATTGCCTCTATAAGGATTTGTTGCATCTAGGTTGTGCATGAGAATTTGTCTGCTGATGTACTAGTATTTTTTTTTTGGAGAAAATAGCTGATGTATTTTACATTAAGAAACAAAGAAAAATCCATCAATATGGTCTTCTTCAGATAGATACACTCTTAAGAAGGAAAGCACTAAAATGATGGCACATTTATCTTATTTTTCTTCCTTGTTGCAAAACATAATTCGCCAGCATGTACAGCCCTTAAAACTAAGGACAATTTATATCTGTTAATGAGTGGATAAGGATCTGGAAATTTTTAGAAAGAATTAAAATTATCTAAATCATCTGAGGTTTCTTTTGAGCATGCAGTGTTTTTGACAGGATGGGGAGAGGAGGGTGCTACTAGGTGACAGAGCTCTGTAAGTGATAGAATTTCCAGAAGAGGAGATTTAATGAAGAAAATCTTCAGGTTAATCCCTGCTACCCAGCATTACCACATCTTAAAAAAAAAAAACCTCTCCAGAATGTAAGAGATTTCTAGTATTTTCTCTAAATTACTCCTTTTTCTTTGAAATGCCAAGACTGTTCTTCGGACATTTTCTGTTAGGCGCAGGTTAAGCATTTAATGTTGCCAAATAACTCTAAATTAAGTGTTTGAAGTTTTATGTAAAACCTACTTCAGTGAATTAAAATGAAAATCTCTCTCTCTGTTCAGAATCCAAGGCAAGAGAACTGCAGGATTTTCAGGTCCTTCGTTGTTTTTATTACTTCCTGGCAATAACTTGGACTAATGGTAGAGAAAAGCCATAGAAAACATAACGGAAGGGAAGGACAGTGAGTTGAATGAGTGTGCTGCTTAAACTCCAGCTTTTATGATCAGGCCCTTGGCCACCTTTGTTGTTATATGGATCCCTTGGGTTTATTTCCCTATGGAATGAGTGTGTGCAGGTTAAATTCAAGGTACATGGTGAGTTATTCTGCTGCTGCTTCTTCACAAAACAGGGAAGGATGTCCAGCATCATCCTTTAGATAAAGCTTGTCCCTTCACATTCTGTAAGCGTAATTAATGCACAGCCAAATATTTATTTTCTTCAGAATTTTAATACTCTTAGCTAAGTAAGATAAACATTTTAAAAAGTACTCTGAGGATAATTAGGTGAGAAAGTATCTTTTCATTTTGGGAGTATTAGATTTATCTAATGGTATTTCACAGCAGGACATCTCACAGAGGTCAGCTTCATTGGCTGTCTGAATTTGAGAGGACTTTGTGCTGCCAGCTGTGTCACCATTAGTATAATACAGAATTCAAAATATTTTTTTACCTAATCGAAGGACATTGGACAGCATAAGGACAGCTGTGTAGGATTTGTTGGTCTTCATTTTAGAAAAAAAAAAAAAATAGATACATCCATCATCATGGTCTCTGTTGGGGCTCTCTGAAGTTTGTAGAAAGGGTTGATTGATTGTTTATTTTTTTGTCACTCAGTCCTTTTCAGCAGTTAGACTAATATACCTTGTGACAGCTCTGCTGCTCACGGCCCTTCTTTCTTTCTGAAGAAACACCATTTTTTTCCTAAAGCAGCAGCATTTTGTAGGATTTCATGCTGATGTTTTTCTTTGTGTTTTCAGTGGCATATGTATTTGCAACTCTTCAATGATTAGAATATCCATTTTTTAATTTAGAATTAATTAATTGTTTTCAGTTTTTGAGGCTAGAATTGCAACAGGTGACAATCTGTGCTTCATTACTGCCACTCCATAATTGAACAGCATTGGCTTTGCACCAGAGCTGGCCTTTTTCAGTGAGCACTTTGTTCTTTTGGCAATTCCTGTCGTTTACTATTTTAGGAAGAATAGTGAATTGCAGCAATAGTTTTGAACTCATATTTCCTGGCAACTGGGCTAAAACCCATGCACACTAGAACTGTAGCTGTTTCTCTTCCTTAGTCTTCATTTGTGGATTGAGAAAGATAAACAAATAAGGAACACAAACTGATCTATCCCTGTATGTGCTGTTAATCATTGGCAAAAGCAAGGCCTTAAAAGATCATGAAAATAGGAGTAAATAGATTTGAATTATCTCAATTCTTCTAGAAGCACCTGATTGGAGACAAAAAAAATGGAAATTTTGTTTGAGGTACATTTGTTGGTTTGTTTTCAAAATTAGTTGGTTTTCTTAAAGACTGTATATACAAATATTTAGATTATATTTTTACAAGAAGACCAGACCATATGGTTCCTTATTAAATCATACCAACTTACATTAGTTTCAGCTTCTAAATAAGTGAATGTAATATTGCTGGTATAGGAATACAATCTTTGCTGATTAAAATAGTCATGCTGTCTGCTAAATAGATGGTGGAAGTGCTGTGTGAATGATAAATACTTTACCTGAGACCATCTGGATTCTTGCCAGGAATGCAAGACTGTTATCAAGAGCTTTCTTCCAATTATTTGGAATAAAAATTAATCTAGGATTAAACTGTCTCTCTTAGCAGCACCTAACTGATATCAGGAGAAGTGGCTTGGCCATTCACACTATTAGATTCTGTAAAATTGCTGCCGTGACACTAAGCCTCTTTGTATGGTTCTTACTCTTTAGCAGCTGTTAAATTAGGCGTTTCAAAGGTCGTCATTTTAATTTCTGGTTTTTTGAGAGCTCAGTTACTGATAACTTACTTGTGACTTAATGAGCAAATCCATCTTCCTTTTGGTTGATGGAATATGCATGTAAGGAACCTTTGTGGTGTGCCCAGTCCCTAGTGAATGTGTTGAGACAGTTTTTTCTGGCAATAATTCAGGCTCAGGTTCCGTTTCCACAATGTGCCACAAAAAATATATCTCCTTTTTTTTTTTTTTTTTTTTTTTTTTACTTAATCTTGTTAGCCTTGGTCTGTTGAGTTTTAAAATGTTATGTGTATTTTTATATTTTACTACTGCCGTTGCAGGGGAGGGGACACTGTTCGAGCAGTTACAACTAAGCTGTAAGTCTTTACCAAGAAGGTAAAAAAAGACCTCTGGGACTGCAGGGATGAAGTAGGATTGGTGGTAGAATGAGAAATTCTCTAGATGTTATAAAAACCTGTGATATTTGTCCTAGTGACCACGAAAGTACCATAAATTTAGTGCAGTATATTTAATTTGGTTACTGGTTTTGTGGGTTCACATATAATTAAGATTGCTAATGTCATTGTACCAGGAATAAACATTTTCTGTTATTACTTGTGGCAGAAGTTGCATGAAAGGGGTTTCAAATTGCTGTAAACAAATCTGATCCTAACTGCTTGCTGTTGACGAGAAGTATTCCCAGTCTACAGGATAGTGTTATGCTCAGGCCCAGCTGAGGGTCCCATTTTACAAGTTTGAAATGCTTTCCCAAGTATTAATAAATTAGTTCTCACAGTATCTGGAAAAGTAAACAAATATTATCTCATTTAAACTGTAGGAAAAGCAATTTAGGCAGATGAAATTATTTGTCACATAAAGAAAAGCTGTATCAGAGCCAGAAATGGAAGCCAGATTTCCTTATGGCACAGCATGACCTGCTTTGTTAAACTTCTCTCCTATGGTTGACATATGTCATCACATGCTATTGTCCATCCGTATTTCCACTTTGGATATTATGGACATTGAAATAAGTTATTGGGATACATTGTCTTTCTGAAGGTCACCCTTCAATCCATACACCGTGGTACTTGAGCTGAAGCAGTGAAACCACAAAGTACAGAAGTGAATTATTGACTATTGGATGAGCCACAGAAGTAGGACACAACACACTCTTTGCCACCATCTTATTTACTTTTCAGAACAGTTGTTCTCATAAACAGTTTGTGACACTTGTGTACACAGAATAAAAGAGTTCTTTTCAAAGAGTGAATGTATTAAAAATTCATTTGTTCAGAATTTATATTTACCTATTTTAATGTATTTGTACAGCGAGGAACCCTTTGTACCTTTTTAATTGTTATTTTCTCTAGATGTTTAAGTCAATTACCACTGAGCAGTTACACTCTGGTAGCTTTTCTTAAGTTTAGAAGGGAAGAATTACAAACTCAAAGTAAAGCAAGCAGCTTGATCCCTCAAAATTAAACTCCCTTTTCTTATGATGACAGAAGAATGTTCTGATGTCAAGGCTGCTCACTTTAAAAATAGCTGTTTAAAAATAAACCTTTAAATGATTTTTCTTCTTAAAGCTTTTTTTGGTTATTGTTTCTGAATAGATGAGCATTTATTTTTGGATGCTGATGCTTAACATTTAAAACCTTATTACAAAGCTCTCACTACTGCTCCATAAAACCCAGGAGCTGTAAAAATGGAGTTCTTTGCTGATGTGCTATTCAATTCTGTTAGACACTGTCTCATCTCCTGTCATCAGAATTCGGATAAAAGGTGCTTTCAGTGGGACAGGGTGTCAGATATTAGAACATGGCTATATTGTATTTCAAGCCAAATATCTAAAAGTAAAATTGATATATAAAAATAACTGTTTCTCTTACTTTATTCTGAGTCATGGTTTTCCACATGGCTGTGGCTGTTGCTCAATTTCCTTTGAAACAACAAAAGTGGTCAGACTATTTCATTGAGATTTATAATCATGTAACAGACTATTGGAAGTTGTAGAATCAGGACTATCTACTGATAGTTCACTATCAGTGCACACATTTCTTTTTTTCTTCTCTGATTTCAGAATAGGGTCAATTCCAAGTTACATACTTCTAAAAACTGAATAAATAATACTGTCATGCTGTGTGTAAATATAGCGTTACCTTTTCTCTTCAGACATATAAATTCAATTATTCTTGCCATCACAAGTTGCACCACCTGCAACTTGACTCCGAACTCATTTTGCATTGGAACCGCTCCACTTAGAATTGGTCTCTCACATTTTTGTTATAGAAATTATAGCTCTTTTACAGCATGATGCTGATGGGATTCCCCAACTTTAAATTTTCCTGAGTGGTTTCCAAACCTACTAGGGCCACCAGGGTAGTTAGAGATGCCAGTGATTCTAAGTTATTCTCTGGTTCTCACATGAATCATACTACCAGGTGTGCCTGTGCACATTTTTTCCCAGAACAGTTATTATTTGTTAGTTATGAAGAAACAATAAGATGTTAAGTTAATTGCAAATTATCTATTTTACAAATACATTGATTAGTGGGAAAAAGAAGACATAAAACATTTGGAACACAAACCCTAAAAAGGCACATTCCCTAAATACTAATCTACAACCACCTCTAATGTTTGCACGTAGTGAATCTGTTTCTGTGATGAAATCTGCATCTACTCAGTTGTAACTTGTTCTTGCTTTTTATCATCCGTTTCCCTGTGGGTGTTTTTAAAACTAAACTAAGCTCTGTATTTCCTGAACAGATTATATTTTCACCTTCTGAAATGCTTCTGAATGTAATAATGGCTGGATTATCTGCTTCTCTTAACTTCTGATTTATACAACTACACTGAATTTCTAAAGCAGATTCTATCTCATATTAATATATTAATGTCTAGGCGCGTATTTTAGAAATACCACTATATCACAACAAACACATTGATTACATACTTGGGCCGGCCTATTATGGGTTTCATTTTGCATGTTTATAACCAGCTAAGCCAGGGTTGTTTCTTCTGGGCTAACCCTAGTGCAAAACAGGACTCACTCCCAACATTTGTCAGCACAGTCCCAAGGGGTGTTAAAATTCACAGGTGCAAACAGCCTGCTCCTCTTCCCCAACCTTACCACATAATAGTTGCAGTTTGTGAATGTTGAAGAAGATGTGGTTGAGGTTCAAATTATTAAGTAAACTCTTTAGAGTATAAATGGAAATTACCTAGTCATTGTCACCAAAGCTTTTTAAGTATACTTCTGTAATTATAATTCATTACCTGTGCTGATCAAGCAGTATGTTCTGCAGGTTCTCACTGTTAATTATTGGTATCGGAGCATTGAATCAGTAATATAATCTGGGATTTCATATGCTCTTGTGACAGA